>NW_026975484.1:0-600000 GCF_030014295.1 Loxodonta africana
CATAGAGAGATAGTATTGTACCTATGGGTACAGTCACCAGGCCTTCCTTCAGATGTACCGCTGGGTACAGTCACCGGCTTTCCTTCTGAGGTACTTCTGGGTACAGTCACCCGGCCTTCTTTCTGAGGTCCCTCTGGGTACAGTCACCATGCCTTTCTTCCGAGCTAGCTCTGGGTACAGGCACCAGGCCTTCCTTCTGAGTTACCTCTGGGTACAGTCACCAGGCCTTCTTTTCGAGGTACCTCTGGGTACACTCACCAGTCCTTTCTTCCGAGGTATTTCTGGGTATAGTCACGAGGCCGTCCTTCCGAGATAACTCTGGGTACAATCACCAGGCCTTCCTTCTGAGGTACCTTTGGGTAGAGTCACGAGGTCTTTCTTCTGAGGTACCTCTGGGTACAGTCACCAGGCCTTCCTTCTGAGGTACTTCTGGGTACAGTCAGCAGGTCTTCCTTCCGAGGTACCTCTGCGTGCAGTCACCAGGCCTTCCTTCCCAGGTACCTCTGCTTACGATCACGAAGCCTTAATTCCGAGGTACCACTGGGTACAGTCACCAGTTTGTCTGTCCGAGGTACCTCTGTGTACGGTCACCAGGCCTTCCTTTTGAGGCACCTCTGGGTACAGCCATCAGGCCTTCCTTCTGATGTAGCTTTGGGTACAGTCACTAGGCCTTCCTTCTGAGGTAACTCTGGGTAAAGTCCCCAGGCCTTCCTTCCGAGATACCTCTGAGTACAGACACCACGCCTTCCTTCCGAGGTACTTCTGGGTACAGTCACCAGGCTTTCCTTCCCAGGTACCTCTGGGTACAGTCACCAGGCCTTCCTTCTGAGGTAACTCTGGGTACAGTCACCAGGCCTTGCTTCCGAGTTACCTCTGGGTACAGTCACCAGGCCTTCCTTCCGAGGTACCTCTGGGTACAGTCACCAGCCCTTTTTACGAGGTACCTCTGGGTACACGCACCTCGCCTTCTTTTCCAAGTACCTCTGGGTACAGACACCATCGCTTCCTTCCGAGGTACCTCTGGGTAGAGTCACCAGGCTTTCCTTCCTAGGTAACTCTGAGTACAGTCACCAGGCCTTCCTTCCGATGTACTTCTGGGTACGATCACTAGGCCTTCCTTCCGAGGTACCTCTGGGTACAATCACCAGGCCTTACTTCCGAGGTACCTCTGGGTACAGTCACGAGGTCTTTCTTCTGAGGTACCTCTGAGTACAGTCACCAGGCCTTTCTTCCGATGTGCTTCTGGGTAGTCACCAGGCCTTCCTTCCGAGGTACCTCTCGGTACAGTCACCAGGCCTTCCTTCTGAGGTACCTCTGGGTACAGTCACCAGGCCTTCGTCCGAGGCACTAATGTGTACAGTCACCAGGCCTTCCTTCCGATGTACCTCTGGGTACAATCACCAGGCCTTCTTTCTGAGGTACCTCTGAGTACACTCACGAGGTCTTTCTTCTGAGGTACCTCTGAGTACAGTGACCAGGCCTTTCTTCCTAGGTATGTCTGAGTACTCACCAGGCATTCCTTCCGAGGTACCTCTGGGTACAGTCACCAGGCCTTCCTTCCGTGGTACCTCTGTGTACAGTCACCTGGCGTTGCTTCGGAGATACGCCTGGGTATAGGCACCAGGCCTTCCTTCTGAGCTACCTATGGGTACAGTCACCAGAATTTCCTTCAGAGGTACCTCTGGGTACAGTTACCAGCCTTCCTTCTGAGGTACCTGGGTACAGTCACCAGAACTTCCTTCTGATGTACCTCTGGGTAGAGTCATCAGGCCTTCCTTCTGAGGTACCTCTGCGTAAAGGCAGCGGGTCTTCCTATTGAGGTACCTTTGGGTACACTCACCAGGCCTTCCTTCCGAGGTACCTCTGGGTACAGTCACCAGGCCTTCCTTCCGAGGCATCTCTCGTACAGTCACCAGGCATTTCTTACGAGGTACCTCTGCGTACATTCACCAGGCTTTCCTTCTGAGGTACCTTGAGTACTGTCACCAGGCATTCCATCCCAGGTACCTCTGGGTACAGTCACCAGGCCTTCCTTCCGAGGTACCTCTGGGTACAATCACCGGGCCTTCATTCCGAGGTACCTCTGGGTACAGTCACCATCGCTTCCTTCCGAGGTAACTCTGGGTAGAGTCACCAGGCCTTCCTTCCGAGGTACCTCTGTGTACAGTCACCAGGAATTCCTTCCGAGGTACCTCTGGGTACAGTCACCAGGAATTCCTTCCGAGGTACCTCTGGGTACAGTCACCAGGCCCTCCTTCCGAGGTACCTCTGGGTACAGTCACCAGGAATTCCTTCCGAGGTACCTCTGGGTACAGTCACCATCGCTTCCTTCCGAGGTAACTCTGGGTAGAGTCACCAGGCCTTCCTTCCGAAGTACCTCTGTGGACAGTCACCAGGAATTCCTTCCGAGGTACCTCTGGTTACAGTCACAAGGCCTTTCTTCCGAGGTAGTTCTGGGTACAGTCACCAGGCCCTTCTTCCGAGGTACCTCTCGGTACAATCACCGGCCCTTCCTTCGGAGGTACCTCTGGGTACAGTCACGACGTCTTTCTTCTGAGGTTCCTCTCCGTACAGTCACCAGGCCTTCCTTCCGGGTTGCCTCTGGGTACAGTCACCCGGCCTTCCTTCCGAGTTACCTCTGTGTACAGTCACCCGGCGTTCTTTCCGAGGTACCTCTGGGAACACTCACCAAGCCTTTCTTACGAGTTACCTCTGGGTACAGTCACCAGGGTTTCCTTCTGAGGTACCTATGGGTACAGTCACCAGGCCTTCCTTCAGATGTACCGCTGGGTACAGTCACCGGCTTTCCTTCTGAGGTACTTCTGGGTACAGTCACCCGGCCTTCTTTCTGAGGTCCCTCTGGGTACAGTCACCATGCCTTTCTTCCGAGCTAGCTCTGGGTACAGGCACCAGGCCTTCCTTCTGAGTTACCTCTGGGTACAGTCACCAGGCCTTCTTTTCGAGGTACCTCTGGGTACACTCACCAGTCCTTTCTTCCGAGGTATTTCTGGGTATAGTCACGAGGCCGTCCTTCCGAGATAACTCTGGGTACAATCACCAGGCCTTCCTTCTGAGGTACCTTTGGGTAGAGTCACGAGGTCTTTCTTCTGAGGTACCTCTGGGTACAGTCACCAGCCTTCCTTCTGAGGTACTTCTGGGTACAGTCAGCAGGTCTTCCTTCCGAGGTACCTCTGCGTGCAGTCACCAGGCCTTCCTTCCCAGGTACCTCTGCTTACGATCACCAAGCCTTAATTCCGAGGTACCACTGGGTACAGTCACCAGTTTGTCTGTCCGAGGTACCTCTGTGTACGGTCACCAGGCCTTCCTTCTGAGGCACCTCTGGGTACAATCACCAGACCTTTCTTTCGAGGTACCTCTGGGTACAGTCAACAGGCCTTTCTTCCGATGTGCTTCTGGGTAGTCACCAGGCCTTCCTTCCGAGGTACCTCTCGGTACAGTCACCAGGCCTTCCTTCTGAGGTACCTCTGGGTACAGTCACCAGGCCTTCGTCGAGTCACTAATGTGTACAGTCACCAGGCCTTGCTTCCGATGTACCTCTGGGTACAATCACCAGGCCTTCTTTCTGAGGTACCTCTGAGTACACTCACGAGGTCTTTCTTCTGAGGTACCTCTGAGTACAGTGACCAGGCCTTTCTTCCTAGGTATGTCTGAGTACTCACCAGGCATTCCTTCCGAGGTACCTCTGGGTACAGTCACCAGGCCTTCCTTCCGTGGTACCTCTGTGTACAGTCACCTGGCGTTTCTTCGGAGATACGCCTGGGTATAGGCACCAGGCCTTCCTTCTGAGCTACCTATGGGTACAGTCACCAGAATTACCTTCAGAGGTACCTCTGGGTACAGTTACCAGCCTTCCTTCTGAGGTACCTGGGTACAGTCACCAGAACTTCCTTCTGATGTACCTCTGGGTAGAGTCATCAGGCCTTCCTTCTGAGGTACCTCTGCGTAAAGGCAGCGGGTCTTCCTATTGAGGTATCTTTGGGTACACTCACCAGGCCTTCCTTCCGAGGGTACCTCTGGGTACAGTCACCAGGCCTTCCTTCCGAGGCATCTCTCGGTACAGTCACCAGGCATTTCTTCCGAGGTACCTCTGGGTACAGTCACCAGGCTTTCCTTCTGAGGAACCTTGAGTACTGTCACCAGGCATTCCATCCCAGGTACCTCTGGGTACAGTCACCAGGCCTTCCTTCCGAGGTACCTCTGGGTACAGTCACCATCGCTTCCTTCCGAGGGTAACTCTGGGTAGAGTCACCAGGAATTCCTTCCGAGGTACCTCTGGGTACAGTCACAAGGTCTTTCTTCCGAGGTAGTTCTGGGTACAGTCAGCAGGCCCTCCTTCCGAGGTACCTCTGTGTACAGTCACCAGGAATTCCTTCCGAGGTACCTCTGGGTACAGTCACAAGGCCTTTCTTCCGAGGTAGTTCTGGGTACAGTCACCAGGCCCTCCTTCCGAGGTACCTCTGGGTACAGTCACCAGGAATTCCTTCCGAGGTACCTCTGGGTACAGTCACAAGGCCTTTCTTCCGAGGTAGTTCTGGGTACAGTCACCAGGCCCTTCTTCCGAGGTACCTCTGGGTACAATCACCGGCCCTTCCTTCGGAGGTACCTCTGGGTACAGTCACGACGTCTTTCTTCTGAGGTTCCTCTCCGTACAGTCACCAGGCCTTCCTTCCGGGTTGCCTCTGGGTACAGTCACCCGGCCTTCCTTCCGAGGTACCTCTGGGTACAGTCACCCGGCGTTCTTTCCGAGGTACCTCTGGGAACAATCACCAAGCCTTTCTTACGAGTTACCTCTGGGTACAGTCACCAGGGTTGCCTTCTGAGGGTACCTATGGGTACAGTCACCAGGCCTTCCTTCAGATGTACCGCTGGGTACAGTCACCGGCTTTCCTTCTGAGGTACTTCTGGGTACAGTCACCCGGCCTTCTTTCTGAGGTCCCTCTGGGTACAGTCACCATGCCTTTCTTCCGAGCTAGCTCTGGGTACAGGCACCAGGCCTTCCTTCTGAGTTACCTCTGGGTACAGTCACCAGGCCTTCTTTTCGAGGTACCTCTGGGTACACTCACCAGTCCTTTCTTCCGAGGTATTTCTGGGTATAGTCACGAGGCCGTCCTTCCGAGATAACTCTGGGTACAATCACCAGGCCTTCCTTCTGAGGTACCTTTGGGTAGAGTCACGAGGTCTTTCTTCTGAGGTACCTCTGGGTACAGTCACCAGGCCTTCCTTCTGAGGTACTTCTGGGTACAGTCAGCAGGTCTTCCTTCCGAGGTACCTCTGCGTGCAGTCACCAGGCCTTCCTTCCCAGGTACCTCTGCTTACGATCACCAAGCCTTAATTCCGAGGTACCACTGGGTACAGTCACCAGTTTGTCTGTCCGAGGTACCTCTGTGTACGGTCACCAGGCCTTCCTTCTGAGGCACCTCTGGGTACAGCCGTCAGGCCTTCCTTCTGATGTAGCTTTGGGTACAGTCACCAGGCCTTCCTTCTGAGGTAACTCTGGGTAAAGTCCCCAGGCCTTCCTTCCGAGATACCTCTGAGTACAGACACCACGCCTTCCTTCCGAGGTACTTCTGGGTACAGTCACCAGGCTTTCCTTCCCAGGTACCTCTGGGTACAGTCACCAGGCCTTGCTTCCGAGGTACCTCTGGGTACAGTCACCAGGCCTTCCTTCCGAGGTACCTCTGGGTACAGTCACCAGCCCTTTTTACGAGGTACCTCTGGGTACAGTTACCAGCCTTCCTTCTGAGGTACCTGGGTACAGTCACCAGAACTTCCTTCTGATGTACCTCTGGGTAGAGTCATCAGGCCTTCCTTCTGAGGTACCTCTGCGTAAAGGCAGCGGGTCTTCCTATTGAGGTACCTTTGGGTACACTCACCAGGCCTTCCTTCCGAGGTACCTCTGGGTACAGTCACCAGGCCTTCCTTCCGAGGCATCTCTCGGTACAGTCACCAGGCATTTCTTCCGAGGTACCTCTGCGTACATTCACCAGGCTTTCCTTCTGAGGAACCTTGAGTACTGTCACCAGGCATTCCATCCCAGGTACCTCTGGGTACAGTCACCAGGCCTTCCTTCCGAGGTACCTCTGGGTACAGTCACCATCGCTTCCTTCCGAGGTAACTCTGGGTAGAGTCACCAGGAATTCCTTCCGAGGTACCTCTGGGTACAGTCACAAGGTCTTTCTTCCGAGGTAGTTCTGGGTACAGTCAGCAGGCCCTCCTTCCGAGGTACCTCTGTGTACAGTCACCAGGAATTCCTTCGAAGGTACCTCTGGGTACAGTCACAAGGCCTTTCTTCCGAGGTAGTTCTGGGTACAGTCACCAGGCCCTCCTTCCGAGGTACCTCTGGGTACAGTCACCAGGAATTCCTTCCGAGGTACCTCTGGGTACAGTCACAAGGCCTTTCTTCCGAGGTAGTTCTGGGTACAGTCACCAGGCCCTTCTTCCGAGGTACCTCTGGTACAATCACCGGCCCTTCCTTCGGAGGTACCTCTGGGTACAGTCACGACGTCTTTCTTCTGAGGTTCCTCTCCGTACAGTCACCAGGCCTTCCTTCCGGGTTGCCTCTGGGTACAGTCACCCGGCCTTCCTTCCGAGGTACCTCTGGGTACAGTCACCCGGCGTTCTTTCCGAGGTACCTCTGGGAACACTCACCAAGCCTTTCTTACGAGTTACCTCTGGGTACAGTCACCAGGGTTTCCTTCTGAGGTACCTATGGGTACAGTCACCAGGCCTTCCTTCAGATGTACCGCTGGGTACAGTCACCGGCTTTCCTTCTGAGGTACTTCTGGGTACAGTCACCCGGCCTTCTTTCTGAGGTCCCTCTGGGTACAGTCACCATGCCTTTCTTCCGAGCTAGCTCTGGTACAGGCACCAGGCCTTCCTTCTGAGTTACCTCTGGGGTACAGTCACCAGGCCTTCTTTTCGAGGTACCTCTGGGTACACTCACCAGTCCTTTCTTCCGAGGTATTTCTGGGTATAGTCACGAGGCCGTCCTTCCGAGATAACTCTGGGTACAATCACCAGGCCTTCCTTCTGAGGTACCTTTGGGTAGAGTCACGAGGTCTTTCTTCTGAGGTACCTCTGGGTACAGTCACCAGGCCTTCCTTCTGAGGTACTTCTGGGTACAGTCAGCAGGTCTTCCTTCCGAGGTACCTCTGCGTGCAGTCACCAGGCCTTCCTTCCCAGGTACCTCTGCTTACGATCACCAAGCCTTAATTCCGAGGTACCACTGGGTACAGTCACCAGTTTGTCTGTCCGAGGTACCTCTGTGTACGGTCACCAGGCCTTCCTTCTGAGGCACCTCTGGGTACAGGCCGTCAGGCCTTCCTTCTGATGTAGCTTTGGGTAAAGTCCCCAGGCCTTCCTTCCGAGATACCTCTGAGTACAGACACCACGCCTTCCTTCCGAGGTACTTCTGGGTACAGTCACCAGGCTTTCCTTCCCAGGTACCTCTGGGTACAGTCACCAGGCCTTCCTTCTGAGGTAACTCTGGGTACAGTCACCAGGCCTTGCTTCCGAGGTACCTCTGGGTACAGTCACCAGGCCTTCCTTCCGAGGTACCTCTGGGTACAGTCACCAGCCCTTTTTACGAGGTACCTCTGGGTACACGCACCTCGCCTTCTTTTCCAAGTACCTCTGGGTACAGACACCATCGCTTCCTTCCGAGGTACCTCTGGGTAGAGTCACCAGGCTTTCCTTCCTAGATAACTCTGAGTACAGTCACCAGGCCTTCCTTCCGATGTACTTCTGGGTACGATCACTAGGCCTTCCTTCCGAGGTACCTCTGGGTACAATCACCAGGCCTTACTTCTGAGGTACCTCTGGGTACAGTCACGAGGTCTTTCTTCTGAGGTACCTCTGAATACAGGCACCAAGCCTTTCTTTCGAGGTACCTCTGGGTACAGTCACGAGGTCTTTCTTCTGAGGTACCTCTGAGTACAGTCACCAGGCCTTTCTTCCGATGTGCTTCTGGGTAGTCACCAGGCCTTCCTTCCGAGGTACCTCTCGGTACAGTCACCAGGCCTTCCTTCTGAGGTACCTCTGGGTACAGTCACGAGGTCTTTCTTCTGAGGTACCTCTGAATACAGGCACCAGGCCTTTCTTTCGAGGTACCTCTGGGTACAGTCACGAGGTCTTTCTTCTGAGGTACCTCTGAGTACAGTCACCAGGCCTTTCTTCCGATGTGCTTCTGGGTAGTCACCAGGCCTTCCTTCCGAGGTACCTCTCGGTACAGTCACCAGGCCTTCCTTCTGAGGTACCTCTGGGTACAGTCACCAGGCCTTCGTCCGAGGCACTAATGTGTACAGTCACCAGGCCTTCCTTCCGATGTACCTCTGGGTACAATCACCAGGCCTTCTTTCTGAGGTACCTCTGAGTACACTCACGAGGTCTTTCTTCTGAGGTACCTCTGAGTACAGTGACCAGGCCTTTCTTCCTAGGTATGTCTGAGTACTCACCAGGCATTCCTTCCGAGGTACCTCTGGGTACAGTCACCAGGCCTTCCTTCCGTGGTACCTCTGTGTACAGTCACCTGGCGTTTCTTCGGAGATACGCCTGGGTATAGGCACCAGGCCTTCCTTCTGAGCTACCTATGGGTACAGTCACCAGAATTTCCTTCAGAGGTACCTCTGGGTACAGTTACCAGCCTTCCTTCTGAGGTACCTGGGTACAGTCACCAGATCTTCCTTCTGATGTACCTCTGGGTAGAGTCATCAGGCCTTCCTTCTGAGGTACCTCTGCGTAAAGGCAGCGGGTCTTCCTATTGAGGTACCTTTGGGTACACTCACCAGGCCTTCCTTCCGAGGTACCTCTGGGTACAGTCACCAGGCCTTCCTTCCGAGGCATCTCTCGGTACAGTCACCAGGCATTTCTTACGAGGTACCTCTGCATACATTCACCAGGCTTTCCTTCTGAGGTACCTTGAGTACTGTCACCAGGCATTCCATCCCAGGTACCTCTGGGTACAGTCACCAGGCCTTCCTTCCGAGGTACCTCTGGGTACAATCACCGGGCCTTCATTCCGAGGTACCTCTGGGTACAGTCACCATCGCTTCCTTCCGAGGTAACTCTGGGTAGAGTCACCAGGCCTTCCTTCCGAGGTACCTCTGTGTACAGTCACCAGGAATTCCTTCCGAGGTACCTCTGGGTACAGTCACAAGGCCTTTCTTCCGAGGTAGTTCTGGGTACAGTCAGCAGGCCCTCCTTCCGAGGTACCTCTGTGTACAGTCACCAGGAATTCCTTCCGAGGTACCTCTGGGTACAGTCACAAGGCCTTTCTTCCGAGGTAGTTCTGGGTACAGTCACCAGGCGCTCCTTCCGAGGTACCTCTGGGTACAGTCACCAGGAATTCCTTCCGAGGTACCTCTGGGTACAGTCACCATCGCTTCCTTCCGAGGTAACTCTGGGTAGAGTCACCAGGCCTTCCTTCCGAAGTACCTCTGTGGACAGTCACCAGAAATTCCTTCCGAGGTACCTCTGGGTACAGTCACAAGGCCTTTCTTCCGAGGTAGTTCTGGGTACAGTCACCAGGCCCTTCTTCCGAGGTACCTCTCGGTACAATCACCGGCCCTTCCTTCGGAGGTACCTCTGGGTACAGTCACGACGTCTTTCTTCTGAGGTTCCTCTCCGTACAGTCACCAGGCCTTCCTTCCGCGTTGCCTCTGGGTACAGTCACCCGGCCTTCCTTCCGAGGTACCTCTGGGTACAGTCACCCGGCGTTCTTTCCGAGGTACCTCTGGGAACACTCACCAAGCCTTTCTTACGAGTTACCTCTGGGTACAGTCACCAGGGTTTCCTTCTGAGGTACCTATGGGTACAGTCACCAGGCCTTCCTTCAGATGTACCGCTGGGTACAGTCACCGGCTTTCCTTCTGAGGTACTTCTGGGTACAGTCACCCGGCCTTCTTTCTGAGGTCCCTCTGGGTACAGTCACCATGCCTTTCTTCCGAGCTAGCTCTGGGTACAGGCACCAGGCCTTCCTTCTGAGTTACCTCTGGGTACAGTCACCAGGCCTTCTTTTCGAGGTACCTCTGGGTACACTCACCAGTCCTTTCTTCCGAGGTATTTCTGGGTATAGTCACGAGGCCGTCCTTCCGAGATAACTCTGGGTACAATCACCAGGCCTTCCTTCTGAGGTACCTTTGGGTAGAGTCACGAGGTCTTTCTTCTGAGGTACCTCTGGGTACAGTCACCAGGCCTTCCTTCTGAGGTACTTCTGGGTACAGTCAGCAGGTCTTCCTTCCGAGGTACCTCTGCGTGCAGTCACCAGGCCTTCCTTCCCAGGTACCTCTGCTTACGATCACCAAGCCTTAATTCCGAGGTACCACTGGGTACAGTCACCAGTTTGTCTGTCCGAGGTACCTCTGTGTACGGTCACCAGGCCTTCCTTTTGAGGCACCTCTGGGTACAGCCATCAGGCCTTCCTTCTGATGTAGCTTTGGGTACAGTCACTAGGCCTTCCTTCTGAGGTAACTCTGGGTAAAGTCCCCAGGCCTTCCTTCCGAGATACCTCTGAGTACAGACACCACGCCTTCCTTCCGAGGTACTTCTGGGTACAGTCACCAGGCTTTCCTTCCCAGGTACCTCTGGGTACAGTCACCAGGCCTTCCTTCTGAGGTAACTCTGGGTACAGTCACCAGGCCTTGCTTCCGAGTTACCTCTGGGTACAGTCACCAGGCCTTCCTTCCGAGGTACCTCTGGGTACAGTCACCAGCCCTTTTTACGAGGTACCTCTGGGTACACGCACCTCGCCTTCTTTTCCAAGTACCTCTGGGTACAGACACCATCGCTTCCTTCCGAGGTACCTCTGGGTAGAGTCACCAGGCTTTCCTTCCTAGGTAACTCTGAGTACAGTCACCAGGCCTTCCTTCCGATGTACTTCTGGGTACGATCACTAGGCCTTCCTTCCGAGGTACCTCTGGGTACAATCACCAGGCCTTACTTCCGAGGTACCTCTGGGTACAGTCACGAGGTCTTTCTTCTGAGGTACCTCTGAGTACAGTCACCAGGCCTTTCTTCCGATGTGCTTCTGGGTAGTCACCAGGCCTTCCTTCCGAGGTACCTCTCGGTACAGTCACCAGGCCTTCCTTCTGAGGTACCTCTGGGTACAGTCACCAGGCCTTCGTCCGAGGCACTAATGTGTACAGTCACCAGGCCTTCCTTCCGATGTACCTCTGGGTACAATCACCAGGCCTTCTTTCTGAGGTACCTCTGAGTACACTCACGAGGTCTTTCTTCTGAGGTACCTCTGAGTACAGTGACCAGGCCTTTCTTCCTAGGTATGTCTGAGTACTCACCAGGCATTCCTTCCGAGGTACCTCTGGGTACAGTCACCAGGCCTTCCTTCCGTGGTACCTCTGTGTACAGTCACCTGGCGTTGCTTCGGAGATACGCCTGGGTATAGGCACCAGGCCTTCCTTCTGAGCTACCTATGGGTACAGTCACCAGAATTTCCTTCAGAGGTACCTCTGGGTACAGTTACCAGCCTTCCTTCTGAGGTACCTGGGTACAGTCACCAGAACTTCCTTCTGATGTACCTCTGGGTAGAGTCATCAGGCCTTCCTTCTGAGGTACCTCTGCGTAAAGGCAGCGGGTCTTCCTATTGAGGTACCTTTGGGTACACTCACCAGGCCTTCCTTCCGAGGTACCTCTGGGTACAGTCACCAGGCCTTCCTTCCGAGGCATCTCTCGGTACAGTCACCAGGCATTTCTTACGAGGTACCTCTGCGTACATTCACCAGGCTTTCCTTCTGAGGTACCTTGAGTACTGTCACCAGGCATTCCATCCCAGGTACCTCTGGGTACAGTCACCAGGCCTTCCTTCCGAGGTACCTCTGGGTACAATCACCGGGCCTTCATTCCGAGGTACCTCTGGGTACAGTCACCATCGCTTCCTTCCGAGGTAACTCTGGGTAGAGTCACCAGGCCTTCCTTCCGAGGTACCTCTGTGTACAGTCACCAGGAATTCCTTCCGAGGTACCTCTGGGTACAGTCACCAGGAATTCCTTCCGAGGTACCTCTGGGTACAGTCACCAGGCCCTCCTTCCGAGGTACCTCTGGGTACAGTCACCAGGAATTCCTTCCGAGGTACCTCTGGGTACAGTCACCATCGCTTCCTTCCGAGGTAACTCTGGGTAGAGTCACCAGGCCTTCCTTCCGAAGTACCTCTGTGGACAGTCACCAGGAATTCCTTCCGAGGTACCTCTGGTTACAGTCACAAGGCCTTTCTTCCGAGGTAGTTCTGGGTACAGTCACCAGGCCCTTCTTCCGAGGTACCTCTCGGTACAATCACCGGCCCTTCCTTCGGAGGTACCTCTGGGTACAGTCACGACGTCTTTCTTCTGAGGTTCCTCTCCGTACAGTCACCAGGCCTTCCTTCCGGGTTGCCTCTGGGTACAGTCACCCGGCCTTCCTTCCGAGTTACCTCTGTGTACAGTCACCCGGCGTTCTTTCCGAGGTACCTCTGGGAACACTCACCAAGCCTTTCTTACGAGTTACCTCTGGGTACAGTCACCAGGGTTTCCTTCTGAGGTACCTATGGGTACAGTCACCAGGCCTTCCTTCAGATGTACCGCTGGGTACAGTCACCGGCTTTCCTTCTGAGGTACTTCTGGGTACAGTCACCCGGCCTTCTTTCTGAGGTCCCTCTGGGTACAGTCACCATGCCTTTCTTCCGAGCTAGCTCTGGGTACAGGCACCAGGCCTTCCTTCTGAGTTACCTCTGGGTACAGTCACCAGGCCTTCTTTTCGAGGTACCTCTGGGTACACTCACCAGTCCTTTCTTCCGAGGTATTTCTGGGTATAGTCACGAGGCCGTCCTTCCGAGATAACTCTGGGTACAATCACCAGGCCTTCCTTCTGAGGTACCTTTGGGTAGAGTCACGAGGTCTTTCTTCTGAGGTACCTCTGGGTACAGTCACCAGGCCTTCCTTCTGAGGTACTTCTGGGTACAGTCAGCAGGTCTTCCTTCCGAGGTACCTCTGCGTGCAGTCACCAGGCCTTCCTTCCCAGGTACCTCTGCTTACGATCACCAAGCCTTAATTCCGAGGTACCACTGGGTACAGTCACCAGTTTGTCTGTCCGAGGTACCTCTGTGTACGGTCACCAGGCCTTCCTTCTGAGGCACCTCTGGGTACAATCACCAGACCTTTCTTTCGAGGTACCTCTGGGTACAGTCAACAGGCCTTTCTTCCGATGTGCTTCTGGGTAGTCACCAGGCCTTCCTTCCGAGGTACCTCTCGGTACAGTCACCAGGCCTTCCTTCTGAGGTACCTCTGGGTACAGTCACCAGGCCTTCGTCCGAGTCACTAATGTGTACAGTCACCAGGCCTTGCTTCCGATGTACCTCTGGGTACAATCACCAGGCCTTCTTTCTGAGGTACCTCTGAGTACACTCACGAGGTCTTTCTTCTGAGGTACCTCTGAGTACAGTGACCAGGCCTTTCTTCCTAGGTATGTCTGAGTACTCACCAGGCATTCCTTCCGAGGTACCTCTGGGTACAGTCACCAGGCCTTCCTTCCGTGGTACCTCTGTGTACAGTCACCTGGCGTTTCTTCGGAGATACGCCTGGGTATAGGCACCAGGCCTTCCTTCTGAGCTACCTATGGGTACAGTCACCAGAATTACCTTCAGAGGTACCTCTGGGTACAGTTACCAGCCTTCCTTCTGAGGTACCTGGGTACAGTCACCAGAACTTCCTTCTGATGTACCTCTGGGTAGAGTCATCAGGCCTTCCTTCTGAGGTACCTCTGCGTAAAGGCAGCGGGTCTTCCTATTGAGGTATCTTTGGGTACACTCACCAGGCCTTCCTTCCGAGGTACCTCTGGGTACAGTCACCAGGCCTTCCTTCCGAGGCATCTCTCGGTACAGTCACCAGGCATTTCTTCCGAGGTACCTCTGCGTACATTCACCAGGCTTTCCTTCTGAGGAACCTTGAGTACTGTCACCAGGCATTCCATCCCAGGTACCTCTGGGTACAGTCACCAGGCCTTCCTTCCGAGGTACCTCTGGGTACAGTCACCATCGCTTCCTTCCGAGGTAACTCTGGGTAGAGTCACCAGGAATTCCTTCCGAGGTACCTCTGGGTACAGTCACAAGGTCTTTCTTCCGAGGTAGTTCTGGGTACAGTCAGCAGGCCCTCCTTCCGAGGTACCTCTGTGTACAGTCACCAGGAATTCCTTCCGAGGTACCTCTGGGTACAGTCACAAGGCCTTTCTTCCGAGGTAGTTCTGGGTACAGTCACCAGGCCCTCCTTCCGAGGTACCTCTGGGTACAGTCACCAGGAATTCCTTCCGAGGTACCTCTGGGTACAGTCACAAGGCCTTTCTTCCGAGGTAGTTCTGGGTACAGTCACCAGGCCCTTCTTCCGAGGTACCTCTGGGTACAATCACCGGCCCTTCCTTCGGAGGTACCTCTGGGTACAGTCACGACGTCTTTCTTCTGAGGTTCCTCTCCGTACAGTCACCAGGCCTTCCTTCCGGGTTGCCTCTGGGTACAGTCACCCGGCCTTCCTTCCGAGGTACCTCTGGGTACAGTCACCCGGCGTTCTTTCCGAGGTACCTCTGGGAACAATCACCAAGCCTTTCTTACGAGTTACCTCTGGGTACAGTCACCAGGGTTGCCTTCTGAGGTACCTATGGGTACAGTCACCAGGCCTTCCTTCAGATGTACCGCTGGGTACAGTCACCGGCTTTCCTTCTGAGGTACTTCTGGGTACAGTCACCCGGCCTTCTTTCTGAGGTCCCTCTGGGTACAGTCACCATGCCTTTCTTCCGAGCTAGCTCTGGGTACAGGCACCAGGCCTTCCTTCTGAGTTACCTCTGGGTACAGTCACCAGGCCTTCTTTTCGAGGTACCTCTGGGTACACTCACCAGTCCTTTCTTCCGAGGTATTTCTGGGTATAGTCACGAGGCCGTCCTTCCGAGATAACTCTGGGTACAATCACCAGGCCTTCCTTCTGAGGTACCTTTGGGTAGAGTCACGAGGTCTTTCTTCTGAGGTACCTCTGGGTACAGTCACCAGGCCTTCCTTCTGAGGTACTTCTGGGTACAGTCAGCAGGTCTTCCTTCCGAGGTACCTCTGCGTGCAGTCACCAGGCCTTCCTTCCCAGGTACCTCTGCTTACGATCACCAAGCCTTAATTCCGAGGTACCACTGGGTACAGTCACCAGTTTGTCTGTCCGAGGTACCTCTGTGTACGGTCACCAGGCCTTCCTTCTGAGGCACCTCTGGGTACAATCACCAGACCTTTCTTTCGAGGTACCTCTGGGTACAGTCAACAGGCCTTTCTTCCGATGTGCTTCTGGGTAGTCACCAGGCCTTCCTTCCGAGGTACCTCTCGGTACAGTCACCAGGCCTTCCTTCTGAGGTACCTCTGGGTACAGTCACCAGGCCTTCGTCCGAGTCACTAATGTGTACAGTCACCAGGCCTTCCTTCCGATGTACCTCTGGGTACAATCACCAGGCCTTCTTTCTGAGGTACCTCTGAGTACACTCACGAGGTCTTTCTTCTGAGGTACCTCTGAGTACAGTGACCAGGCCTTTCTTCCTAGGTATGTCTGAGTACTCACCAGGCATTCCTTCCGAGGTACCTCTGGGTACAGTCACCAGGCCTTCCTTCCGTGGTACCTCTGTGTACAGTCACCTGGCGTTGCTTCGGAGATACGCCTGGGTATAGGCACCAGGCCTTCCTTCTGAGCTACCTATGGGTACAGTCACCAGAATTACCTTCAGAGGTACCTCTGGGTACAGTTACCAGCCTTCCTTCTGAGGTACCTGGGTACAGTCACCAGAACTTCCTTCTGATGTACCTCTGGGTAGAGTCATCAGGCCTTCCTTCTGAGGTACCTCTGCGTAAAGGCAGCGGGTCTTCCTATTGAGGTACCTTTGGGTACACTCACCAGGCCTTCCTTCCGAGGTACCTCTGGGTACAGTCACCAGGCCTTCCTTCCGAGGCATCTCTCGGTACAGTCACCAGGCATTTCTTCCGAGGTACCTCTGCGTACATTCACCAGGCTTTCCTTCTGAGGAACCTTGAGTACTGTCACCAGGCATTCCATCCCAGGTACCTCTGGGTACAGTCACCAGGCCTTCCTTCCGAGGTACCTCTGGGTACAGTCACCATCGCTTCCTTCCGAGGTAACTCTGGGTAGAGTCACCAGGAATTCCTTCCGAGGTACCTCTGGGTACAGTCACAAGGTCTTTCTTCCGAGGTAGTTCTGGGTACAGTCAGCAGGCCCTCCTTCCGAGGTACCTCTGTGTACAGTCACCAGGAATTCCTTCGAAGGTACCTCTGGGTACAGTCACAAGGCCTTTCTTCCGAGGTAGTTCTGGGTACAGTCACCAGGCCCTCCTTCCGAGGTACCTCTGGGTACAGTCACCAGGAATTCCTTCCGAGGTACCTCTGGGTACAGTCACAAGGCCTTTCTTCCGAGGTAGTTCTGGGTACAGTCACCAGGCCCTTCTTCCGAGGTACCTCTGGGTACAATCACCGGCCCTTCCTTCGGAGGTACCTCTGGGTACAGTCACGACGTCTTTCTTCTGAGGTTCCTCTCCGTACAGTCACCAGGCCTTCCTTCCGGGTTGCCTCTGGGTACAGTCACCCGGCCTTCCTTCCGAGGTACCTCTGGGTACAGTCACCCGGCGTTCTTTCCGAGGTACCTCTGGGAACACTCACCAAGCCTTTCTTACGAGTTACCTCTGGGTACAGTCACCAGGGTTTCCTTCTGAGGTACCTATGGGTACAGTCACCAGGCCTTCCTTCAGATGTACCGCTGGGTACAGTCACCGGCTTTCCTTCTGAGGTACTTCTGGGTACAGTCACCCGGCCTTCTTTCTGAGGTCCCTCTGGGTACAGTCACCATGCCTTTCTTCCGAGCTAGCTCTGGGTACAGGCACCAGGCCTTCCTTCTGAGTTACCTCTGGGTACAGTCACCAGGCCTTCTTTTCGAGGTACCTCTGGGTACACTCACCAGTCCTTTCTTCCGAGGTATTTCTGGGTATAGTCACGAGGCCGTCCTTCCGAGATAACTCTGGGTACAATCACCAGGCCTTCCTTCTGAGGTACCTTTGGGTAGAGTCACGAGGTCTTTCTTCTGAGGTACCTCTGGGTACAGTCACCAGGCCTTCCTTCTGAGGTACTTCTGGGTACAGTCAGCAGGTCTTCCTTCCGAGGTACCTCTGCGTGCAGTCACCAGGCCTTCCTTCCCAGGTACCTCTGCTTACGATCACCAAGCCTTAATTCCGAGGTACCACTGGGTACAGTCACCAGTTTGTCTGTCCGAGGTACCTCTGTGTACGGTCACCAGGCCTTCCTTCTGAGGCACCTCTGGGTACAGCCGTCAGGCCTTCCTTCTGATGTAGCTTTGGGTAAAGTCCCCAGGCCTTCCTTCCGAGATACCTCTGAGTACAGACACCACGCCTTCCTTCCGAGGTACTTCTGGGTACAGTCACCAGGCTTTCCTTCCCAGGTACCTCTGGGTACAGTCACCAGGCCTTCCTTCTGAGGTAACTCTGGGTACAGTCACCAGGCCTTGCTTCCGAGGTACCTCTGGGTACAGTCACCAGGCCTTCCTTCCGAGGTACCTCTGGGTACAGTCACCAGCCCTTTTTACGAGGTACCTCTGGGTACACGCACCTCGCCTTCTTTTCCAAGTACCTCTGGGTACAGACACCATCGCTTCCTTCCGAGGTACCTCTGGGTAGAGTCACCAGGCTTTCCTTCCTAGATAACTCTGAGTACAGTCACCAGGCCTTCCTTCCGATGTACTTCTGGGTACGATCACTAGGCCTTCCTTCCGAGGTACCTCTGGGTACAATCACCAGGCCTTACTTCTGAGGTACCTCTGGGTACAGTCACGAGGTCTTTCTTCTGAGGTACCTCTGAATACAGGCACCAAGCCTTTCTTTCGAGGTACCTCTGGGTACAGTCACGAGGTCTTTCTTCTGAGGTACCTCTGAGTACAGTCACCAGGCCTTTCTTCCGATGTGCTTCTGGGTAGTCACCAGGCCTTCCTTCCGAGGTACCTCTCGGTACAGTCACCAGGCCTTCCTTCTGAGGTACCTCTGGGTACAGTCACGAGGTCTTTCTTCTGAGGTACCTCTGAATACAGGCACCAGGCCTTTCTTTCGAGGTACCTCTGGGTACAGTCACGAGGTCTTTCTTCTGAGGTACCTCTGAGTACAGTCACCAGGCCTTTCTTCCGATGTGCTTCTGGGTAGTCACCAGGCCTTCCTTCCGAGGTACCTCTCGGTACAGTCACCAGGCCTTCCTTCTGAGGTACCTCTGGGTACAGTCACCAGGCCTTCGTCCGAGGCACTAATGTGTACAGTCACCAGGCCTTCCTTCCGATGTACCTCTGGGTACAATCACCAGGCCTTCTTTCTGAGGTACCTCTGAGTACACTCACGAGGCCTTTCTTCTGAGGTACCTCTGAGTACAGTGACCAGGCCTTTCTTCCTAGGTATGTCTGAGTACTCACCAGGCATTCCTTCCGAGGTACCTCTGGGTACAGTCACCAGGCCTTCCTTCCGTGGTACCTCTGTGTACAGTCACCTGGCGTTTCTTCGGAGATACGCCTGGGTATAGGCACCAGGCCTTCCTTCTGAGCTACCTATGGGTACAGTCACCAGAATTTCCTTCAGAGGTACCTCTGGGTACAGTTACCAGCCTTCCTTCTGAGGTACCTGGGTACAGTCACCAGATCTTCCTTCTGATGTACCTCTGGGTAGAGTCATCAGGCCTTCCTTCTGAGGTACCTCTGCGTAAAGGCAGCGGGTCTTCCTATTGAGGTACCTTTGGGTACACTCACCAGGCCTTCCTTCCGAGGTACCTCTGGGTACAGTCACCAGGCCTTCCTTCCGAGGCATCTCTCGGTACAGTCACCAGGCATTTCTTACGAGGTACCTCTGCATACATTCACCAGGCTTTCCTTCTGAGGTACCTTGAGTACTGTCACCAGGCATTCCATCCCAGGTACCTCTGGGTACAGTCACCAGGCCTTCCTTCCGAGGTACCTCTGGGTACAATCACCGGGCCTTCATTCCGAGGTACCTCTGGGTACAGTCACCATCGCTTCCTTCCGAGGTAACTCTGGGTAGAGTCACCAGGCCTTCCTTCCGAGGTACCTCTGTGTACAGTCACCAGGAATTCCTTCCGAGGTACCTCTGGGTACAGTCACAAGGCCTTTCTTCCGAGGTAGTTCTGGGTACAGTCAGCAGGCCCTCCTTCCGAGGTACCTCTGTGTACAGTCACCAGGAATTCCTTCCGAGGTACCTCTGGGTACAGTCACAAGGCCTTTCTTCCGAGGTAGTTCTGGGTACAGTCACCAGGCGCTCCTTCCGAGGTACCTCTGGGTACAGTCACCAGGAATTCCTTCCGAGGTACCTCTGGGTACAGTCACCATCGCTTCCTTCCGAGGTAACTCTGGGTAGAGTCACCAGGCCTTCCTTCCGAAGTACCTCTGTGGACAGTCACCAGAAATTCCTTCCGAGGTACCTCTGGGTACAGTCACAAGGCCTTTCTTCCGAGGTAGTTCTGGGTACAGTCACCAGGCCCTTCTTCCGAGGTACCTCTCGGTACAATCACCGGCCCTTCCTTCGGAGGTACCTCTGGGTACAGTCACGACGTCTTTCTTCTGAGGTTCCTCTCCGTACAGTCACCAGGCCTTCCTTCCGGGTTGCCTCTGGGTACAGTCACCCGGCCTTCCTTCCGAGGTACCTCTGGGTACAGTCACCCGGCGTTCTTTCCGAGGTACCTCTGGGAACACTCACCAAGCCTTTCTTACGAGTTACCTCTGGGTACAGTCACCAGGGTTTCCTTCTGAGGTACCTATGGGTACAGTCACCAGGCCTTCCTTCAGATGTACCGCTGGGTACAGTCACCGGCTTTCCTTCTGAGGTACTTCTGGGTACAGTCACCCGGCCTTCTTTCTGAGGTCCCTCTGGGTACAGTCACCATGCCTTTCTTCCGAGCTAGCTCTGGGTACAGGCACCAGGCCTTCCTTCTGAGTTACCTCTGGGTACAGTCACCAGGCCTTCTTTTCGAGGTACCTCTGGGTACACTCACCAGTCCTTTCTTCCGAGGTATTTCTGGGTATAGTCACGAGGCCGTCCTTCCGAGATAACTCTGGGTACAATCACCAGGCCTTCCTTCTGAGGTACCTTTGGGTAGAGTCACGAGGTCTTTCTTCTGAGGTACCTCTGGGTACAGTCACCAGGCCTTCCTTCTGAGGTACTTCTGGGTACAGTCAGCAGGTCTTCCTTCCGAGGTACCTCTGCGTGCAGTCACCAGGCCTTCCTTCCCAGGTACCTCTGCTTACGATCACGAAGCCTTAATTCCGAGGTACCACTGGGTACAGTCACCAGTTTGTCTGTCCGAGGTACCTCTGTGTACGGTCACCAGGCCTTCCTTTTGAGGCACCTCTGGGTACAGCCATCAGGCCTTCCTTCTGATGTAGCTTTGGGTACAGTCACTAGGCCTTCCTTCTGAGGTAACTCTGGGTAAAGTCCCCAGGCCTTCCTTCCGAGATACCTCTGAGTACAGACACCACGCCTTCCTTCCGAGGTACTTCTGGGTACAGTCACCAGGCTTTCCTTCCCAGGTACCTCTGGGTACAGTCACCAGGCCTTCCTTCTGAGGTAACTCTGGGTACAGTCACCAGGCCTTGCTTCCGAGGTACCTCTGGGTACAGTCACCAGGCCTTCCTTCCGAGGTACCTCTGGGTACAGTCACCAGCCCTTTTTACGAGGTACCTCTGGGTACACGCACCTCGCCTTCTTTTCCAAGTACCTCTGGGTACAGACACCATCGCTTCCTTCCGAGGTACCTCTGGGTAGAGTCACCAGGCTTTCCTTCCTAGGTAACTCTGAGTACAGTCACCAGGCCTTCCTTCCGATGTACTTCTGGGTACGATCACTAGGCCTTCCTTCCGAGGTACCTCTGGGTACAATCACCAGGCCTTACTTCCGAGGTACCTCTGGGTACAGTCACGAGGTCTTTCTTCTGAGGTACCTCTGAGTACAGTCACCAGGCCTTTCTTCCGATGTGCTTCTGGGTAGTCACCAGGCCTTCCTTCCGAGGTACCTCTCGGTACAGTCACCAGGCCTTCCTTCTGAGGTACCTCTGGGTACAGTCACCAGGCCTTCGTCCGAGGCACTAATGTGTACAGTCACCAGGCCTTCCTTCCGATGTACCTCTGGGTACAATCACCAGGCCTTCTTTCTGAGGTACCTCTGAGTACACTCACGAGGTCTTTCTTCTGAGGTACCTCTGAGTACAGTGACCAGGCCTTTCTTCCTAGGTATGTCTGAGTACTCACCAGGCATTCCTTCCGAGGTACCTCTGGGTACAGTCACCAGGCCTTCCTTCCGTGGTACCTCTGTGTACAGTCACCTGGCGTTGCTTCGGAGATACGCCTGGGTATAGGCACCAGGCCTTCCTTCTGAGCTACCTATGGGTACAGTCACCAGAATTTCCTTCAGAGGTACCTCTGGGTACAGTTACCAGCCTTCCTTCTGAGGTACCTGGGTACAGTCACCAGAACTTCCTTCTGATGTACCTCTGGGTAGAGTCATCAGGCCTTCCTTCTGAGGTACCTCTGCGTAAAGGCAGCGGGTCTTCCTATTGAGGTACCTTTGGGTACACTCACCAGGCCTTCCTTCCGAGGTACCTCTGGGTACAGTCACCAGGCTTCCTTCCGAGGCATCTCTCGGTACAGTCACCAGGCATTTCTTACGAGGTACCTCTGCGTACATTCACCAGGCTTTCCTTCTGAGGTACCTTGAGTACTGTCACCAGGCATTCCATCCCAGGTACCTCTGGGTACAGTCACCAGGCCTTCCTTCCGAGGTACCTCTGGGTACAATCACCGGGCCTTCATTCCGAGGTACCTCTGGGTACAGTCACCATCGCTTCCTTCCGAGGTAACTCTGGGTAGAGTCACCAGGCCTTCCTTCCGAGGTACCTCTGTGTACAGTCACCAGGAATTCCTTCCGAGGTACCTCTGGGTACAGTCACCAGGAATTCCTTCCGAGGTACCTCTGGGTAGAGTCACCAGGCCCTCCTTCCGAGGTACCTCTGGGTACAGTCACCAGGAATTCCTTCCGAGGTACCTCTGGGTACAGTCACCATCGCTTCCTTCCGAGGTAACTCTGGGTAGAGTCACCAGGCCTTCCTTCCGAAGTACCTCTGTGGACAGTCACCAGGAATTCCTTCCGAGGTACCTCTGGGTACAGTCACAAGGCCTTTCTTCCGAGGTAGTTCTGGGTACAGTCACCAGGCCCTTCTTCCGAGGTACCTCTCGGTACAATCACCGGCCCTTCCTTCGGAGGTACCTCTGGGTACAGTCACGACGTCTTTCTTCTGAGGTTCCTCTCCGTACAGTCACCAGGCCTTCCTTCCGGGTTGCCTCTGGGTACAGTCACCCGGCCTTCCTTCCGAGTTACCTCTGTGTACAGTCACCCGGCGTTCTTTCCGAGGTACCTCTGGGAACACTCACCAAGCCTTTCTTACGAGTTACCTCTGGGTACAGTCACCAGGGTTTCCTTCTGAGGTACCTATGGGTACAGTCACCAGGCCTTCCTTCAGATGTACCGCTGGGTACAGTCACCGGCTTTCCTTCTGAGGTACTTCTGGGTACAGTCACCCGGCCTTCTTTCTGAGGTCCCTCTGGGTACAGTCACCATGCCTTTCTTCCGAGCTAGCTCTGGGTACAGGCACCAGGCCTTCCTTCTGAGTTACCTCTGGGTACAGTCACCAGGCCTTCTTTTCGAGGTACCTCTGGGTACACTCACCAGTCCTTTCTTCCGAGGTATTTCTGGGTATAGTCACGAGGCCGTCCTTCCGAGATAACTCTGGGTACAATCACCAGGCCTTCCTTCTGAGGTACCTTTGGGTACAGTCACGAGGTCTTTCTTCTGAGGTACCTCTGGGTACAGTCACCAGGCCTTCCTTCTGAGGTACTTCTGGGTACAGTCAGCAGGTCTTCCTTCCGAGGTACCTCTGCGTGCAGTCACCAGGCCTTCCTTCCCAGGTACCTCTGCTTACGATCACGAAGCCTTAATTCCGAGGTACCACTGGGTACAGTCACCAGTTTGTCTGTCCGAGGTACCTCTGTGTACGGTCACCAGGCCTTCCTTCTGAGGCACCTCTGGGTACAGCCGTCAGGCCTTCCTTCTGATGTAGCTTTGGGTAAAGTCCCCAGGCCTTCCTTCCGAGATACCTCTGAGTACAGACACCACGCCTTCCTTCCGAGGTACTTCTGGGTACAGTCACCAGGCTTTCCTTCCCAGGTACCTCTGGGTACAGTCACCAGGCCTTCCTTCTGAGGTAACTCTGGGTACAGTCACCAGGCCTTGCTTCCGAGGTACCTCTGGGTACAGTCACCAGGCCTTCCTTCCGAGGTACCTCTGGGTACAGTCACCAGCCCTTTTTACGAGGTACCTCTGGGTACACGCACCTCGCCTTCTTTTCCAAGTACCTCTGGGTACAGACACCATCGCTTCCTTCCGAGGTACCTCTGGGTAGAGTCACCAGGCTTTCCTTCCTAGGTAACTCTGAGGACAGTCACCAGGCCTTCCTTCCGATGTACTTCTGGGTACGATCACTAGGCCTTCCTTCCGAGGTACCTCTGGGTACAATCACCAGGCCTTACTTCTGAGGTACCTCTGGGTACAGTCACGAGGTCTTTCTTCTGAGGTACCTCTGAATACAGGCACCAGGCCTTTCTTTCGAGGTACCTCTGGGTACAGTCACGAGGTCTTTCTTCTGAGGTACCTCTGAGTACAGTCACCAGGCCTTTCTTCCGATGTGCTTCTGGGTAGTCACCAGGCCTTCCTTCCGAGGTACCTCTCGGTACAGTCACCAGGCCTTCCTTCTGAGGTTCCTCTGGGTACAGTCACCAGGCCTTCGTCCGAGGCACTAATGTGTACAGTCACCAGGCCTTCCTTCTGATGTACCTCTGGGTACAATCACCAGGCCTTCGTTCTGAGGTACCTCTGAGTACACTCACGAGGTCTTTCTTCTGAGGTACCTCTGAGTACAGTGACCAGGCCTTTCTTCCTAGGTATGTCTGAGTACTCACCAGGCATTCCTTCCGAGGTACCTCTGGGTACAGTCACCAGGCCTTCCTTCCGTGGTACCTCTGTGTACAGTCACCTGGCGTTGCTTCGGAGATACGCCTGGGTATAGGCACCAGGCCTTCCTTCTGAGCTACCTATGGGTACAGTCACCAGAATTTCCTTCAGAGGTACCTCTGGGTACAGTTACCAGCCTTCCTTCTGAGGTACCTGGGTACAGTCACCAGAACTTCCTTCTGATGTACCTCTGGGTAGAGTCATCAGGCCTTCCTTCTGAGGTACCTCTGCGTAAAGGCAGCGGGTCTTCCTATTGAGGTACCTTTGGGTACACTCACCAGGCCTTCCTTCCGAGGTACCTCTGGGTACAGTCACCAGGCCTTCCTTCCGAGGCATCTCTCGGTACAGTCACCAGGCATTTCTTACGAGGTACCTCTGCGTACATTCACCAGGCTTTCCTTCTGAGGTACCTTGAGTACTGTCACCAGGCATTCCATCCCAGGTACCTCTGGGTACAGTCACCAGGCCTTCCTTCCGAGGTACCTCTGGGTACAATCACCGGGCCTTCATTCCGAGGTACCTCTGGGTACAGTCACCATCGCTTCCTTCCGAGGTAACTCTGGGTAGAGTCAACAGGCCTTCCTTCCGAGGTACCTCTGTGTACAGTCACCAGGAATTCCTTCCGAGGTACCTCTGGGTACAGTCACCAGGAATTCCTTCTGAGGTACCTCTGGGTAGAGTCACCAGGCCCTCCTTCCGAGGTACCTCTGGGTACAGTCACCAGGAATTCCTTCCGAGGTACCTCTGGGTACAGTCACCATCGCTTCCTTCCGAGGTAACTCTGGGTAGAGTCACCAGGCCTTCCTTCCGAAGTACCTCTGTGGACAGTCACCAGGAATTCCTTCCGAGGTACCTCTGGGTACAGTCACAAGGCCTTTCTTCCGAGGTAGTTCTGGGTACAGTCACCAGGCCCTTCTTCCGAGGTACCTCTGGGTACAATCACCGGCCCTTCCTTCGGAGGTACCTCTGGGTACAGTCACGACGTCTTTCTTCTGAGGTTCCTCTCCGTACAGTCACCAGGCCTTCCTTCCGGGTTGCCTCTGGGTACAGTCACCCGGCCTTCCTTCCGAGGTACCTCTGGGTACAGTCACCCGGCGTTCTTTCCGAGGTACCTCTGGGAACACTCACCAAGCCTTTCTTACGAGTTACCTCTGGGTACAGTCACCAGGGTTTCCTTCTGAGGTACCTATGGGTACAGTCACCAGGCCTTCCTTCAGATGTACCGCTGGGTACAGTCACCGGCTTTCCTTCTGAGGTACTTCTGGGTACAGTCACCCGGCCTTCTTTCTGAGGTCCCTCTGGGTACAGTCACCATGCCTTTCTTCCGAGCTAGCTCTGGGTACAGGCACCAGGCCTTCCTTCTGAGTTACCTCTGGGTACAGTCACCAGGCCTTCTTTTCGAGGTACCTCTGGGTACACTCACCAGTCCTTTCTTCCGAGGTATTTCTGGGTATAGTCACGAGGCCGTCCTTCCGAGATAACTCTGGGTACAATCACCAGGCCTTCCTTCTGAGGTACCTTTGGGTAGAGTCACGAGGTCTTTCTTCTGAGGTACCTCTGGGTACAGTCACCAGGCCTTCCTTCTGAGGTACTTCTGGGTACAGTCAGCAGGTCTTCCTTCCGAGGTACCTCTGCGTGCAGTCACCAGGCCTTCCTTCCCAGGTACCTCTGCTTACGATCACCAAGCCTTAATTCCGAGGTACCACTGGGTACAGTCACCAGTTTGTCTGTCCGAGGTACCTCTGTGTACGGTCACCAGGCCTTCCTTCTGAGGCACCTCTGGGTACAGCCGTCAGGCCTTCCTTCTGATGTAGCTTTGGGTACAGTCACCAGGCCTTCCTTCTGAGGTAACTCTGGGTAAAGTCCCCAGGCCTTCCTTCCGAGATACCTCTGAGTACAGACACCACGCCTTCCTTCCGAGGTACTTCTGGGTACAGTCACCAGGCTTTCCTTCCCAGGTACCTCTGGGTACAGTCACCAGGCCTTCCTTCTGAGGTAACTCTGGGTACAGTCACCAGGCCTTGCTTCCGAGGTACCTCTGGGTACAGTCACGAGGCCTTCCTTCCGAGGTACCTCTGGGTACAGTCACCAGCCCTTTTTACGAGGTACCTCTGGGTACACGCACCTCGCCTTCTTTTCCAAGTACCTCTGGGTACAGTCACCATCGCTTCCTTCCGAGGTACCTCTGGGTAGAGTCACCAGGCTTTCCTTCCTAGATAACTCTGAGTACAGTCACCAGGCCTTCATTCCGATGTACTTCTGGGTACGATCACTAGGCCTTCCTTCCGAGGTACCTCTGGGTACAATCACCAGGCCTTACTTCTGAGGTACCTCTGGGTACAATCACCAGGCCTTTCTTTCGAGGTACCTCTGGGTACAGTCACGAGGTCTTTCTTCTGAGGTACCTCTGAGTACAGTCACCAGGCCTTTCTTCCGATGTGCTTCTGGGTAGTCACCAGGCCTTCCTTCCGAGGTACCTCTCGGTACAGTCACCAGGCCTTCCTTCTGAGGTACCTCTGGGTACAGTCACCAGGCCTTCGTCCGAGGCTCTAATGTGTACAGTCACCAGGCCTTCCTTCCGATGTACCTCTGGGTACAATCACCAGGCCTTCGTTCTGAGGTACCTCTGAGTACACTCACGAGGTCTTTCTTCTGAGGTACCTCTGAGTACAGTGACCAGGCCTTTCTTCCTAGGTATGTCTGAGTACTCACCAGGCATTCCTTCCGAGGTACCTCTGGGTACAGTCACCAGGCCTTCCTTCCGTGGTACCTCTGTGTACAGTCACCTGGCGTTGCTTCGGAGATACGCCTGGGTATAGGCACCAGGCCTTCCTTCTGAGCTACCTATGGGTACAGTCACCAGAATTTCCTTCAGAGGTACCTCTGGGTACAGTTACCGGCCTTCCTTCTGAGGTACCTGGGTACAGTCACCAGATCTTCCTTCTGATGTACCTCTGGGTAGAGTCATCAGGCCTTCCTTCTGAGGTACCTCTGCGTAAAGGCAGCGGGTCTTCCTATTGAGGTACCTTTGGGTACACTCACCAGGCCTTCCTTCCGAGGTACCTCTGGGTACAGTCACCAGGAATTCCTTCCGAGGTACCTCTGGGTACAGTCACAAGGCCTTTCTTCCGAGGTAGTTCTGGGTACAGTCAGCAGGCCCTCCTTCCGAGGTACCTCTGTGTACAGTCACCAGGCCTTCCTTCCGAGGCATCTCTCGGTACAGTCACCAGGCATTTCTTACGAGGTACCTCTGCGTACATTCACCAGGCTTTCCTTCTGAGGTACCTTGAGTACTGTCACCAGGCATTCCATCCCAGGTACCTCTGGGTACAGTCACCAGGCCTTCCTTCCGAGGTACCTCTGGGTACAATCACCGGGCCTTCATTCCGAGGTACCTCTGGGTACAGTCACCATCGCTTCCTTCCGAGGTAACTCTGGGTAGAGTCACCAGGCCTTCCTTCCGAGGTACCTCTGTGTACAGTCACCAGGAATTCCTTCCGAGGTACCTCTGGGTACAGTCACAAGGCCTTTCTTCCGAGGTAGTTCTGGGTACAGTCAGCAGGCCCTCCTTCCGAGGTACCTCTGTGTACAGTCACCAGGAATTCCTTCCGAGGTACCTCTGGGTACAGTCACAAGGCCTTTCTTCCGAGGTAGTTCTGGGTACAGTCACCAGGCCCTCCTTCCGAGGTACCTCTGGGTACAGTCACCAGGAATTCCTTCCGAGGTACCTCTGGGTACAGTCACCATCGCTTCCTTCCGAGGTAACTCTGGGTAGAGTCACCAGGCCTTCCTTCCGAAGTACCTCTGTGGACAGTCACCAGAAATTCCTTCCGAGGTACCTCTGGGTACAGTCACAAGGCCTTTCTTCCGAGGTAGTTCTGGGTACAGTCACCAGGCCCTTCTTCCGAGGTACCTCTGGGTACAATCACCGGCCCTTCCTTCGGAGGTACCTCTGGGTACAGTCACGACGTCTTTCTTCTGAGGTTCCTCTCCGTACAGTCACCAGGCCTTCCTTCCGGGTTGCCTCTGGGTACAGTCACCCGGCCTTCCTTCCGAGGTACCTCTGGGAACAGTCACCCGGCGTTCTTTCCGAGGTACCTCTGGGAACACTCACCAAGCCTTTCTTACGAGTTACCTCTGGGTACAGTCACCAGGGTTTCCTTCTGAGGTACCTATGGGTACAGTCACCAGGCCTTCCTTCAGATGTACCGCTGGGTACAGTCACCGGCTTTCCTTCTGAGGTACTTCTGGGTACAGTCACCCGGCCTTCTTTCTGAGGTCCCTCTGGGTACAGTCACCATGCCTTTCTTCCGAGCTAGCTCTGGGTACAGGCACCAGGCCTTCCTTCTGAGTTACCTCTGGGTACAGTCACCAGGCCTTCTTTTCGAGGTACCTCTGGGTACACTCACCAGTCCTTTCTTCCGAGGTATTTCTGGGTATAGTCACGAGGCCGTCCTTCCGAGATAACTCTGGGTACAATCACCAGGCCTTCCTTCTGAGGTACCTTTGGGTAGAGTCACGAGGTCTTTCTTCTGAGGTACCTCTGGGTACAGTCACCAGGCCTTCCTTCTGAGGTACTTCTGGGTACAGTCAGCAGGTCTTCCTTCCGAGGTACCTCTGCGTGCAGTCACCAGGCCTTCCTTCCCAGGTACCTCTGCTTACGATCACCAAGCCTTAATTCCGAGGTACCACTGGGTACAGTCACCAGTTTGTCTGTCCGAGGTACCTCTGTGTACGGTCACCAGGCCTTCCTTCTGAGGCACCTCTGGGTACAGCCGTCAGGCCTTCCTTCTGATGTAGCTTTGGGTAAAGTCCCCAGGCCTTCCTTCCGAGATACCTCTGAGTACAGACACCACGCCTTCCTTCCGAGGTACTTCTGGGTACAGTCACCAGGCTTTCCTTCCCAGGTACCTCTGGGTACAGTCACCAGGCCTTCCTTCTGAGGTAACTCTGGGTACAGTCACCAGGCCTTGCTTCCGAGGTACCTCTGGGTACAGTCACCAGGCCTTCCTTCCGAGGTACCTCTGGGTACAGTCACCAGCCCTTTTTACGAGGTACCTCTGGGTACACGCACCTCGCCTTCTTTTCCAAGTACCTCTGGGTACAGACACCATCGCTTCCTTCCGAGGTACCTCTGGGTAGAGTCACCAGGCTTTCCTTCCTAGATAACTCTGAGTACAGTCACCAGGCCTTCCTTCCGATGTACTTCTGGGTACGATCACTAGGCCTTCCTTCCGAGGTACCTCTGGGTACAATCACCAGGCCTTACTTCCGAGGTACCTCTGGGTACAGTCACGAGGTCTTTCTTCTGAGGTACCTCTGAGTACAGTCACCAGGCCTTTCTTCCGATGTGCTTCTGGGTAGTCACCAGGCCTTCCTTCCGAGGTACCTCTCGGTACAGTCACCAGGCCTTCCTTCTGAGGTACCTCTGGGTACAGTCACCAGGCCTTCGTCCGAGGCACTAATGTGTACAGTCACCAGGCCTTCCTTCCGATGTACCTCTGGGTACAATCACCAGGCCTTCGTTCTGAGGTACCTCTGAGTACACTCACGAGGTCTTTCTTCTGAGGTACCTCTGAGTACAGTGACCAGGCCTTTCTTCGTAGGTATGTCTGAGTACTCACCAGGCATTCCTTCCGAGGTACCTCTGGGTACAGTCACCAGGCCTTCCTTCCGTGGTACCTCTGTGTACAGTCACCTGGCGTTTCTTCGGAGATACGCCTGGGTATAGGCACCAGGCCTTCCTTCTGAGCTACCTATGGGTACAGTCACCAGAATTTCCTTCAGAGGTACCTCTGGGTACAGTTACCAGCCTTCCTTCTGAGGTACCTGGGTACAGTCACCAGATCTTCCTTCTGATGTACCTCTGGGTAGAGTCATCAGGCCTTCCTTCTGAGGTACCTCTGCGTAAAGGCAGCGGGTCTTCCTATTGAGGTACCTTTGGGTACACTCACCAGGCCTTCCTTCCGAGGTACCTCTGGGTACAGTCACCAGGCCTTCCTTCCGAGGCATCTCTCGGTACAGTCACCAGGCATTTCTTGCGAGGTACCTCTGCGTACATTCACCAGGCTTTCCTTCTGAGGTACCTTGAGTACTGTCACAAGGCATTCCATCCCAGGTACCTCTGGGTACAGTCACCAGGCCTTCCTTCCGAGGTACCTCTGGGTACAATCACCGGGCCTTCATTCCGAGGTACCTCTGGGTACAGTCACCATCGCTTCCTTCCGAGGTAACTCTGGGTAGTGTCACCAGGCCTTCCTTCCGAGGTACCTCTGTGTACAGTCACCAGGAATTCCTTCCGAGGTACCTCTGGGTACAGTCACAAGGCCTTTCTTCCGAGGTAGTTCTGGGTACAGTCAGCAGGCCCTCCTCCGAGGTACCTCTGTGTACAGTCACCAGGAATTCCTTCCGAGGTACCTCTGGGTACAGTCACAAGGCCTTTCTTCCGAGGTAGTTCTGGGTACAGTCACCAGGCGCTCCTTCCGAGGTACCGCTGGGTACAGTCACCAGGAATTCCTTCCGAGGTACCTCTGGGTACAGTCACCATCGCTTCCTTCCGAGGTAACTCTGGGTAGAGTCACCAGGCCTTCCTTCCGAAGTACCTCTGTGGACAGTCACCAGGAATTCCTTCCGAGGTACCTCTGGGTACAGTCACAAGGCCTTCCTTCCGAGGTACCTCTGGGAAGAGTCACCAGGCCCTCCTTCCGAGGTACCTCTGGGTACAGTCACCAGGAATTCCTTCCGAGGTACCTCTGGGTACAGTCACCATCGCTTCCTTCCGAGGTAACTCTGGGTAGAGTCACCAGGCCTTCCTTCCGAAGTACCTCTGTGGACAGTCACCAGGAATTCCTTCCGAGGTACCTCTGGGTACAGTCACAAGGCCTTCCTTCCGAGGTACCTCTGGGTAGAGTCACCAGGCCCTCCTTCCGAGGTACCTCTGGGTACAGTCACCAGGAATTCCTTCCGAGGTACCTCTGGGTACAGTCACAAGGCCTTTCTTCCGAGGTAGTTCTGGGTACAGTCACCAGGCCCTTCTTCCGAGGTACCTCTGTGTACAATCACCGGCCCTTCCTTCGGAGGTACCTCTGGGTACAGTCACGACGTCTTTCTTCTGAGGTTCCTCTCCGTACAGTCACCAGGCCTTCCTTCCGCGTTGCCTCTGGGTACAGTCACCCGGCCTTCCTTCCGAGGTACCTCTGGGTACAGTCACCCGGCGTTCTTTCCGAGGTTCCTCTGGGAACACTCACCAAGCCTTTCTTACGAGTTACCTCTGGGTACAGTCACCAGGGTTTCCTTCTGAGGTACCTATGGGTACAGTCACCAGGCCTTCCTTCAGATGTACCGCTGGGTACAGTCACCGGCTTTCCTTCTGAGGTACTTCTGGGTACAGTCACCCGGCCTTCTTTCTGAGGTCCCTCTGGGTACAGTCACCATGCCTTTCTTCCGAGCTAGCTCTGGGTACAGGCACCAGGCCTTCCTTCTGAGTTACCTCTGGGTACAGTCACCAGGCCTTCTTTTCGAGGTACCTCTGGGTACACTCACCAGTCCTTTCTTCCGAGGTATTTCTGGGTATAGTCACGAGGCCGTCCTTCCGAGATAACTCTGGGTACAATCACCAGGCCTTCCTTCTGAGGTACCTTTGGGTAGAGTCACGAGGTCTTTCTTCTGAGGTACCTCTGGGTACAGTCACCAGGCCTTCCTTCTGAGGTACTTCTGGGTACAGTCAGCAGGTCTTCCTTCCGAGGTACCTCTGCGTGCAGTCACCAGGCCTTCCTTCCCAGGTACCTCTGCTTACGATCACCAAGCCTTAATTCCGAGGTACCACTGGGTACAGTCACCAGTTTGTCTGTCCGAGGTACCTCTGTGTACGGTCACCAGGCCTTCCTTCTGAGGCACCTCTGGGTACAGCCGTCAGGCCTTCCTTCTGATGTAGCTTTGGGTACAGTCACCAGGCCTTCCTTCTGAGGTAACTCTGGGTAAAGTCCCCAGGCCTTCCTTCCGAGATACCTCTGAGTACAGACACCACGCCTTCCTTCCGAGGTACTTCTGGGTACAGTCACCAGGCTTTCCTTCCCAGGTACCTCTGGGTACAGTCACCAGGCCTTCCTTCTGAGGTAACTCTGGGTACAGTCACCAGGCCTTGCTTCCGAGGTACCTCTGGGTACAGTCACCAGGCCTTCCTTCCGAGGTACCTCTGGGTACAGTCACCAGCCCTTTTTACGAGGTACCTCTGGGTACACGCACCTCGCCTTCTTTTCCAAGTACCTCTGGGTACAGACACCATCGCTTCCTTCCGAGGTACCTCTGGGTAGAGTCACCAGGCTTTCCTTCCTAGGTAACTCTGAGTACAGTCACCAGGCCTTCCTTCCGATGTACTTCTGGGTACGATCACTAGGCCTTCCTTCCGAGGTACCTCTGGGTACAATCACCAGGCCTTACTTCCGAGGTACCTCTGGGTACAGTCACGAGGTCTTTCTTCTGAGGTACCTCTGAGTACAGTCACCAGGCCTTTCTTCCGATGTGCTTCTGGGTAGTCACCAGGCCTTCCTTCCGAGGTACCTCTCGGTACAGTCACCAGGCCTTCCTTCTGAGGTACCTCTGGGTACAGTCACCAGGCCTTCGTCCGAGGCACTAATGTGTACAGTCACCAGGCCTTCCTTCCGATGTACCTCTGGGTACAATCACCAGGCCTTCGTTCTGAGGTACCTCTGAGTACACTCACGAGGTCTTTCTTCTGAGGTACCTCTGAGTACAGTGACCAGGCCTTTCTTCCTAGGTATGTCTGAGTACTCACCAGGCATTCCTTCCGAGGTACCTCTGGGTACAGTCACCAGGCCTTCCTTCCGTGGTAACTCTGTGTACAGTCACCTGGCGTTGCTTCGGAGATACGCCTGGGTATAGGCACCAGGCCTTCCTTCTGAGCTACCTATGGGTACAGTCACCAGAATTTCCTTCAGAGGTACCTCTGGGTACAGTTACCAGCCTTCCTTCTGAGGTACCTGGGTACAGTCACCAGAACTTCCTTCTGATGTACCTCTGGGTAGAGTCATCAGGCCTTCCTTCTGAGGTACCTCTGCGTAAAGGCAGCGGGTCTTCCTATTGAGGTACCTTTGGGTACACTCACCAGGCCTTCCTTCCGAGGTACCTCTGGGTACAGTCACCAGGCCTTCCTTCCGAGGCATCTCTCGGTACAGTCACCAGGCATTTCTTACGAGGTACCTCTGCGTACATTCACCAGGCTTTCCTTCTGAGGTACCTTGAGTACTGTCACCAGGCATTCCATCCCAGGTACCTCTGGGTACAGTCACCAGGCATTCCTTCCGAGGTACCTCTGGGTACAATCACCGGGCCTTCATTCCGAGGTACCTCTGGGTACAGTCACCATCGCTTCCTTCCGAGGTAACTCTGGGTAGAGTCACCAGGCCTTCCTTCCGAAGTACCTCTGTGTACAGTCACCAGGAATTCCTTCCGAGGTACCTCTGGGTACAGTCACAAGGCCTTTCTTCCGAGGTAGTTCTGGGTACAGTCAGCAGGCCCTCCTTCCCAGGTACCTCTGTGTACAGTCACCAGGAATTCCTTCCGCGGTACCTCTGGGTACAGTCACCATCGCTTCCTTCCGAGGTAACTCTGGGTAGAGTCACCAGGCCTTCCTTCCGAAGTACCTCTGTGGACAGTCACCAGGAATTCCTTCCGAGGTACCTCTGGGTACAGTCACAAGGCCTTTCTTCCGAGGTAGTTCTGGGTACAGTCACCAGGCCCTTCTTCCGAGGTACCTCTGGGTACAATCACCGGCCCTTCCTTCGGAGGTACCTCTGGATACAGTCACGACGTCTTTCTTCTGAGGTTCCTCTCCGTACAGTCACCAGGCCTTCCTTCCGGGTTGCCTCTGGGTACAGTCACCCGGCCTTCCTTCCGAGGTACCTCTGGGTACAGTCACCAGGAATTCCTTCCGAGGTACCTCTGGGTACAGTCACCATCGCTTCCTTCCGAGGTATCTCTGGGTAGAGTCACCAGGCCTTCCTTCCGAAGTACCTCTGTGGACAGTCACCAGGAATTCCTTCCGAGGTACCTCTGGGTACAGTCACAAGGCCTTTCTTCCGAGGTAGTTCTGGGTACAGTCACCAGGCCCTTCTTCCGAGGTACCTCTGGGTACAATCACCGGCCCTTCCTTCGGAGGTACCTCTGGGTACAGTCACGACGTCTTTCTTCTGAGGTTCCTCTCCGTACAGTCACCAGGCCTTCCTTCCGGGTTGCCTCTGGGTACAGTCACCCGGCCTTGCTTCCGAGGTACCTCTGGGTACAGTCACCCGGCGTTCTGTCCGAGGTACCTCTGGGAGCACTCACCAAGCCTTTCTTACGAGTTACCTCTGGGTACAGTCACCAGGGTTGCCTTCTGAGGTACCTATGGGTACAGTCACCAGGCCTTCCTTCAGATGTACCGCTGGGTACAGTCACCGGCTTTCCTTCTGAGGTACTTCTGGGTACAGTCACCCGGCCTTCTTTCTGAGGTCCCTCTGGGTACAGTCACCATGCCTTTCTTCCGAGCTAGCTCTGGGTACAGGCACCAGGCCTTCCTTCTGAGTTACCTCTGGGTACAGTCACCAGGCCTTCTTTTCGAGGTACCTCTGGGTACACTCACCAGTCCTTTCTTCCGAGGTATTTCTGGGTATAGTCACGAGGCCGTCCTTCCGAGATAACTCTGGGTACAATCACCAGGCCTTCCTTCTGAGGTACCTTTGGGTAGAGTCACGAGGTCTTTCTTCTGAGGTACCTCTGGGTACAGTCACCAGGCCTTCCTTCTGAGGTACTTCTGGGTACAGTCAGCAGGTCTTCCTTCCGAGGTACCTCTGCGTGCAGTCACCAGGCCTTCCTTCCCAGGTACCTCTGCTTACGATCACCAAGCCTTAATTCCGAGGTACCACTGGGTACAGTCACCAGTTTGTCTGTCCGAGGTACCTCTGTGTACGGTCACCAGGCCTTCCTTCTGAGGCACCTCTGGGTACAGCCGTCAGGCCTTCCTTCTGATGTAGCTTTGGGTAAAGTCCCCAGGCCTTCCTTCCGAGATACCTCTGAGTACAGACACCACGCCTTCCTTCCGAGGTACTTCTGGGTACAGTCACCAGGCTTTCCTTCCCAGGTACCTCTGGGTACAGTCACCAGGCCTTCCTTCTGAGGTAACTCTGGGTACAGTCACCAGGCCTTGCTTCCGAGGTACCTCTGGGTACAGTCACCAGGCCTTCCTTCCGAGGTACCTCTGGGTACAGTCACCAGCCCTTTTTACGAGGTACCTCTGGGTACACGCACCTCGCCTTCTTTTCCAAGTACCTCTGGGTACAGACACCATCGCTTCCTTCCGAGGTACCTCTGGGTAGAGTCACCAGGCTTTCCTTCCTAGGTAACTCTGAGTACAGTCACCAGGCCTTCCTTCCGATGTACTTCTGGGTACGATCACTAGGCCTTCCTTCCGAGGTACCTCTGGGTACAATCACCAGGCCTTACTTCTGAGGTACCTCTGGGTACAGTCACGAGGTCTTTCTTCTGAGGTACCTCTGAATACAGGCACCAGGCCTTTCTTTCGAGGTACCTCTGGGTACAGTCACGAGGTCTTTCTTCTGAGGTACCTCTGAGTACAGTCACCAGGCCTTTCTTCCGATGTGCTTCTGGGTAGTCACCAGGCCTTCCTTCCGAGGTACCTCTCGGTACAGCCACCAGGCCTTCCTTCTGAGGTACCTCTGGGTACAGTCACCAGGCCTTCGTCCGAGGCACTAATGTGTACAGTCACCAGGCCTTCCTTCCGATGTACCTCTGGGTACAATCACCAGGCCTTCTTTCTGAGGTACCTCTGAGTACACTCACGAGGTCTTTCTTCTGAGGTACCTCTGAGTACAGTGACCAGGCCTTTCTTCCTAGGTATGTCTGAGTACTCACCAGGCATTCCTTCCGAGGTACCTCTGGGTACAGTCACCAGGCCTTGCTTCCGTGGTACCTCTGTGTACAGTCACCTGGCGTTTCTTCGGAGATACGCCTGGGTATAGGCACCAGGCCTTCCTTCTGAGCTACCTATGGGTACAGTCACCAGAATTTCCTTCAGAGGTACCTCTGGGTACAGTTACCAGCCTTCCTTCTGAGGTACCTGGGTACAGTCACCAGAACTTCCTTCTGATGTACCTCTGGGTAGAGTCATCAGGCCTTCCTTCTGAGGTACCTCTGCGTAAAGGCAGCGGGTCTTCCTATTGAGGTACCTTTGGGTACACTCACCAGGCCTTCCTTCCGAGGTACCTCTGGGTACAGTCACCAGGCCTTCCTTCCGAGGCATCTCTCGGTACAGTCACCAGGCATTTCTTACGAGGTACCTCTGCGTACATTCACCAGGCTTTCCTTCTGAGGTACCTTGAGTACTGTCACCAGGCATTCCATCCCAGGTACCTCTGGGTACAGTCACCAGGCCTTCCTTCCGAGGTACCTCTGGGTACAATCACCGGGCCTTCATTCCGAGGTACCTCTGGGTACAGTCACCATCGCTTCCTTCCGAGGTAACTCTGGGTAGAGTCACCAGGCCTTCCTTCCGAAGTACCTCTGTGTACAGTCACCAGGAATTCCTTCCGAGGTACCTCTGGGTACAGTCACAAGGACTTTCTTCCGAGGTAGTTCTGGGTACAGTCAGCAGGCCCTCCTTCCGAGGTACCTCTGTGTACAGTCACCAGGAATTCCTTCCGAGGTACCTCTGGGTACAGTCACAAGGCCTTTCTTCCGAGGTAGTTCTGGGTACAGTCACCAGGCCCTCCTTCCGAGGTACCTCTGGGTACAGTCACCAGGAATTCCTTCCGAGGTACCTCTGGGTACAGTCACCATCGCTTCCTTCCGAGGTAACTCTGGGTAGAGTCACCAGGCCTTCCTTCCGAAGTACCTCTGTGGACAGTCACCAGGAATTCCTTCCGAGGTACCTCTGGGTACAGTCACAAGGCCTTTCTTCCGAGGTAGTTCTGGGTACAGTCACCAGGCCCTTCTTCCGAGGTACCTCTGGGTACAATCACCGGCCCTTCCTTCGGAGGTACCTCTGGGTACAGTCACGACGTCTTTCTTCTGAGGTTCCTCTCCGTACAGTCACCAGGCCTTCCTTCCGGGTTGCCTCTGGGTACAGTCACCCGGCCTTCCTTCCGAGGTACCTCTGGGAACAGTCACCCGGCGTTCTTTCCGAGGTACCTCTGGGAACACTCACCAAGCCTTTCTTACGAGTTACCTCTGGGTACAGTCACCAGGGTTTCCTTCTGAGGTACCTATGGGTACAGTCACCAGGCCTTCCTTCAGATGTACCGCTGGGTACAGTCACCGGCTTTCCTTCTGAGGTACTTCTGGGTACAGTCACCCGGCCTTCTTTCTGAGGTCCCTCTGGGTACAGTCACCATGCCTTTCTTCCGAGCTAGCTCTGGGTACAGGCACCAGGCCTTCCTTCTGAGTTACCTCTGGGTACAGTCACCAGGCCTTCTTTTCGAGGTACCTCTGGGTACACTCACCAGTCCTTTCTTCCGAGGTATTTCTGGGTATAGTCACGAGGCCGTCCTTCCGAGATAACTCTGGGTACAATCACCAGGCCTTCCTTCTGAGGTACCTTTGGGTAGAGTCACGAGGTCTTTCTTCTGAGGTACCTCTGGGTACAGTCACCAGGCCTTCCTTCTGAGGTACTTCTGGGTACAGTCAGCAGGTCTTCCTTCCGAGGTACCTCTGCGTGCAGTCACCAGGCCTTCCTTCCCAGGTACCTCTGCTTACGATCACCAAGCCTTAATTCCGAGGTACCACTGGGTACAGTCACCAGTTTGTCTGTCCGAGGTACCTCTGTGTACGGTCACCAGGCCTTCCTTCTGAGGCACCTCTGGGTACAGCCGTCAGGCCTTCCTTCTGATGTAGCTTTGGGTAAAGTCCCCAGGCCTTCCTTCCGAGATACCTCTGAGTACAGACACCACGCCTTCCTTCCGAGGTACTTCTGGGTACAGTCACCAGGCTTTCCTTCCCAGGTACCTCTGGGTACAGTCACCAGGCCTTCCTTCTGAGGTAACTCTGGGTACAGTCACCAGGCCTTGCTTCCGAGGTACCTCTGGGTACAGTCACCAGGCCTTCCTTCCGAGGTACCTCTGGGTACAGTCACCAGCACTTTTTACGAGGTACCTCTGGGTACACGCACCTCGCCTTCTTTTCCAAGTACCTCTGGGTACAGACACCATCGCTTCCTTCCGAGGTACCTCTGGGTAGAGTCACCAGGCTTTCCTTCCTAGATAACTCTGAGTACAGTCACCAGGCCTTCCTTCCGATGTACTTCTGGGTACGATCACTAGGCCTTCCTTCCGAGGTACCTCTGGGTACAATCACCAGGCCTTACTTCCGAGGTACCTCTGGGTACAGTCACCCGGCGTTCTTTCCGAGGTACCTCTGGGAACACTCACCAAGCCTTTCTTACGAGTTACCTCTGGGTACAGTCACCAGGGTTTCCTTCTGAGGTACCTATGGGTACAGTCACCAGGCCTTCCTTCAGATGTACCGCTGGGTACAGTCACCGGCTTTCCTTCTGAGGTACTTCTGGGTACAGTCACCCGGCCTTCTTTCTGAGGTCCCTCTGGGTACAGTCACCATGCCTTTCTTCCGAGCTAGCTCTGGGTACAGGCACCAGGCCTTCCTTCTGAGTTACCTCTGGGTACAGTCACCAGGCCTTCTTTTCGAGGTACCTCTGGGTACACTCACCAGTCCTTTCTTCCGAGGTATTTCTGGGTATAGTCACGAGGCCGTCCTTCCGAGATAACTCTGGGTACAATCACCAGGCCTTCCTTCTGAGGTACCTTTGGGTAGAGTCACGAGGTCTTTCTTCTGAGGTACCTCTGGGTACAGTCACCAGGCCTTCCTTCTGAGGTACTTCTGGGTACAGTCAGCAGGTCTTCCTTCCGAGGTACCTCTGCGTGCAGTCACCAGGCCTTCCTTCCCAGGTACCTCTGCTTACGATCACCAAGCCTTAATTCCGAGGTACCACTGGGTACAGTCACCAGTTTGTCTGTCCGAGGTACCTCTGTGTACGGTCACCAGGCCTTCCTTCTGAGGCACCTCTGGGTACAGCCGTCAGGCCTTCCTTCTGATGTAGCTTTGGGTACAGTCACCAGGCCTTCCTTCTGAGGTAACTCTGGGTAAAGTCCCCAGGCCTTCCTTCCGAGATACCTCTGAGTACAGACACCACGCCTTCCTTCCGAGGTACTTCTGGGTACAGTCACCAGGCTTTCCTTCCCAGGTACCTCTGGGTACAGTCACCAGGCCTTCCTTCTGAGGTAACTCTGGGTACAGTCACCAGGCCTTGCTTCCGAGGTACCTCTGGGTACAGTCACCAGGCCTTCCTTCCGAGGTACCTCTGGGTACAGTCACCAGCCCTTTTTACGAGGTACCTCTGGGTACACGCACCTCGCCTTCTTTTCCAAGTACCTCTGGGTACAGACACCATCGCTTCCTTCCGAGGTACCTCTGGGTAGAGTCACCAGGCTTTCCTTCCTAGGTAACTCTGAGTACAGTCACCAGGCCTTCCTTCCGATGTACTTCTGGGTACGATCACTAGGCCTTCCTTCCGAGGTACCTCTGGGTACAATCACCAGGCCTTACTTCCGAGGTACCTCTGGGTACAGTCACGAGGTCTTTCTTCTGAGGTACCTCTGAGTACAGTCACCAGGCCTTTCTTCCGATGTGCTTCTGGGTAGTCACCAGGCCTTCCTTCCGAGGTACCTCTCGGTACAGTCACCAGGCCTTCCTTCTGAGGTACCTCTGGGTACAGTCACCAGGCCTTCGTCCGAGGCACTAATGTGTACAGTCACCAGGCCTTCCTTCCGATGTACCTCTGGGTACAATCACCAGGCCTTCGTTCTGAGGTACCTCTGAGTACAGTGACCAGGCCTTTCTTCCTAGGTATGTCTGAGTACTCACCAGGCATTCCTTCCGAGGTACCTCTGGGTACAGTCACCAGGCCTTCCTTCCGTGGTACCTCTGTGTACAGTCACCTGGCGTTGCTTCGGAGATACGCCTGGGTATAGGCACCAGGCCTTCCTTCTGAGCTACCTATGGGTACAGTCACCAGAATTTCCTTCAGAGGTACCTCTGGGTACAGTTACCAGCCTTCCTTCTGAGGTACCTGGGTACAGTCACCAGAACTTCCTTCTGATGTACCTCTGGGTAGAGTCATCAGGCCTTCCTTCTGAGGTACCTCTGCGTAAAGGCAGCGGGTCTTCCTATTGAGGTACCTTTGGGTACACTCACCAGGCCTTCCTTCCGAGGTACCTCTGGGTACAGTCACCAGGCCTTCCTTCCGAGGCATCTCTCGGTACAGTCACCAGGCATTTCTTACGAGGTACCTCTGCGTACATTCACCAGGCTTTCCTTCTGAGGTACCTTGAGTACTGTCACCAGGCATTCCATCCCAGGTACCTCTGGGTACAGTCACCAGGCCTTCCTTCCGAGGTACCTCTGGGTACAGTCACAAGGCCTTTCTTCCGAGGTAGTTCTGGGTACAGTCAGCAGGCCCTCCTTCCGAGGTACCTCTGTGTGCAGTCACCAGGAATTCCTTCCGAGGTACCTTTGGGTACAGTCACAAGGCCTTTCTTCCGAGGTAGTTCTGGGTACAGTCACCAGGCCCTCCTTCCGAGGTACCTCTGGGTACAGTCACCAGGAATTCCTTCCGAGGTACCTCTGGGTACAGTCACCATCGCTTCCTTCCGAGGTAACTCTGGGTAGAGTCACCAGGCCTTCCTTCCGAAGTACCTCTGTGGACAGTCACCAGGAATTCCTTCCGAGGTACCTCTGGGTACAGTCACAAGGCCTTTCTTCCGAGGTAGTTCTGGGTACAGTCAGCAGGCCCTCCTTCCGAGGTACCTCTGTGTACAGTCACCAGGAATTCCTTCCGCGGTACGTCTGGGTACAGTCACCATCGCTTCCTTCCGAGGTAACTCTGGGTAGAGTCACCAGGCCTTCCTTCCGAAGTACCTCTGTGGACAGTCACCAGGAATTCCTTCCGAGGTACCTCTGGGTACAGTCACAAGGCCTTTCTTCCGAGGTAGTTCTGGGTACAGTCACCAGGCCCTTCTTCCGAGGTACCTCTGGGTACAATCACCGGCCCTTCCTTCGGAGTTACCTCTGGGTACAGTCACGACGTCTTTCTTCTGAGGTTCCTCTCCGTACAGTCACCAGGCCTTCCTTCCGGGTTGCCTCTGGGTACAGTCACCCGGCCTTCCTTCCGAGGTACCTCTGGGTACAGTCACCCGGCGTTCTTTCCGAGGTACCTCTGGGTACAGTCACCAGGAATTCCTTCCGAGGTACCTCTGGGTACAGTCACCATCGCTTCCTTCCGAGGTATCTCTGGGTAGAGTCACCAGGCCTTCCTTCCGAAGTACCTCTGTGGACAGTCACCAGGAATTCCTTCCGAGGTACCTCTGGGTACAGTCACAAGGCCTTTCTTCCGAGGTAGTTCTGGGTACAGTCACCAGGCCCTTCTTCCGAGGTACCTCTGGGTACAATCACCGGCCCTTCCTTCGGAGGTACCTCTGGGTACAGTCACGACGTCTTTCTTCTGAGGTTCCTCTCCGTACAGTCACCAGGCCTTCCTTCCGGGTTGCCTCTGGGTACAGTCACCCGGCCTTCCTTCCGAGGTACCTCTGGGTACAGTCACCCGGCGTTCTTTCCGAGGTACCTCTGGGTACAGTCACCAGGAATTCCTTCCGAGGTACCTCTGGGTACAGTCACCATCGCTTCCTTCCGAGGTATCTCTGGGTAGAGTCACCAGGCCTTCCTTCCGAAGTACCTCTGTGGACAGTCACCAGGAATTCCTTCCGAGGTACCTCTGGGTACAGTCACAAGGCCTTTCTTCCGAGGTAGTTCTGGGTACAGTCACCAGGCCCTTCTTCCGAGGTACCTCTGGGTACAATCACCGGCCCTTCCTTCGGAGGTACCTCTGGGTACAGTCACGACGTCTTTCTTCTGAGGTTCCTCTCCGTACAGTCACCAGGCCTTCCTTCCGGGTTGCCTCTGGGTACAGTCACCCGGCCTTCCTTCCGAGGTACCTCTGGGTACAGTCACCCGGCGTTCTTTCCGAGGTACCTCTGGGAGCACTCACCAAGCCTTTCTTACGAGTTACCTCTGGGTACAGTCACCAGGGTTTCCTTCTGAGGTACCTATGGGTACAGTCACCAGGCCTTCCTTCAGATGTACCGCTGGGTACAGTCACCGGCTTTCCTTCTGAGGTACTTCTGGGTACAGTCACCCGGCCTTCTTTCTGAGGTCCCTCTGGGTACAGTCACCATGCCTTTCTTCCGAGCTAGCTCTGGGTACAGGCACCAGGCCTTCCTTCTGAGTTACCTCTGGGTACAGTCACCAGGCCTTCTTTTCGAGGTACCTCTGGGTACACTCACCAGTCCTTTCTTCCGAGGTATTTCTGGGTATAGTCACGAGGCCGTCCTTCCGAGATAACTCTGGGTACAATCACCAGGCCTTCCTTCTGAGGTACCTTTGGGTAGAGTCACGAGGTCTTTCTTCTGAGGTACCTCTGGGTACAGTCACCAGGCCTTCCTTCTGAGGTACTTCTGGGTACAGTCAGCAGGTCTTCCTTCCGAGGTACCTCTGCGTGCAGTCACCAGGCCTTCCTTCCCAGGTACCTCTGCTTACGATCACCAAGCCTTAATTCCGAGGTACCACTGGGTACAGTCACCAGTTTGTCTGTCCGAGGTACCTCTGTGTACGGTCACCAGGCCTTCCTTCTGAGGCACCTCTGGGTACAGCCGTCAGGCCTTCCTTCTGATGTAGCTTTGGGTAAAGTCCCCAGGCCTTCCTTCCGAGATACCTCTGAGTACAGACACCACGCCTTCCTTCCGAGGTACTTCTGGGTACAGTCACCAGGCTTTCCTTCCCAGGTACCTCTGGGTACAGTCACCAGGCCTTCCTTCTGAGGTAACTCTGGGTACAGTCACCAGGCCTTGCTTCCGAGGTACCTCTGGGTACAGTCACCAGGCCTTCCTTCCGAGGTACCTCTGGGTACAGTCACCAGCACTTTTTACGAGGTACCTCTGGGTACACGCACCTCGCCTTCTTTTCCAAGTACCTCTGGGTACAGACACCATCGCTTCCTTCCGAGGTACCTCTGGGTAGAGTCACCAGGCTTTCCTTCCTAGATAACTCTGAGTACAGTCACCAGGCCTTCCTTCCGATGTACTTCTGGGTACGATCACTAGGCCTTCCTTCCGAGGTACCTCTGGGTACAATCACCAGGCCTTACTTCCGAGGTACCTCTGGGTACAGTCACCCGGCGTTCTTTCCGAGGTACCTCTGGGAACACTCACCAAGCCTTTCTTACGAGTTACCTCTGGGTACAGTCACCAGGGTTTCCTTCTGAGGTACCTATGGGTACAGTCACCAGGCCTTCCTTCAGATGTACCGCTGGGTACAGTCACCGGCTTTCCTTCTGAGGTACTTCTGGGTACAGTCACCCGGCCTTCTTTCTGAGGTCCCTCTGGGTACAGTCACCATGCCTTTCTTCCGAGCTAGCTCTGGGTACAGGCACCAGGCCTTCCTTCTGAGTTACCTCTGGGTACAGTCACCAGGCCTTCTTTTCGAGGTACCTCTGGGTACACTCACCAGTCCTTTCTTCCGAGGTATTTCTGGGTATAGTCACGAGGCCGTCCTTCCGAGATAACTCTGGGTACAATCACCAGGCCTTCCTTCTGAGGTACCTTTGGGTAGAGTCACGAGGTCTTTCTTCTGAGGTACCTCTGGGTACAGTCACCAGGCCTTCCTTCTGAGGTACTTCTGGGTACAGTCAGCAGGTCTTCCTTCCGAGGTACCTCTGCGTGCAGTCACCAGGCCTTCCTTCCCAGGTACCTCTGCTTACGATCACCAAGCCTTAATTCCGAGGTACCACTGGGTACAGTCACCAGTTTGTCTGTCCGAGGTACCTCTGTGTACGGTCACCAGGCCTTCCTTCTGAGGCACCTCTGGGTACAGCCGTCAGGCCTTCCTTCTGATGTAGCTTTGGGTACAGTCACCAGGCCTTCCTTCTGAGGTAACTCTGGGTAAAGTCCCCAGGCCTTCCTTCCGAGATACCTCTGAGTACAGACACCACGCCTTCCTTCCGAGGTACTTCTGGGTACAGTCACCAGGCTTTCCTTCCCAGGTACCTCTGGGTACAGTCACCAGGCCTTCCTTCTGAGGTAACTCTGGGTACAGTCACCAGGCCTTGCTTCCGAGGTACCTCTGGGTACAGTCACCAGGCCTTCCTTCCGAGGTACCTCTGGGTACAGTCACCAGCCCTTTTTACGAGGTACCTCTGGGTACACGCACCTCGCCTTCTTTTCCAAGTACCTCTGGGTACAGACACCATCGCTTCCTTCCGAGGTACCTCTGGGTAGAGTCACCAGGCTTTCCTTCCTAGGTAACTCTGAGTACAGTCACCAGGCCTTCCTTCCGATGTACTTCTGGGTACGATCACTAGGCCTTCCTTCCGAGGTACCTCTGGGTACAATCACCAGGCCTTACTTCCGAGGTACCTCTGGGTACAGTCACGAGGTCTTTCTTCTGAGGTACCTCTGAGTACAGTCACCAGGCCTTTCTTCCGATGTGCTTCTGGGTAGTCACCAGGCCTTCCTTCCGAGGTACCTCTCGGTACAGTCACCAGGCCTTCCTTCTGAGGTACCTCTGGGTACAGTCACCAGGCCTTCGTCCGAGGCACTAATGTGTACAGTCACCAGGCCTTCCTTCCGATGTACCTCTGGGTACAATCACCAGGCCTTCGTTCTGAGGTACCTCTGAGTACAGTGACCAGGCCTTTCTTCCTAGGTATGTCTGAGTACTCACCAGGCATTCCTTCCGAGGTACCTCTGGGTACAGTCACCAGGCCTTCCTTCCGTGGTACCTCTGTGTACAGTCACCTGGCGTTGCTTCGGAGATACGCCTGGGTATAGGCACCAGGCCTTCCTTCTGAGCTACCTATGGGTACAGTCACCAGAATTTCCTTCAGAGGTACCTCTGGGTACAGTTACCAGCCTTCCTTCTGAGGTACCTGGGTACAGTCACCAGAACTTCCTTCTGATGTACCTCTGGGTAGAGTCATCAGGCCTTCCTTCTGAGGTACCTCTGCGTAAAGGCAGCGGGTCTTCCTATTGAGGTACCTTTGGGTACACTCACCAGGCCTTCCTTCCGAGGTACCTCTGGGTACAGTCACCAGGCCTTCCTTCCGAGGCATCTCTCGGTACAGTCACCAGGCATTTCTTACGAGGTACCTCTGCGTACATTCACCAGGCTTTCCTTCTGAGGTACCTTGAGTACTGTCACCAGGCATTCCATCCCAGGTACCTCTGGGTACAGTCACCAGGCCTTCCTTCCGAGGTACCTCTGGGTACAGTCACAAGGCCTTTCTTCCGAGGTAGTTCTGGGTACAGTCAGCAGGCCCTCCTTCCGAGGTACCTCTGTGTGCAGTCACCAGGAATTCCTTCCGAGGTACCTTTGGGTACAGTCACAAGGCCTTTCTTCCGAGGTAGTTCTGGGTACAGTCACCAGGCCCTCCTTCCGAGGTACCTCTGGGTACAGTCACCAGGAATTCCTTCCGAGGTACCTCTGGGTACAGTCACCATCGCTTCCTTCCGAGGTAACTCTGGGTAGAGTCACCAGGCCTTCCTTCCGAAGTACCTCTGTGGACAGTCACCAGGAATTCCTTCCGAGGTACCTCTGGGTACAGTCACAAGGCCTTTCTTCCGAGGTAGTTCTGGGTACAGTCAGCAGGCCCTCCTTCCGAGGTACCTCTGTGTACAGTCACCAGGAATTCCTTCCGCGGTACGTCTGGGTACAGTCACCATCGCTTCCTTCCGAGGTAACTCTGGGTAGAGTCACCAGGCCTTCCTTCCGAAGTACCTCTGTGGACAGTCACCAGGAATTCCTTCCGAGGTACCTCTGGGTACAGTCACAAGGCCTTTCTTCCGAGGTAGTTCTGGGTACAGTCACCAGGCCCTTCTTCCGAGGTACCTCTGGGTACAATCACCGGCCCTTCCTTCGGAGTTACCTCTGGGTACAGTCACGACGTCTTTCTTCTGAGGTTCCTCTCCGTACAGTCACCAGGCCTTCCTTCCGGGTTGCCTCTGGGTACAGTCACCCGGCCTTCCTTCCGAGGTACCTCTGGGTACAGTCACCCGGCGTTCTTTCCGAGGTACCTCTGGGTACAGTCACCAGGAATTCCTTCCGAGGTACCTCTGGGTACAGTCACCATCGCTTCCTTCCGAGGTATCTCTGGGTAGAGTCACCAGGCCTTCCTTCCGAAGTACCTCTGTGGACAGTCACCAGGAATTCCTTCCGAGGTACCTCTGGGTACAGTCACAAGGCCTTTCTTCCGAGGTAGTTCTGGGTACAGTCACCAGGCCCTTCTTCCGAGGTACCTCTGGGTACAATCACCGGCCCTTCCTTCGGAGGTACCTCTGGGTACAGTCACGACGTCTTTCTTCTGAGGTTCCTCTCCGTACAGTCACCAGGCCTTCCTTCCGGGTTGCCTCTGGGTACAGTCACCCGGCCTTCCTTCCGAGGTACCTCTGGGTACAGTCACCCGGCGTTCTTTCCGAGGTACCTCTGGGTACAGTCACCAGGAATTCCTTCCGAGGTACCTCTGGGTACAGTCACCATCGCTTCCTTCCGAGGTATCTCTGGGTAGAGTCACCAGGCCTTCCTTCCGAAGTACCTCTGTGGACAGTCACCAGGAATTCCTTCCGAGGTACCTCTGGGTACAGTCACAAGGCCTTTCTTCCGAGGTAGTTCTGGGTACAGTCACCAGGCCCTTCTTCCGAGGTACCTCTGGGTACAATCACCGGCCCTTCCTTCGGAGGTACCTCTGGGTACAGTCACGACGTCTTTCTTCTGAGGTTCCTCTCCGTACAGTCACCAGGCCTTCCTTCCGGGTTGCCTCTGGGTACAGTCACCCGGCCTTCCTTCCGAGGTACCTCTGGGTACAGTCACCCGGCGTTCTTTCCGAGGTACCTCTGGGAGCACTCACCAAGCCTTTCTTACGAGTTACCTCTGGGTACAGTCACCAGGGTTTCCTTCTGAGGTACCTATGGGTACAGTCACCAGGCCTTCCTTCAGATGTACCGCTGGGTACAGTCACCGGCTTTCCTTCTGAGGTACTTCTGGGTACAGTCACCCGGCCTTCTTTCTGAGGTCCCTCTGGGTACAGTCACCATGCCTTTCTTCCGAGCTAGCTCTGGGTACAGGCACCAGGCCTTCCTTCTGAGTTACCTCTGGGTACAGTCACCAGGCCTTCTTTTCGAGGTACCTCTGGGTACACTCACCAGTCCTTTCTTCCGAGGTATTTCTGGGTATAGTCACGAGGCCGTCCTTCCGAGATAACTCTGGGTACAATCACCAGGCCTTCCTTCTGAGGTACCTTTGGGTAGAGTCACGAGGTCTTTCTTCTGAGGTACCTCTGGGTACAGTCACCAGGCCTTCCTTCTGAGGTACTTCTGGGTACAGTCAGCAGGTCTTCCTTCCGAGGTACCTCTGCGTGCAGTCACCAGGCCTTCCTTCCCAGGTACCTCTGCTTACGATCACCAAGCCTTAATTCCGAGGTACCACTGGGTACAGTCACCAGTTTGTCTGTCCGAGGTACCTCTGTGTACGGTCACCAGGCCTTCCTTCTGAGGCACCTCTGGGTACAGCCGTCAGGCCTTCCTTCTGATGTAGCTTTGGGTAAAGTCCCCAGGCCTTCCTTCCGAGATACCTCTGAGTACAGACACCACGCCTTCCTTCCGAGGTACTTCTGGGTACAGTCACCAGGCTTTCCTTCCCAGGTACCTCTGGGTACAGTCACCAGGCCTTCCTTCTGAGGTAACTCTGGGTACAGTCACCAGGCCTTGCTTCCGAGGTACCTCTGGGTACAGTCACCCGGCCTTTTTACGAGGTACCTCTGGGTACACGCACCTCGCCTTCTTTTCCAAGTACCTCTGGGTACAGACACCATCGCTTCCTTCCGAGGTACCTCTGGGTAGAGTCACCAGGCTTTCCTTCCTAGGTAACTCTGAGTACAGTCACCAGGCCTTCCTTCCGATGTACTTCTGGGTACGATCACTAGGCCTTCCTTCCGAGGTACCTCTGGGTACAATCACCAGGCCTTACTTCTGAGGTACCTCTGGGTACAGTCACGAGGTCTTTCTTCTGAGGTACCTCTGAATACAGGCACCAGGCCTTTCTTTCGAGGTACCTCTGGGTACAGTCACGAGGTCTTTCTTCTGAGGTACCTCTGAGTACAGTCACCAGGCCTTTCTTCCGATGTGCTTCTGGGTAGTCACCAGGCCTTCCTTCCGAGGTACCTCTCGGTACAGTCACCAGGCCTTCCTTCTGAGGTACCTCTGGGTACAGTCACCAGGCCTTCGTCCGAGGCACTAATGTGTACAGTCACCAGGCCTTCCTTCCGATGTACCTCTGGGTACAATCACCAGGCCTTCTTTCTGAGGTACCTCTGAGTACACTCACGAGGTCTTTCTTCTGAGGTACCTCTGAGTACAGTGACCAGGCCTTTCTTCCTAGGTATGTCTGAGTACTCACCAGGCATTCCTTCCGAGGTACCTCTGGGTACAGTCACCAGGCCTTCCTTCCGTGGTACCTCTGTGTACAGTCACCTGGCGTTGCTTCGGAGATACGCCTGGGTATAGGCACCAGGCCTTCCTTCTGAGCTACCTATGGGTACAGTCACCAGAATTTCCTTCAGAGGTACCTCTGGGTACAGTTACCAGCCTTCCTTCTGAGGTACCTGGGTACAGTCACCAGAACTTCCTTCTGATGTACCTCTGGGTAGAGTCATCAGGCCTTCCTTCTGAGGTACCTCTGCGTAAAGGCAGCGGGTCTTCCTATTGAGGTACCTTTGGGTACACTCACCAGGCCTTCCTTCCGAGGTACCTCTGGGTACAGTCACCAGGCCTTCCTTCCGAGGCATCTCTCGGTACAGTCACCAGGCATTTCTTACGAGGTACCTCTGCGTACATTCACCAGGCTTTCCTTCTGAGGTACCTTGAGTACTGTCACCAGGCATTCCATCCCAGGTACCTCTGGGTACAGTCACCAGGCCTTCCTTCCGAGGTACCTCTGGGTACAATCACCGGGCCTTCATTCCGAGGTACCTCTGGGTACAGTCACCATCGCTTCCTTCCGAGGTAACTCTGGGTAGAGTCACCAGGCCTTCCTTCCGAAGTACCTCTGTGTACAGTCACCAGGAATTCCTTCCGAGGTACCTCTGGGTACAGTCACAAGGCCTTTCTTCCGAGGTAGTTCTGGGTACAGTCAGCAGGCCCTCCTTCCGAGGTACCTCTGTGTACAGTCACCAGGAATTCCTTCCGAGGTACCTCTGGGTACAGTCACAAGGCCTTTCTTCCGAGGTAGTTCTGGGTACAGTCACCAGGCCCTCCTTCCGAGGTACCTCTGGGTACAGTCACCAGGAATTCCTTCCGAGGTACCTCTGGGTACAGTCACCATCGCTTCCTTCCGAGGTAACTCTGGGTAGAGTCACCAGGCCTTCCTTCCGAAGTACCTCTGTGGACAGTCACCAGGAATTCCTTCCGAGGTACCTCTGGGTACAGTCACAAGGCCTTTCTTCCGAGGTCGTTCTGGGTACAGTCACCAGGCCCTTCTTCCGAGGTACCTCTGGGTACAATCACCGGCCCTTCCTTCGGAGGTACCTCTGGGTACAGTCACGACGTCTTTCTTCTGAGGTTCCTCTCCGTACAGTCACCAGGCCTTCCTTCCGGGTTGCCTCTGGGTACAGTCACCCGGCCTTTCTTCCGAGGTACCTCTGGGAACAGTCACCCGGCGTTCTTTCCGAGGTACCTCTGGGAACACTCACCAAGCCTTTCTTACGAGTTACCTCTGGGTACAGTCACCAGGGTTTCCTTCTGAGGTACCTATGGGTACAGTCACCAGGCCTTCCTTCAGATGTACCGCTGGGTACAGTCACCGGCTTTCCTTCTGAGGTACTTCTGGGTACAGTCACCCGGCCTTCTTTCTGAGGTCCCTCTGGGTACAGTCACCATGCCTTTCTTCCGAGCTAGCTCTGGGTACAGGCACCAGGCCTTCCTTCTGAGTTACCTCTGGGTACAGTCACCAGGCCTTCTTTTCGAGGTACCTCTGGGTACACTCACCAGTCCTTTCTTCCGAGGTATTTCTGGGTATAGTCACGAGGCCGTCCTTCCGAGATAACTCTGGGTACAATCACCAGGCCTTCCTTCTGAGGTACCTTTGGGTAGAGTCACGAGGTCTTTCTTCTGAGGTACCTCTGGGTACAGTCACCAGGCCTTCCTTCTGAGGTACTTCTGGGTACAGTCAGCAGGTCTTCCTTCCGAGGTACCTCTGCGTGCAGTCACCAGGCCTTCCTTCCCAGGTACCTCTGCTTACGATCACCAAGCCTTAATTCCGAGGTACCACTGGGTACAGTCACCAGTTTGTCTGTCCGAGGTACCTCTGTGTACGGTCACCAGGCCTTCCTTCTGAGGCACCTCTGGGTACAGCCGTCAGGCCTTTCTTCTGATGTAGCTTTGGGTAAAGTCCCCAGGCCTTCCTTCCGAGATACCTCTGAGTACAGACACCACGCCTTCCTTCCGAGGTACTTCTGGGTACAGTCACCAGGCTTTCCTTCCCAGGTACCTCTGGGTACAGTCACCAGGCCTTCCTTCTGAGGTAACTCTGGGTACAGTCACCAGGCCTTGCTTCCGAGGTACCTCTGGGTACAGTCACCAGGCCTTCCTTCCGAGGTACCTCTGGGTACAGTCACCAGCCCTTTTTACGAGGTACCTCTGGGTACACGCACCTCGCCTTCTTTTCCAAGTACCTCTGGGTACAGACACCATCGCTTCCTTCCGAGGTACCTCTGGGTAGAGTCACCAGGCTTTCCTTCCTAGATAACTCTGAGTACAGTCACCAGGCCTTCCTTCCGAGGTACTTCTGGGTACAATCACCAGGCCTTACTTCCGAGGTACCTCTGGGTACAGTCACGAGGTCTTTCTTCTGAGGTACCTCTGAGTACAGTCACCAGGCCTTTCTTCCGATGTGCTTCTGGGTAGTCACCAGGCCTTCCTTCCGAGGTACCTCTCGGTACAGTCACCAGGCCTTCCTTCTGAGGTACCTCTGGGTACAGTCACCAGGCCTTCGTCCGAGGCACTAATGTGTACAGTCACCAGGCCTTCCTTCCGATGTACCTCTGGGTACAATCACCAGGCCTTCGTTCTGAGGTACCTCTGAGTACACTCACGAGGTCTTTCTTCTGAGGTACCTCTGAGTACAGTGACCAGGCCTTTCTTCCTAGGTATGTCTGAGTACTCACCAGGCATTCCTTCCGAGGTACCTCTGGGTACAGTCACCAGGCCTTCCTTCCGTGGTACCTCTGTGTACAGTCACCTGGCGTTTCTTCGGAGATACGCCTGGGTATAGTCACCAGGCCTTCCTTCTGAGCTACCTATGGGTACAGTCACCAGAATTTCCTTCAGAGGTACCTCTGGGTACAGTTACCAGCCTTCCTTCTGAGGTACCTGGGTACAGTCACCAGATCTTCCTTCTGATGTACCTCTGGGTAGAGTCATCAGGCCTTCCTTCTGAGGTACCTCTGCGTAAAGGCAGCGGGTCTTCCTATTGAGGTACCTTTGGGTACACTCACCAGGCCTTCCTTCCGAGGTACCTCTGGGTACAGTCACCAGGCCTTCCTTCCGAGGCATCTCTCGGTACAGTCACCAGGCATTTCTTACGAGGTACCTCTGCGTACATTCACCAGGCTTTCCTTCTGAGGTACCTTGAGTACTGTCACCAGGCATTCCATCCCAGGTACCTCTGGGTACAGTCACCAGGCCTTCCTTCCGAGGTACCTCTGGGTACAATCACCGGGCCTTCATTCCGAGGTACCTCTGGGTACAGTCACCATCGCTTCCTTCCGAGGTAACTCTGGGTAGAGTCACCAGGCCTTCCTTCCGAGGTACCTCTGTGTACAGTCACCAGGAATTCCTTCCGAGGTACCTCTGGGTACAGTCACAAGGCCTTTCTTCCGAGGTAGTTCTGGGTACAGTCACCAGGCGCTCCTTCCGAGGTACCTCTGGGTACAGTCACCAGGAATTCCTTCCGAGGTACCTCTGGGTACAGTCACCATCGCTTCCTTCCGAGGTAACTCTGGGTAGAGTCACCAGGCCTTCCTTCCGAAGTACCTCTGTGGACAGTCACCAGGAATTCCTTCCGAGGTACCTCTGGGTACAGTCACAAGGCCTTCCTTCCGAGGTACCTCTGGGAAGAGTCACCAGGCCCTCCTTCCGAGGTACCTCTGGGTACAGTCACCAGGAATTCCTTCCGAGGTACCTCTGGGTACAGTCACCATCGCTTCCTTCCGAGGTAACTCTGGGTAGAGTCACCAGGCCTTCCTTCCGAAGTACCTCTGTGGACAGTCACCAGGAATTCCTTCCGAGGTACCTCTGGGTACAGTCACAAGGCCTTTCTTCCGAGGTAGTTCTGGGTACAGTCACCAGGCCCTTCTTCCGAGGTACCTCTGGGTACAATCACCGGCCCTTCCTTCGGAGGTACCTCTGGGTACAGTCACGACGTCTTTCTTCTGAGGTTCCTCTCCGTACAGTCACCAGGCCTTCCTTCCGGGTTGCCTCTGGGTACAGTCACCCGGCCTTCCTTCCGAGGTACCTCTGGGTACAGTCACCCGGCGTTCTTTCCGAGGTACCTCTGGGAGCACTCACCAAGCCTTTCTTACGAGTTACCTCTGGGTACAGTCACCAGGGTTTCCTTCTGAGGTACCTATGGGTACAGTCACCAGGCCTTCCTTCAGATGTACCGCTGGGTACAGTCACCGGCTTTCCTTCTGAGGTACTTCTGGGTACAGTCACCCGGCCTTCTTTCTGAGGTCCCTCTGGGTACAGTCACCATGCCTTTCTTCCGAGCTAGCTCTGGGTACAGGCACCAGGCCTTCCTTCTGAGTTACCTCTGGGTACAGTCACCAGGCCTTCTTTTCGAGGTACCTCTGGGTACACTCACCAGTCCTTTCTTCCGAGGTATTTCTGGGTATAGTCACGAGGCCGTCCTTCCGAGATAACTCTGGGTACAATCACCAGGCCTTCCTTCTGAGGTACCTTTGGGTAGAGTCACGAGGTCTTTCTTCTGAGGTACCTCTGGGTACAGTCACCAGGCCTTCCTTCTGAGGTACTTCTGGGTACAGTCAGCAGGTCTTCCTTCCGAGGTACCTCTGCGTGCAGTCACCAGGCCTTCCTTCCCAGGTACCTCTGCTTACGATCACCAAGCCTTAATTCCGAGGTACCACTGGGTACAGTCACCAGTTTGTCTGTCCGAGGTACCTCTGTGTACGGTCACCAGGCCTTCCTTCTGAGGCACCTCTGGGTACAGCCGTCAGGCCTTCCTTCTGATGTAGCTTTGGGTAAAGTCCCCAGGCCTTCCTTCCGAGATACCTCTGAGTACAGACACCACGCCTTCCTTCCGAGGTACTTCTGGGTACAGTCACCAGGCTTTCCTTCCCAGGTACCTCTGGGTACAGTCACCAGGCCTTCCTTCTGAGGTAACTCTGGGTACAGTCACCAGGCCTTGCTTCCGAGGTACCTCTGGGTACAGTCACCAGGCCTTCCTTCCGAGGTACCTCTGGGTACAGTCACCAGCCCTTTTTACGAGGTACCTCTGGGTACACGCACCTCGCCTTCTTTTCCAAGTACCTCTGGGTACAGACACCATCGCTTCCTTCCGAGGTACCTCTGGGTAGAGTCACCAGGCTTTCCTTCCTAGGTAACTCTGGGTACAATCACCAGGCCTTACTTCTGAGGTACTTCTGGGTAAGATCACTAGGCCTTCCTTCCGAGGTACCTCTGGGTACAATCACCAGGCCTTACTTCCGAGGTACCTCTGGGTACAGTCACGAGGTCTTTCTTCTGAGGTACCTCTGAGTACAGTCACCAGGCCTTTCTTCCGATGTGCTTCTGGGTAGTCACCAGGCCTTCCTTCCGAGGTACCTCTCGGTACAGTCACCAGGCCTTCCTTCTGAGGTACCTCTGGGTACAGTCACCAGGCCTTCGTCCGAGGCACTAATGTGTACAGTCACCAGGCCTTCCTTCCGATGTACCTCTGGGTACAATCACCAGGCCTTCGTTCTGAGGTACCTCTGAGTACACTCACGAGGTCTTTCTTCTGAGGTACCTCTGAGTACAGTGACCAGGCCTTTCTTCCTAGGTATGTCTGAGTACTCACCAGGCATTCCTTCCGAGGTACCTCTGGGTACAGTCACCAGGCCTTCCTTCCGTGGTACCTCTGTGTACAGTCACCTGGCGTTTCTTCGGAGATACGCCTGGGTATAGTCACCAGGCCTTCCTTCTGAGCTACCTATGGGTACAGTCACCAGAATTTCCTTCAGAGGTACCTCTGGGTACAGTTACCAGCCTTTCTTCTGAGGTACCTGGGTACAGTCACCAGATCTTCCTTCTGATGTACCTCTGGGTAGAGTCATCAGGCCTTCCTTCTGAGGTACCTCTGCGTAAAGGCAGCGGGTCTTCCTATTGAGGTACCTTTGGGTACACTCACCAGGCCTTCCTTCCGAGGTACCTCTGGGAACAGTCACCAGGCCTTCCTTCCGAGGCATCTCTCGGTACAGTCACCAGGCATTTCTTACGAGGTACCTCTGCGTACATTCACCAGGCTTTCCTTCTGAGGTACCTTGAGTACTGTCACCAGGCATTCCATCCCAGGTACCTCTGGGTACAGTCACCAGGCCTTCCTTCCGAGGTACCTCTGGGTACAATCACCGGGCCTTCATTCCGAGGTACCTCTGGGTACAGTCACCATCGCTTCCTTCCGAGGTAACTCTGGGTAGAGTCACCAGGCCTTCCTTCCGAGGTACCTCTGTGGACAGTCACCAGGAATTCCTTCCGAGGTACCTCTGGGTACAGTCACAAGGCCTTCCTTCCGAGGTACCTCTGGGTAGAGTCACCAGGCCCTCCTTCCGAGGTACCTCTGGGTACAGTCACCAGGAATTCCTTCCGAGGTACCTCTGGGTACAGTCACCATCGCTTCCTTCCGAGGTAACTCTGGGTAGAGTCACCAGGCCTTCCTTCCGAAGTACCTCTGTGGACAGTCACCAGGAATTCCTTCCGAGGTACCTCTGGGTACAGTCACAAGGCCTTCCTTCCGAGGTACCTCTGGGTAGAGTCACCAGGCCCTCCTTCCGAGGTACCTCTGGGTACAGTCACCAGGAATTCCTTCCGAGGTACCTCTGGGTACAGTCACAAGGCCTTTCTTCCGAGGTAGTTCTGGGTACAGTCACCAGGCCCTTCTTCCGAGGTACCTCTGGGTACAATCACCGGCCCTTCCTTCGGAGGTACCTCTGGGTACAGTCACGACGTCTTTCTTCTGAGGTTCCTCTCCGTACAGTCACCAGGCCTTCCTTCCGGGTTGCCTCTGGGTACAGTCACCCGGCCTTCCTTCCGAGGTACCTCTGGGTACAGTCACCCAGCGTTCTTTCCGAGGTACCTCTGGGAACACTCACCAAGCCTTTCTTACGAGTTACCTCTGGGTACAGTCACCAGGGTTGCCTTCTGAGGTACCTATGGGTACAGTCACCAGGCCTTCCTTCAGATGTACCGCTGGGTACAGTCACCGGCTTTCCTTCTGAGGTACTTCTGGGTACAGTCACCCGGCCTTCTTTCTGAGGTCCCTCTGGGTACAGTCACCATGCCTTTCTTCCGAGCTAGCTCTGGGTACAGGCACCAGGCCTTCCTTCTGAGTTACCTCTGGGTACAGTCACCAGGCCTTCTTTTCGAGGTACCTCTGGGTACACTCACCAGTCCTTTCTTCCGAGGTATTTCTGGGTATAGTCACGAGGCCGTCCTTCCGAGATAACTCTGGGTACAATCACCAGGCCTTCCTTCTGAGGTACCTTTGGGTAGAGTCACGAGGTCTTTCTTCTGAGGTACCTCTGGGTACAGTCACCAGGCCTTCCTTCTGAGGTACTTCTGGGTACAGTCAGCAGGTCTTCCTTCCGAGGTACCTCTGCGTGCAGTCACCAGGCCTTCCTTCCCAGGTACCTCTGCTTACGATCACCAAGCCTTAATTCCGAGGTACCACTGGGTACAGTCACCAGTTTGTCTGTCCGAGGTACCTCTGTGTACGGTCACCAGGCCTTCCTTCTGAGGCACCTCTGGGTACAGCCGTCAGGCCTTCCTTCTGATGTAGCTTTGGGTACAGTCACCAGGCCTTCCTTCTGAGGTAACTCTGGGTAAAGTCCCCAGGCCTTCCTTCCGAGATACCTCTGAGTACAGACACCACGCCTTCCTTCCGAGGTACTTCTGGGTACAGTCACCAGGCTTTCCTTCCCAGGTACCTCTGGGTACAGTCACCAGGCCTTCCTTCTGAGGTAACTCTGGGTACAGTCACCAGGCCTTGCTTCCGAGGTACCTCTGGGTACAGTCACCAGGCCTTCCTTCCGAGGTACCTCTGGGTACAGTCACCAGCCCTTTTTACGAGGTACCTCTGGGTACACGCACCTCGCCTTCTTTTCCAAGTACCTCTGGGTACAGACACCATCGCTTCCTTCCGAGGTACCTCTGGGTAGAGTCACCAGGCTTTCCTTCCTAGGTAACTCTGAGTACAGTCACCAGGCCTTCCTTCCGAGGTACCTCTGGGTACAATCACCAGGCCTTCCTTCCGAGGTACCTCTGGGTACAATGACCAGGCCTTACTTCCGAGGTACCTCTGGGTACAGTCACGAGGTCTTTCTTCTGCGGTACCTCTGAGTACAGTCACCAGGCCTTTCTTCCGATGTGCTTCTGGGTAGTCACCAGGCCTTCCTTCCGAGGTACCTCTCGGTACAGTCACCAGGCCTTCCTTCTGAGGTACCTCTGGGTACAGTCACCAGGCCTTCGTCCGAGGCACTAATGTGTACAGTCACCAGGCCTTCCTTCCGATGTACCTCTGGGTACAATCACCAGGCCTTCGTTCTGAGGTACCTCTGAGTACACTCACGAGGTCTTTCTTCTGAGGTACCTCTGAGTACAGTGACCAGGCCTTTCTTCCTAGGTATGTCTGAGTACTCACCAGGCATTCCTTCCGAGGTACCTCTGGGTACAGTCACCAGGCCTTCCTTCCGTGGTACCTCTGTGTACAGTCACCTGGCGTTGCTTCGGAGATACGCCTGGGTATAGGCACCAGGCCTTCCTTCTGAGCTACCTATGGGTACAGTCACCAGAATTTCCTTCAGAGGTACCTCTGGGTACAGTTACCAGCCTTCCTTCTGAGGTACCTGGGTACAGTCACCAGAACTTCCTTCTGATGTACCTCTGGGTAGAGTCATCAGGCCTTCCTTCTGAGGTACCTCTGCGTAAAGGCAGCGGGTCTTCCTATTGAGGTACCTTTGGGTACACTCACCAGGCCTTCCTTCCGAGGTACCTCTGGGTACAGTCACCAGGCCTTCCTTCCGAGGCATCTCTCGGTACAGTCACCAGGCATTTCTTACGAGGTACCTCTGCGTACATTCACCAGGCTTTCCTTCTGAGGTACCTTGAGTACTGTCACCAGGCATTCCATCCCAGGTACCTCTGGGTACAGTCACCAGGCCTTCCTTCCGAGGTACCTCTGGGTACAATCACCGGGCCTTCATTCCGAGGTACCTCTGGGTACAGTCACCATCGCTTCCTTCCGAGGTAACTCTGGGTAGAGTCACCAGGCCTTCCTTCCGAGGTACCTCTGTGTACAGTCACCAGGAATTCCTTCCGAGGTACCTCTGGGTACAGTCACAAGGCCTTTCTTCCGAGGTAGTTCTGGGTACAGTCAGCAGGCCCTCCTTCCCAGGTACCTCTGTGTACAGTCACCAGGAATTCCTTCCGCGGTACCTCTGGGTACAGTCACCATCGCTTCCTTCCGAGGTAACTCTGGGTAGAGTCACCAGGCCTTCCTTCCGAAGTACCTCTGTGGACAGTCACCAGGAATTCCTTCCGAGGTACCTCTGGGTACAGTCACAAGGCCTTTCTTCCGAGGTAGTTCTGGGTACAGTCACCAGGCCCTTCTTCCGAGGTACCTCTGGGTACAATCACCGGCCCTTCCTTCGGAGGTACCTCTGGGTACAGTCACGACGTCTTTCTTCTGAGGTTCCTCTCCGTACAGTCACCAGGCCTTCCTTCCGGGTTGCCTCTGGGTACAGTCACCCGGCCTTCCTTCCGAGGTACCTCTGGGTACAGTCACCAGGAATTCCTTCCGAGGTACCTCTGGGTACAGTCACCATCGCTTCCTTCCGAGGTATCTCTGGGTAGAGTCACCAGGCCTTCCTTCCGAAGTACCTCTGTGGACAGTCACCAGGAATTCCTTCCGAGGTACCTCTGGGTACAGTCACAAGGCCTTTCTTCCGAGGTAGTTCTGGGTACAGTCACCAGGCCCTTCTTCCGAGGTACCTCTGGGTACAATCACCGGCCCTTCCTTCGGAGGTACCTCTGGGTACAGTCACGACGTCTTTCTTCTGAGGTTCCTCTCCGTACAGTCACCAGGCCTTCCTTCCGGGTTGCCTCTGGGTACAGTCACCCGGCCTTGCTTCCGAGGTACCTCTGGGTACAGTCACCCGGCGTTCTGTCCGAGGTACCTCTGGGAGCACTCACCAAGCCTTTCTTACGAGTTACCTCTGGGTACAGTCAGCAGGGTTTCCTTCTGAGGTACCTATGGGTACAGTCACCAGGCCTTCCTTCAGATGTACCGCTGGGTACAGTCACCGGCTTTCCTTCTGAGGTACTTCTGGGTACAGTCACCCGGCCTTCTTTCTGAGGTCCCTCTGGGTACAGTCACCATGCCTTTCTTCTGAGCTAGCTCTGGGTACAGGCACCAGGCCTTCCTTCTGAGTTACCTCTGGGTACAGTCACCAGGCCTTCTTTTCGAGGTACCTCTGGGTACACTCACCAGTCCTTTCTTCCGAGGTATTTCTGGGTATAGTCACGAGGCCGTCCTTCCGAGATAACTCTGGGTACAATCACCAGGCCTTCCTTCTGAGGTACCTTTGGGTAGAGTCACGAGGTCTTTCTTCTGAGGTACCTCTGGGTACAGTCACCAGGCCTTCCTTCTGAGGTACTTCTGGGTACAGTCAGCAGGTCTTCCTTCCGAGGTACCTCTGCGTGCAGTCACCAGGCCTTCCTTCCCAGGTACCTCTGCTTACGATCACCAAGCCTTAATTCCGAGGTACCACTGGGTACAGTCACCAGTTTGTCTGTCCGAGGTACCTCTGTGTACGGTCACCAGGCCTTCCTTCTGAGGCACCTCTGGGTACAGCCGTCAGGCCTTCCTTCTGATGTAGCTTTGGGTAAAGTCCCCAGGCCTTCCTTCCGAGATACCTCTGAGTACAGACACCACGCCTTCCTTCCGAGGTACTTCTGGGTACAGTCACCAGGCTTTCCTTCCCAGGTACCTCTGGGTACAGTCACCAGGCCTTCCTTCTGAGGTAACTCTGGGTACAGTCACCAGGCCTTGCTTCCGAGGTACCTCTGGGTACAGTCACCAGGCCTTCCTTCCGAGGTACCTCTGGGTACAGTCACCAGCCCTTTTTACGAGGTACCTCTGGGTACACGCACCTCGCCTTCTTTTCCAAGTACCTCTGGGTACAGACACCATCGCTTCCTTCCGAGGTACCTCTGGGTAGAGTCACCAGGCTTTCCTTCCTAGGTAACTCTGAGTACAGTCACCAGGCCTTCCTTCCGATGTACTTCTGGGTACGATCACTAGGCCTTCCTTCCGAGGTACCTCTGGGTACAATCACCAGGCCTTACTTCTGAGGTACCTCTGGGTACAGTCACGAGGTCTTTCTTCTGAGGTACCTCTGAATACAGGCACCAGGCCTTTCTTTCGAGGTACCTCTGGGTACAGTCACGAGGTCTTTCTTCTGAGGTACCTCTGAGTACAGTCACCAGGCCTTTCTTCCGATGTGCTTCTGGGTAGTCACCAGGCCTTCCTTCCGAGGTACCTCTCGGTACAGTCACCAGGCCTTCCTTCTGAGGTACCTCTGGGTACAGTCACCAGGCCTTCGTCCGAGGCACTAATGTGTACAGTCACCAGGCCTTCCTTCCGATGTACCTCTGGGTACAATCACCAGGCCTTCTTTCTGAGGTACCTCTGAGTACACTCACGAGGTCTTTCTTCTGAGGTACCTCTGAGTACAGTGACCAGGCCTTTCTTCCTAGGTATGTCTGAGTACTCACCAGGCATTCCTTCCGAGGTACCTCTGGGTACAGTCACCAGGCCTTCCTTCCGTGGTACCTCTGTGTACAGTCACCTGGCGTTTCTTCGGAGATACGCCTGGGTATAGGCACCAGGCCTTCCTTCTGAGCTACCTATGGGTACAGTCACCAGAATTTCCTTCAGAGGTACCTCTGGGTACAGTTACCAGCCTTCCTTCTGAGGTACCTGGGTACAGTCACCAGATCTTCCTTCTGATGTACCTCTGGGTAGAGTCATCAGGCCTTCCTTCTGAGGTACCTCTGCCTAAAGGCAGCGGGTCTTCCTATTGAGGTACCTTTGGGTACACTCACCATGCCTTCCTTCCGAGGTACCTCTGGGTACAGTCACCAGGCCTTCCTTCCGAGGCATCTCTCGGTACAGTCACCAGGCATTTCTTACGAGGTACCTCTGCGTACATTCACCAGGCTTTCCTTCTGAGGTACCTTGAGTACTGTCACCAGGCATTCCATCCCAGGTACCTCTGGGTACAGTCACCAGGCCTTCCTTCCGAGGTACCTCTGGGTACAATCACCGGGCCTTCATTCCGAGGTACCTCTGGGTACAGTCACCATCGCTTCCTTCCGAGGTAACTCTGGGTAGAGTCACCAGGCCTTCCTTCCGAGGTACCTCTGTGTACAGTCACCAGGAATTCCTTCCGAGGTACCTCTGGGTACAGTCACAAGGCCTTTCTTCCGAGGTAGTTCTGGGTACAGTCAGCAGGCCCTCCTTCCGAGGTACCTCTGTGTACAGTCACCAGGAATTCCTTCCGAGGTACCTCTGGGTACAGTAACAAGGCCTTTCTTCCGAGGTAGTTCTGGGTACAGTCACCAGGCCTTCCTTCCGAGGTACCTCTGTGTACAGTCACCAGGAATTCCTTCCGAGGTACCTCTGGGTACAGTCACAAGGCCTTTCTTCCGAGGTAGTTCTAGGTACAGTCACCAGGCCCTCCTTCCGAGGTACCTCTGGGTACAGTCACCAGGAATTCCTTCCGAGGTACCTCTGGGTACAGTCACCATCGCTTCCTTCCGAGGTAACTCTGGGTAGAGTCACCAGGCCTTCCTTCCGAAGTACCTCTGTGGACAGTCACCAGGAATTCCTTCCGAGGTACCTCTGGGTACAGTCACAAGGCCTTTCTTCCGAGGTAGTTCTGGGTACAGTCACCAGGCCCTTCTTCCGAGGTACCTCTGGGTACAATCACCGGCCCTTCCTTCGGAGGTACCTCTGGGTACAGTCACGACGTCTTTCTTCTGAGGTTCCTCTCCGTACAGTCACCAGGCCTTCCTTCCGGGTTGCCTCTGGGTACAGTCACCCGGCCTTCCTTCCGAGGTACCTCTGGGTACAGTCACCCGGCGTTCTTTCCGAGGTACCTCTGGGAACACTCACCAAGCCTTTCTTTCGAGTTACCTCTGGGTACAGTCACCAGGGTTTCCTTCTGAGGTACCTATGGGTACAGTCACCAGGCCTTCCTTCAGATGTACCGCTGGGTACAGTCACCGGCTTTCCTTCTGAGGTACTTCTGGGTACAGTCACCCGGCCTTCTTTCTGAGGTCCCTCTGGGTACAGTCACCATGCCTTTCTTCCGAGCTAGCTCTGGGTACAGGCACCAGGCCTTCCTTCTGAGTTACCTCTGGGTACAGTCACCAGGCCTTCTTTTCGAGGTACCTCTGGGTACACTCACCAGTCCTTTCTTCCGAGGTATTTCTGGGTATAGTCACGAGGCCGTCCTTCCGAGATAACTCTGGGTACAATCACCAGGCCTTCCTTCTGAGGTACCTTTGGGTAGAGTCACGAGGTCTTTCTTCTGAGGTACCTCTGGGTACAGTCACCAGGCCTTCCTTCTGAGGTACTTCTGGGTACAGTCAGCAGGTCTTCCTTCCGAGGTACCTCTGCGTGCAGTCACCAGGCCTTCCTTCCCAGGTACCTCTGCTTACGATCACCAAGCCTTAATTCCGAGGTACCACTGGGTACAGTCACCAGTTTGTCTGTCCGAGGTACCTCTGTGTACGGTCACCAGGCCTTCCTTCTGAGGCACCTCTGGGTACAGCCGTCAGGCCTTCCTTCTGATGTAGCTTTGGGTACAGTCACCAGGCCTTCCTTCTGAGGTAACTCTGGGTAAAGTCCCCAGGCCTTCCTTCCGAGATACCTCTGAGTACAGACACCACGCCTTCCTTCCGAGGTACTTCTGGGTACAGTCACCAGGCTTTCCTTCCCAGGTACCTCTGGGTACAGTCACCAGGCCTTCCTTCTGAGGTAACTCTGGGTACAGTCACCAGGCCTTGCTTCCGAGGTACCTCTGGGTACAGTCACCAGGCCTTCCTTCCGAGGTACCTCTGGGTACAGTCACCAGCCCTTTTTACGAGGTACCTCTGGGTACACGCACCTCGCCTTCTTTTCCAAGTACCTCTGGGTACAGACACCATCGCTTCCTTCCGAGGTACCTCTGGGTAGAGTCACCAGGCTTTCCTTCCTAGATAACTCTGAGTACAGTCACCAGGCCTTCCTTCCGATGTACTTCTGGGTACGATCACTATGCCTTCCTTCCGAGGTACCTCTGGGTACAATCACCAGGCCTTACTTCTGAGGTACCTCTGGGTACAGTCACCAGGCCTTTCTTCCGATGTGCTTCTGGGTAGTCACCAGGCCTTCCTTCCGAGGTACCTCTCGGTACAGTCACCAGGCCTTCCTTCCGTGGTACCTCTGTGTACAGTCACCTGGCGTTTCTTCGGAGATACGCCTGGGTATAGGCACCAGGCCTTCCTTCTGAGCTACCTATGGGTACAGTCACCAGAATTTCCTTCAGAGGTACCTCTGGGTACAGTTACCAGCCTTCCTTCTGAGGTACCTGGGTACAGTCACCAGATCTTCCTTCTGATGTACCTCTGGGTAGAGTCATCAGGCCTTCCTTCTGAGGTACCTCTGCGTAAAGGCAGCGGGTCTTCCTATTGAGGTACCTTTGGGTACACTCACCAGGCCTTCCTTCCGAGGTACCTCTGGGTACAGTCACCAGGCCTTCCTTCCGAGGCATCTCTCGGTACAGTCACCAGGCATTTCTTACGAGGTACCTCTGCGTACATTCACCAGGCTTTCCTTCTGAGGTACCTTGAGTACTGTCACCAGGCATTCCATCCCAGGTACCTCTGGGTACAGTCACCAGGCCTTCCTTCCGAGGTACCTCTGGGTACAATCACCGGGCCTTCATTCCGAGGTACCTCTGGGTACAGTCACCATCGCTCCCTTCCGAGGTAACTCTGGGTAGAGTCACCAGGCCTTCCTTCCGAGGTACCTCTGTGTACAGTCACCAGGAATTCCTTCCGAGGTACCTCTGGGTACAGTCACAAGGCCTTTCTTCCGAGGTAGTTCTGGGTACAGTCAGCAGGCCCTCCTTCCGAGGTACCTCTGTGTACAGTCACCAGGAATTCCTTCCGAGGTACCTCTGGGTACAGTCACAAGGCCTTTCTTCCGAGGTAGTTCTGGGTACAGTCACCAGGCGCTCCTTCCGAGGTACCTCTGGGTACAGTCACCAGGAATTCCTTCCGAGGTACCTCTGGGTACAGTCACCATCGCTTCCTTCCGAGGTAACTCTGGGTAGAGTCACCAGGCCTTCCTTCCGAAGTACCTCTGTGGACAGTCACCAGGAATTCCTTCCGAGGTACCTCTGGGTACAGTCACAAGGCCTTCCTTCCGAGGTACCTCTGGGTAGAGTCACCAGGCCCTCCTTCCGAGGTACCTCTGGGTACAGTCACCAGGAATTCCTTCCGAGGTACCTCTGGGTACAGTCACCATCGCTTCCTTCCGAGGTAACTCTGGGTAGAGTCACCAGGCCTTCCTTCCGAAGTAACTCTGTGGACAGTCACCAGGAATTCCTTCCGAGGTACCTCTGGGTACAGTCACAAGGCCTTTCTTCCGAGGTAGTTCTGGGTACAGTCACCAGGCCCTTCTTCCGAGGTACCTCTGGGTACAATCACCGGCCCTTCCTTCGGAGGTACCTCTGGGTACAGTCACGACGTCTTTCTTCTGAGGTTCCTCTCCGTGCAGTCACCCGGCCTTCCTTCCGAGGTACCTCTGGGTACAGTCACCCGGCGTTCTTTCCGAGGTACCTCTGGGAACACTCACCAAGCCTTTCTTTCGAGTTACCTCTGGGTACAGTCACCAGGGTTTCCTTCAGAGGTACCTCTGGGTACAGTCACAAGGCCTTTCTTCCGAGGTAGTTCTGGGTACAGTCACCAGGCCCTTCTTCCGAGGTACCTCTGGGTACAATCACCGGCCCTTCCTTCGGAGGTACCTCTGGGTACAGTCACGACGTCTTTCTTCTGAGGTTCCTCTCCGTACAGTCACCAGGCCTTCCTTCCGAAGTACCTCTGTGGACAGTAACCAGGAATTCCTTCCGAGGTACCTCTGGGTACAGTCACAAGGCCTTCCTTCCGAGGTACCTCTGGGTAGAGTCACCAGGCCCTCCTTCCGAGGTACCTCTGGGTACAGTCACCAGGGTTTCCTTCTGAGGTACTTATGGGTACAGTCACCAGGCCTTCCTTCAGATGTACCGCTGGGTACAGTCACCGGCTTTCCTTCTGAGGTACTTCTGGGTACAGTCACCCGGCCTTCTTTCTGAGGTCCCTCTGGGTACAGTCACCATGCCTTTCTTCCGAGCTAGCTCTGGGTACAGGCACCAGGCCTTCCTTCTGAGTTACCTCTGGGTACAGTCACCAGGCCTTCTTTTCGAGGTACCTCTGGGTACACTCACCAGTCCTTTCTTCCGAGGTATTTCTGGGTATAGTCACGAGGCCGTCCTTCCGAGATAACTCTGGGTACAATCACCAGGCCTTCCTTCTGAGGTACCTTTGGGTAGAGTCACGAGGTCTTTCTTCTGAGGTACCTCTGGGTACAGTCACCAGGCCTTCCTTCTGAGGTACTTCTGGGTACAGTCAGCAGGTCTTCCTTCCGAGGTACCTCTGCGTGCAGTCACCAGGCCTTCCTTCCCAGGTACCTCTGCTTACGATCACCAAGCCTTAATTCCGAGGTACCACTGGGTACAGTCACCAGTTTGTCTGTCCGAGGTACCTCTGTGTACGGTCACCAGGCCTTCCTTCTGAGGCACCTCTGGGTACAGCCGTCAGGCCTTCCTTCTGATGTAGCTTTGGGTAAAGTCCCCAGGCCTTCCTTCCGAGATACCTCTGAGTACAGACACCACGCCTTCCTTCCGAGGTACTTCTGGGTACAGTCACCAGGCTTTCCTTCCCAGGTACCTCTGGGTACAGTCACCAGGCCTTCCTTCTGAGGTAACTCTGGGTACAGTCACCAGGCCTTGCTTCCGAGGTACCTCTGGGTACAGTCACCAGGCCTTCCTTCCGAGGTACCTCTGGGTACAGTCACCAGCCCTTTTTACGAGGTACCTCTGGGTACACGCACCTCGCCTTCTTTTCCAAGTACCTCTGGGTACAGACACCATCGCTTCCTTCCGAGGTACCTCTGGGTAGAGTCACCAGGCTTTCCTTCCTAGGTAACTCTGGGTACAATCACCAGGCCTTACTTCTGAGGTACTTCTGGGTAAGATCACTAGGCCTTCCTTCCGAGGTACCTCTGGGTACAATCACCAGGCCTTACTTCCGAGGTACCTCTGGGTACAGTCACGAGGTCTTTCTTCTGAGGTACCTCTGAGTACAGTCACCAGGCCTTTCTTCCGATGTGCTTCTGGGTAGTCACCAGGCCTTCCTTCCGAGGTACCTCTCGGTACAGTCACCAGGCCTTCCTTCTGAGGTACCTCTGGGTACAGTCACCAGGCCTTCGTCCGAGGCACTAATGTGTACAGTCACCAGGCCTTCCTTCCGATGTACCTCTGGGTACAATCACCAGGCCTTCGTTCTGAGGTACCTCTGAGTACACTCACGAGGTCTTTCTTCTGAGGTACCTCTGAGTACAGTGACCAGGCCTTTCTTCCTAGGTATGTCTGAGTACTCACCAGGCATTCCTTCCGAGGTACCTCTGGGTACAGTCACCAGGCCTTCCTTCCGTGGTACCTCTGTGTACAGTCACCTGGCGTTTCTTCGGAGATACGCCTGGGTATAGTCACCAGGCCTTCCTTCTGAGCTACCTATGGGTACAGTCACCAGAATTTCCTTCAGAGGTACCTCTGGGTACAGTTACCAGCCTTCCTTCTGAGGTACCTGGGTACAGTCACCAGATCTTCCTTCTGATGTACCTCTGGGTAGAGTCATCAGGCCTTCCTTCTGAGGTACCTCTGCGTAAAGGCAGCGGGTCTTCCTATTGAGGTACCTTTGGGTACACTCACCAGGCCTTCCTTCCGAGGTACCTCTGGGTACAGTCACCAGGCCTTCCTTCCGAGGCATCTCTCGGTACAGTCACCAGGCATTTCTTACGAGGTACCTCTGCGTACATTCACCAGGCTTTCCTTCTGAGGTACCTTGAGTACTGTCACCAGGCATTCCATCCCAGGTACCTCTGGGTACAGTCACCAGGCCTTCCTTCCGAGGTACCTCTGGGTACAATCACCGGGCCTTCATTCCGAGGTACCTCTGGGTACAGTCACCATCGCTTCCTTCCGAGGTAACTCTGGGTAGAGTCACCAGGCCTTCCTTCCGAGGTACCTCTGTGTACAGTCACCAGGAATTCCTTCCGAGGTACCTCTGGGTACAGTCACAAGGCCTTTCTTCCGAGGTAGTTCTGGGTACAGTCACCAGGCGCTCCTTCCGAGGTACCTCTGGGTACAGTCACCAGGAATTCCTTCCGAGGTACCTCTGGGTACAGTCACCATCGCTTCCTTCCGAGGTAACTCTGGGTAGAGTCACCAGGCCTTCCTTCCGAAGTACCTCTGTGGACAGTCACCAGGAATTCCTTCCGAGGTACCTCTGGGTACAGTCACAAGGCCTTCCTTCCGAGGTACCTCTGGGAAGAGTCACCAGGCCCTCCTTCCGAGGTACCTCTGGGTACAGTCACCAGGAATTCCTTCCGAGGTACCTCTGGGTACAGTCACCATCGCTTCCTTCCGAGGTAACTCTGGGTAGAGTCACCAGGCCTTCCTTCCGAAGTACCTCTGTGGACAGTCACCAGGAATTCCTTCCGAGGTACCTCTGGGTACAGTCACAAGGCCTTCCTTCCGAGGTACCTCTGGGTAGAGTCACCAGGCCCTCCTTCCGAGGTACCTCTGGGTACAGTCACCAGGAATTCCTTCCGAGGTACCTCTGGGTACAGTCACAAGGCCTTTCTTCCGAGGTAGTTCTGGGTACAGTCACCAGGCCCTTCTTCCGAGGTACCTCTGGGTACAATCACCGGCCCTTCCTTCGGAGGTACCTCTGGGTACAGTCACGACGTCTTTCTTCTGAGGTTCCTCTCCGTACAGTCACCAGGCCTTCCTTCCGGGTTGCCTCTGGGTACAGTCACCCGGCCTTCCTTCCGAGGTACCTCTGGGTACAGTCACCCAGCGTTCTTTCCGAGGTACCTCTGGGAACACTCACCAAGCCTTTCTTACGAGTTACCTCTGGGTACAGTCACCAGGGTTGCCTTCTGAGGTACCTATGGGTACAGTCACCAGGCCTTCCTTCAGATGTACCGCTGGGTACAGTCACCGGCTTTCCTTCTGAGGTACTTCTGGGTACAGTCACCCGGCCTTCTTTCTGAGGTCCCTCTGGGTACAGTCACCATGCCTTTCTTCCGAGCTAGCTCTGGGTACAGGCACCAGGCCTTCCTTCTGAGTTACCTCTGGGTACAGTCACCAGGCCTTCTTTTCGAGGTACCTCTGGGTACACTCACCAGTCCTTTCTTCCGAGGTATTTCTGGGTATAGTCACGAGGCCGTCCTTCCGAGATAACTCTGGGTACAATCACCAGACCTTCCTTCTGAGGTACCTTTGGGTAGAGTCACGAGGTCTTTCTTCTGAGGTACCTCTGGGTACAGTCACCAGGCCTTCCTTCTGAGGTACTTCTGGGTACAGTCAGCAGGTCTTCCTTCCGAGGTACCTCTGCGTGCAGTCACCAGGCCTTCCTTCCCAGGTACCTCTGCTTACGATCACCAAGCCTTAATTCCGAGGTACCACTGGGTACAGTCACCAGTTTGTCTGTCCGAGGTACCTCTGTGTACGGTCACCAGGCCTTCCTTCTGAGGCACCTCTGGGTACAGCCGTCAGGCCTTCCTTCTGATGTAGCTTTGGGTACAGTCACCAGGCCTTCCTTCTGAGGTAACTCTGGGTAAAGTCCCCAGGCCTTCCTTCCGAGATACCTCTGAGTACAGACACCACGCCTTCCTTCCGAGGTACTTCTGGGTACAGTCACCAGGCTTTCCTTCCCAGGTACCTCTGGGTACAGTCACCAGGCCTTCCTTCTGAGGTAACTCTGGGTACAGTCACCAGGCCTTGCTTCCGAGGTACCTCTGGGTACAGTCACCAGGCCTTCCTTCCGAGGTACCTCTGGGTACAGTCACCAGCCCTTTTTACGAGGTACCTCTGGGTACACGCACCTCGCCTTCTTTTCCAAGTACCTCTGGGTACAGACACCATCGCTTCCTTCCGAGGTACCTCTGGGTAGAGTCACCAGGCTTTCCTTCCTAGGTAACTCTGAGTACAGTCACCAGGCCTTCCTTCCGATGTACTTCTGGGTACGATCACTAGGCCTTCCTTCCGAGGTACCTCTGGGTACAATCACCAGGCCTTACTTCCGAGGTACCTCTGGGTACAGTCACGAGGTCTTTCTTCTGAGGTACCTCTGAGTACAGTCACCAGGCCTTTCTTCCGATGTGCTTCTGGGTAGTCACCAGGCCTTCCTTCCGAGGTACCTCTCGGTACAGTCACCAGGCCTTCCTTCTGAGGTACCTCTGGGTACAGTCACCAGGCCTTCGTCCGAGGCACTAATGTGTACAGTCACCAGGCCTTCCTTCCGATGTACCTCTGGGTACAATCACCAGGCCTGCGTTCTGAGGTACCTCTGAGTACACTCACGAGGTCTTTCTTCTGAGGTACCTCTGAGTACAGTGACCAGGCCTTTCTTCGTAGGTATGTCTGAGTACTCACCAGGCATTCCTTCCGAGGTACCTCTGGGTACAGTCACCAGGCCTTCCTTCCGTGGTACCTCTGTGTACAGTCACCTGGCGTTGCTTCGGAGATACGCCTGGGTATAGGCACCAGGCCTTCCTTCTGAGCTACCTATGGGTACAGTCACCAGAATTTCCTTCAGAGGTACCTCTGGGTACAGTTACCAGCCTTCCTTCTGAGGTACCTGGGTACAGTCACCAGAACTTCCTTCTGATGTACCTCTGGGTAGAGTCATCAGGCCTTCCTTCTGAGGTACCTCTGCGTAAAGGCAGCGGGTCTTCCTATTGAGGTACCTTTGGGTACACTCACCAGGCCTTCCTTCCGAGGTACCTCTGGGTACAGTCACCAGGCCTTCCTTCCGAGGCATCTCTCGGTACAGTCACCAGGCATTTCTTACGAGGTACCTCTGCGTACATTCACCAGGCTTTCCTTCTGAGGTACCTTGAGTACTGTCACCAGGCATTCCATCCCAGGTACCTCTGGGTACAGTCACCAGGCCTTCCTTCCGAGGTACCTCTGGGTACAATCACCGGGCCTTCATTCCGAGGTACCTCTGGGTACAGTCACCATCGCTTCCTTCCGAGGTAACTCTGGGTAGAGTCACCAGGCCTTCCTTCCGAAGTACCTCTGTGTACAGTCACCAGGAATTCCTTCCGAGGTACCTCTGGGTACAGTCACAAGGCCTTTCTTCCGAGGTAGTTCTGGGTACAGTCAGCAGGCCCTCCTTCCCAGGTACCTCTGTGTACAGTCACCAGGAATTCCTTCCGCGGTACCTCTGGGTACAGTCACCATCGCTTCCTTCCGAGGTAACTCTGGGTAGAGTCACCAGGCCTTCCTTCCGAAGTACCTCTGTGGACAGTCACCAGGAATTCCTTCCGAGGTACCTCTGGGTACAGTCACAAGGCCTTTCTTCCGAGGTAGTTCTGGGTACAGTCACCAGGCCCTTCTTCCGAGGTACCTCTGGGTACAATCACCGGCCCTTCCTTCGGAGGTACCTCTGGATACAGTCACGACGTCTTTCTTCTGAGGTTCCTCTCCGTACAGTCACCAGGCCTTCCTTCCGGGTTGCCTCTGGGTACAGTCACCCGGCCTTCCTTCCGAGGTACCTCTGGGTACAGTCACCAGGAATTCCTTCCGAGGTACCTCTGGGTACAGTCACCATCGCTTCCTTCCGAGGTATCTCTGGGTAGAGTCACCAGGCCTTCCTTCCGAAGTACCTCTGTGGACAGTCACCAGGAATTCCTTCCGAGGTACCTCTGGGTACAGTCACAAGGCCTTTCTTCCGAGGTAGTTCTGGGTACAGTCACCAGGCCCTTCTTCCGAGGTACCTCTGGGTACAATCACCGGCCCTTCCTTCGGAGGTACCTCTGGGTACAGTCACGACGTCTTTCTTCTGAGGTTCCTCTCCGTACAGTCACCAGGCCTTCCTTCCGGGTTGCCTCTGGGTACAGTCACCCGGCCTTGCTTCCGAGGTACCTCTGGGTACAGTCACCCGGCGTTCTGTCCGAGGTACCTCTGGGAGCACTCACCAAGCCTTTCTTACGAGTTACCTCTGGGTACAGTCACCAGGGTTTCCTTCTGAGGTACCTATGGGTACAGTCACCAGGCCTTCCTTCAGATGTACCGCTGGGTACAGTCACCGGCTTTCCTTCTGAGGTACTTCTGGGTACAGTCACCCGGCCTTCTTTCTGAGGTCCCTCTGGGTACAGTCACCATGCCTTTCTTCCGAGCTAGCTCTGGGTACAGGCACCAGGCCTTCCTTCTGAGTTACCTCTGGGTACAGTCACCAGGCCTTCTTTTCGAGGTACCTCTGGGTACACTCACCAGTCCTTTCTTCCGAGGTATTTCTGGGTATAGTCACGAGGCCGTCCTTCCGAGATAACTCTGGGTACAATCACCAGGCCTTCCTTCTGAGGTACCTTTGGGTAGAGTCACGAGGTCTTTCTTCTGAGGTACCTCTGGGTACAGTCACCAGGCCTTCCTTCTGAGGTACTTCTGGGTACAGTCAGCAGGTCTTCCTTCCGAGGTACCTCTGCGTGCAGTCACCAGGCCTTCCTTCCCAGGTACCTCTGCTTACGATCACCAAGCCTTAATTCCGAGGTACCACTGGGTACAGTCACCAGTTTGTCTGTCCGAGGTACCTCTGTGTACGGTCACCAGGCCTTCCTTCTGAGGCACCTCTGGGTACAGCCGTCAGGCCTTCCTTCTGATGTAGCTTTGGGTAAAGTCCCCAGGCCTTCCTTCCGAGATACCTCTGAGTACAGACACCACGCCTTCCTTCCGAGGTACTTCTGGGTACAGTCACCAGGCTTTCCTTCCCAGGTACCTCTGGGTACAGTCACCAGGCCTTCCTTCTGAGGTAACTCTGGGTACAGTCACCAGGCCTTGCTTCCGAGGTACCTCTGGGTACAGTCACCAGGCCTTCCTTCCGAGGTACCTCTGGGTACAATCACCAGGCCTTACTTCTGAGGTACCTCTGGGTACAGTCACGAGGTCTTTCTTCTGAGGTACCTCTGAATACAGGCACCAGGCCTTTCTTTCGAGGTACCTCTGGCTACAGTCACGAGGTCTTTCTTCTGAGGTACCTCTGAGTACAGTCACCAGGCCTTTCTTCCGATGTGCTTCTGGGTAGTCACCAGGCCTTCCTTCCGAGGTACCTCTCGGTACAGTCACCAGGCCTTCCTTCTGAGGTACTTCTGGGTACAGTCAGCAGGTCTTCCTTCCGAGGTACCTCTGCGTGCAGTCACCAGGCCTTCCTTCCCAGGTACCTCTGCTTACGATCACCAAGCCTTAATTCCGAGGTACCACTGGGTACAGTCACCAGTTTGTCTGTCCGAGGTACCTCTGTGTACGGTCACCAGGCCTTCCTTCTGAGGCACCTCTGGGTACAGCCGTCAGGCCTTCCTTCTGATGTAGCTTTGGGTACAGTCACCAGGCCTTCCTTCTGAGGTAACTCTGGGTAAAGTCCCCAGGCCTTCCTTCCGAGATACCTCTGAGTACAGACACCACGCCTTCCTTCCGAGGTACTTCTGGGTACAGTCACCAGGCTTTCCTTCCCAGGTACCTCTGGGTACAGTCACCAGGCCTTCCTTCTGAGGTAACTCTGGGTACAGTCACCAGGCCTTGCTTCCGAGGTACCTCTGGGTACAGTCACCAGGCCTTCCTTCCGAGGTACCTCTGGGTACAGTCACCAGCCCTTTTTACGAGGTACCTCTGGGTACACGCACCTCGCCTTCTTTTCCAAGTACCTCTGGGTACAGACACCATCGCTTCCTTCCGAGGTACCTCTGGGTAGAGTCACCAGGCTTTCCTTCCTAGATAACTCTGAGTACAGTCACCAGGCCTTCCTTCCGATGTACTTCTGGGTACGATCACTATGCCTTCCTTCCGAGGTACCTCTGGGTACAATCACCAGGCCTTACTTCTGAGGTACCTCTGGGTACAGTCACCAGGCCTTTCTTCCGATGTGCTTCTGGGTAGTCACCAGGCCTTCCTTCCGAGGTACCTCTCGGTACAGTCACCAGGCCTTCCTTCTGAGGTACCTCTGGGTACAGTCACCAGGCCTTCGTCCGAGGCACTAATGTGTACAGTCACCAGGCCTTCCTTCCGATGTACCTCTGGGTACAATCACCAGGCCTTCTTTCTGAGGTACCTCTGAGTACACTCACGAGGTCTTTCTTCTGAGGTACCTCTGAGTACAGTGACCAGGCCTTTCTTCCTAGGTATGTCTGAGTACTCACCAGGCATTCCTTCCGAGGTACCTCTGGGTACAGTCACCAGGCCTTCCTTCCGTGGTACCTCTGTGTACAGTCACCTGGCGTTTCTTCGGAGATACGCCTGGGTATAGGCACCAGGCCTTCCTTCTGAGCTACCTATGGGTACAGTCACCAGAATTTCCTTCAGAGGTACCTCTGGGTACAGTTACCAGCCTTCCTTCTGAGGTACCTGGGTACAGTCACCAGATCTTCCTTCTGATGTACCTCTGGGTAGAGTCATCAGGCCTTCCTTCTGAGGTACCTCTGCCTAAAGGCAGCGGGTCTTCCTATTGAGGTACCTTTGGGTACACTCACCAGGCCTTCCTTCCGAGGTACCTCTGGGTACAGTCACCAGGCCTTCCTTCCGAGGCATCTCTCGGTACAGTCACCAGGCATTTCTTACGAGGTACCTCTGCGTACATTCACCAGGCTTTCCTTCTGAGGTACCTTGAGTACTGTCACCAGGCATTCCATCCCAGGTACCTCTGGGTACAGTCACCAGGCCTTCCTTCCGAGGTACCTCTGGGTACAATCACCGGGCCTTCATTCCGAGGTACCTCTGGGTACAGTCACCATCGCTTCCTTCCGAGGTAACTCTGGGTAGAGTCACCAGGCCTTCCTTCCGAGGTACCTCTGTGTACAGTCACCAGGAATTCCTTCCGAGGTACCTCTGGGTACAGTCACAAGGCCTTTCTTCCGAGGTAGTTCTGGGTACAGTCAGCAGGCCCTCCTTCCGAGGTACCTCTGTGTACAGTCACCAGGAATTCCTTCCGAGGTACCTCTGGGTACAGTCACAAGGCCTTTCTTCCGAGGTAGTTCTGGGTACAGTCACCAGGCGCTCCTTCCGAGGTACCTCTGGGTACAGTCACCAGGAATTCCTTCCGAGGTACCTCTGGGTACAGTCACCATCGCTTCCTTCCGAGGTAACTCTGGGTAGAGTCACCAGGCCTTCCTTCCGAAGTACCTCTGTGGACAGTCACCAGGAATTCCTTCCGAGGTACCTCTGGGTACAGTCACAAGGCCTTCCTTCCGAGGTACCTCTGGGTAGAGTCACCAGGCCCTCCTTCCGATGTACCTCTGGGTACAGTCACCAGGAATTCCTTCCGAGGTACCTCTGGGTACAGTCACCATCGCTTCCTTCCGAGGTAACTCTGGGTAGAGTCACCAGGCCTTCCTTCCGAAGTACCTCTGTGGACAGTCACCAGGAATTCCTTCCGAGGTACCTCTGGGTACAGTCACAAGGCCTTTCTTCCGAGGTAGTTCTGGGTACAGTCACCAGGCCCTTCTTCCGAGGTACCTCTGGGTACAATCACCGGCCCTTCCTTCGGAGGTACCTCTGGGTACAGTCACGACGTCTTTCTTCTGAGGTTCCTCTCCGTGCAGTCACCCGGCCTTCCTTCCGAGGTACCTCTGGGTACAGTCACCCGGCGTTCTTTCCGAGGTACCTCTGGGAACACTCACCAAGCCTTTCTTTCGAGTTACCTCTGGGTACAGTCACCAGGGTTTCCTTCAGAGGTACCTCTGGGTACAGTCACAAGGCCTTTCTTCCGAGGTAGTTCTGGGTACAGTCACCAGGCCCTTCTTCCGAGGTACCTCTGGGTACAATCACCGGCCCTTCCTTCGGAGGTACCTCTGGGTACAGTCACGACGTCTTTCTTCTGAGGTTCCTCTCCGTACAGTCACCAGGCCTTCCTTCCGAAGTACCTCTGTGGACAGTAACCAGGAATTCCTTCCGAGGTACCTCTGGGTACAGTCACAAGGCCTTCCTTCCGAGGTACCTCTGGGTAGAGTCACCAGGCCCTCCTTCCGAGGTACCTCTGGGTACAGTCACCAGGGTTGCCTTCTGAGGTACCTATGGGTACAGTCACCAGGCCTTCCTTCAGATGTACCGCTGGGTACAGTCACCGGCTTTCCTTCTGAGGTACTTCTGGGTACAGTCACCCGGCCTTCTTTCTGAGGTCCCTCTGGGTACAGTCACCATGCCTTTCTTCCGAGCTAGCTCTGGGTACAGGCACCAGGCCTTCCTTCTGAGTTACCTCTGGGTACAGTCACCAGGCCTTCTTTTCGAGGTACCTCTGGGTACACTCACCAGTCCTTTCTTCCGAGGTATTTCTGGGTATAGTCACGAGGCCGTCCTTCCGAGATAACTCTGGGTACAATCACCAGGCCTTCCTTCTGAGGTACCTTTGGGTAGAGTCACGAGGTCTTTCTTCTGAGGTACCTCTGGGTACAGTCACCAGGCCTTCCTTCTGAGGTACTTCTGGGTACAGTCAGCAGGTCTTCCTTCCGAGGTACCTCTGCTTACGATCACCAAGCCTTAATTCCGAGGTACCACTGGGTACAGTCACCAGTTTGTCTGTCCGAGGTACCTCTGTGTACGGTCACCAGGCCTTCCTTCTGAGGCACCTCTGGGTTCAGCCGTGAGGCCTTCCTTCTGATGTAGCTTTGGGTACAGTCACCAGGCCTTCCTTCTGAGGTAACTCTGGGTAAAGTCCCCAGGCCTTCCTTCCGAGATACCTCTGAGTACAGACACCACGCCTTCCTTCCGAGGTACTTCTGGGTACAGTCACCAGGCTTTCCTTCCCAGGTACCTCTGGGTACAGTCACCAGGCCTTCCTTCTGAGGTAACTCTGGGTACAGTCACCTGGCCTTGCTTCCGAGGTACCTCTGGGTACAGTCACCAGGCCTTCCTTCCGAGGTACCTCTGGGTACAGTCACCAGCCCTTTTTACGAGGTACCTCTGGGTACACGCACCTCGCCTTCTTTTCCAAGTACCTCTGGGTACAGTCACCATCGCTTCCTTCCGAGGTACCTCTGGGTAGAGTCACCAGGCTTTCCTTCCTAGGTAACTCTGAGTACAGTCACCAGGCCTTCCTTCCGATGTACTTCTGGGTACGATCACTAGGCCTTCCTTCCGAGGTACCTCTGGGTACAATCACCAGGCCTTACTTCCGAGGTACCTGTGGGTACAGTCACGAGGTCTTTCTTCTGAGGTACCTCTGAGTACAGTCACCAGGCCTTTCTTCCGATGTGCTTCTGGGTAGTCACCAGGCCTTCCTTCCGAGGTACCTCTCGGTACAGTCACCAGGCCTTCCTTCTGAGGTACCTCTGGGTACAGTCACCAGGCCTTCGTCCGAGGCACTAATGTGTACAGTCACCAGGCCTTCCTTCCGATGTACCTCTGGGTACAATCACCAGGCCTTCTTTCCCTTGTACCTCTGGGTACACTCACCAGGCTTTTCTTAAGAGGTACCTCTGGGTACAGTCACGAGGCTTTCCTTCTGAGTTAGCTCTGGGTACAGTCGCCAGGCCTTCCTTCCGAGGTACCTCTGGGTACAGTCACCAGGCCTTCCTTCCTAGGTGCCTCTGGGTACAGTCACCAGGCCTTCCTTCTGAGGTACTTCTGGGTACAGTCACCAGGCCTTCCTTCTGAGGTACTTCTGGGTATGCTCACCAAGCCTTCCTTCCGAGGCACCTCTGGGTACAGCCACCCCGCCTTCCTTCTGAAGTACCTCTGGGTACACTTCCCAGACCTTCCTTCCGAGGTACCTCTGAGTACAGTCACCAGGCGTTTCTTCCGAGGTACTTTTGGGTACAGTCACCAGGTCTTGCTTCCGAGGTACCTTGAGTACTGTAACCACGCTTTCCTTCCGAGTTACCTCTGGACAGAGTCACCACGCCTTCCTTCTGAGGTAACTCTGGGTACAGTCACCAGAATTTTCTTCCGAGGTACCTCTGGGTGCAGTCACCAGGCCTTTCTTTCGAGGTACGTCTGGGTACAGTCAACAGGCCTTCCTTCTGAGACACCTCTGGGCACAGTGAACAGGCCTGACTTCTAATGTACATCTGGGTACGGTCAACAGGCTTTCCTTCCGAGGTACCTCTGGGTACAGTCACCAGGCATTTCTGACGAGCTTCCTCTGGGTACAGTCACCAGGCCTTTCTTCCGAGGTACGTCTGGGTAGTTACCAGGCATTTTTTCCGAGGTACCTCTGGGTACAGTCACCATCGCTTCCTTCCGAGGTACCTCTGGGTAGAGTCACCAGGCCTTCCTTCCGAGGTACTTCTGGGTACAATCACCAGGCCTTCCTTCCGAGGTACCTTTGGCTACAGTGACGAGGTCTTTCTTCTGAGGTACCTCTGAGTACAGTCACCAGGCCTTTCTTCCGAGGTACTTCTGGGTAGTCACCATGCCTTCCTTCCAAGGTACCTCTCGGTACAGTCTCCAGGCCTTCCTTCCGAGGTACTTCTGGGTACAGTCACCAGACCTTCTTCCGAGGTAACTCTGGGTACAGTCACTAGGCCTCCTTCCGAGGTACCTCTGGGTACAGTCACCAGGCCTTCCTTCTCAGGTAACTCTGGGTACAGTCACCAGGCCTTTCTTTCGAGGTATCTCTGGGTACAGTCACAAGGACTTCCTTGTCAGTTACCTCTGGGTACAGTTCCCAGACCTTCCTTCCGAGGTGCCTCTGAGTACAGTCACCAGGCGTTTCTTCCGAGGTACTTTTGGGTACAGTCACCAGGCCTTTTTTCCGAGGTACGTCTGGGTAAATTCACCAGGCCTTTCTTACGAGGTACCTCTGGGTGTAGTCAGCAGACTTTTCTTCTGAGGTACCTATGCGTACAGTCACCAGAACTTCCTTCAGAAGTACCTCTGGGTACGGGCACCGGCCTGCCTTTTGACGTACGTCTGGGTACAGTCACCAGGCCTTCCTTCTGAGGTAACCCTGGGTGCAGTCACCAGAATTTTCTTCCGGGGTACCTCTGGATACAGTCACCAGGCCTTTCTTTCGAGGTATCTCTGGGGACAGTCAGAAGGACTTCCTTGTGAGTTACCTCTGGGTAGAGTCACCAGGCCATCCTTCCGAGGTACCTCTGGGTACAGTCACCAGGACTTCCTTCTGATGTACATCTGGGTACGGTCACAAGGCCTTCCTTCCGAGGTACCTCTGGGTACGCACACCAGGCCTTCCTTCTGAGGTAACTCGGTACAGTCACCAGAATTTTCTTCCGAGGTACCTCTGGGTACAGTCAACAGGCCTTCCTTCTGAGGTACCTCTGGGCACAGTCAACAGGCCTGACTTCTAATGTACATGTGGGTACGGTTACCAGGCTTTCCTTCCGAGGTACCTCTGGGTACAGTCACCAGGCGGTTCTTCCAAGGCACTTCTGGGTATAGCCACCAGGCCTTCCTTCCGAGGTACACCTGGGTACAGTCACTAGGCCTTTCTTCCGAGGTACCTCTGGGTACAGTCACCAGGCATTTCTGACGAGGTACCTCTGGGTTCAGTCACCAGGCCTTCCTTCTGAATTAGCTCCGAGTACAGTCACCAGGCCTTTCTTCCGAGGTACGTCTGGGTAGTAACCAGGCCTTCCTTCCGAGGTATATCTAGGAACAGTCACCAGGCCTTGCTTCCTAGGTGCCTCTGGGTACAGTCACCAGGCCTTCGTTCCCTTGTACCTCTGGGTACAGTCACCAGGCTTTTCTTAAGAGGTACCTCTGGGTACAGTCACGAGGCTTTCCTTCTGAGTTAGCTCTGGGTACAGTCGCCAGGCCTTCCTTCCGAGGTACCTCTGGGTACAGTCACCAGGCCTTCCTTCCTAGGTGCCTCTGGGTACAGTCACCAGGCCTTCCTTCTGAGGTACTTCTGGGTACAGTCACCAGGCCTTCCTTCTGAGGTACTTCTGGGTATGGTCACCAAGCCTTCCTTCCGAGGCACCTCTGGGTACAGCCACCGGGCCTTCCTTCTGAAGTACCTCTGGGTACACTTCCCAGACCTTCCTTCCGAGGTACCTCTGAGTACAGTCACCAGGCGTTTCTTCCGAGGTACTTTTGGGTACAGTCACCAGGCCTTGCTTCCGAGGTACCTTGACTACTGTAACCACGCTTTCCTTCCGAGTTACCTCTGGACAGAGTCACCACGCCTTCCTTCTGAGGTAACTCTGGGTACAGTCACCAGAATTTTCTTCCGAGGTACCTCTGGGTGCAGTCACCAGGCCTTTCTTTCGAGGTACCTCTGGGTACAGTCAACAGGCCTTCCTTCTGAGGTACCTCTGGGCACAGTCAACAGGCCTGACTTCTAATGTACATCTGGGTACGGTCAACAGGCTTTCCTTCCGAGGTACCTCTGGGTACAGTCACCAGGCATTTCTGACGAGGTTCCTCTGGGTACAGTCACCAGGCCTTTCTTCCGAGGTACGTCTGGGTAGTAACCAGGCCTTCCTTCCGAGGTACCTCTGGGTACAGTCACCATCGCTTCCTTCCGAGGTACCTCTGGGTAGAGTCACCAGGCCTTCCTTCCGAGGTACTTCTGGGTACAATCACCAGGCCTTCCTTCCGAGGTACCTTTGGGTACAGTGACGAGGTCTTTCTTCTGAGGTACATCTGAGTACAGTCTCCAGGCCTTCCTTCCGAGGTACCGCTGGTTACAGTCACCAGACCTTCTTCGGAGGTAACTGTGGGTACAGTCACTAGGCCTCCTTCCGAGGTACCTCTGGGTACAGTCACCAGGCCTTCCTTCTCAGGTAACTCTGGGTACAGTCACCAGGCCTTTCTTTCGAGGTATCTCTGGGTACAGTCACAAAGACTTCCTTGTCAGTTACCTCTGGGTACAGTTCCCAGACCTTCCTTCCGAGGTGCCTCTGAGTACAGTCTCCAGGCGTTTCTTCCCAGGTACTTTTGGGTACAGTCACCAGGCCTTGCCTCCGAGGTACCTCTGGGTAAATTCACCAGGCCTTTCTTACGAGGTACCTCTGGGTATAGTCAGCAGACTTTTCTTCTGAGGTACCTATGCGTACAGTCACCAGAACTTCCTTCAGAAGTAACTCCGGGTACGGGCACCGGCCTGCCTTGTGACGTACGTCTGGGTACAGTCACCAGGCCTTCCTTCTGAGGTAACCCTGGGTGCAGTCACCAGAATTTTCTTCCGGGGTACCTCTGGGTACAGTCACCAGGCCTTTCTTTCGAGGTATCTCTGGGTACAGTCAGAAGGACTTCCTTGTGAGTTACCTCTGGGTAGAGTCACCAGGCCATCCTTCCGAGGTACCTCTGGGTACAGTCACCAGGACTTCCTTCTGATGTACATCTGGGTACGGTCACAAGGCCTTCCTTCCGAGGTACCTCTGGGTACGCACACCAGGCCTTCCTTCTGAGGTAAGTCTGGGTACAGTCACCAGAATTTTCTTCCGAGGTACCTCTGGGTACAGTCAACAGGCCTTCCTTCTGAGGTACCTCTGGGCACAGTCAACAGGCCTGACTTCTAATGTACATGTGGGTACGGTTACCAGGCTTTCCGTCCGAGGTACCTCTGGGTACAGTCACCAGGCGGTTCTTCCAAGGCACTTCTGGGTATAGCCACCAGGCCTTCCTTCCGAGGTACACCTGGGTACAGTCACTAGGCCTTTCTTCCGAGGTACCTCTGGGTACAGTCACCAGGGCTTCCTTCTGAGTTAGCTCTGAGTACAATCACCAGGCCTTTCTTTCGAGGTACGTCTGGGTAGTAACCAGGCCTTCCTTCCGAGGTACATCTAGGTACAGTCACCAGGCTTTCCTTCCTAGGTGCCTCTGGGTACAGTCACCAGGCTTTCCTTCCTAGGTACCTCTGGGTACAGTCACCAGGCCTGTCTTCCGAGGTACTAATGAGTACAGTCACCAGGCCTTCCTTCCGAGCTACCTCTGGGTAGAGTCAGCAGGCATTTCTTCCGAAGTACCTGTGGGTACAGTCACCAGGCCTTCCTTCCGAGGTTCCTCTGAGTACAGTCACCTGGCCTTCCTTTTGAGGTACCTCTGGGTAGAGTCATCAGGCCTTCCTTCTGAGGTACCTCTGGGTTCAGTCAGCAGTCCTTACTTCCCACGTACCTCTGAGTACAGTCACTAGACCTTCCTTGTGAGGCATCTCTGGGTACAGTCAGCAGGCATTTCTTACCAGGTACTTCTGGGTACAGTCACCAGGCCTTCCTTCCTAGGTACCTCTGGGTACAATCACCAGGCCTTACTTCTGAGGTACCTCTGGGTACAGACACGAGCTCTTTCTTCTGTGGTACCTCTGAGTACAGGCAGCGGGTCTTCCTTCTGAGGTACCTCTGGGCACAGTGACCAGGCCTTCCTTCCGAAGGACCTCTGGGAACCGTCACCAGGCCTTCCTTCTGAGGTAACTCTGGATAGAGACAGCAGGCCTTTCTTAAGAGGTACCTCTGAGTACAGTCACCAGGCCTTTCTTCAGAAGTACGTCTGGGTACAGTCACCAGGCCTTTCTTCCGAGGTACCTCTGGGTACAGTCACCAGGTGTTTCTGACGAGGTACCTCTGGGTACAGTCACCAGGCTTTTCTTAAGAGGTACCGCTGGGTATAGTCACTGGGCTTTCCTTCTGGGTTAGCTATGGGTACAGTCACCAGGCCTTCCTTCCGAGGTACCTCTGGGTAGAGTCAAAAGGCCTTTCTTCCGAGGTACCTCTGGGTACAACCACTAGGCCTTTCTTCCGAGGTACTTCGGGGTGCAGTCCCCAGGCCTTCCTTCCGATGTTCCTCTGGGTACAATCACCAGGCTTTCCGTCTGAGGTACCTCTGGGTACAGACACGAGGTCTTTCTTCCGAGGTACCTCTGGGTACAGTCACTAGGCTTTTTTTCCGAGGTATCCCTGGGTAAAGCTGCCAGGCATTTTTTAAGAGGTACCTCTGGGAACAGTCACCAGGCCTTCCTTCCGAGGCACCTCTGGGTACACCCACCAGGCCTTCCTTCTGAGGTAACTCTGGGTACAGTCACCCGGCCTTCCTTCTGAGGTACCTCTGGGTACAATCACAGGGCCTTCATTCCGAGGTACCTCTGGGTACAGTCACCATCGCCTCTTTCCGAGGTAACTCTGGTTAGAGTCACCAGGCCTTCCTTCTGAGGTACCTCTGTGTACAGTCACCAGGAATTTCTTCCGAGGTACCTCTGGGTACAGTCACCAGGCCTTTCTTCCGATATACATCTGGGTAGTCACCAGGCCTTCCTTCCGTTGTACCTCTGGGTACAGTCACCATGCCTTCCTTCTGAGGTGCCTCTGGGTACAGTCACCAGACCTTCCTTCCGAGGTACCTCTGAGTACAGTCACCAGGCCTTCCTTCCGAAGTACCTCTGGGTACAGTCACCGGATCTTTCTTCCGAGGTACCTCTGGGAACAGTCACCGGGCCTTCATTTCGAGGTATCTCTGGGTGCAGTCACCAGGGATTCCTTCCGAGGTAACTCTGGGTAGAGTCACCAGGCTTTCCTTCCTAGGTAACTCTGAGTACAGTCACCAGGCCTTCCTTCCGATGTACTTCTGGGTACGATCACTAGGCCTTCCTTCCGAGGTACCTCTGGGTACAATCACCAGGCCTTACTTCTGAGGTACATCTGGGTACAGTCACGAGGTCTTTCTTCTGAGGTACCTCTGAGTACAGTCACCAGGCCTTTCTTCCGATGTGCTTCTGGGTAGTCACCAGGCCTTCCTTCCGAGGTACCTCTCGGTACAGTCACCAGGCCTTCCTTCTGAGGTACCTCTGGGTACAGTCACCAGGCCTTCGTCCGAGGCACTAATGTGTACAGTCACCAGGCCTTCCTTCCGATGTACCTCTGGGTACAATCACCAGGCCTTCTTTCTGAGGTACCTCTGAGTACACTCACGAGGTCTTTCTTCTGAGGTACCTCTGAGTACAGTGACCAGGCCTTTCTTCCTAGGTATGTCTGAGTACTCACCAGGCATTCCTTCCGAGGTACCTATGAGTACAGTCACCAGGCCTTCCCTCCGAGTTACCTCTGGGTACAGTAACCAGGCCTTTCTTCCGAAGTACTTTTGGTTACAGTCACCAGGCCTTTCTTCCGAGGTACCTCTGCGTGCAGTCACCAGGCTTTCCTTCCCAGGTACCTCTGGGTACAGTCACCAGGCCTTCCTTCTGAGGCACCTCTGGGTACAGCCATCAGGCCTTCCTTCTGATGTACCTTTGGGTACAGTCACCAGGCCTTCCTTCTGAGGTAACTCTGGGTAAAGTCCCCAGGCCTTCCTTCCGAGATACCTCTGAGTACAGACACCACGCCTTCCTTCCGAGGTATTTCTGGGTACAGTCACCAGGCTTTCCTTCCCAGGTACCTCTGGGTACAGTCACCAGGCCTTCCTTCCGAGGTACCACTGGGTATAGTCACCACGCCTTCCTTCCGACTTACCTCTAGGTAAAGTCACCGGACCTTCATTCTGAGGTATCTCTGGGTCAAGTTCCCAGTCCTTCTGTCCGAGGTGCCTCTGAGTACAGTCACCAGGCCTTCCTTCTGAGGTACCTCTGGGTAGAGTCACCAGGCCTTCCTTTAGAGGTACCTCTGGGTATAGTCACCAGGAACGTCTTCCGAGGTACTAATGAGTACAGTCACCAGGCCTTCCTTCCGAGGTAACTCGGGGTACAATCACCAGGCCTTCCTTCTGAGGTACCTCTGGGTACAGTCAAGAGGTCTTTCTTCTGAGGTTCCTCTGTGTACAGTCACCAGGCCTTCCTCCGGGTTGCCTCTTGGTACAGACACCAGGCCTTCCTTCCGAGGGACCTTTGGGTACAGTCACCAGGCCTTCCTTCCGAGGTACCTCTGGATACAATCACCAGGCCTTCTTTCCGAGGTACCTCTGGGTACACTCACCAAACCTTTTTTACGAGTTACCTCTGGGTACAGTCACCAGGGTTTCCTTCTGAGGTACCTATGGGTACTGTCACCAGGCCTTCCTTCAGAGGTACCTCTGGGTACAGTCACCGGCCTTCCTTCTGAGGTACTTCTGGGTACACTCACCCGGTCTTCTTTCTGAGGTACCTCTGTGTACAGGCAGCGGGTCTTCCTACTGAGGTACCTCTGAGTACAGTCACCAGGCCTTGCTTCCGAGTTACCTCTGGGTACACTCACCAGGCCTTTCTTACGAAGTACCTCTGGGTACTGTCACCGGCCTTCGCCCTGAGATAACTCTGGGTACAGTCACCCGGCCTGCTTTCTGAGGTCCCTCTGGGTACAGTCACCAGGCATTTCTTCTGAGTTACCTCTGAGTACAGTCGCCAGGCCTTTCTTCCGAGGTACGTCTGGTTAGTAACCAGACCTTCCTTCTGAGGTACATCTGGGTACAGTCACCAGGCCTTCGTTCCCAGGTGACTCTGGGTAGAGTCACCAGGCCTGGCTTCCGAGGTACCTCTGGGTAAAGTCACCAGGCTTTCCTTCCGAAGTAACTCTGGGTACAGACACCGGGCCTTTCTTCCGAGGTACCTCTGGGTACAGTCACCAGGCTTTCCTTCTGAGGTACCTTGAGTTCTGTCACCAGGCATTCCTTCCGAGTTACCTCTGGACAGAGTCACCACTCCTTTCTTCTGAGGTAACTCTGGGTACAGTCACCAGAAATTTCTTCCGAGGTACCTCTGGGTACAATCACCGGGCCTTCATTCCGAGGTACCTCTGGGTACAGTCACCATCGTTTCCTTCCGAGGTACCGCTGGGTAGAGTCACCCGGTCTTCTTTCTGAGGTCCCTCTGGGTACAGTCACCAGGCCTTTCTTCTGAGCTAACTCTGGGCACAGTCACCAGGCCTTTCTTCCGATTTACCTCTGGGTACAGTAACTCGGCCTTCCTTCTGAGTTAGCTCTGGGTAGAGTCCCCCAGAATTCCTTCCGAGGTACCTCTGGGTACAGTCACCAGGCCTGTCTTCCGAGGTACTAATGAGTGCATTCAGCAGGCCTTCCTTCCGATGTACCTCTGGGTACAATCACCAGGCCTTCTTTCTTAGTTAGGCCTGGGTACAGTCACCAGGCCTTCCTTCCGAGGTACCTCTGGATACAATAATCCGGCCTTCTTTCCGAGGTACCTCTGGGTACAGTCAATAGGTCTTCCTTCTGAGGTACCTCTGGGCACAGTCACAGGCCTGACTTCTAATGTACATCTGGGTACGGTCACCAGGCTTTCCTTCTGAGATACCTCTGGGTACCGTCACGAGGCCTTTCTTCCGAGGCACATGTGGGTACAGCCACCAGGCCTTCCTTCCGAGGTACACCTGGGTACAGTCACCAGGCCTTTCTTCCGAGGTACCTCTGGGTACAGTCACCAGGGCTTCCTTCTGAGTTAGCTCTGAGTACAATCACCAGGCCTTTCTTTCGAGGTACGTCTGGGTAGTAACCAGGCCTTCCTTCCGAGGTACATCTAGGTACAGTCACCAGGCTTTCCTTCCTAGGTGCCTCTGGGTACAGTCACCAAGCCTTCTTTCCGAGGTACCTCTGGGTACAGTCACCAGGCCTGTCTTCCGAGGTACTAATGAGTACAGTCACCAGGCCTTCCTTCCGAGCTACCTCTGGGTAGAGTCAGCAGGCATTTCTTCCGAGGTACCTGTGGGTACAGTCACCAGGCCTTCCTTCCGAGGTTCCTCTGAGTACAGTCACCTGGCCTTCCTTTTGAGGTACCTCTGGGTAGAGTCATCAGGCCTTCCTTCTGAGGTACCTCTGGGTTCAGTCAGCAGTCCTTACTTCCCACGTACCTCTGAGTACAGTCACTAGACCTTCCTTGTGAGGCATCTCTGGGTACAGTCAGCAGGCATTTCTTACCAGGTACTTCTGGGTACAGTTACCAGGCCTTCCTTCCTAGGTACCTCTGGGTACAATCACCAGGCCTTACTTCTGAGGTACCTCTGGGTACAGACACGAGCTCTTTCTTCTGTGGTACCTCTGAGTACAGGCAGCGGGTCTTCCTTCTGAGGTACCTCTGGGCACAGTGACCAGGCCTTCCTTCCGAAGGACCTCTGGGAACCGTCACCAGGCCTTCCTTCTGAGGTAACTCTGGATAGAGACAGCAGGCCTTTCTTAAGAGGTACCTCTGAGTACAGTCACCAGGCCTTTCTTCAGAGGTACGTCTGGGTACAGTCACCAGGCCTTTCTTCCGAGGTACCTCTGGGTACAGTCACCAGGCGTTTCTGACGAGGTACCTCTGGGTACAGTCACCAGGCTTTTCTTAAGAGGTACCGCTGGGTATAGTCACTGGGCTTTCCTTCTGGGTTAGCTATGGGTACAGTCACCAGGCCTTCCTTCCGAGGTACCTCTGGGTAGAGTCAAAAGGCCTTTCTTCCGAGGTACCTCTGGGTACAACCACTAGGCCTTTCTTCCGAGGTACTTCGGGGTGCAGTCCCCAGGCCTTCCTTCCGATGTTCCTCTGGGTACAATCACCAGGCTTTCCGTCTGAGGTACCTCTGGGTACAGACACGAGGTCTTTCTTCCGAGGTACCTCTGGGTACAGTCACTAGGCTTTTTTTCCGAGGTATCTCTGGGTAAAGCCGCCAGGCATTTTTTAAGAGGTACCTCTGGGAACAGTCACCAGGCCTTCCTTCCGAGGCACCTCTGGGTACACCCACCAGGCCTTCCTTCTGAGGTAACTCTGGGTACAGTCACCCGGCCTTCCTTCTGAGGTACCTCTGGGTACAATCACAGGGCCTTCATTCCGAGGTACCTCTGGGTACAGTCACCATCGCCTCTTTCCGAGGTAACTCTGGTTAGAGTCACCAGGCCTTCCTTCTGAGGTACCTCTGTGTACAGTCACCAGGAATTCCTTCCGAGGTACCTCTGGGTACAGTCACCAGGCCTTTCTTCCGATATACATCTGGGTAGTCACCAGGCCTTCCTTCCGTTGTACCTCTGGGTACAGTCACCATGCCTTCCTTCTGAGGTGCCTCTGGGTACAGTCACCAGACCTTCCTTCCGAGGTACCTCTGAGTACAGTCACCAGGCCTTCCTTCCGAAGTACCTCTGGGTACAGTCACCGGATCTTTCTTCCGAGGTACCTCTGGGAACAGTCACCGGGCCTTCATTTCGAGGTATCTCTGGGTGCAGTCACCAGGGATTCCTTCCGAGGTAACTCTGGGTAGAGTCACCAGGCCTTCCTTCCGAGGTACCTCTCGGTACAGTCACCAGGGCTTACTTTCGAGGTACCTCTGGGTACAGTCAACAGGCCTTCCTTCTGAGGTACCTCTGGGCACAGTCATCAGGCCTTCCTTCTAATGTACATCAGGGTACGGTCACCAGGCATTCCTTCCGAGGTACCTCTGGTATCGTCACCAGGGCTTTGTTCCGAGGCACTCCTGAGTACAGCCACTAGGCCTTTCTTCCGAGGTACCCCTGGGTACAGTCACCAGGCCTTTCTTCCGAGGTACCTCTGGGTATAGTCAGCAGGCATTTCTGATGAGGTACCTCTGGGTACAGTCACCAGGCCTTTCTTCCGAGGTACATCTGGGTAGTAACCAGGCCTTCCTTCCGAGGTACATCTAGGTACAGTCACAGGACTTCCTTCCTAGGTGCCTCTGGGTACAGCCACCAAGCGTTCCTTCCGAGGTACCTCTGGGTACAGTCACCAGGCCTTCATTCCGAGGTACCTCTGGGTACAGTCACCAGGCCTTCGTTCCAATGTACCTCTGGGTACAGTCACCAGGCTTTTCTTAAGAGGTACCCCTGGGTACAGTCACGAGGCTTTCCTTCTGAGTTTCCTCTGGGTACAGTCACCAGGCCTTCCCTCCGAGGTACCTCTGGGTAGAGTCTAAAGGTCTTTTTTCCGAGGTACCTCTGTTTACAGTCACTAGGCCTTTCTTCCGAGGTACTTCTGAGTACAGTCACCAGGCGTTCCTTCCGATGTTCCACTGGGTACAGTCAACAGGCCTTCCTCCCGAGGTACCTCTGAGTAGAGTCACCAGACCTTCCTTCTGAGGTACCTCTGCGTACAGGCAGCGGGTCTTCCTTCTGAGGAAACTCTGGGTACAGTCACCAGGCCTTCCTTCCCACCTACCTCTGGTTACAGTCACCAGGCCTTTCTTCCGAGGTATCTCTGGGTATAGCCACCAGGCATTTCTTACGAGGTACCTCTGAGTACCGTCAACAGGACTTCCTTCCGAGGCACCAATGGGTACAGTCACCAGGCCTTCGTTCCGAAGTACCTCTGGGTACAGTCACAGGGCCTTTCTTCCGAGGTAACTCCGGGTACACGCACCAGGCCTTCGTTTCGAAGTACCTCTGGGTAGAGTCACCATCGCTTCCTTCCGAGGTGCCTCTGGGTAGAGTCACCAGGCCTTCCTTCCTAGGTAACTCTGGGTACAGTCACCAAGCCTTCCCTCCGAGGTACCTCTGGGTACAGTCACCATCGCTTCCTTCCGAGTAACCTCTGGGTAGAGTCACTAGGCCTTCCTTCCGAGGTACCTCTGGGTACAATCACCAGGCCTTCCTTCCGAGGTAACTCTGGGTACAGTCACCAGGTCTTCCTTCCGAGGTACCTCTGGGTACAATCACCAGGCTTTACTTCTGAGGTACCTCTGGGTACAGTCACGAGGTCTTTCTTCTGAGGTACCTCTGAGTACAGTCACCAGGCCTTTCTTCCGATGTACTTCTGGGTAATCACCAGGCCTTCCATCCGAGGTACCTCTGGGTACACTCACCAGGCCTTCGTCCGAGGCACTAATGTGTACAGTCACCAGGCCTTCCTTCCGATGTACCTCTGGGTACAGTCACAAGGCCTCCTTCTCAGGTACCTCTGGGTACAGTCACCAGAACTCCTTCTGAGTTACCTCTGGGTACAGTCACCAGGCTTTTCTTTAGAGGTACCTCTGGGTACAGTCACGAGGCTTTCCTTCTGAGTTAGCTCTGGGTACAGTCACCAGGCCTTCCTTCCGAGGTGCCTCTGGGTACACTCAGCAGGCCTTCCTCCCGAGGTACTTCTCAGTACAGTCACAAGGCCTTTCTTCCGAGGTACGTCTGGGTAGTCACCAGGCCTTCCTTCCGAGGTACCTCTGGGTACAGTCACCAAGCTTTCCTTCCAAAGTACCTCTGGGTACAGTCACCAGGCCTTTCTTCCGAGATACCTCTGGGTGCAGTCACCAGGCATTTCTTACGAGGTACCTCTGGGTACATTCACCAGGCTTTACTTCTGAGGTGCTTGGGTACTGTCACCAGGCATTCCTTCCGAGGTACCTCTGCGAAGAGTCACCAGGCCTTCCTTCCGAGATCCCTCTATGTACAGTCACCAAGCCTTTCTTACGAGTTACCTCTGGGTACAGTCACCAGGGTTTCCTTCCGATGTACCTATGGGTACAGTCACCCGGTCTTCTTTCTGAGGTCCCTCTGGGTACAGTCACCAGGCCTTTCTTCTGTGCTAACTCTGGGCACAGTCACCAGGCCTTTCTTACGAGTTACCTCTGGGTACAGTCACCAGGCCTTCCTTCTGAGTTAGCTCTGTGTACAGTCCACCAGCCTTCCTTCCGAGGTACCTCTGGGTACAGTCACCAGGCCTGTCTTCCGAGGTACTAATGAGTACAGCCACCAGGCCTTCCTTCCGAGGTACCTCTGGGTAGAGTCAGCAGGCATTTCTGCCGAGGTACCTGTGGGTACAGTCACCAGGCCTTCTTTCCGAGGTTCCTCTGAGTTCAGTCACCTGGCCTTCCTTCTGAGGTACCTCTGGGTAGACTCACCAGGACTTCCTTCTAATGTACATCTGGGTACGGTCACAAGGCCTTCCTTCTGAGGTACCTCTGGGTACTGTCACCAGAATTTTCTTCCGAGGTACCTCTGGCTGCAGTTACCAGGCCTTTCATTCGAGGTACCTCTGGGTATTGTCAACAGGCCTTCCTTTTGAGGTAACTCTGGGCACAGTCACCAGGCCTGACTTCTAATGTACATCTGGGTACGGTCACCAGGCTTTCCTTCCGAGGTACGTCTGGGTACAGTCACCAGGCCGTTCTTCCGAGGCACTTCTGGGTACAGCCACCAGGGCTTCCTTCCGAGGTACACCTGGGCACAGTCACCAGGCCTTTCTTCCGAGGTACCTCTGGGTACAGTCACCAGGCATTTCTGAAGAGGTATCTCTGGGTTCAGTCACCAGGCCTTCCTTCTGACTTAGCTCTGAGTACAGTCAGCAGGCCTTTCTTCCGAGTTACGTCTGGGTAGTAACCAGGCCTTCCTTGCGAGGTACATCTAGGTACAGTCACCAGGCCTTCCTTCCTAGGTGCCTCTGGGTACAGTCACCAGGCCTTCATTCCGAGGTACCTATGGGTACAGTCACCAGGCCTTCGTTCCGATGTACCTCTGGGTACAGTCACCAGGCTTTTCTTAAGAGGTACCTCTGGGTACAGTCACGAGGCTTTCCTTCTGAGTTAGCTCTGGGTACAGTCACCAGGCCTTCCTTCCGTGGTACCTCTGGGTAGAGTCAAAAGGCTTTTCTTCGGAGATACCTCTGTGTACAGCTCCTAGGCTTTTCCTCCGAGGTACTTCGGGGTGCAGTCCCCAGGTCTTTCTTCCGATGTACCTCTGGGTACAATCACCATGCTTTCCGTCTGAGATAACTCTGGGTACAGACACGAGGTCTTTCTTCCGAGGTACCTCTGGGTACAGTCACTAGGCCTTTCTTCCGAGGTACTTCTGAGTACAGTCACCAGGCCTTTCTTCCGAGGTGCCTCTGGGTACAGTCAGCAGGCCTTCCTCCCGAGGTACCTCTGAGTAGAGTCAACAGACCTTCCTTCTGAGGTACCTCCGGGTAAAGTCATCAGGCCTTCCTTCTGAGGTACCTCTGCGTACAGGGAGCGCGTCTTCCTTCTGAGGTAACTCTGGGTACACTCACCAGGCCTTCTTTTCGAGGTACCTCTGGATACAGTCACCATCGCTTCCTTCCGAGGTAACTCTGGGTAGAGTCACCAGGCCTTCCTTCCGAGGTACCTCTGGGTACAGTCACCAGGCCTTCCTTCCGAGGTACCTCTGAGTACAGTCACCATCGCTTCCCTCCGAGGAACCTCTGGGAAGAGTCACCAGGCCTTCCTTCCGAGGTACCTCTGGGTACAATCACCAGGCCTTCCTTCCGAGGTACCTCTGAGTACAGTCACCAGGACTTCCTTCCGAGGTACTTCCGGGTACAATCACCAGGCCTTACTTCTGAGGTACCTGTGCGCACAGTCACGAGGTCTTTCTTCTGAGGTACCTCTGAGTACAGTCACCAGGCCTTTCTTCCGATGTACTTCTGGGTAGTCACCAGGCCTTCCTTCCGAGGTACCTCTCGGTACAGTCACCAGGCCTTCCTTCCGAGGTACCTCTGGGTACTGTCACCAGGCCTTCGTCCGAGGCACTAATGTGTACAGTCACCAGGCCTTCCTTCCGATGTACCTCTGGGTACAGTCACCAGGCCTTCCTTCCGATGTACCTCTGGGTACAATCACCAGGCCTTCTTTCTGAGGTACCTCTATGTACACTCACGAGGTCTTTCTTCTGAGGTACCTCTGGGTGCAGTCACCAGGCCTTCCTTCCGTGGTACCTCTGTGTACAGTCACCTGGCGTTTCTTCGGAGATACGCCTGGGTATATTCACCAGGCCTTCCTTCTGAGGTACCTATGAGTACAGTCACCAGAACTTCCTTCAGAGGTACCTCTGGGTACAGTCACCGGCCTTCCTTCTGAGGTACCTATGGGTACAGTCACCAGATCTTCCTTCTGATGTACCTCTGGGTATCGTCATCAGGCCTTCCTTCTGAGGTACCTCTGCGTAGAGGCAGCGGGTCTTCCTATTGAGGTACCCTTGGGTACAGTCACCAGGCCTTCCTTCCGAGGTACCTCTGGGTACAGTCACTAGGCCTTTTTTCCGAGGTACTTCTTTCTCAGGTACCTGTGGGTACAGTCACCACGCCTTTCTTCCGAGATACCTCTGGGTGCAGTCACCAGGCATTTATTACGAGGTACCTCTGGGTACAGTCACCAGGCTTAACTTCTGAGGTACTTGGGTACTGTCACCAGGCAGTCCTTCCGAGGTCCCTCTGGGTCAGTCACCACGCCTTTCTTCCGAGATACCTCTGGTTATAGTCACCAGGCCTTCCTTCCGAGGTACCTTTGGGTACAGTCACTAGGCCTTTTTTCCAAGGTACTTCTGGGTACAGCCACCAGGCCTTCCTTCCGTGGTGCTCTGGGTACACTCAGCAGGCCTTCCTCCCGAGGTACCTCTGAGTACAGTCACCAGACCTTCCTTTTGAGGTACCTCTGGGTACAGTCACCAGGCCTTCGTCCGAGGCACTAATGTGTACAGTCACCAGGCCTTCCTTCCGATGTACCTCTGGGTACAATCACCAGGCCTTCTTTCTGAGGTACCTCTGAGTACACTCACGAGGTCTTTCTTCTGAGGTACCTCTGAGTACAGTGACCAGGCCTTTCTTCCTAGGTATGTCTGAGTACTCACCAGGCATTCCTTCCGAGGGACCTCTGGGTACAGTCACCTGGCGTTTCTTCGGAGATACGCCTGGGTGTAGTCACCAGGCCTTCCTTCTGAGCTACCTATGGGTACAGTCACGAGAACTTCCTTCAGAGGTACCTCTGGGTACAGTCACCGGCCTTCCTTCTGAGGTACCTATGGGTACAGTCACCAGATCTTCCTTCTGATGTACCTCTGGGTAGAGTCATAAGGCCTTCCTTCTGAGGTACCTCTGCGTAAAGGCAGCGGGTCTTCCTATTGAGGTACCTTTGGCTACAGTCACCAGGCCTTCCTTCCGAGGTACCTCTGGGTACAGTCACCAGGCATTTCTTACGAGGTACCTTGCGTACATTCACCAGGCTTTCCTTCTGAGGTATCTTGAGTACTGTCACCAGGCATTCCATCCGAGGTACCTCTGGGTACAGTCACCAGGCCTTCCTTCCGAGGCACCTCTGGGTACACCCACCAGGCCTTCGTTCTGAGGTAACTCTGGGTACAGTCACCTGGCCTTCCTTCCGAGGTACCTCTGGGTACAATCACCGGGCCTTCATTCCGAGGTACCTCTGGGTACAGTCACTATCGCTTCCTTCCGAGGTAACTCTGGGTAGAGTCACCAGGCGTGCCTTCTGAGGTACCTCTGTGTACAGTCACCAGGAATTGCTTCCGAGGTACCTCTGGGTACAGTGACGAGGTCTTTCTTCTGAGGTACCTCTGAGTACAGTCACTAGGCCTTTTTTCCGAGCTACTTCTGGGTAGAGTCACCAGGCGTGCCTTCCGAGGTACCTCTGTGTACAGTCACCAGGCCTTCCTTCCGAGGTAACTCTGGGTACAATAACCAGGCCTCCTTCTGAGGTACCTCTGGGTACAGTCACCAGGCCTCCTTTTGAGGTACCTCTGGGTACAATCACAGGCTTTCCTTCCGAGGTAACTCTGGAAACAGTCACCAGGCCTTCCTTCCGAGGTATCTCTGGGTACAGTCACCAGGCTTTTCTTACGAGGTATCTCTGGGTACAGTCACCAGGACTTCCTTCCAAGGTACCTCTGGGTACAGTCATCAGGCCTTCCTTCCGAAGTACCTCTAGGTCCAGTCACCAGGCCTTCCTTCCGAGGTACCTCTGGGTACAGTCACCAGGCCTTCCTTCTGAGGTCACAATGGGTACAGTCACCAGGCCTTCCTTCCGAGGTAACTCTGAGTACAGTCACCAGGCCTTTCTTCTGAGCTAAATCTGGGCACAGTCACCAGGCCTTTCTTACTAGGTACCTCTGGGTACAGTCACTAGGCCTTCCTTCTGAGTTAGCTCTGGGTACAGTCCCCCAGCCTTCCTTCCGAGGTACTAATGAGTACAGTTACCAGGCCTTCCTTCCGAGGTACCTCTGGGTACAAGCACCAGGCCTTCCTTCTGAGGTACCTGTGGGTACAGTCACGTGGTCTTTCTTCTCAGGTTCCTCTGCGTACAGTCACCAGGCCTTCCTTCCGGGTTGCCTCAGGGTACAGTCACCAGGCCTTCCTTCCGAGGTACCTCTGGATACAATCACCAGGCCTTCTTTCCGAGGTACCTCTGGGTACACTCACCAAGCCTTTCTTACGAGTTACCTCTGGGTACAGTGACCAGGGTTTCCTTCCAAGGTACCTATGGGTACAGACACCAGGCCTTCCTTCAGAGGTACCGCTGGGTACAGTCACCGGCTTTCCTTCTGAGGTACATCTGGGTACAGTCACCTGGCCTTCTTTCTGAGTCCCTCTGGGTACAGTCATCACGCCGTTCTTCCGAGATACTTCTGGGTGCAGTCACCAGGCATTTCTTACGAGGTATCTCTGGGTACAGTCACCAGGCTTAACTTCTGAGGTACTTGGGTACTGTCACCAGACATTCCTTCCGAGGTCCCTCTGGGTACAGTCACCACACCTTTCTTCCGAGATACCTCTGGTTACAGTCACCAGGCCTTCCTTCCGAAGTACCTCTGGGTACAGCCACCAGGCATTTCTTACGAGGTATCTCTGGGTACAGTCACCAGGACTTCCTTCCAAGGTACCTCTGGCTACAGTCATCATCGCTTCCTTCCGAGGTACCTCTGCGAAGAGTCACCAGGCCTTCCTTCCAAGGTACCTCTGGGTACAGTCATCAGGCCTTCCTTCCGAAGTACCTCTGGGTACAGTCACGTGGTCTTTCTTCTCAGGTTCCTCTGCGTACAGTCACCAGGCCTTCCTTCCGGGTTGCCTCTGGGTACAGTCACCAGGCCCTCCTTCGGAGGTACCTCTGGATACAATCACCAGGCCTTCTTTCCGAGGTACCTCTGGGTACACTCCCCAAGCCTTTCTTACGAGTTACCTCTGGGTACAGTCACCAGGGTTTCCTTCCGAGGTACCTCTGGGTACAGTCACCCGGTCTTCTTTCTGAGGTCCCTCTGGGTACAGTCACCACGCCTTTCTTCCGAGATACCTCTGGGTTCAGTCACCAGGCATTTCTTACGAGGTACCTCTGGGTACAGTCACCAGGCTTAACTTCTGAGGTACTTGGGTACTGTCACCAGGCATTCCTGCGAGGTACCTCTGGGTACAGTCACCGGGCCTTTCTTTCGAGGTACCTCTGGGTACACTCACCAGGCCTACTTTTCGAGGCACCTCTGGGTACAGTCACCATCGCTTCCTTCCGATGTACCTCTGGGTAGAGTCACCATCACTTCCTTCCGAGGTACCTCTGGGGACAGTCACCCAGCCTTCTTTCTGAGGTCCGTCTGTGTACAGTCACCAGGGTTTTTCCCGAGCTAATTCTGGGTACAGTCACCAGGACTTTCTTACGAGGTACCTCTAGGTACAGTCACCAGGCCTTCCTTCCGAGGTACCTCTGGGTACAATCACCAGGGTTTCCTTCTGAGTTCTCTCTGGGTACAGACACGAGGTCTTTCTTCCGAGGTACCTCTGGGTACAGTCACTATGCCTTTTTTCCGAGGTACTTCTGGGTACAGTCACCAGGCCTTCCTTCCGAGGTGCCTCTGTGTACACTCAGCAGGCCTTCCTCTCGAGGTACCTCTGAGTAGAGTCTCCAGACCTTCCTTCTGAGTTACCTCTGGGAAGAGTCATCAGGCCTTCCTTCTGAGGTACCTCTGCGTATACGCAGCGGGTCTTCCTTCTGAGGTAACTCTGGGTACAGTCAGCAGGCCTTCCTTCCGAGGTATCTCTGGGTACAGCCACCAGGCTTTTCTTACGAGGTATCTCTGGGTACAGTCACCAGGACATCCTTCCAAGGTACCTCTGGGTAGAGTCAGCAGGCCTTCCTTCCGAAGTACCTCTGGGTACAGTCACCGGGCCTTTCTTTCGAGGTACCTCTAGGTACACTCACCAGGCCTTCTTTTCGAGGTACCTCTGGGTACAGTCACCATCGCTTCCTTCCGGTGTACCTCTGGGTAGAGTCACCAGGCCTTCCTTCCGAGGTTCCTCTGGGTACAGTCACTATCACTTCTTTCCGAAGTACCTCTGGGGACAGTCACCCGGCCTTCTTTCTGAGGTCCCTCTGGGTATAGTCACCAGGCCATTCTTCCGAGGTTCGTCTGGGTAGTCACCAGGCCTTCCTTCCGTGTTACCTCTATGTACAGTCACCAGGCCTTCCTTTTGAGGTACCTCTGGGTACAGTCACCAGACCTTCATTCTGAGGTACCTCTGGGTACAGTCACCAGGGTTTTCTTAAGAGGTACCTCTGGGTACACTCACGAGGCTTTCTTTCTGAGTTAGCTTTGTGTACAGTCACCCGGCCTTCCTTCCGAGGTACCTCTGGGTAGAGTCAAAAGGCCTTTCTTCCGAGGTACCGCTGCGTACAGTCACTAGGCCTTTCTTCCGAGGTACTTCGGGGTGCAGTCACCAGGCCTTACTTTCGATGTACCTCTGGGTAAAATAACCAGGCCTTCCGTCTGAGCTACCTCTGGGTACAGACACCAGGTCTTTCTTCCGAGGTACCTCTGGGTACAGTCACTAGGCCTTTCTTCCGAGGTACCTCTGGGTACAGTCACCAGGCCTTCCTTCCGAGGTGCCTCTGGGTACACTCAGCAGGCCTTCCTCCCGAGGTACTTCTCAGTACAGTCACAAGGCCTTCCTTCCGAGGTACCTCTGGGTACAGTCACCAAGCTTTCCTTCCAAAGTACCTCTGGATACAGTCACCAGGCCTTTCTTCCGAGATACCTCTGGGTGCAGTCACCAGGCATTTCTTACGAGGTACCTCTGGGTACATTCACCAGGCTTTACTTCTGAGGTGCTTGGGTACTGTCACCAGGCGTTCCTTCCGAGGTACCTCTGCGAAGAGTCACCAGGCCTTCCTTCCGAGGTACCTCTGGGTACAGTCACCCGGCCTTCTTTCTGAGGTCCCTCTGGGTACAGTCACCAAGCCTTTCTTACGAGTTACCTCTGGGTACAGTCACCACGGTTTCCTTCCGATGTACCTATGGGTACAGTCACCAGGCCTTCGTTCAGAGGTACCTCTGGGTACAGTCACCGGCTTTCCTTCTGAGGTAATTCTGGGTACAGTCACCCGGCCTTCTTTCTGAGATCCCTCTGGGTACAGTCACCACGCCTTTCTTCCGAGATACCTCTGGGTGCAGTCACCAGGCATTTCTTACGAGGTACCTCTGGGTACAGTCACCAGGCTTAACTTCTGAGGTGCTTGTGTACTGTTACCAGGCATTCCTTCCGAGGTCCTCTGGGTACAGTCACTACGCCTTTCTTCCGAGATACCTCTGGTTACAGTCACCAGGCCTTCCTTCCGAGGTACCTCTGGGTACAATCACCAGGCCTTCCTTCCGAGGTATCTCTGGGTACAGCCACCAGGCTTTTCTTACGAGGTATCTCTGGGTACAGTCACCAGGACTTCCTTTCAAGGTACCTCTGGGTACAGTCATCAGGCCTTCCTTCCGAAGTACCTCTGGGTACAGTCACCGGGCCTTTCGTTCGAGGTACCTCTGGGTACACTCACCAGGCCTTCTTTTCGAGGTACCTCTCGGTACAGTCACCATCGCTTCCTTCCAATGTACCTCTGGGTAGAGTCACCAGGCCTTCGTTCCGAGGTACAGCTGGGTGCAGTCACCATCACTTCCTTCCGAGGTACCTCTGGGGACAGTCACCCGGCCTTCTTTCTGAGGTCCCTCTGGGTACAATCACCAGGCTTTTTCCCGAGCTAACTCTGGGTACAGTCACCAGGACTTTCTTACGAGGTACCTCTAGGTCCAGTCACCAGGCCTTCCTTCCGAGGTACCTCTGGGTACAGTCACCAGGCCTTCCTTCTGAGGTCACAATGGGTACAGTCACCAGGCCTTCCTTCCGAGGTAACTCTGGGTACAGTCACCAGGCCTTTCTTCTGAGCTAAATCTGGGCACAGTCACCAGGTCTTTCTTACTAGGTACCTCTTTGTACAGTCACCAGGCCTTCCTTCTGAGTTAGCTCTGGGTACAGTCCCCCAGCCTTCTTTCCGAGGTACTAATGAGTACAGTTACCAGGCCTTCCTTCCGAGGTACCTCTGGGTACAAGCACCAGGCCTTCCTTCTGAGGTACCTGTGGGTACAGTCACGTGGTCTTTCTTCTCAGGTTCCTCTGCGTACAGTCACCAGGCCTTCCTTCCGGGTTGCCTCTGGGTACAGTCACCAGGCCTTCCTTCCGAGGTACTTCTGGGTACAATCACCAGGCCTTCCTTCCGAGGTATCGCTGGGTACAATCACCAGGCCTTCCTTCTGAGGTACCTTTGGGTACAGTGACGTGGTGTTTCTTCTGAGGTAGCTCTGAGTACAGTCACCAGGCCTTTCTTCCGAGGTACTTCTGGGTAGTAACCATGCCCTCCTTCCAAGGTACCTCTCTGTACAGTCTCCAGGCCTTCTTCCGAGGTAACTCTGGGTACAGTCAGCAGGCCTCCTTCCGAGGTAACTCTGGGTACAGTCACCAGGCCTTCCTTGTCAGGTAACTCTGGGTACAGTCACCAGGCCTTTCTTTCGAGGTATCTGTGGGTACAGTCAGAAGGACTTCCTTGTCAGTTACCTCTGGGTACAGTTACCAGGCCTTTCTTACGAGGTACCTCTTGGTACAGTCACCAGGCCTTCCTTCCGAGGCATCTCTGGGTACAGTCACCAGGCATTTCTTACGAGGTACCTCTGGGTACATTCACCAGGCTTTCCTTCTGAGGTACCTTGAGTACTGTCACCAGGTATTCCTTCCGAGGTACCTCTGGGTAAAGTCACCAGGCCTTCCTTCTGAGGTAACCCTGGGTGCAGTCACCAGAATTTTCTTCCGGGGTACCTCTGGGTACAGTCACCAGGCCTTTCTTTCTACGTATGTCTGGGTACAGTCAGAAGGACTTCCTTGTGAGTTACCTCTGGGTACAGTCACCAGACCTTCCTTCCAAGGTACCTCTGGGTACAGTCACCAGAACTTCCTTCTAATGTACTTCTGGGTACGGTCACAAGGCCTTCCTTTCGAGGCACCTCTGGGTACACCCACCAGGACTTCCTTCTGAGGTAACTCTGGGTCCAATCCCCGGGCCTTCCTTCTGAGGTACCTCTGGGTACAGTGACAAGGTCTTCCTTCTGAGGTACCACTGAGTACAGTCACCATCCCTTTCTTCCGAGGTACTTCTGGGTAGTCACCAGGCCTTCCTTCCAAGGTACCTCTTGGTACAGTCACCAGGCCTTCCTTCCGAGGTAACTCTGGGTACAGTCACCCGGCCTCCTTCTGAGGTACCCCTGGGTACATTCACCAGGCCTCCTTCCGAGGTCCCTGTGGGTACAGTCACCCGGTCTTCTTTCTGAGGTCCCTCTGGGTACAGTCACCAGGCCTTTCTTCTGTGCTAACTCTGGGCACAGTCACCAGGCCTTTCTTACGAGTTACCTCTGGGTACAGTCACCAGGCCTGTCTTCCGAGGTACTAATGAGTACAGCCACCAGGCCTTCCTTCCGAGGTACCTCTGGGTAGAGTCAGCAGGCATTTCTGCTGAGGTACCTGTGGGTACAGTCACCAGGCCTTCTTTCCGAGGTTCCTCTGAGTTCAGTCACCTGGCCTTCCTTCTGAGGTACCTCTGGGTAGACTCACCAGGACTTCCTTCTAATGTACATCTGGGTACGGTCACAAGGCCTTGCTTCCGAGGTACCTCTGGGTACAGTCACCAGGCCTTCCTTCCGTGGTACCTCTGTGTACAGTCACCTGGCGTTTCTTCGGAGATACGCCTGGGTATAGTCACCAGGCCTTCCTTCTGAGCTACCTATGGGTACAGTCACCAGAATTTCCTTCAGAGGTACCTCTGGGTACAGTTACCGGCCTTCCTTCTGAGGTACCTGGGTACAGTCACCAGATCTTCCTTCTGATGTACCTCTGGGTAGAGTCATCAGGCCTTCCTTCTGAGGTACCTCTGCGTAAAGGCAGCGGGTCTTCCTATTGAGGTACCTTTGGGTGCAGTCACCAGGCCTTCCTTCCGAGGTACCTCTGGGTACAGTCACCAGGCCTTCCTTCCGAGGCATCTCTCGGTACAGTCACCAGGCATTTCTTAGGAGGTACCTTGCGTACATTCACCAGGCTTTCCTTCTGAGGTACCTTGAGTACTGTCACCAGGCATTCCATCCGAGGTACCTCTGGGTACAGTCACCAGGCCTTCCTTCCGAGGCACCTCTGGGTACACCCACCAGGCCTTCGTTCTGAGGTAACTCTGGGTACAGTCACCCGGCCTTCCTTCCGAGGTACCTCTGGGTACAATCACCGGGCCTTCATTCCGAGGTACCTCTGGGTACAGTCACCATCGCTTCCTTCCGAGGTAACTCTGGGTAGAGTCACCAGGAATTCCTTCCGAGGTACCTCTGGGTACAGTGACGAGGTCTTTCTTCTGAGGTACCTCTGAGTACAGTCACTAGGCCTTTTTTCCGAGGTACTTCTGGGTAGTGACCAGGCCTTCCTTCCCAGGTACCTCTCGGTACAGTCACCAGGCCTTCCTTCCGAGGTAACTCTGGGTACAGTAACCAGGCCTCCTTCTGAGGTACCTCTGGGTACAGTCACCAGGCCTCCTTTTGAGGTACCTCTGGGTACAGTCACCAGGCTTTCCTTCCGAGGTAACTCTGGGAACAGTCACCAGGCCTTACTTCCGAGGTATCTCTGGGTACAGCCACCAGGCTTTTCTTACGAGGTATCTCTGCGTACAGTCACCAGGACTTCCTTCCAAGGTACCTCTGGGTACAGTCATCAGGCCTTCCTTCCGAAGTACCTCTGCGTACAGTCACCAGGACTTCCTTCCAAGGTACCTCTGGGTACAGTCATCAGGCCTTCCTTCCGAAGTACCTCTGCGTACAGTCACCGGGCCTTTCTTTCGAGGTACCTCTGGGTACACTCACCAGGCCTTCTTTTCGAGGCACCTCTGGGTACAGTCACCATCGCTTCCTTCCGATGTACCTCTGGGTAGAGTCACCATCACTTCCTTCGGAGGTACCTCTGGGGACAGTCACCCAGCCTTCTTTCTGAGGTCCCTCTGTGTACAGTCACCAGGGTTTTTCCCGAGCTAATTCTGGGTACAGTCACCAGGACTTTCTTACGAGGTACCTCTAGGTACAGTCACCAGGCCTTCCTTCCGAGGTACCTCTGGGTAGAGTCACCAGGGCTTTCTTCTGAAGTACTTCTGGGTACAGTCACCAGGCCTTCCTTCCGAGGTACCTCTGGGTACAATTACCAGGCCTTCCTTCTGAGGTCACAATGGGTACAGTCACCAGGCCTTTCTTACTAGGTACCTCTGGGTACAGTCACTAGGCCTTCCTTCTAAGTTAGCTCTGGGTACAGTCCCCCAGCCTTCCTTCCGAGGTACTAATGAGTACAGTTATCAGGCCTTCCTTCCGAGGTACCTCTGGGTACAAGCACCAGGCCTTCCTTCTGAGCTACCTCTGGGTACAGTCACGTGGTCTTTCTTCTCAGGTTCCTCTGCGTACAGTCACCAGGCCTTCCTTCCGGGTTGTCTCTAGATACAATCACCAGGCCTTCTTTCCGAGGTACCTCTGGGTACACTCACCAAGCCTTTCTTACGAGTTACCTCTGGGTACAGTCACCAGGGTTTCCTTCTGAGGTACCTCTGGGTACAGTCACCCGGCCTTCTTTCTGAGGTCCCTCTGGGTACAGTCACCACGCCTTTCTTCCGAGATACCTCTGGGTGCCGTCACCAGGCATTTCTTACGAGGTACCTCTGGGTACAGTCACCAGGCTTAACTTCTGAGGTACTTGGGTACTGTCACCAGGCATTCCTTCCGAGGTCCCTCTGGGTACAGTCACCACGCCTTTCTTCCGAGATACCTCTGGTTACAGTCACCAGGCCTTCCTTCCGAGGTACCTCTGGGTACAATCACCAGGGTTTCCTTCTGAGTTCTCTCTGGGTACAGACACGAGGTCTTTCTTCCGAGGTACCTCTGGGTGCAGTCACTAGGCCTTTTTTCCGAGGTACTTCTGGGTACAGTCACCAGGCCTTCCTTCCGAGGTGCCTCTGGGTACACTCAGCAGGCCTTCCTCTCGAGGTACCTCTGAGTAGAGTCTCCAGACCTTCCTTCTGAGTTACCTCTGGGAAGAGTCATCAGGCCTTCCTTCTGAGGTACCTCTGCATATACGCAGCGGGTCTTCCTTCTGAGGTAACTCTGGGTACAGTCACCAGGCCTTCCTTCCGAGGTATCTCTGGGTACAGCCACCAGGCTTTTCTTACGAGGTATCTCTGGGTACAGTCACCAGGACATCCTTCCAAGGTACCTCTGGGTAGAGTCAGCAGGCCTTCCTTCCGAAGTACCTCTGGGTACAGTCACCGGGCCTTTCTTTCGAGGTACCTCTAGGTACACTCACCAGGCCTTCTTTTCGAGGTACCTCTGGGTACAGTCACCATCGTTTCCTTCCGGTGTACCTCTGGGTAGAGTCACCAGGCCTTCCTTCCGAGGTTCCTCTGGGTACAGTCACTATCACTTCTTTCCGAGGTACCTCTGGGGACAGTCACCCGGCCTTCTTTCTGAGGTCCCTCTGGGTATAGTCACCAGGCCATTCTTCCGAGGTACGTCTGGGTAGTCACCAGGACTTCCTTCCGCGTTACCTCTATGTACAGTCACCAGGCCTTCCTTTTGAGGTACCTCTGGGTACAGTCACCAGACCTTCATTCTGAGGTACCTCTGGGTACAGTCACCAGGGTTTTCTTAAGAGGTACCTCTGGGTACACTCACGAGGCTTTCTTTCTGAGTTAGCTTTGTGTACAGTCACCAGGCCTTCCTTCCGAGGTACCTCTGGGTCGAGTCAAAAGGCCTTTCTTCCGAGGTACCGCTGCGAACAGTCACTAGGCCTTTCTTCCGAGGTACTTCGGGGTGCAGTCACCAGGCCTTACTTTCGATGTACCTCTGGGTAAAATAACCAGGCCTTCCGTCTGAGCTACCTCTGGGTACAGACACCAGGTCTTTCTTCCGAGGTACCTCTGGGTACAGTCACTAGGCCTTTCTTCCGAGGTACCTCTGGGTACAGTCACCAGGCCTTCCTTCCGAGGTGCCTCTGGGTACACTCAGCAGGCCTTCCTCCCGAGGTACTTCTCAGTACAGTCACAAGGCCTTTCTTCCGAGGTACGTCTGGGTAGTCACCAGGCCTTCCTTCCGAGGTACCTTTGGGTACAGTCACCAGGCTTTCCTTCCAAAGTACCTCTGGGTACACTCACCAGGCCTTTCTTCCGAGATACCTCTGGGTGCAGTCACCAGGCATTTCTTACGAGGTACCTCTGGGTACATTCACCAGGCTTTACTTCTGAGGTGCTTGGGTACTGTCACCATGCATTCCTTCCGAGGTACCTCTGCGAAGAGTCACCAGGCCTTCCTTCCGAGGTACCTCTGGGTACAGTCGCCCGGCCTTCTTTCTGAGGTCCCTCTGGGTACAGTCACCAAGCCTTTCTTACGAGTTACCTCTGGGTACAGTCTCCAGGGCTTCCTTCCGATGTACCTATGGGTACAGTCACCAGGCCTTCGTTCAGAGGTACCTCTGGGTACAGTCACCGGCTTTCCTTCTGAGGTAATTCTGGGTACAGTCACCCGGCCTTCTTTCTGAGATCCCTCTGGGTACAGTCACCAGGCCTTTCATCCGAGGTACTTCTGAGTACAGTCACCAGGCCTTCCTTCCGAGTTACCTCTGGGTACAATTACCAGGCCTTCCTTCTGAGGTCACAATGGGTACAGTCAGCAGGCCTTCCTTCCGAGGTAACTCTGGGTACAGTCACCAGGCCTTTCTTACTAGGTACCTCTGGGTACAGTCTCCAGGCCTTCCTTCTGATTTAGCTCTGGGTACAGTCCCCCAGCCTTCCTTCCGAGGTACTAATGAGTACAGTTACCAGGCCTTCCTTCTGAGGTACCTCTGGGTACAGTCACGAGGTCTTTCTTCTCAGGTTCCTCTGCGTACAGTCACCAGGCCTTCCTTCTGGGTTGCCTCTGGGTACAGTCACCAGGCGTTCCTTTTCCGAGGTACCTCTGAATACAGTCACCATGCCTTACTTCCCAGGTACCTTTGGTACGGTCACCAAGCCTTCCTTCCGAGGTACCTCTGGTTACAGCCACCGGGCCTTCTTTCCGAAGTACCTCTGGGTACAGTTCCCAGACCTTCCTTCCGAGGTACCTCTGAGTACAGTCACCAGGCGTTTCTTCCGAGGTGCTTTTCAGTACAGTCACCAGGCCTTGCTTCCGAGGTACCTCTGGGTAAAGTCACCAGGCCTTTCTTACGAGGTACCTCTGGGTATAGTCAGCAGGCTTTCTTTCTGAGGTACCTATGGGTACAGTCACCAGAACTTCCTTCAGAGGTACCTCTGGGTACAGGCAACGGCCTTCCTTGTGAGGTACTTCTGGGTACAGTCACCAGGCCTTCCTTCTGAAGTAACCCTGGGTGCAGTCACCAGAATTTTGTTCCGGGGTACCTCTGGGTACAGTCACCAGGCCTTTCTTTTGAGGTATCTCTGGGTACTGTCAGAAGGACTTCCTTGTGAGTTACCTCTGGGTATAGTTACCAGGCCATCCTTCCGAGGTACCTCTGGGTACAGTCACCAGGACTTCCTTCTAATGTACATCTGGGTACGGTCACAAGGCCTTTCTTCCGAGGTACCTCTGGTACCGTCACCAGGCCTTCCTTCCGAGGCACCTCTGGGTACACACACCAGGCCTTCCTTCTGAGGTAACTCTGGGTACAGTCACCAGGCCTTTCTTACGAGTTACCTCTGGGTACAGTCACCAGGCCTTTCTTACGAGTTACCTCTGGGTACAGTCACCAGGCCTTCCTTCTGAGTTAGCTCTGTGTACAGTCCACCAGCCTTCCTTCCGAGGTACCTCTGGGTACAGTCACCAGGCCTTTCTTCTGAGGTACTTCTGGGTACAGTCACCAGGCCTTCCTTCCGAGGAACCTTTGGGTACAATCACCAGGCCTTCCTTCCGAGGTACCTCTGGGTGCAGTCACCAGGCCTTCCTTCCGAGGTACCTCTGGGTATTGTCACCCGGACTTTCTTCCGAGGTACCTCTGGTTACAGTCACCGGGCCTTCCTTTCTAGGTATCTCTGTGTAGAGTCAGCAGGCGTTCCTTCCGAGTACCTCTATGTACAGTCACCATGCCTTCCTTCCGTGGTAGCTCTGGGTACATTCTCCAGGCCTTCCTTCCCACGTACCTGTGGGTACAGTCACCAGGCCTTCCTTCCGAAGTACCTCTGGGTACAGTCACCGAGCCTTTCTTCCGAGGTACGTCTGGGTACAGTCTCCAGGCCTTCCTTCTGAGTTACCTCTGGGTACAGTCACCAGGCCTTCCTTTCGAGGTACCTCTGGGTACAGTCACCAGCGCTTCCTTCCGAGGTACCTCTGGGTAGTGTCACCATGCCTTTTACAAAAACAGGCAAATGTATAGAGACGAAAGTTTATAAGGGTTCTCAGGGGCAGGAGGGAGGGAATAAAGAGGTGCTATTGCATATTTTTTTTTATTGCATATGGAAACTGAGTTTCTGTTTACAATGATGGAAAAATCACACAGATTAAGGGTAGGGTTGCACAGCCGATTAATGTAATTTCTGTCAATAGTGTGTACACCTGTAGAACTCGTTCACTTGGCAAAGGTTGCGTGTTATATTTACATCAACAACAAAAATGCGTAGCTGCTGAGGCAAAATGATAGTACTGAATTGATGAGATGTATTCTTTTATTATACTCTTCTCTATTTTCTCATTTGTTTTTATAAGAAGTTACTGTTAAAATCAAAGGAAATAAAATGTTTGCATGATGAAAGTGGATAGCAATGTCTATTCCACCCATTGTGTCCCTCTGAAGTTTAAATGAGGAACTACATGCCACTAGCAGACGTCCAGCCTTATTTAGCACTCAGGAAATATTCATTTCTCCTACCTCTCTGGCTCACAGTCTTCTCCCCGTCTTTATTTGCTCTTTTCTCGTTGCATGTGACCACCAGGCTTCCTGACTCCATCATTCTGCTTTCCATACTAATGTTATTATAACCTTGGGATCTTGGGCAGTGGTGAAAGTCACACATTGTCCCTGCCATTAGGAAGGGGACAAGCCAGTGCGGGTGGGAGGGGCAGTGGGGAAATTCGGCCTAGAGAAAGGACAGACCACCTTCCAGGAACCACACTGGCCTTCAGAGAGCTTTGTTGGCTGTGGTTCACCTGGCCAGCTTGTAGGTGTCAGGGTGCCCTAGGGCTCGGTGTTTAGTCCTCTCTCTCTATTGACACCCTCTGTCTGGAATGCCTCAGTGTGTCCACAGCCATTGGCCTATAGCTGAGGACGTGAGATTTACACCTCCAGCCATTTCAACTCCTCCTGGGTCCAGACTTATACTCAAATATCAGCTTAAATCTCTGTATCGGCCTCTTCATGTATAAAATGCGCATTATAATGATACATTCCTCATAGGGCTATCATGCAGAACAAATATCTTAGGAAAGGAGAAGCCCTTACAAGAATCCTGGCACCAGTGCATGTACTCAGTAAGTGTTAGCTGTTAGTATTATTACCTGACATCTCCATGTGGATATCTTAACAGCTATTCCATGTTATCAAGGCCACGAGACAGTTCCGGTCCCAACTCCATTCCACACTTATAAATGAATTTCCCAAGGCTTCAGTGATGGGAGGCTGTGTGTTTTTCCACACAACGGACATGGGTACGAAAGGTTGGCCAGGGCCTTCATAATAAGCTGCTCGAAAGTTCATATGAGTGGCCATTGAGACAAGTTACAACCAACTAATGCGGGAAAAAAATAGAACCACTCCTAGCTGCTCATGCTAGTATTCTCAGTCCAGAATATCTGGTGAGGGCACTATTATGGACTGAATTGTAAAACCCCAAAAGGTATGTTGAAATCCTAACCACCGTACCCGTAAATGTGACCTGATTTGGATATAGGGGATTTTAAAATTATATTAATGAGGCCATACCAGTGTAGGGTGGGTCCTAAACCTAGGCCCTTCTGAGTTATAAAAACAGCAGAATAGACACAGACACACTCAGTAGGAGAGGAAGACAGACAACGGAGCATATGCATCTACAAGGCCAGGAACACAATGGGTGGCTGGAAGCTGCTAGAAGCTGGAGTAGACATGAGCCATGCCCTGAATTCAGGCAGGTAGCCTCCTGAACTGCGAGAGAATAAATTTTTATTCTCTAAAACCACCCAACTGTGTTATTTTTTTTTTTTCCTACGGCAGCACTAGGTAACTAACACACATACCTGTGCTTATAAATCCAGCCCAGTGTAAAATAGTGCTCTCCCCTCCTTGGTCTAAAAAAAAATCTAGCCCACCTGGATCCCGCTGTTTCCCTGTCAGTGTCCTCTGCTTTCACTGAGAGCTATGACAGAGTTGTCTTGATGCTGCTGCAGAGAAATTCACTTTATTTTTTACTTTGTATTTATGATTAACTAATATTAATTCTAATATTTTCTATGTTTTTTTAAATTTTTCTGTGGAGACATTCCTATAATCTATGAATAATAAGAGTTATATGTTTTCTTTTTCTTTTTGTACTCCAGTGTTAATTATTTAATAGAAATAATGAGAGAAAGCATCCTGATTTTGTTGCTACTTAATATTAAAGAGAATGTTCCATATTTCACCAGGAACTATCATGCTAGTTGTAGTTTTCCACATTCGGGAACTCCTTTTCTGTTCCATGTTTGCTCAGAGTTCTTATGTCTCAGTGTGTTTGGATTTTATCACTGCCTTTTCACCGTCTCTTGAGGTGAACCTATGTCTTTTCTTCCTTAACCTACACATGTGGTGAATTAAATTATTAAACCTTTAATGTTCACTCAAGCTTGCATCCTTTAAATAAACCCCCTTGATCATGGCATATTGCATGCTTTATACCTTGCTGGATTTCTTTGCCAGCATTTTAGGTAGGTTTTTGCATCTCAGTTGCTTAGTGTGCTTGTCCTGTAACTCCCCTTGTACCTTCCTTTTCTAATTTGGTATCAATATTAAAGTGGCCTTAGGGAACAAGTTGGGAAGCATCTAATAGTTTTCTCTTCTTTATTGACTGTGTACAAGATTGAAATGATCTGTTTTTTGCGTGTTTGCTGGAACCTGCCTAAAAGTGATCTACCAAACCCAAAACCAGTTGGCCATTGAGTTGATTCCATCTTTGTAGGGAGATCTTGAACTACTGACCCATTTTGTGTAGTGATTAAAGGCCTCTTCTAATGCTACTTTACTTAGAAAAATTTCCACTGCATGTTTTAGGCTGTTAGGATTTCATCTTTAAATATTATGTGGTTATCACCGTTTTCCGCCTTATCCAGGTCAATTAATCCCAGATTTTCCATTTTCCTGAAGTGAGAGTGTGTATCTACTCCTGGTACCAATTCCCTAATCTAAGACTTATTTGCAAAGAAAGATACAACCCAGCCTCCTTGACTCCAAAATGTGAGGTTACAGTCTCATATTATGTGATTTTTTTTTATTTTGTTATTTTTTTTCTTTTACATATTCTGTAATTGTTCTTTTTCTTAAAATTTTTTTATTTACTTTTTTTTCCTTTTTTCATTTCCCACCTATCTAGCAGTTTTAGGAAACCTTGTGGAGTAGTGGTTAAAAGCTACAGCTGGTAACTAAAAGGTTGGCAGTTCAAGTCCACCGGGCGCTCCTTGGGAACCCTATAGGGCAGTTCTACTCTGTCCTTTATGGTCCCTATGAGTCGGAATGGATTAGACGACAACGAGTTATTGGTTCTAGTGGTTTTAAGGTTGTGCATTTCAGGTTCAGGTCTTTAATCTAGCTGAGAACCGACTCCGGGTTCTGTGTGGTGAGGTGCCCAGTTGCATCTGTGCATCAAGAGAAGGTGCCTCAAGAACTAGGGGAGGGGGCGGCAGGGATGCTCAGAGAGGGGCACCCGGGAGAGGTGCGGGGTCCTGGGCAGCCCTACCACAAGCTGGTGGGGAGCAGGAAAGAGCTGGCTTCAGGAGCCTTTTGTGACAGTCCCAGCCCACCCAGCCCCACCCACACCTGAGACTGCCCAGACTGGCAGGTCCCAACAGAACTCGGGGACCCGAAGGCCATAGAGGGCGAGACCCAGGGTACATACCGGAGCATGATCACAGCGCATATGATGAGATAGGAGGGCAGAGGAGGCATATGGGGACTTGGGTCCAGACAGTGGACACAGAAGGGTGAGAACTTGTGGTTAGCGTCAGGATCCAAACGTGGAGGCCTTCGAGATGCACTTCCTGGAGGAGAAGGTGAAGCCACAGAGGCCACACTGCCTGGCACCCACCCCATCCCCTTCCCAGGGCCCCAGACTGGACTCGCCACCTGCACTGCCCTAGGAGAGCTCCCCAAGTGTGGTACTCTTAGTTTGAGGAGCAAGAGAGCCCGCCCTGGTCTAGGCTAGGGAATTTATTTCCTTTGCTTTCATCATGGGTGTGAGTGGACTCTTGTCTGCACAGACTAAAGACGAATTATCAAAATGAGCTCAAGACTCCAGATTTGACTTAGATATCATAAATTAAAACAGAGAAATACAACTTTAGCAATAAGTGCCTGCCTGGAGCCCAGGTTGCATTAAAAAACAAAAAAACCTGAACAAGATCCAAGAGGGAGTGAGTGATAGGAGCCTACTTCTTTTGCCACCCTCCTGTGGTCCCAAGCTTTCTCTTTTCCCACCTCACAAGACTGTAGCAACTGCTCTGAGATTTTTAGAATAAAGATACCCAGGAATATCACTGCTCCCACCCTGTGAGGATTTCCCCAGTGCTGGGTTAGACTAAGACTGAGAATCCTCCTGAGGCTTCCGGGTCCTCTGTACTGGACGGTCAACACACCGAGGTTCAGAGCCACTTCATTTTTCCTGCAATTGGGCATGACCCCGGGACATGTCTCTGAGAGTGCTGACACTTCCAGAAGCCAATGACCCTCTCACTGAGTTTCTGTCTGTCTTGGTCTCAAGATCAGTCAGGACAGCTTGTCACCTCAGGAGTGTTTCTGTTGAAGGAAACCTAAGCAGCACTATGGGTTTGTCCCTCACACCCTGCAAACCTGCCTCCTCTGAGTGGGGCGAGGAGCTACTGAAACATTGAAATCATTAAAACTAGCAGAAGCCACAGCCCATGGTACTGGGAGAAAACTGGGAGGGAGAGAGAGCTGGAGAGGTATAAAGACCCAGTTGTGAAGGCGACCAGCGGCCAAGATGTCCGAAGCCACAAAGCTGACAGAAGCTGAATGGCCTCAAACCTGCTGCTCCTGAGCCCATTTCTTCTTTCAATGGAAAAAGCCTTTCCCTGCTCTTATGCGACTGGGCTGGAAGGGCCTTTGACTTATAACATGAAGCAGCCTCCAGAGCCTTTTGGGGCAAGTGATGGTCAAGGAGGCTCTGCCCAATCCCACCCTGCCCTTCCCACTTGTCAGAGGACCAGGAATTTCAGTCTTCCAGCTCCTGGGCTGATCTAGTGACTTGTAACAGGATTTCACTTTCAAACTTTGAAAGATGGGAAATACTGCCTGGGTCCTGGTCTCATTACAGAACTTACATACAGGATAAGAAGAGTAGTTTGGGGCTTGACACCTGACATCTCAGCAAAGGTTTCTGTTTGTTTAGGAGGGAAGAGGTAAATAGAAGGCAGTGTCTACTATGTTCTTTTCCGTGTGTTTAGGAAATCCTCACGAAGACGCTCTCAGGTAAGGAGTGATGGGAAATGCCTTGGTTTACTCTTAAACTTTGCCCTTGAGGCATTTTCTTCATGGAGGACATGTAAAATATTGTCCATTCAAGGAGGCACTCTAATTCTTATGGAGACTTTGTACAGAATGACTATGTATGAAAACTAAACTTGGTCCTTCAGCAAAGAGGTTACTTCTCAGGGAAGGCCCATGGGGAAGTTTGTACCAAATTCTGTGCTGCTGCCATTATTCCAAGGAGCCCTGGTGGTGCAAAGTTTAAGTGCTTGACTGCTAACCGAAAGGTCAATGGTTTGAACCCACCCAAAGGCTCAAAGGAGTAAAGATCTGGCAATCCTCTCCCATTAAGATTACAACTCAGGAAACCCTGTTGGGACACTATTGCCTTCATTCTGGGCAGCAATGACTCACAAATCCACTCGATGGCACCTAGCAACAAGAACAACAAGCCATTGCTCCCAATGTGCCTGAAACGCCTCTCTGGGGGAGGCCGGCCTTCAGAGCCAGCTCATGGCCACATCGGAATTGAGACTCATTTTTTGTTACCACACCTTATTTTGGGTCCCAAAATTTAGTTTCCATTTTATTCACCAGACTTGACTACAGACATCTTTCAGATATTGTCAAAATTAATTCTATTCTCTAATAATGATTTTCTGTCAAGAGTATGTTCCCAAGCATTTCCAAGAGACTGGAAAAACTTTCCAAAGAGTCATGTCCAGCGCCATGTTGTGCAGTGACTACAGTATTAACACAGTATATTTACCCACATAGTTCCCACGTTTTCTGCTTTCCTGAAATACGGCTGAAATTCCAAGTCTACCTCCTGAAGCACTTCCATTAGTGTCTCGTTTGGGAGAAGTCTGGTGGCGATGAATTCTCTCAGTTTTCCTTCCCTAAGAATGGCACTATTTTTTCTTTACTCCTGAAGGTAATGATTGGATATAGAAATCTGGGGTAATGTTTCTGATCTTTCAGTGTTGAAAAAATGTTTTTTTCACAACATTTCAGCCTCTGTGGTTTTCTGATAATGAAGAAAGAGTCAGTGAAATTATTTTTCCCATGTGAAATCTATTGTTTTCTCTCTAGCTTCTTCCTGGGTATTTTCTTGATCTTTGTTATTCTGCAGTTGATTATGATGTACTGTATTTTTGTGCAAATAATGCACACATTATAGATATTTTTTGCCAACTGAGCCTTCCTCTTTCCGGGTACTCTTATGAGAAATGGTGCCTAATTTTATTTATTTTTTTTTATATGTTGGTGTAAAAAACTAGCACAGCATGCTTGCAAATATGCCGGTTTGGGGGGAGGGGAGCGTGTGATTTGCAAAAAACACATAACACAATATTTGCATAAAAATATGATATTTTCACACAGAGTTCTTTAGGATTAACCTGTTGGGGTTTGCTGACCTTCTGAATCTGTAAGTTCACGTCTTTCATCAAACTTGGAAAGTGTTCACCCAGTATTTCATCAAATATGTTTTCCTACAGCACACATTTTCTCCACTTCTTCTGGAGTTCTAATAAATAAACAGACTGTTTCTCTAATTCTTGAGGCTCTTTTCATTTTTTTCCGTATTTTTTCTCTCTTTTCAGAGTAAATATTTTAAACTCATCTATTTTTTTCTCCGTCATCACCATTCTGCTGTTGAAACTATCAAATGAATTTTATTTCTACCATGTATTTTTACCATGTAAAATTTTCCTTTGCAAATAGCACCTGTTATCTTTCCATTTATTTAAAAAAGTGTCCCTGTTATTTCTTGGAGAATGATTAGAATAGCATTTTAAAATCTGTGTCTTATGATTTCAAGACTACAAGTCTGGCTTAATTTTATGAGAATTTTTTTCTTTTTTGTTTTTAGCAGTCTATTGACCCAGTTATGTTCAGGCTCCAAGTTCTGTCCCATCTTCTGTATTCTATGGTTCAAATGTTAGTTCAATTTTTGAAGGCTTTGCAGCTGTATTCAGATCTAATCTATGTGAACGCCACTCAGTCTGGAACCTTGATGGCGTTCTAACCCATAGGGCGCCTCTTAAAGGATTTGATAATGCTTCTTAGAGTCAGGGCAATGCATATGCATCTGGGGGGTGAACCAGGAGTTCATAGCAAGTCTGCAGAATCTCTTTCTTGCACAGTCTCCTCTCTTTATTTCTCTGCTGCTGTCTGAGTTCTGAAGGAGTGCTTTCCTGGCCCACTGGCAGGAATGCTGGGGCTTTAATCTCTTCATTCTGTCGTTCACATAAGTGACTGGTTCTTCCTATGGGGCCAAAGCACTGGACAACCAGCCAAAAGGCTGGCAGTTTGAACTTGTCAAGAAGCACCTCAAAAGACAAGCCTGGCAATCTGCTTTTGAAAAGTCTCAGCCTTTGAGGTAGAATTGACTAGGTGCCAGTTAACAGCAGAGAGAGAGAAAAAAATATATTGGAGATTCTTCTACACTCGTTGGCCCTTCCATAATCTGGTCAGAGAGAAGGATTCTCCTCTGCCAGAGTTTCAGGTGTCTGCCCACCTGTCCACCTGCCCACCTGCCCACCTGCCCATCTCTCTCCTTTATGGACCCTCTATCCCATTTATATGAGAGAGGGCTTCTCTCGTAGCTGTTTCTGTCCACAACAGATGTGCAGCTCTGGGATTTGGGCTCATTTAATTTCAACCTCTGGAATGTTCATACTCTGTGTTCTGGTCACCCCCCCAATCCACCTTCAACAGTTTCCCTTGCAGAATCCTCAGATAGAATCCCATGCATTTGTCCAGATACTTAGCTGTCAGATACCAGCATAGCCACCGGGGGAAGTGATAGTTGTGGTAAGGGGGGGGGAGGGAGTGTACACTGCAGGAGCTGCAAGACCTGGCTGCCTTGTGTGAGCAGGACGGGGGTGTGCTGAGGGACGAGTGCTGAAGGTGCTGAGTCAAGGGGAGTTTAATATAAAGTTGGGTCAAGGAGAGTTTGTTGACAAGGATTTATTGCCGTAGCAAGGGTTCTGGAAATGGGTTTAATATGCTGTGGGATTGCTTTTGGAAGCTTAGAAAAGGCAATGGCCCAAATTCTATGAAATTGAAATGCCGGACCTACTGTGTCGGGTGTTGGAAGAAGAAATAAAAGCCTCCAATATGTGGGCAAGTCTGAGTTAGTCTTCTATAAGACCATTTCTTGGAGGTCCTGAAGGACACCCATTTCATCAAAAGAATAAGGAATGCGGAGATGAGGGGAGCACCAGCAACATGGAGCTTACCAATATGTATCCTTTGCAGGGGGTCCCTGGGTGCCACAAACAGTTAAGTGTTCTATACTAGCTGAAAGTTCGTTGGTTTGAACCTACCCAAAGGCACTTCAGAAGACAGTCCTGACGATCTGCTTTTAAAGGATCACAGCCTTGAAAACCCTATTGAACACTTCTACTATGCCCACATGGGGTGGTCATGAGTCAGAAAGGACTCGATGACAGCTAACAAGAACGATTCTCTATAGGCTCAGGTTTTAGTGGAGGCTGGGCTGCCTAGTAGCAATGTAAATCATGGTATCCCAGCTGAACAGAGGCCAGGTGGAAGTACTTAACTGTCAGAAACAAGTTGTGTGTAGATTACCATAAAGGTCAGTAGCTCAGAGTGTTAGTTATCCATTGGTGCATAACAAATTATCCCCAAACTTATCAGGTGTGAGATAAATGGAAAAATATTAAACCCATTCCGATAAATTTGGAACTAGACAAAAATTTTGCTATCACTCAACATAGTTTTTAGGTGAAGGAATAAACTAGAAAATTTAAATAACTAGTACAAGTATTAAAAGAGATATTTAAAATAATGATGATATAATTACATACCTGCATAAAAGACAGATGCATCAAAATCAATGGTTTCTCTCCAGTATAGAATAAGGGTCTAAAATTGGCAAGGGTGGGAAGGGCAGACCCTTCTCTTTCCCCTACTACTTGACTGTATCACACTGTGTCCAAAACTGTAAAATATTTAGCAAAACATTGTTTTAACCAGAGCAGCAAAGGACCTCTATGAGGGAAAACAATGTATTAAAGTACATAAAATGAAACCTGAATATATGCAAAAATATGCCATATTTTCAAATGGAACGTCTTGTCAATTAAATGGCGGTCCCTAAAACTAATATATAAGTGGAATGCATTTCTAGCCAGAATATTAAGATAGTTGTTTTTGAACTGTATACAGGAATCATATGCTACAAATAGTACAGTAGATAAAAGAATAGATAACAAAGAATATACCTGTTGTTACGAGACTTGGAGGCGATTTTTGACTCAAAGCGATCCCATCTGACTGCCCCATAGGGTTTTCTAGGTTGTAATCATTATGGGAGCAGAACACCAGGTCTTTCTCCCTTGGAGCCACCTGGTGGGTTCCACCTGCCAAACTTTCTTTACATTAGCAGTTGGGCACTTAATCGCTGCAAAACGAGGGCGGTTTTACCAAAGTAAAACATGAAAAAGCAGGATAGTAACAGGTGTCTACCTCTTCGGGTAACAGAACAAATTGATATTATATAGCATAGAAACTGACAAGTCGACCAATGAAACAGAAAATCTGTTAAGAAGTCACAATAACTTACAAAGGTCATATTTCAAGAAAATTATATTTATTTAATAAATGGTGCTGACTCAAGTGATCGTTCTGGGGGACAAAGCTTGCAAAAATGTGATACACAAATGATAGATTTGGAAAATCATGTGAAATGGAGAGGACAAGGCTTAATAACAATTTCCATTTTACACAGAAGGATAAAAGTTAATCACTTGAACAATGAGCAGTGAATTCAAACAGTTCATTCAGAGTAAATCCACATGCCCAGTAAACATAGTCCAAGTTAAGAAAATATCACACTGCCAGTGAAACTGGCACAATTTGAAAATCAGCACCACCTATGGCTGGCTGGGCTGTGGGGAGAAGGATGCCCTGAGACGTGGCTGGAGAGGTGCATTATGGCAGCCTCTAGGGGAATTTTTTTTTAGGGGAAAGACATGGCCATGGCTCTGTACTTTTAATATTCTTTGAATTGGAAATCTCACTCTGTGGAGTCTATTCCACAGAAACAAATCCTATAGTATAGAAAGGATAGTTATTATTAATATGAGCAAACTTTGTCCATTGATGGTGGAATGATAGATAACTTATGGTAAAGCTACATCATCAATAAAACAGGGAGTCATTAGAATGAAAAAGAATTGTAGTAGTTGAGTGGGAGAAATCTCTATGAAGTATTACTGAAACAATCAAGGTGCAGAGAAGTGTATATAAAATGAGCACATCTGGGTTAAACAATATCAATTTTTTGAATATGCTTGAATACCTGTTTATGTTTATGTGTGTGTATAAATGAGAAGATGAGGATACATGTAAGTCTGTGTGTGCTTGTTTAAGCAAGGATAAGAGAGACTACTTACCACATTGTTAACCCGAATTACCTTGGATTCACTTGTGGGTAGGAACAGGGGGAGGAGAGCTAGAACATGCAGGAAGAGTGGACTTAAAAAGCATGGATGATAATGTTTCCATTTTAGTGGTGTTATATATGGGTGAATAAATCTGTCTTGTACAGAGAAGGCCAGAATATTCCTTAGAAGTAAGGATGGCTTTGGACATGTTATCAAGAAGGACCAGTCCCTGGAAAAGGACATCATGCTTGGTAAAGCAGAGGTCCAGGGAAAAAGAGGAAGACCCTCAATGAGATTGATACAGTGGCTGCAACAGTGTGCTCAAATATAGCAACTATTACTGGGATTGCAATGACCGGACCGAGTTTTGTTCTGCGGTGCCTAGGGTCACTGTGGGTCAGAACTGACTTGATAGCTTCTAACAACAACATGTATAAGTCCAGATAAAGTGTAGTGAGTTGATATCACCTATTTAAATTTTTCATGTAAGTTAAAGACCCAAAAATATAGTGTCAGTGCCATATCTAATGACTTACAGAGAATCAAGGTAGAATGCCAAGTGAAAGAAGGGGCGAGAGCAATGTGGGTACAGTGAGACCAAGTTTCCATAAAAGCAAACACCCCAGCAGATGTACTTGTGTACCTGTGACTGTGTGTATGTGTCCCTGCAGAGAAATGTAGGGAAGGACACACATGTGTCTATTAACATTGGATACGTTGTGGGAGCGGGAGCAAATTACATATGAGGGTGGGACCCTGATGTAACTTTTTTGTCATACAAATCTGTAATCTTGCAAATGTAATAAAAAACAATTTCAGAACTTTGGAAATTGATAAACATCATAGATACATGTATATTTTAATGTGTTTCGTTAGATATTTTAAATAGGTGAAAATTTTCTATAATGACAGACAGAAGATTTTAATCACTGGAAGGAGAGCACACCACAGACAGTAATAATCAGATCCAGTGGATTTCTTGTTCTTGGAACCAGTGAGCTCTTCTGGTCTCTATAACTGGAAATGACCAGAAATAATTTTGGGAAGTCAGTAGAGTTACCCCTCAAACATGTTTGCAAGCACATGTCTACAGCTAAATGTAGAAGGCTGGACACTATGTGCGATTCACTAGGTAACTCATGATGTTCCAGAAAATTCTCTTTCCTGGATGTGCTGGTACCACCTCCTCCCTGCCTTGACCCACTGTATAACCCGCCTTTGTGCATTCGAGGCCCTTTTCGTTCTGAGCCTAGAGCATAGAGGACATCAACTGGGAAGGTAGCTTTTAAGAATTAAGACGTTGATGAAAAGATTTCAGAAAGCAGTACCTCCCCAGCCAGCCTCTCCCCAGCCTGGGAATGCCAACCCCTCCCACCCTGATACCTCTGAGAATCTCTGATTTTTTGTTTTGGATCCTTAGGAGACTGCAGAATTTACCTGGCCTGAACACCTTGGCTCTTCTCTGCCTGTGACCCTCTCCCTCACAGGAGCTGTCTCTGTCACTCTGAGGCATACACACAGGACAGACTGTGGATGGAGGTGCCCATCCTAGAGGTCCTGCCCTCCTTTCCTCTGCCCTCTGCGGTCTCATCGCCCAGAGAGATGGATACATCCCTGTCATGTCCAGGGCTTCCCCACACCTGGGATTTGATGTTGTGACTGAGACTTGGTCTTTTTTGTCCACTGTTGAGTCTGGGCCTGAATTTGCCTCTTCCCATCCATACCTCTGGTCACCTGTGTTCTCGCTGTTCTCCCCAGGTTCAGAAGCCTCTCCTCTCTTTTGCTTCTGTCATCTCAGATGGCCTTTTTCTTCCAGTTCTTTGACCTCGGGACAGGTCAGATTTGACCACAGGGGGGAAAAAAAATTAACAAGATTTATTGACGTGTCAAGAACTGGAATGTACAGCTTTATTTAAAGGAGAAGAAAAAGTTCCAAAGCTCTACCCCTTACCCGAGGACATACTCTACAAGAAATACCTTGCAAGCGCTGGATCAACTCTTATCCAGAAATGGTTAACACCCAGGGGGATTTTTCTACACCACCTCCCACTTACATTCCCCTAATGAGGCAACAACAATGCATCCTAATCAGAACCCCAAATTCACCCTAGGAGACCAGAAGACATGGCTGGGGTGAATTCATTTTCCTTAACCGGGCCCTCCTCTCCTCCTGCCAAGCCCTACCTCTTTCTCTGCCTGTATGCTGCTGGGAAGGGACCCAGAGTCCTTGGTTTAGGGCTTTATGCCCACTGCTCACCTGCAGGCAGGTTTTCTGACACCCTGCCATCTCTCTGATTCCTTCTCCTCCAAAGAACTCAGTGATACCCCCTTCACCATCACACCTCAACAGGGTCCCCCTTAGCCTCCCAAGTCCCACTGAAATCCCATTCCCCTTTCCCTACTTACGCTGTGCTCATCCTTAGGGTCCCAAGACCTCACCATCAAGATGAGGCCTGTCCTGTCCTCTCCTGGGCCAGGGGAGCCTCTTAGGGGACCTGGTGTCTGTGTTCAGCTATCTGGGGCTTCTTCCATCCAGATCCCCCTTAGGGCTGGAGTTCTTTGTGCCCTTGGGGTTGAAGGCTGGTGGGCACACGGGAAGGAGGCTAGGATCTTCCAGGGAAGCTGGGTTAAACGAACCTGAATGGAGGTCTCTCCTGAAGGGCCCACGTTTCCAGCCCAAAGGCCCTGCTCCTCCTAGTCCCAGGGTGCTAGCAGGTCTTTAGGTGCTTCCCCCTCTGGCCTTGGTGCTGTGCCTTCTGCAGCCTGGCCTGCCTCTGCAGCCTGTCCAGCTGGTGCCTCAGCCTCTTCAGTTCTTCTCTCTGCTTCTCCAGCTGCTCCTCCAGGTGCCTGCAGACCGCTCTCTTCTCCCTCACCTCCCTCTTCTTGGAGGCCATCAGGTAACGCCTGGCCAGCTGGTGGCAGCGTTGGGGCCTGCGCTGGACTGAGCGTGGCAGCCGCCTCTCCAGCAGCTCTTCAAAGAAGACCCGGTAGCTGAAGCCCTGAGTCACACCACGCGCCGCGTGCGCAACCAGGGCCTCCAGGGCCTCCCGGGACTCGAACACGCGGCAGCAGGCCACGCAGCGGAAGCCGTGCTCACGGGTCACCAGCCACTCCGGGGTGGCTGCGCGGGGGCTCTCCCCATGCTCCTCCCCTTGGTCGGTGGTGTCCGGAGTACAGGTCTGGGTCCCCTCCTGCCAGGGCTCCAGATTGCTGACCAGGGACTGAGTGTTGGCCAGTGTGGGGGCAGAGCTGATCGTGCTCTCCTCAGAGAGCTAGGCCTCAAAGACCTGGGGCATCTTTCCCACGGGGGCAAAGGAGGTTTTGGTCTGCCAGGCGACCGCCACCCCCTTGACTGTGCGCACCTTGGTGAAATATGTGCACCTGACCCATCGCTGTCCTGGGGCAGCCCCGTAGCTGGAGGAGTGAGAGGTTTGCTTGGTGGAAAATGAAGGAAAAGAGCTCTCTGATGGTTTTTGGAATCTTCCTGGGCCTGGAACTTGGGCTTTTTGCTTGGGATATTGTTGACTCCTGGGCATTTTCCTCTTGGATAGAGACCTCTGAGAATAGAGAGTAGATTTAGTAGAGCTTTCAGGGTCCTTATCCTCACCTGTGAGCCCAAAGCTTTGGTCACAGGGACCCCTGGAGGCCTCTCCATCACCACATCCTCCACCTCTGCAGACCCCATGTTTTCTTTCTTCTTCCCCAGAGACCCACCACCCTTTGGGGGCACTGCTGTGGAAGACAAAGTCTCCATTGTAAAGTGGCACTGTTTATGGTAGTTCATTTTTTAAGAAGTTATTTTTCTTTAATTCCACATTTATTGAATTCCAATGAATTTGTTCCTTTGGAACTTAGAAATGACCTCATTCCCCTGAAACGTCATAATAAATGTGTGACGTCATTGAAAGTTTTCTATGAGGGTGATTTTCTTAGTAAATTTCGGGTGTAAGCACTCAAAGGAGAGCAATGCTCACCTCTTTTCAATCTCTTTTCCTGAAAGGCTGTTTTACGGAGAAGTTACACTTAAAGAGAAGAATGCGTATATTTAGTTAAGACACTTAACTAAATATACGCATTCTCCTTCTATCATTCATTAGATTTGGGTTGTTTTAGAATAACTCACTGTTGAATGAGAATATGTTAGAGCCAGGACATATGACGAAATATAAACACAAGAATTTGTTAAAATGAATAAATTTTTAACACTAAAACAATTTCATCTGGGAATAAAAATTCTTTTATATATATTGTTGATCCTCTACTATATACAGAGAATTTCTATTTTAATAACTTTCATTTCTTTCTTCCTACCTTCCTTCCTTCCTCCATCTCTCTTTCTCTTCCTCCCTCCCTCCCTCCCTTCCTTTACTTCTTTCCTTTCTCTCTCTCTTTCTGTTCTATGTCATTAAAAAGTGTACCACCCTTTAGATTCACCAGTTCCAAATAGTTGAGAGATAATATAGGGTAGCTGTGAGTTGGAATCAACTCTATGGTAATGGGTTTGGTTTACAGGGTATGTATTTTAAAAGGTTTTATATATATACATAATTTAGCTGGACATTTAGGGAAAACTACTTAAAATCTCCTCATATCAATTTTATCATCTATAAAATGTCAGTGGTGATATCAACCTTAAGAGGTTGTGTGAAGTATAAACTACAATTTAATCCTGACACAAATCCTGAAATATTTTAGGTGTCACCCAGTGAAGGTGGTGAATAAAAGTTTTACCTCCCATGTATGGTCATGGTCCAGATTTAAGGCTTGTTTCTCCCACTTTTGTTTCTTCTCTGAAACTATCATCAGATTTTTTTCTCCTTGTCCTTTCTTTTTGTGTATAATGTAATAAATGCTAGTGCCCATATCACAAAATTATGGGGGAAAATTAAAAATAAAGACAGGTTAAAAGTTTTGTAAATAGACTACAAATAAATATTTATTTTTCTTTCAATGGATAAAATAAAAATAAAAGGGACAAAAAAAAAACTATTTGGATTTATTTTTACAGAAGAAAAAACATCCTCGTCTATTTAGACCTGGGGAAAATGCTGAAAGCTGCTTCCGGGTCAGGCACACAGCCCTTGAAATGAGTTCACAGGACAGGATACTAGCACATAAACAGGCAAGACATGGATAAAAAACAATATGTTCCATTGGCAGTCATAAGACATGGCATCAAATAACTGATCTGATGTGGCATTCATTACTTCTGTATTGTGCTGTTTTCCCCACTTCTTTAATTTAGGAAAATATTAGCTACCTCGTGGGCAAAACCATTTTAAAAACGTGATTGTAAATATGATGTACATATATTCACAAAACGTGGAGGAATTCTATCCCTTCAAAAATATAGGAAAAAACATTTGGGGAACTAGTGACTAAAAACAATGAAACATATAAATCCTTAGATTAGGGAAGGCAAAGATACCCCAAGAGGGTAAAGTAAAAATAAATCTGAATCAAGATATAATGTAGTGAAACTTCAGTACATGAATACAATAAAAAATCTTAAAAAGAACCAGAGAGTAAAGAAAGACATTTATTCAAGAACATAGTGGAAAAATTCACAAGTTGCAAGAATCCTTAGAGAGACAGCATGTAGAAATCCAAAAGATTAACAATAAAATTACAGAATTAGACAACGCAATAGGAAGTCAGAGGAGCAGACTCGAGCAATTAGAATGCAGACTAGGACATCTGGAGGACCAGGGAATCAACACCAACATAGCTGAAAAAAAATCAGATAAAAGAATTTAAAAAAATGAAGAAACCCTAAGAATTATGTGGGACTCTATCAAGAAGGATAACCTGCGGGTGATTGGAGTCCCAGAACAGGGAGGGGGGACAGAAAACACAGAGAAAATAGTTGAAGAACTCCTGACAGAAAACTTCCCTGACATCATGAAAGACGGAAGGATATCTATCCAAGATGCTCATCGAACCCCATTTAAGATTGATCCAAAAAGAAAAACACCAAGACATATTATCATCAAACTCACCAAAACCAAAGATAAACAGAAAATTTTAAAAGCAGCCAGGGAGAAAAGAAAGGTTTCCTTCAAGGGAGAATCAATAAGAATATGTTCTGACTACTCAGCAGAAACCATGCAGGCAAGAAGGGAATGGGACGACATATACAGAACACTGAAAGAGAAAAACTGCCAGCCAAGGATCATATATCCAGCAAAACTCTCTCTGAAATATGAAGGGGAAATTAAGATATTTACAGACAAACACAAGTTTAGAGAATTTGCAAAAACCAAACCAAAGCTACAAGAAATACTAAAGGATATTGTTCGGTCAGAGAACCAATAATATCAGATATCAGCACAACACAAGGTCACAAAACAGAACGTCCTGATATCAACTCAAATAGGGAAATCACAAAAACAAACAAATTAAGATTAATTAAAAAAAAAATACACATAACAGGGAATCATGGAAGTCAATAGGTAAAAGATCACAATAATCGAAAAGAGGGACTAAATACAGGAGGCAATGAACTGCCATATGGAGAGTGATACAAGGCGATATAGAACAATACAAGTTAGGTTTTTACTTAGAAAAATAGGGGTAAATAATAAGGTAACCACAAAAAGGTATAACAACTCTATAACTCAAGATAAAAACCAAGAAAAACGTAACGACTCAACTAACATAAAGTCAAACACTATGAAAATGAGGATCTCACAATTTACTAAGAAAAACGCCTCAGCACAAAAAAGTATGTGGAAAAATGAAATTGTCAACAACACACATAAAAAGGCATCAAAATGACAGCACTAAAAACTTATTTATCTATAATTACCCTGAATGTAAATGGACTAAATGCACCAATAAAGAGACAGAGAGTCACAGACTGGATAAAGAAACACGATCCATCTACATGCTGCCTACAAGAGACACACCTTAGACTTAGAGACACAAACAAACTAAAACTCAAAGGATGGACAAAAGTATATCAAGCAAACAATAAGCAAAAAAGAAGAGGAGTAGCAATATTAATTTCTGACAAAATAGACTTTAGACTTAAATCCACCACAAAGGATAAAGAAGGACACTATATAATGATAAAAGGGACAATTGATCAGGAAGACATAACCATATTAAATATTTATGCACCCAATGACAGGGCTGCAAGATACATAAATCAAATTTTAACAGAATTGAAAAGCGAGATAGATACCTCCACAATTATAGTAGGAGACTTCAACACACCACTTTTGGAGAAGGACAGGACATCCAGTAAGAAGCTCAACAGAGACACGGAAGATCTAATTACAACAATCAACCAACTTGACCTCATTGACTTATACAGAACTCTCCACCCAACTGCTGCAAAGTATACTTTTTTTTCTGGCGCACATGGAACATTCTCTAGAATAGACCACATATTAGGTCATAAAACAAACCTTTGCAGACTCCAAAACATCGAAATATTACAAAGCATCTTCTCAGACCACAAGGCAATAAAACTAGAGATCAATAACAGAAAAACTAGGGAAAAGAAATCAAATACTTGGAAAATGAACAATGCCCTCCTGAAAAAAGAGTGGGTGATAGAAGACATCAAGGAGGGAATAAGGAAATTCATAGAAAGCAACGAGAATGAAAATACTTCCTATCAAAACCTCTGGGACACAGCAAAAGCAGTGCTCAGAGGCCAATTTATATCAATAAATGCACACATACAAAAAGAAGAAAGAGCCAAAATCAGAGAACTGTCCCTACAACTTGAACAAATAGAAAGTGAGCAACAAAGCAATCCATCAAGCACCAGAAGAAAACAACTAATAAAAATTAGAGCTGAACTAAATGAATTAGAGAACAGAAAAAACAATTGAAAGAATTAACAAAGCCAGAAGCTGGTTCTTTGAAAAAATTAACAAAATTGATAAACCATTGGCTAGACTGACTAAAGAAATACAGGAAAGGAAACAAATAACCCAAATAAGAAATGAGAAGGACCACATCACAACAGAACCAAATGAAATTAAAAGAATCATTTCAGATTATTATGAAAAATTGTACTCTAACAAATTTGAAAACCTAGAAGAAATGGATGAATTCCTGGAAAAACACTGCCTACCTAAACTAACACATTCAGAAGTAGAACAACTAAATAGACCCATAACAAAAAAAGAGATTGAAACGGTAATCAAAAAACTCCCAAGAAAAAAAGCCCTGGCCCAGACGGCTTCACTGCAGAGTTCTACCAAACTTTCAGAGAAGAGTTAACACCACTACTACTAAAGGTATTCCAAAGCATAGAAAATGACGGAATACTACCCAACTCATTCTATGAAGCCACCATCTCCCTGATACCAAAACCAGGTAAAGACAGTACAAAAAAAGAAAATTATAGACCTATATCCCTCATGAACATTGATGCAAAAATCCTCAACAAAATTCTAGCCAATAGAATCCAACAACACATCCAAAAAATAATTCACCCTGATCAAGTGGGATTTATACCAGGTATGCAAGGCTGGTTTAATATCAGAAGAACCATTAATGTAATCCATCACTTAAATAAAACAAAAGACAAAAACCACATGATCTTATCAATTGATGCAGAAAAGGCATTTGACAAAGTCCAACACCCATTCATGATAAAAATTCTTACCAAAATAGGAATTGAAGGAAAATTCCTCAACATAATAAAGGGCACCTATGCAAAGCCAACAGCCAATATCACTCTAAATGGAGAGAACCTGAAAGCATTTCCCTTGAGAAGGGGAACCAGACAAGAATGCCCTTTATCACCGCTCTTATTCAACATCGTGTTGGAAGTCTTAGCCAGGGCAATTAGGCTAGACAAAGAAATAAAAGGTATCCGGATTGGCAAGGAAGAAGTAAAGTTATCACTATTTGCAGATGACATGATCTTATACACAGAAAACCCTAAGGAATCCTCCAGAAAACTACTGAAACTAATAGAAGAGTTTGGCAGAGTCTCAGGTTATAAAATAAACATACAAAAATCACTTGGATTCCTCTACATCAACAAAAAGAACACCGAAGAGGAAATCACCAAATCAATACCATTCACAGTAGCCCCCAAGAAGATAAGATACTTAGGAATAAATCTTACCAAGGATGTAAAAGACCTATACAAAGAAAACTACAAAGCTCTACTACAAGAAATTCAAAAGGACATACTTAAGTGGAAAAACATACCTTGCTCATGGATAGGAAGACTTAACATAGTAAAAATGTCTATTCTACCAAAAGCCATCTATACATTTAACGCACTTCCGATCCAAATTCCAATGTCATATTTTAAGTGGATAGAGAAACAAATCACCAATTTCATATGGAAGGGAAAGAAGCCCCGGATAAGCAAAGCACTACTGAAAAAGAGGAAGAAAGTGGGAGGCCTCACCTTACCCGACTTCAGAACCTATTATACAGCCACAGTAGTCAAAACAGCCTGGTATTGGTACAACAACAGACACATAGACCAATGGAACAGAATTGAGAACTCAGACATAGATCCATCCACGTATAAGCAGCTGATATTTGACAAAGGACCAGTGTCAATTAACTGGGGAAAAGATAGCCTTTGTAACAAATGGTGCTGGCATAACTGGATATCCATTTGAAAAAAAATGAAACAGGACCCATACCTCACACCATGCACAAAAACTAACTCAAAGTGGATCAAAGACCTAAACATAAAGACTAAAACGATAAACACCATGGAAGAAAAAATTGGGACAACCCTAGGAGCCCTAATACAAGGTATAAACAGAATACAAAACATTACCAAAAATGATGAAGAGAAACCCGATAACTGGGAGCTCCTAAAAATCAAACACCTATGCTCATCTAAAGACTTCACCAAAAGAGTAAAAAGACCACCTACAGACTGGGAAAGAATTTTCAGCTATGACATCTCCGACCAGCGCCTGATCTCTAAAATCTACATGATTCTGTCAAAACTCAACCACAAAAAGACAAACAACCCAATCAAGAAGTGGGCAAAGGATATGAACACACATTTCACTAAAGAAGATATTCAGGCAGCCAACAGATACATGAGAAAATGCTCTCGATCATTAGCCATTAGAGAAATGCAAATTCAAACTACGATGAGATTCCATCTCACACCAGCAAGGCTGGCATTAATCCAAAAAACACAAAATAATAAATGTTGGAGAGGCTGTGGAGAGATTGGAACTCTCATACACTGCTGGTGGGAATGTAAAATGGTACAATCACTTTGGAAATCTATCTGGCGTTATCTTAAACAGTTAGAAATAGAACTACCATACAACCCAGAAATCCCACTCCTAGGAATATACCCTAGAGATACAAGAGCCTTCATACAAACAGATATATGCACACCCATGTTTATTGCAGCTCTGTTTACAATAGCAAAAAGTTGGAAGCAACCAAGGTGTCCATCAAGAGATGAGTGGTTAAATAAATTGTGGTATATTCACACAATGGAATACTACTCATCGATAAAGAACAGTGACAAATCTGTGAAACATTTCATAACTTGGAGCAACCTGGAAGGCATTATGCTGAGCGAAATTAGTCAGAGGCAAAAGAACAAATATTGTATAAGACCACTATTATAAGATCTTGAGAAATAGTAAACCTGAGAAGAACACATACTTTTGTGGTTACGAGGTGGGGAGGGAGGGAGAGAGGGTGGGAGAGGGTTTTTTATTGATTAATCAGTAGATAAGAACTGCTTTAGGTGAAGGGAAAGACAACACTCAATACATGGAAGGTCAGCTCAATTGGACTGGACCAAAAGCAAAGAAGTTTCCAGGATAAAATGAATGCTTCAAAGGTCAGCGGAGCAAGCGCGGGGGTCTGGGGAACATGGTTTGTGGGGACTTCTAAGTCAATTGGCAAAATAATCTATCATGAAATCATTCTGCATCCCACTTTGAAATGTGGCGTCTGGGGTCTTAAATGCTAACAAGCGGCCATCTAAGATGCAGCAATTGGTCTCAACCCACCTGGAGCAAAGGAAATTGAAGAACACCAAGGCCACACGACAACTAAGAGCCCAAGAGACAGAAAGGGCCACATGAACCAGAAACCTACATCATCCTGAGACCAGAAGAACTAGTTGGTGCCCGGCCACAATCGATGACTGCCCTGACAGGGAGCACAGCAGAGGACCCCTGAGGGAGCAGGAGATCAGTGGGATACAGACCCCAAATTCTCATAAAAAGACCAAACTTAATGGTCTGACTGAGACTGGAGGAATCCCGGCGGCCATGCTCCCCAGACCTTCTGTTGACACAGGACAGGAACCATCCCCGAAGACAACTCATCAGAAACGAAAGGGACTGGTCAGCGGGTGGGAGAGAGATGCTGATGAAGAGTGAGCTAATTATATCAGGTGGACACTTGAGATTGTGTTGGCAACTCTTGTCTGGAGGGGGGATGGGAGGATAGAGAGAGAGGGAAGCCGGCAAAATTGTCAAGAAAGGAGAGACTGAAAGGGCGGACTCAAGAGGGGGAGAGCAAGTGGGAGTAGGGAGTGAGAAGTATGTAAACTTATATGTGACAGACTGATTGGGTTTGTAAACGTTCACTTGAAGCTTAATAAAAGTTATTAAAAATAAATAAATAAATAAATAATATAGGAAAAAACATTTGGGGAACTAGTGACTAAAAACAATGAAACATAAAAATCCTTAGATTAGGGAAGGCAAAGATATCCCAAGAGGGCAAAGTAAAAATAAATCTGAATCAAGATATAATGTAGTGAAACTTCAGTACATGAATACAATAAAAAATCTTAAAAAGAACCAGAGAGTAAAGAAAGACATTTATTCAAGAACATAGTGGAAAAATTCACAAGTTGCAAGAATCCTTAGAGAGACAGCATGTAGAAATCCAAAAGATTAACAATAAAATTACAGAATTAGACAACGCAATAGGAAGTCAGAGGAGCAGACTTGAGCAATTAGAATGCAGACTGGGACATCTGGAGGACCAGGGAATTAACACCAACATAGCTGAAAAAAAAAAACAGATAAAAGAATTTAAAAAAATGAAGAAACCCTAAGAATCATGTGGGACTCTATAAAGAAGGATAACTTGTGTGTGATTGGAGTCCCAGAACAGGGAGGGAGGAGAGAAAACACAGAGAAAATAGTTGAAGATCTGCTGACAGAAAACTTCCCTGACATCATGAAAGACGAAAGGATATCTATCCAAGATGCTCATCGAACCCCATTTAAGACTGATCCAAAAAGGAAAACACCAAGACATATTATCATCAAACTTGCCAAAACCAAACATAAACAGAAAATTTTAAAAGCAGACAGGGAGAAAAGAAAGGTCACCTTCAAGGGAGAATCAATAAGAATAAGTTCAGACTACTCAGCAGAAACCATGCAGGCAAGAAGGGAATGGGACGACATATACAGAGCACTGAAGGAGAAAAACTGCCAGCCAAGGATCATATATCCAGCCAAACTCTCTCTGAAATATGAAGGCGAAATTAAGATATTTACAGACAAACACAAGTTTAGAGAATTTGCAAAAACCAAACCAAAGCTACAAGAAATACTAAAGGATATTGTTTGGTCAGAAAACCAATAATATCAGATACCAGCACAACATGAGGTCACAAAACAGAACATCCTGATATCAACTCAAATAGGGAAATCACAAAAACAAATTAAGATTAATTAAAAAAAAAATGCTCATAACAGGGAATCACTGAAGTCAAAATGTAAAAGATCACAATAATCAAAAAGAGGGACTAAATACAGGTGGCATAGAACTGCCATATGGAGAGTGATACAAGGCGATATAGAACATTACAAGTTATGTTTTTACTTAGAAAAATAGGGGTAAATATTAAGGTAACCACAAAGAGGTATAACAACTCCATAACTCAAGACAAAAGCCAAGAAAAAAGTAACGACTCAACAAACATAAAGTCAAACACTACGAAAATGAGGATCTCACAATTTACTAAGAAAAACGTCTCAGCACAAAAAAGTATGTGGAAAAATGAAATTGTCAACAACACACATAAAAAGGCATCAAAATGACAACACCAAACACTTATTTTTCTATAATTACGCTGAATGTAAATAGACTAAATGCACCAATAAAGAGACAGAGAGTCTCGGACTGGATAAAGAAACACGATCCATCTATATGCTGCCTACAAGAGACACACCTTAGACTTGGAGACACAAACAAACTAAAACTCAAAGGATGGAAAAAATATATCAAGCAAACAACAAGCAAAAAAGAAGAGGAGTAGCAATATTAATTTCTGACAAAATAGACTTTAGACTTAAATTCACCACAAAGGATAAAGACGGACACTACATAATGATAAAAGGGACAATTGACCAGGAAGACATAACCATATTAAATATTTATGTACCCAATGACAGGGCTGCAAGATACATAAATCAAATTTTAACAGAACTGGAAAGTGAGATAGACACCTCCACAATTATAGTAGGAGACTTCAACACACCACTTTCGGAGAAGGACAGTACATCCAGTAAGAAGCTCAATAGAGACACGGAAGACCTACTTACAACAATCAACCAACTTGACCTCATTGACTTATACAGAACTCTCCACCCAACTGCTGCAAAGTATACTTTTTTTTCTGGCGCACATGGAACATTCTCTGGAATAGACCACATATGAGGTCATAAAACAAACCTTTGCAGACTCCAAAACATCGAAATATTACAAAGCATCTTCTCAGACCACAAGGCAATAAAACTAGAAATCAATAACAGAAAAACTAGGGAAAAGAAATCAAATACTTGGAAAATGAACAATACCCTCCTGAAAAAAGAGTGGGTGATAGAAGACATCAAGGAGGGAATAAGGAAATTCATAGAATACAATGAGAATGAAAATACTTCCTATCAAAACCTCTGGGACACAGCAAAAGCAGTGCTCAGAGGCCAATTTATATCAAGAAATGCTCACATACAAAAAGAAGAAAGAGCCAAAATCAGAGAACTGTCCCTACAACTTGAACAAATAGAAAGTGAGCAACAAAACAATCCATCAAGCACCAGAAGAAAACAAATAATAAAAATTAGAGCTGAACTAAATGAATTAGAGAACAGAAAAAACAATTGAAAGAATTAACAAAGCCAAAAGCTGGTTCTTTGAAAAAATTAACAAAATTGATAAACCATTGGCTAGACTGACTAAAGAAATACAGGAAAGGAAACAAATAACCCGAATAAGAAACGAGAAGGATCACATCACAACAGAAGCAACTGAAATTAAAAGAATCATATCAGATTATTATGAAAAATTGTACTCTAAGAAATTTGCAAACCTAGAAGAAATGGATGAATTCCTGGAAAAACACTACCTACCTAAATTAACACAATCAGAAGTAGAACAACTAAATAGACCCATAACAAAAAAAGAGATTGAAACAGTGATCAAAAAACTTCAATAAAAAAAAAAAAGAGATTGAAACGGTAATCAAAAAACTCCCAAAAACAAAAAGCCCTGGCCCGGACGGCTTCACTGCAGAGTTCTACCAAACTTTCAGAGAAGAGTTAATACCACTACTACTACTAAAGGTATTTCAAAGCATAGAAAAGGACGGAATACTACCCAACTCATTCTCTGAAGCCACCATCTCCCTGATACCAAAACCAGGTAAAGACATTACAAAAAAAGAAAATTACAGACCTATATCCCTCATGAACATAGATGCAAAAATCTTCAACAAAATTCTAGCCAATAGAATTCAACAACATATCAAAAAAATAATTCACCACGATCAAGTGGGATTTATACCAGGTTTTTTTTTTTTTATGCAAGGCTGGTTTAATATCAGAAAAGCCATTAATGTAATCCATCACATAAATAAAACAAAAGACAAAAACCACATGATCTTATCAATTGATGCAGAAAAGGCATTTGACAAAGTCCAACACCCATTCATGATAAAAACTCTCACCAAAGTAGGAATTGAAGGAAAATTCCTCAACATAATAAAGGGCATCTATGCAAAGCCAACAGCCAACATCATTCTAAATGGAGAGAGCCTGAAAACATTTCCCTTGAGAACGGGAACCAGACAAGGATGCCCTTTATCACCGCTCTTATTCAACATCGTGCTAGAAGTCCTAGCCAGGGCAATTAGGCTAGACAAAGAAATAAAGGACATCCAGATTGGCAAGGAGGAAGTAAAATTATCTCTATTTGCAGATGACATGATCTTATACACAGAAAACCCTAAGGAATCCTCCAGAAAACTACTGAAACTAATAGAAGAGTTTGGCAGAGTCTCAGGTTATAAGATAAACATACAGAAATCACTTGGATTCCTCTACATCAACAAAAAGAACATCGAAGAGGAAATCACCAAATCAATACCATTCACAGTAGCCCCCAAGAAGATAAAATACTTAGGAATAAATCTTACCAAGGATGTACAAGACCTATACAAAGAAAACTACAAAGCTCTACTACAAGAAATTAAAAAGGACCTACTTAAGTAGAAAAACATACCTTGCTCATGGATAGGAAGACTTAACATAGCAAAAATGTCTACTTTACCAAAAGCCATCTATACATACAATGCACTTCCGATCCAAATTCCAATGTCATTTTTTAATGTGATAGAGAAATCACCAACTTCATATGGAAGGGAAAGAAGCCTCGGATAAGCAAAGCATTACTGAAAAAGAAGAAGAAAGTGGGAGGCCTCACTGTACCTGATTTCAGAACCTATTATACAGCCACATTAGTCAAAACAGCCTGGTATTGGTACAACAACAGGCACATAGACCAGTGGAACAGAATTGAGAACCGAGATATAAATCCAACAACATATGAGCACCTGATATTTGACAAAGGCCCAGTATCAGTTAATTGGGGAAAAGATAGTCTTTTTAACAAATTGTGCTGGCATAATTGGATATCCATTTGCAAAAAAATGAAACAGGACCCATACCTCAGACCAAGCACAAAAACTAACTCCAAGTGGATCAAAGACCTAAACATAAAGACTAAAACGATAAAGATCATGGAAGAAAAAATAGGGACAACCCTAGGAGCCCTAATACAAGGCATAAACAGAATACAAAACATTACCAAAAATGACGAAGAGAAACCAGATAACTGGGAGCTCCTAAAAATCAAACACCTATGCTCATCTAAAGACTTCACCAAAAGAGTAAAAAGACCACCTACAGACTGGGAAAGAATTTTCAGCTATGACATCTCCGACCAGCGCCTGATCTCTAAAATCTACATGATTCTGTCAAAACTCAACCACAAAAAGACAAACAACCCAATCAAGAAGTGGGCAAAGGAAATGAACACACACTTCACTAAAGAAGATATTCAGGCAGCTAACAGACACATGAGAAAATGTTCTCGATCATTAGCCATTAGAGAAATGCAAATTAAAACTACGATGAGATTCCATCTCACTCCAACAAGGCTGGCATTAATCCAAAAAACACAAAATAATAAATGTTGGAGAGGCTGCGGAGAGACTGGAACTCTTATACACTGCTGGTGGGAATGTCAAATGGTACAACCACTTTGGAAATCTATCTGGCGTTATCTTATACAGTTAGAAATAGAACTACCATACAACCCAGAAATCCCACTCCTCGGAATATACCCTAGAGAAACAAGAGCCTTCACACAAACAGATATATGCACACCCATGTTTATTGCAGCTCTGTTTACAATAGCAAAAAGCTGGAAGCAACCAAGGTGTGCATCAACAGATGAATGGGTAAATAAACTGTGCTATTTTTTTTATATTCACACGATGGAATACTACGCATTGATAAAGAACAGTGACGAATCTGTGAAACATTTCATAACATGGAGGAACCTGGAAGGCATTATGCTGAGCGAAATTAGTCAGAGGCAAAAGAACAAATATTGTATAAGACCACTATTATAAGATCTTGAGAAATAGTAAAAACTGAGAAGAACACATACTTTTGTGGTTACGACTGGGGGAGGGAGGGAGGGATGGAGAGGGTTTCTTACTGATTAATTAGTAGATAAGAACTGCTTTAGGTGAAGGGAAGGACAACACTCAATACATGGAAGGTCAGCCCAATTGGACTGGACCAAAAGCAAAGAAGTTTCCGGGATAAAATGAATCCTTCAAACGTCAGCGGAGCAAGGTCCAGGGTTTGGGAACCATGCTCTAAGGGGACTTCTAAGTCAATTGGCAAAATAATTCTGTTATGAAAACATTCTGCATCCCACTTTGAAATGTGGCGTCTGGTGTCTTAAATGCTAACAAGTGGCCATCTAAGATGCATGAATTGGTCTCAGCCCACCTGGAGCAAAGGAGAATGAAGAACACCAAGGTCACATGACAACTAAGAGCCCAAGAGACAGAAAGGGCCACATGAACCAGAGACCTACATTATCCTGAGACCAGAAGAACTAGTTGGTGCCTGGCTACAATCGATAACTGCACTGACAGGGTGGACAATAGAGAACCCCTGAGGGAGCAGGACATCAGTGGGATGCAGACCCCAAATTCTCATAAACAGACCATACTTAATGGTCTGACTGTGACTAGAGGAATTCCGGTGGTCATGGTCCCCAAACCTTTTGTTGGCACAGGACAGGAACCATCCCCGAAGACAACTCCTCAGACATGAAAGGGACTGGACAGTGGGTAGGAGAGAGATGCTGAGGAAGAGTGAGCTAATTATATCAGGTAGACACTTGAGACAGTGTTGGCATCTCCTGTCTGGAGGGGGGATGAGAGGATAGAGAGAGTTGGAAGCTGGCAAAATTGTCACGAAAGGAGAGACTGGAAGGGATGACTCATTAGGGGGAGAGCAAGTGGGAGTAAGGAGTAAGATGTGTATAAACTTATACGTGACAGACTGCCTTGATTTGTAAACGTTCACTTGAAGCTGAATAAAAGTTAATAAAAAAAACTTTATTTAACAGAAGAAACGAGAAAATAATATCTGCTCTTAACACTTCTATTCATATTCATATTTCAGATTTACACCCCCCCAAAAAAGAAAGAGAAAGAAATTATAATGGTTGTGAATTGATATAAAAAATTATTATTGAAGGTTATACAATAGTCTAAACAGAAAACCTAATAGAAATTAAATGCAATTGATGAATTGTAACAGAAAGCTTAGCAATGATTTTAGATGAATTTTCAAAACCATTTAATTAAACAAAAGCTTTACAAGATTTATTTTAAAAGATACAAGTTACATAAGAACAAAACTGCACACACTCCTCAATGACATGCATGGAATCAAGCTTTCGAGACCTTCATTTGCTGATGTGGCATGACACAAAAGGAGAAGAAACGGCTGCAAACATCCATTAATAATAGAAACACAGAATGTATGAAGTATGAATCTAGGAAAATTAGAAATCATTAAAAAATGAAATGGAACACATAAACATCAATATCTTAGGCATTAGTGAGCTGAAATGGACTGATATTCGCCATTTTGAATCGGACAGTCATATGGACTACTATGCCAAATTGAAGAGATATGGCATTAAGTTTATCATCAAAAACAACATTTCAAGATCTATCCTGAAGTACAATGCTGTCAGTGATAGGATGATATCCATATGCCTACAAGGAAGACCAGTGTCTTAGTCATATAGTGGTGCTATAACAGAAATGCCACAAGTGGGTGGCTTTAACAAAGAGAAATTAATTTTCTCACAGTCTAGTAGGCTAGAATTCAAAATTCAGGGTGTCAGCTCCAGGGGAAACTTTCTCTGTCAGCTCTGTGGGAAGGTCTCCATCATCAATCTTCCCCTGGTCAAGGGGCTTCTCAGGTGCAGGGACCCTGGGTCCAAAGGACATGCTCTGCTACTGGGGATGCTTTCTTGGTGTTATGAGGTCGCCATATCTCTCTGCTTGCTTGTCTCTTTTATATCTCAAAAGGTATTGCCTTAAGACACTATCTAATCTTATAGATCTCATCAATATAACTGCGACTAATCCATCTCATCACATCATTGTGATAGGATTTACACCACATAGGGAAATCACATTAGATGACTAAATGGTAGACAATCATACAATACTGGGAATCATGGCCTAGGCAAGTTGACAGATATTTTTTAGGGACACATTTCAATCCATGACAAGCAGTTAATATGACTATTATTCAAATTTATGCACCAACTGCTAATGCCAAAGATGAAGAAACTGAAGATTTTTACCAACTTCTGCAGTCTGAAATTGATCAGACATGCAATCAAGATGCATTGATAATTACTGATGATTGCAATGTGAAAGTTGGAAACAAGAAGGAACAGTAGTTGGAAAATCTGGCCTTGGAGACAGCATGATAGAATTTTGCACGACCAATGACTTCTTCATTGCAAATACCTTTTTTCAACAACTTAAATGGTGAGTATACGCATGGGCTTCACCAGATGGAATATACAGGAATCAAATGTCTACATCTGTGGAAAGAGACAATGGAAAAGCTCAATATCATCGGTCAGAACAAGACCAGGGGCTGACTGTGGAACAGACCATCAATTTCTCATATGCAAGTCTACGAGAGCCAAAGTACAACCTTGATTATATCTCACCTGAATTTAGAGACTATCTCAAGAATAGATTTGATGAATTGAAGGCTAATGCTTGAAGGCCAGATGAGTTGTGGAATGACATCAAGGACATCATACATGAAGAAAGTAAGAGGTCATTGCTCTGACAGGGATCACAATAGAGGGTCTGAGAGCTGGAGAAAAATGTGGAACAAAATTCTAACTCTCAAAAAAGACCAGATTACTCACCTGACAGAGACTGGAGAGATGCTAAGTATGTCCCCCGGACACACTTTTAGCTCAGTAATGAAGTCACTCCTGAAGTTCACCCTTCAGACAAAGATTAGACAGACCCATAAAGCAAAACTAAAGGGGCACAAAAGCCCAGGGGCAAGGGCTAGAAGGCAGGAGGGGACAGAAAAGCTGGTCATAGGGAACCCAGGGTCTAGAAGGGCAGAGTGTTGACATATTGTGGGGTTGGTAATTAGTGTTACAAAACAATATGTGTACTAATTGTTTAATGGGAACCTAGTTTGTTCTGTAAACCTTCATCTAAAGTATGACAATAAAGATATAAAATAAAATATATATGTATATCTGTTGGAAAAAAAAGAAAGCAAGAGGTCATTAAAAAGCCAGGAAAGAAAAAAAGACCAAAATGGATTTCAGAAAAAACTCCGAATTTGCTCTTGAACGTAGAGTAGCTAAAGCAAAAAGAAAATAATGAAGTAAAAGAGATGAATAGAAGATTTCAAAGGGCACCTCAAGAAGACAAAGTAAAATATTATCATGAAATGTGTAAAGACCTGGAGTTAGAAAACCAAAAGGGAAGCACATGCTCGGCATTTCTCAAACTGAAAGAACTGAAGAAAAAATTCAAGCCTTGTGTTGCAATATTGAAGGATTCTACAGGGAAAATATTAAATGACGCAGAAAGCATCAAAAGAAGATAGAGAAGGTGGAGTCAAGATTGCACAGTAGTCAGACACTTCCAGTGATCCCTCTTACAACAAAAACCAAAAAAAAAAAACAAAAAAACAAAGACCTGAAAAAACAAGTGGAACAATTTTATACATGACAAGATAAGGGCTCTGAACATCAAAGGCAAAGTTAGGAAATCAGACTGAGTGGCCGGGGGAGGGAGACACGGTTCAGAAGTGGCGAGCAGTTGCCGGACCTGACTTGGTGAGAAATGGCACCCCTTGGACACAGTCCCCTGGAGGGACAGTGGCAGGGCTGGCAGTAGCATTCAGGATGCAGTTTCCTCAGGGGGAGACAGCAAGTCTCACAGTCTACTCACAACTCCGGAACCAGAGAAGAACAGTGTTGTTGGCAAAAGCTAAGTACTTGCATTCGTTTTACTGTGCGCTTAGCCCCCAAGATGGCTTCAGTAGCTGTAGATTTCCCTGCACCTGAGATAGGTGTTGCTGTGCAGCCTGAGCCATTCTCCTGGCCTTGGAGAAGGAATAAATTAACAACTGGTTGAAAAGATTATCTGCCAGCTCCCCTAAGCTGGGGAGCTCAGGACAGAAGAAGCTCCTTTCCAGGCACAAATGGTCCACGGACTTTAAATACCTTTCACCCCTGCATGGACCTGTGTAGGCCCATCTCGGGAGATTAGGCCCTTGTTACTGCAACGGTGTATGTGCCGGGTATCCAACTGTTTCACCTTGCAGTGGAGAGGTGTGTTTTTCATGTTTGACACTGCTCTGCCTATTAAACAGGGTCCTCACCTACCTACATTGGTGGCCTGAGGAGTGGTGGCTCCACCCACATCATCTAGACACCCAAGACAGGGGTCCAAGGATAACAGGTGCCTCCCAGTCCTTACAACCAAAAGCATAGGGTGCCTGTGGTCTGACTGCAGAATCCAGCTACCTGTGCACTATAGAAAACGGGTGCACTTTCCTCACAGACACTTGGGAGATGGTTGTCAGCCCCCTGCCTTTGTTCAGAGTGTGACCCCCTGCTTCAACCAGATACCTGTGTCTCCAACAATCACCCCTCCCCATCTAAGACTATAAGACTTGATGACCTACAATTGATGACCAACTATCTAGACACCTGAGCTGAATCTATACAAGAAAAGTGAATGGACTCCTAGGCTCATATACCTGGTAACAGCTCGAGCCATCTGGTGACAGGACGTTAAATCTTGAAAGTTGCAAATGATCAAGCGAGCTCACTCAAGCACCCTATTTGGGCATATCAAAACAAAACAAAGCAAAAAGCTAGGATACAGTAGGCAAAAGTAAAATTATAAAATAAAATAACTTATGGATGGCTCAGAGACAGCAGTCAACATCAAATCATGTAAAGAAGCAGACCATGATCACTTCAACAATCTCTCAAAACAAAGAATCAAGTAATCTTCCACATGAAGGTGTCTTCCTGGAATTACCAGACGTAGAATACAAAAGGTTAATATACAGAACTTTCAAGAGATCAGGGAGATCAGGCAAAATGCAGAACAAGCCAAAGAACACACAGATAAATTAGATGAAGAAATTAAAAAGGCTACTCAAGAACATAAAGAAAAATTTAATAGGCTGCAACAGTCCATAGAAAGAAAGCAATCAGGAATTCAGAAGATTGACAATAAAATTACAGAATTAGACAACTCAGTGGACAGAGGAACAGTATTGAGGAAATGGAAAGCAGAATTGGTGAGATTGAAGATAAATAACGTGGCACCAATATATTTGAAGAAAAATCAGATAAAACTATTTTTAAAAACATGAAGAAATCCTAAGAATCATGCGGGACTCTATCAAGAGAAATAACCTAAGAGTGAAGTATCAGATTAGGGAGGGTTAACAGAAAAAACAGAGAGAATTGTTGAAGATTTGTTGGCAGATAATTTCCTTGATACCATGAAAGATGAGCAGCAGATATCTATTCAAAATGCTCATTGAACCCCACATAAGGTAGATCTCAAAAGAAAGTCACCCAGACATATTATAAACAAACTTGCCAAAACCAAAGACAAAGAGAGAATTTTAAGAGCAGCTAGGAATAAATGAAAAGTCGCCTACAAAAGAGACTCAATAAGAATAAGCTCAGACTACTCGAGAGAAACCATGCAGGGAAGAAGGCAATGGGATGAGTTATATAAAGTAATGAAGGAAAAGAATTGCCAGCCAAGAATCATATACACAGCAAAACTGTCTCTCAAATATGAAGGTGAAATTAGGACATTTCCAGATAAACAGAAGATTAGGGAATTTGTAAAAAAAAAAAAAAAAAACCTACAAGAAATACTAAAGAGGGTTTTCTGGTTAGAAAATCAACAATATCAGATATCAACCCAAGACTAGAATGCAGGACAGAGCAACCAGATATCAACCCAGGTAGGGAAATCACAAAAATAAATCAAGATAAAAAAATGCTCAGAACAGGGAAACAGTGATGTTATTACGTAAAGGACGACAATACTAAAATAATAAAGAGGGACTGAAAAATGTAGTCATAGATCTTTCATATAGAGAGATAGTCAAGGGGTAGAGAGAAATAAAAGTTAGATTTAAACTTAGAAAAATAATGGCAAATATTAAGGTAACCAAAAAGGAGACTAACAATCCTACACATCAAAATAAAATACAAGAAAAAGGTAACAACTCAGAAAAAAAAAATCAACAATGAATAAGAGGAAAAGACCATATACAGAGAAAAACTACTCAGTACAAAAAATTAAGCAGAAAAAAGAAACTCGACAACATACAAAAAAAGATATCAAAATGACAGCACAAAACTCATAACTACCAGAATTACACTGACTGTAAGTGGACTAAATGCACAAATAGAGACAGAGAGTGAAAGAATGGATTAAAAAACACGACCCATCTATACACTGCCTACAAGAGACACTCCTTAAAGACACAAACAAACTAAAACTCAAAGGATGGAAAAAACATATATCAAGCAAAAAAGAATCAACAAAGAGCAAGAGTGGCAATATTAATTTCTGACAAAATAGACTTTAAAGTTAAATTCACCGAAAAGGATAAGGAAGGACACTATAAAATGATTAAACAGACAATATACCAGGAGGATATCACCATATTAAATATTCACACACCCAATGACAGGGCTTCAAGATACATAAAACAAACTCTAACAGCATTGTAAAGTGAGATAGACAGCTCCACAACAATATTAGGTGACTTCAACATACCACTTTGGTGACGAACAGAACATTCAGAAAGAAGCTCAGTAAAGACATGGAAGATCTAAATGCCACAATCAACCAACTTGACTTCACATACATATACAGAACACTCCACCCAACAGCAGCCAAGTATACTTTCTTTTCCAAAGCATATGGAACATTCTCTGGGAGAGACCACATATTAGGCCATAAAGCACACCTTAAAGAATCCAAAACATCAAAATATTGCAAAGCATCTTCCCTGACCATGAAGCTATAAAAGTAGAAATCAAAAACAAAACAAAAAAAAAAGCAAGGGAAAGAAATCAAACACTCAGAAACTGAGCAATACCTTGCTCAAAAACGACTGGGTTATAGAAGAAATTAAGGATGGAATAAAGAAATTTACAGTATCCAATGAGAATGAAAACACTTCCTACCAGAACCTTTGAGACACAGGTAAAGCAGTGCTCAGACGTCAATTTATAGCAATACATGCACACATCCAAAAAGAAGAAAGGGCCAAAATCAAAGAATTATCCCTACAACTTGAACAAATAGAAAGAGAGCAACAAAAGAAACCCTCAGGCATCAGAAGAAATTAAATAATAAAAAGTAGAGCAGAATTAAATGAAATAGAGAACAGAAAAAAAAATTGAAAGAGTTAACAAGACCAAAAGCTGGTTCTTTGAAAAAATTAACAAAATTGCTAAAACATTGGCCAAACGGACAAAAGAAAAACAGGAGAAGAAGCAAATTACCCAACATCACAACAGACCCAACTGAAATTAAAAGAATCATATCAGATTAGTATGAAAAATCATACTCTAACAACTTTGAAAACCTAGAAGAAATGGATGAATTTCTAGAAACACATTGCCTACCTAAACTAACAGAAACAGAGGTAGAACAATTAAATAAACCCGTAACAGAAGAAGAGGTTGAAAAAGGTAATTTTAAAAATTAAAAATCTCCCAAGAACAACAACAAAAGCCCTGGCCCTGACAGCTTCCCTGGTGAGTTCTACCAAACTTTCAGGAAAGAGTTAACACTACTACTAGTAAAGGTGTTTTAGAGCATTGAAAAAGATGAAATACTCCCAAACTCATTCTATGAAGCCAGCATATCCCTGTTACCAAAACCAGGTAAAGACACCACACACACACACACAAAAAAAAAACAAATCACAGACCTATATTCCTTACGAAATTAGATGCAAAAATCCTCAACAAAATTCTACCCAATAGAATTCAATAACATGTCAAAAAAAATAATTCACCAGGACCACGTGGGATTCATACTAGGTATGCAGGGATGGTTCAACATTAGAAGAACAATCGAAGTAATCCACCATATAGGTAAAACAAAGGACAAGAACCACATGATCTTATCAACTGATGCAGAAAAGGCATTTGACAAAGTCCAACACCCGTTCATGAGAAAAACTCTCAGCAAAATAGGAATAGAAGGAAAATTCCTCAACACAATAAAGGGCATTTATATAAAGCCAACAGCCAACATCACCCTTAATGGAGAGAGCCTGAAAGCATTCCCTTGAGATGGGGAACCAGACAAGGATGCCCTTTATCACCACTCTTATTCAACAGTATGCTGGAGGTCCTAGCCAGAGCAATTAGGCCAGATAAAGAAATAAAGGGCATCCAGATTGGTAAAGAAGAAATAAAAGTATCTCTATTTGCAGATAACACGATCTTATACAGAGAAAACCCTAAAGAATCCTCAAGAAAACTACTGAAACTAGTAGAAGAGTTCAGCAGAATATCAGGATACAAGATAAACCTACAAAAATCAGTTGGATTCCTCTACACCAACAAAAAGAACATTGAAGAGGAAATCACCAAATCAATACCATTTACAGTAGCCCCCAAGAAGATAAAATACTAGGAATAATTGTAACCAGAGACATAAAAGACCTATACAAAGAAAACTACAAGACACTACTACAAGAAACCAAAAGAGACTTACGTAAGTGGACAAACATACCTTGATCATAGACAGGAACTCTGAACATTGTAAAAATGTCTCTTCTACTGAAAGCGATCTATAGATATGCTGCAATTCCAATCCCAATTCCAAGGACATTTTTTAATGTGATGGAGAAACAAATCACCAACTTCATATGGAAGGGAAAGAGGCCCCAGATAAATAAAGCATTACTGAAAAAGAAGAACAAAGTGGGAGGCATCACGTTACCTGATTTTAGAACTTATTATACCGCCATAGTAGTGAAAACAGCCTGGTACCGGTACAGCAGCAGACACATAGACCAATGGAACAGAACTGAGAAACCAGACATAAATCCATTCACTTATTAGCTGATATTTGATAAAGGCTCAAAGTCAGTTAAATGGGGGAAAGATAGCCTCTTTAACAAATGGTGCTGGCATAACTGGATATCCCTCCACAAAAAAATGAAACAAGATCCATACCTCACATCATGCACAAAAACTAACTGAAATGGATCAAAGACCTAAATATGAAATCTAAAATGATAAAAATCATGGAAGAAAAAACAGGGACAACACTAGGAGCCCTAATAAAAAAAAATACGTAGCATAAACAGTACAAAAAACATTGCTAACAATGTGCAAGCACCCAAAGAGAAAAGAGAACTCCTAAAAATCAAACACTTACGCTCATCCCAAGCCTTCACCAGAAGAGTAAACTGATTACTTACAGTGGGAAACAGTTTTTAGCTATAACATTTCCGATCAGCCTCTGATCTCTAAAATCTACATGATATTGCAAAAACTCAATAACAAAAAGACAAATAATCCATTTTAAAGATGGGCAAAGGATAGGAACAGGCACTTCAACGAAGAAGACATTCAGGCAGGTAACAGATACATGAGGAAATGCTCACAATCATTAGCCATTAGAGAAATGTAAATCAAAACTACAACGAGACACCATCTCACTCTAGCAAGGCTGCCATTAATGCCAAATCACAAAATAATAAATGTTGGAGAGGTTGTAGAGAGCCTGGAACACTTATTCACTGCTGGTGGGAATTTAAAATGGTGCAGCCACTTTGGAGATCAATCTGGCACTTCCTTAAAAAGCTAGAAATACAACTACAATAGGATATGGCAATCCCACTCCTTGGAATATATCTTAGAGAAATAAGAGCCTTTATATGAACAGATACATGCACAACCATGTTCATTGCAGCACTGTTTACAATAGCAGAAAGATGGAAGTAACCAAGGTGCCCATCAACAGATGAATGGATAAATAAATTGTGGTGCATTCACACGATGGAATACTTCACACAGATCAAGAACAATGATGAATCCGTGAAATATTTCATAGCTTGGAGGAATCTGGAGGGCATTATGCTGAGTGAAATTAGTCAGTTGCAAAAGGACAAATATTGTATGAGACCACTATTATAAGAACTCAAGAAATAGTCTAAACAGAGAAGAAAATATTCTTTGATAGTTATGAGGGTGGGGAGAAAGGGAGGGAGAAGGATATTTGCAAATCTAGATAGTAGACAAGAACTATTTTAGGTGAAGGGAAAGACAACATACAATAAAGGAGAGGTCAGCATAAATGGACTAAATGAAAAGCAGTTTCCTGAATAAACCAAATGCTCCAAAGGCCAGAGTAGCAGGGGCAGCAGTTGAGGGACCATGTTTTCAGGGGACATCTAGGTCAATTGACATAATAAAATCTATTAAGAAAACATTCTGCATCCCACTTTGGTGAGTGGCGTCTGCAGTCTTAAAAACACTATCAAGCGGCCATCTAAGATGCATCCATTGGTCTCAACCCACCTGGAGCAAAGGAGAATGAAGAACACCAAAGATACAAGGTAATTATGAGTCCAGAAGACAGAAATGGCCACATAAATCCGAGACTATATCAGCCTGAGACCAGAAGAACTAGATGGTGCCCGTCTACAACCGAAGACTGCCCCGACAGGGAACGAAACAGAGCATCCCTGACGGAGCACGAGAGCAGTGAGATGCAGACCTCAAAGTCTCATAAAAAAAATCAGACTTAATGATCTGACTGAGACTAGAGGAACCCTGGAGGTCATGGTCCCCAGACCTTCTGTTGGCCCAAGACTGGAACCATTCCCAAAGCCAACTCTTCAGACAGGGATTGGACTGGATTATAGGATAGAAAATTATAGTGGTGAGGAGTGACCTTCTTGTCTCAAGTGGACACATGAGACTATGTGGGCAGCTCCCGTTTGGAGGGGAGATGAGAAGGCAGAGGGGGACAGAAAGTAGCTGAATGGACACGGGGAATACAGGGCTGAGAGAAGGAGTGTGCTGTGTCATTAGTGGGAGAGGAGCTAGGAGTACATAGCAAGCTGTATACAAATTTTTGTATGAGAGACTGACTTGATTTGTAAAGTTTCACTTAAAGCACACACACACAAAAGACAGAAAGAATACACAGAGTCACAGTACCAAAAGAAATGGTCGACTCTCAGTCGTTTCATGAGGTGGCATATGATCAAGAACTGGTAGTAGTGAAGCAAGAAGTCCAAGCTACACTGAAAAAAAAAAAAAAAGGCACTGGCGAAAAACAAGGCTCCAGGAACTGACAGAACACCCACTGAGTTGTTTCAACAAACAGATGCAGCACTGCAGATGCTCACTCCACCATGCAAAGAAATTTGGAAGCTAGCTACCTGGCCAACAGGCTGCAAGAGATGCATGTTTGTGTCCATTCAAAGAAAGGCGATCCAACAGACTGTGGAAGTTATCAAATGTAAATTAGTAAATATGGTAAACAAACAAACAAAGAAACTCTATCTATTCTACACTGAATATGACATTCTATCCCCAGGAGATCTAGTGAGTTTATGATGTTGTTGTTAGGTGCTGTTGAGTCAGTTCCAACACATAGTGACCCTATGTACAACAGAACGGAACAGTGCCCAGCCCTGGGCCTTTCTCATTGCTATGTTTGAGCCCACTGTTGCAGCCACTGTCTCAATCTGTCTCATTGAGGATCTTTGTCTTTTTCACTGACTCTCTACTTTACCAAGCACGATGTCTTTTTCCAGGGACTGATTCCTCCTGATAATATGTCCAGAGGACGTGAGACCAAGTCTTGCCACCCACCTTTCTAAGGAGCATTCTGGCTGTACTTCTTCCAAGACAGGTGTGTTCATTCTTCTGGCAGTCCATGGTATATTCATTATTCTTCACCAACAACATAATTCAAGTTTCAGTTCTTTTGTCTTCCTTATTCATTGTCCAGCTTTAGCATGCATATGAGGCGACTGAAAATATCATGGCTTGGTTCAGGCACACCTTAGTCCTCAAAGTGACATCTTTGATTTTTAACACTTTAAAGAGGTCTTTTGTAGCAGATTTGCCCAATAAAATATGTCATTTGATTTCTCGAAGTCTGCTTCCATGGGTGTTGACTGTGGATCCAAGTAAAATGAAATCCTTGATGACTTCAGTATTTTCTCTGTTTATTGTGATTTTTTTATTGTTCCAGTTGTGAGGATTTTTGTTTTCTTTATGTTGAAGTGTAATCCATACTGAAGGCTGAAGTCTTTGATCCTCATCAGTAAGTGCTTCAAGTCCTCTTCACTTTCAGTAAGCAAGGTTGTGTCATCTGCATGTCTAGGCTGTTAATGAGTCTTCCTCCAATCCTGGTGCCCCTTCTTCTTCATATAGTCCAGCTTCTTGGACTGTATGGATTATATGTTTTTTTAAAGACACTGAGTTTTTGGTAATTTACTACGGCAGCCCTAGAAAATGAATACAGAGCCCTTCACCAAGAACAAGTCAAGTTAGCACCAAAAATGCTCCTGTAAGGGTAGCCGCATAGCATGAGACATGGCAGTTTTTAAAAAGTATGAAGTAAAACTTTCAGCTTTGACAAAGAAAGGGCTCCTCTAAGTCTAAGTTCTAAGTCCATTGCTGTTGGGTCAATTCTATCTCATAGCGACCCTAAACGACAGAGTAGAATTGACCCATAGGGCTTCCAAGGAGTGGCTGGTAGATTCGAACTGCTTGAATAAGTATTGTGAAAAAATACAACCCTGACACACAACTTTTCTGAGCTTAGTATTAAAACAAAACAAAACAAAAAGAAGTCGCTGTCGAGTGGATTCTGACTCATAGGGACCGTACAGGACAGAGTAGAGCTTCCCCACAGGGTTTCCAAGGAGCGACTGGTAGATTCAAACTGCAGACCTTTTGGTAGCAGCCAAATGCATAACCACTGCACCACCAGTGGCTTTCAAATCAGCTATAGGCTGATGATCTCCAAATTCTTAGAACCTGGAAAACTATTCTACCTCAGAGTGGTATCCACAGCTGGAAACTGTTCTCCACACTTGGATGACCTCAGACATCCAAATCTAACATGTCCAGAAAAAATCTTTTGGTCATTTTCTCAAGTTTGTTCCTCCATGGTTTTCCACATGGTAGAGAATGGCTCTGGTGACCATGCTCTCATGGTAGCCTGAATTCCAGAAGTCACCTTTGATTCTCCATTCCCCTCATCCCATACGTCTGATCGACCAGCAATTCTTGGCAGCTCAAGCTCCAAAGTACACCTCAAGCCTGCCCACTGTTCCCACCTGCACTTCCACCATCACTCCTCACCCTGACCACTGCAGAAGCATCCTGACCGGTCCTCTGTATTTGCTGTCTTCAAGTTCTCCTGGGCTACAGTTAATTCCTGGGACACATTCTTTCTCAAGACCATTGAACAATAGAAGGAGAAGGGCATTTAGTTGTGTGCTACCTCCTCCGCTTGAGCTGCATGCCCCTCAGAAATCACTTTTCACTGTCCACTCTATAATGTCTCTATTCCAATTTCCTGTCTTTGGCCGCACTGCTTTGATAGCGTGCATGCATGTTTGCTTCAGGAGTCATGTAGACAGATGCTTGCAGGAATTTTTCTTAGTACAATCATGGTTGTGTGCCATCAAGAGATTCTGACTCATATCAACCCTGTATGACAACTTAGAACTGCTTCACAAGGTTCCCTGGGTTGCAGCTTTTTATGGTGCAGCCCCGGTGGCACGGTGGTTAAGAGCTCGGCTGCTAACCAAAGGGTGGACAGTTCAAATCCACCAGTTGCTTCTTGGCGGAAATACATGGCAGTCTGCTTCTGTAAAGACTTATAGTCTTAGAAACCCTATGGGGCAGTTCTACTCTGCCCTATAGGGTCACTACGAGTCTGAGTTGATTGAACAGCAACTGGTTTGGATTTTGTTTGGTTAGAATCTTTATGGGAGCCCATCTCCAGATCTTTTCAACCCCTGAGCTGGTGAGTTCCAACGGCCCACCTTTCAGTTAGCCAAGCACTTAACCGTTGCACCTCCAATACTTAACTCTGCGCCGGAGAGGGCCCTCTCCTGACGTCTCCCGTCTCCTCACCCCGCACACCTTGGCGTAGTCCTTGCTTCTAGACCCCACCCTCCCCTCTGGAGGCCCAACCCCCCCACGCCCGCCCCACACCCGGGCCGCTGGGCGGGGCCAGCAGCCATGTGCCTCGCCCTCCAGCCAGTTACTCACGGAAGTGCCCGGACGGGTGGTGAGGGGCCCGGGCTGGATGGCGCGCCTTAGAGAGGATGCTGTTCCTGCTGCTTTCCGTGCGTGTTTTCTGAAAGGTATGAAACTCCGGCAGGTGGGTGGAGGGACCCGCTCCCAGACTGAACAAGCCCGGCCCCTCGAAGGTGTGGAGGGAAGGCGCCAGGAGGGCGGTTTCCAGTGCCAGCATCCTGTGGGTTCCAGAGGTTGGAGAGTCCGGACGTTGGTTTAGCAGCTCGCATCGCCCCCTCAGGCGTACCCCGTCCCGAGTGATCCCCAGGGGCGGACGCGGCACGGGGGCGGGCAGACACAGCCACTCTAGGGGTCTGCGAAATTTGCATCCCCATGGATTTGCGGGGGGGGGGGGAGTCCAGCCGCGGGATCCAGCTGCGGAGTGCCCTCGGGCCTAGGGGCTTGAAGGGCTTGGGGAGAAAGGCAGTGTCCAGGGCTGCGCCAAGGTCCCTACTCTGCCTGGGGCGGGTTTGCGGGCCAAGCTGGGGGATGGGCGCCTGCCCCCTCCGCCCCCCACCTGCTCCCTGTGCCGGGGGGAAACCAAGGCCCAGAGTTCGCCCGGGGGCGGTGACATTCCAGACTGAGGATGGGGCACTCGCCCTCGTTCGTCGTCCCACCCCCACCAGACTCCGTAGGGTGCCAGGGACGGGGAGAGAGCGATCCCCCGCCCAAGGCCCCGCTGCCCCTTACTGTTTTGGGCACTGTGCCTGGGAGGCTGAGGCACCCCGCGCCGTCGCCCGCGCCCAGCTGGTCTACTCTCAGGTCTGGGGCGTTGGCGCGGCCCCGGCCCCACCTGGAAAGGAAGGGGTCCTGGGAATCTGTGGAGCAGCGAGGGGACCCTACTCCTTGTGGAAGCAGCGATTCAGTGTGTGTTAACAGTGTGGATGCCGGGTCCCGCTCCCGCTCTGGGTGGCGGGGGTGGGGGTAGCAGGAAGGGGTCCTGAGCAACCATGTTGTTTGTTAACTTGAGCATTTGTGCGGCGCTGTGTACCGGTGGCTGTGGACGCGGTCTCTGGTGCTGAGGGGATATGAGGGTTCCTCAAACTGGTGGGATTTGGAGCCTCTACCCTGGTGGCAGTGGGTTTAGTGGGTTACCCTGGTGGCTAGTGGTTAAGTGCTAAGGCTGCTAGCCAAAAGGTTGGCAGTTTGAATCCACCAGGCGCTCCTTGGAAACTCTGTGGGGCAGTTCTACTCTGTCCTATAGGGTCGCTATGAGTCAGAATTGACTCGATGGCCACAGGTGTGGGTTTTTTTTTTTTTTTTTAGGTTGGAGGAGATTAGGTGTCTCTCGGGCTGACATTTGAAGGTCTGGAGCTGGCCGTTTATGAGGGTTTATAAGGGTTTTAAGTGCTCCGGCCATGGGCACCAACCCGATCTTCCAGCCCCTGCGGACGGACCGCCTCCCCCGCCCCGGGGGGATTGGCTGCTCTGGGACCCCGAGCCCAGAGGGCGGTGAGAAGCTGACAAACGTGAGTGATGCCCTGCAGGCTCCAGTCGGCGGGGCAGCCCTGCTCACATGGTCTCAATAGGGGCAGTGGGCTTCGTGCCTGGGGGGTGGTTTCCGAATGTTTCCTCGTGGCCCCCCCCCTCCTGCGGGGCGACAACTCTCCCCTGGGCGGGGACCTAGTAGAGGTCTGCAGGGCATCAGGGTATGGAGGGGCAGAGCTTGGGCGGGGAGGGCGCAGCCCTGCAGGTTCCTCTACGTGACCACGGCGGGGGGGTGTGGGTCGTGAAGGCTGGGCCTGGTCGAGGACCCACTAGGTCTTGCAGGAGGAGTGGGTTAGGATAATCATAGCATTAATGGGAGTATTGAGAGAGCGCCCTGGGGCGTTGGGTCCCTCGGGAAGAAAAGCTTCTGCTATCCCCACTGGAGCAGTACCCAGGTCGTCCCGGCTTAGGTCCAGGAGGTTCCCATGCTCGGAGGGCCTGGTGGGCAGAACAGAACCGGCGGTGCGCGCGCCCTCTCGCGCCCTTGCGCCGAATCGCTTAAGTTCAGTGTAAGGCGATTCTAAGCCATGGTTCTGGAACTCAATAGTGAAGCAGAGCAAATGATGCAGTGCCTTGATGGGACCGGTGGAGACAACAAGAAGCAAAGCACAGCTGAAACTTCAAAATTCCACTGAGTGTTAGTAGGATTTGGAGGGAGAAAATAGACGGAGACTCGAGAGGCCCAGAGATGCAGAAGGGTTAGAGGATTAGGGTTAGGGGTTAGGGTTTGGTGTTAGGGGTTCAGGTTTGGGGGTTAGAGGTTTGGGAGTTAGGTTTAGGGGTATAGGTTTTAGGTGGTTGGGGGTTGGGGTTAGGGCTGGGGTTACTAGGCTTGGGCACAAGTGGTTTAGGGTTATGGTTAGGGTTGGAGTGAGGCTGAGGTTGATTCCCCAGTCTTGTGTACCGTCTCTTCCTTCACCAGAGTTACCACATATCTGTTGTTTGGTTGGAAACCCTGAGGGTGTGGTGGTTAAGAGCCACCGGTGCTAACCAAAGGTCTGCAGTTCGAATCCACCAGGCACTCCTTGGAAACTCTATGGGGCAGTTCTAATCTGTTCTATAGGGTCTCTATGAGCTGGAATCGAGTCGACGGCAGTGAGTTTCGTTGTTTTGGTTATTGTTTAGTTAGCTTTTCTCTACCCACTCCGTCTCCCTGGTGAACATCAAGGATTGTTTCTGTGCGTAAATGTTTTCATGAGTTTTTATGATAGTGGTCTCTCACTGTGTATGTCGTTTTGTGATTGACTTAGTCAGTACGATGCGCTCCAGATTCATCCATGGCGTGAGATGTTTCGGAGATTCATCATTGGTCTTTATTGTCGTGTAGTGTTCCACTGTGTGTATGTACCGTAGGTTGTTTATCCATTCCTCTGTGGACGAGCACTGAGGTTGCTTCCATCTTTCTGCTACTGTGAATAATGTTGCAGTGAACACGGGTGTGCGTATGTCTATTCCTGTGACTGCTCATGGAAACCCTGGTGGCTAGTGGATAAGTGCTACGGCCGCTAACAAAAAGGGTTAGGGTTTGGGGTTAGGGATGTTAGAGTTAGGGTTGTTAGAGTTAGGGTTTGGGGTTAGAGTTTAGGGTTAGGGTTTTTCGGTTAGGGTTTTTGGGTTGGGGTTAGGTGTTAGGGTTAGGTTTAGGGTTTGAGGTTAGAGTTTGGAGTTATAGGTTAGGTGTTAGGGGTTGCAGTTTGGGGTTTAGTGTTTTGGGGTTTAGTCGTTAGGGTTTGGGTTAGGTTTTAGGGGTTAGGGTTTAGGTTTAGGGTTGGGGTTGGTGTTGGGTTTGTTTGGGATATGTGGTTTGGGTTAGAGGGTGGGTGTTAGGGGATTGGGGGTTAGAGATTGAGGGAGTTAGAGGGTGAGGGGTTAGAGGGTGAGGGGGTTAGAGGTGAGAAGATTATAGAGTGAGGGAGTGAGAAGGTGAGGGTGTGAGGGGTGAAGGTTAGGGTTTAGGGTTAGAGGATTTAGGCTTAGGGTTCAGAGGCTTAGGGTTAGCGGGTTAGGGTTTCAGGGTTCAGAAGTTGGGGTTGGTGTTGTGGTTAGGGTTAGAGACTTAGGGTTAGAGGGATAGGGTTTGAGGTTTAGGGTTAGAGGATTGGGGTATGGTTTAGAGGTTTATGGTTAGGGGTTAGGGCTAGGGTTTAGGGGTTCAGGTTTAGGGGTTTGGGATGGGTTTGGGGTTAGGTTTCAGGGTTTAGGGTTAGAGGGTTAGGCTTAGGGCTTAGAGTTTAGGGTTTTAGGACTTAGGGTTTAGGGCTTAGGGCTTAGAGCCTAGGGTTTAGGGCTTAAGGTTTAGGGTTTAAGGCTTAGAGTGAGGGTTTGGGCTGGGGGCTGGGGTTAGGGTTTAGGGTTAGGGTATTAGGGTTAGAGGGTTCGATGGTTTAGCGTTTAAGTTTAAGGGTTAGGGTTAGAGGTTGGGGTTACGCGTGTTAGTGTTTAGGGTTTTGGCGTTTAGGGTGTTCGGGTTAAATGTGTTAGGGCTAAGGGTGTTAGGGTTTTAAGTGTTATGGTTTAGGGTTAAGTGATAGGGTTAGGCTTAGGCTCATTCTTAGGTTTAGGGCTAGGGATTTGAGGTTTAGGGTTTGGAGTTGGGTTTGGGGGTTGGGGTTAGGTTTAGGGCTATGGTTAGAGGGTTAGAGTTAGAGGGTTAGGGTTTTGGGTTAGGGTTTCAGGTTAGCGTTAGAGGGTTAGGGTTCGAGGGTTAGGGTTAGGGTCGTTAGGGTTAGGGTGGTTAGGGGTTAGGGTTAGGTGTTAGGGTTTAGGGTTTATGGTTAGGTTTAGGGTTTGGGCTTTGGGGTTTGAGGTTTGGGTTTAGGGTTTGGGGCTTAGAGTATAGGGTTTAGAGTGTAGGGTTTTGGTGTGTAGTGTTTTGGGGTGTAGGTGTTTAGGTTGTAGGTTTTAGGGTATAGGGGTTAGGGTTTGGGTTAGATTTAGAGTTTAGGGCCTTGGGGGTTAGGACCTAAGGGCTTAGGGTCTTAGGGGCTTTGGGGCTTAGGGCTTAGGGGCTAGAGTTAGAGGGCCAGGGTTATGGTTTGATTCCTGGCTGGCAATTTTTTTCCTTCAATATTTTGTATAAGTCATCCCATTGCCTTCTTGCCTCCATGATTTCTGCTGAGTAGTCCAAGTTTCTTATTATTTACTCTCCTTTGTTGGTGACTTCCTTTATCCCTAGCCTCTCTTAAAATTCTCTTTATATTTGATTTTGGCAAGTTTGATTATTATATGTCTCGGTCACTTTCTTTTGAGATATACCTTATATGGATTTTGATGAGCATCTTTCATGATATCAGGGAAGTTTTCTGCCAACAAATCTTCAACAGTTCCCTCTGTATTTTCTGTTAGCCCTCCCTGTTCTGGTACTGCAATCACTCATAGTTATTTCTCTTGATAAAGTCCCACATGATTCTTTGGATTTCTTCATTTAAAATTCTTTTATCTGCTTTCTCTTCAAATATATTAGTCCCAAGAGTTTTATCTTCAGTCTCAGTAATTCTGCCTTCCAGTTCTTCAATTGTGCTCTTCTTACTTTCTATTGAGTTTTCTAATTCTGTAATTTTATTGTTAATCTTCTGAATTTCTGATTGCAGTCTCTCTATGGTTTTTTGCAGCTTATTAAATTTTTAATTATGTTCTTGAGTAACCCTTTTAATTTCTTCGGCTGCTTTATCTTTGTGTTCCTTGGCTTGTTCTGCATTTTGCCTCATTTCCTTCCTGATGTCTTTAAGAGTTCTGTATATTAATCTTTTGTATTCTGCATCTGGTAATTCCAGGATTGCACCTTCATCCAGAAGATTGCTTGAGTCTTTGTTCTGAGAGCTTGTTGAAGCAATCATGGGTCAGCTTCTTCTTTTTTTTTTATTTTAATAATTTTTATTGTGTTTTAAGTGAAAGTTTACAGATCAAGCCAGTCTCTCACATAAAAACTTATACACAATTTGTTACATATTCCCAATTACTTTCCCCCTAATGGGACAGCCCACTCCCTCCTTCCACTCTTTCTTTTCGTGACCATTTTGCCAGTTTCTAAGCCCCTCTACCCACCCATCTCCCTTCCAGACAGGAGATGCCAACATTGTCTCAAGTGTCCACCCAAACCAAGTAGCTCACGCCTCACCAGCATCCCTCTCCAACCCATTGTCTAGTCCAATCCATGTCTGATGAACTGGCTTTGGGGATGGTTCCCGTAGTGGGTAAACGGAAGGTGTGGGGGCCATGATCACTGGGGTCCTTCCAGTCTCAGTCAGACCATTAAGTCTGGTCTTTTCATGAGAATTTGGGGTCTGCATCCCACTGTTCTCCTGCTCCCTCAAGGGATCTCTGTTATATTCCCTGTCAGGGCAGTCATTGGTTGTGGCCCGGCACTATCTAGTTCTTCTGGTCTCAGGATGATGTAGTCTCTAGTTCAGGTAGTCTTTTCTGTCTCTTGGGCTCGTTATTATCTTATGTTCTTGGTGTTCTCCATTCTCCCTTGATCCAGGTGGGTTGAGAATCATTGATGCATCTGAGATGGCTGCTTGCTAGCATTTAAGATCCCAGATGCCACTCTTCAAAGTGGGATGCAGAATGTTTTCTTAATAGATTTTATTTTTCCAGTTGACTTAGATGTCCCCTGAAACCAGGGTCCCCAAACCCCTGTCCCTGCTTTGCTGAACTTCAAAGCATTCAGTTTATTCAGGAAACTTCTTTGCTTTGGTTTAGTCCAGTTGTGCTGACCTCCACTGTGTTGAGTGTTGTCCTTCCATTCACCCAAAGTAGTTCTTGTCTATCTCTTTAGTAAATACCCCTCCCCTCTCCTCCCTCCCTCCCCCCTCTCGTAACAACAAAGGAATATGTTCTTCTCAGTTTAAAATATTTCTCAAGATCTTATAATAGTGGTGTTATACACTTTTTGACCTTTTGCAACTAATTTCACTCAGTATAATGCCTTCCAGGTTTCTCCATGTTATGAAGTGTTTCACAGATTCATCACTGTTCTTTATTGATGTGTAATATTCCATTGTGTGAATATACCTTATTTATCCATTCATCCATTGATGGGTACCTTGGTTGGTTCCATCCTTTTGCTTTTGTAAACAGTGCTGCAATAAACATAGATGTGCATATATGTGTTTGTGTAAAGGCTCTTATTTCTCTAGGATATATTCCGAGGAGTGGGATTGCTGGGTTGTATGGTATTTCTATTTCTAACTTTTTAAGGAAGCGCCAAATTGACTTCCAAAGTGGTTGTATACCGTTTTACATTCCCACCAGCAGTGTATAAGTGTTCCAGTCTCTCCACGGCCTCTCCAACATTTATTATTTTGTGTGTTTTGGATTAATGCCAGCCTTGTTGGAGTGAGATGGAATCTCATTGTAGTTTTTTGATTTGCATTTCTCTAATGGCTAATGATTGAGAGCATTTCCTCATGTATCTGTTAGCCGCCTGAATGTCTTCTTTAGTGAAGTGCCTATTCATATCCTTTGCCCATTTTTTAATTGGGTTGTTTGTCTTTTTGTGGTTGAGTTTTAGCAGAGTCATGTAGATTTTAGAGATCAGGCATGGGGCAGAGATGTCTTAGCTGAAAACTTTTTCCCAGTCTGTGGGTGGTCTTTTTACTCTTTTGGTGAAGTCTTTAGATGAGCATAGGTGTTTGATTTTTAGGAGCTCCCAGTTATCTGGTTTCTCTTCGTCATTTTTAGTAATGTTTTGTATTCTGTTTATGCCATGTATTAGGTCTCCTAATGTTGTCCCTATTTTTTCTTCCATGATCTTTATCGTTTTAGATTTTATGTTTAGGTCTTTGATTCATTTGGAGTTAGTTTTTGTGCATGGTGTGTGGTATGGGTCCTGGTATGGGTCCCGTTTCATTTTTTGCAGATGGATATACAGTTACGGCAGCACCTTTTGTTAAAAAGACTATCTTCTCCCCAATTAACTGACACTGGGCCTTTGTCAAATATCAGCTGCTCATATGTGGATGGATTTATATCTCGATTCTCAATTCTGTTCCATTGGTCTGTGTGTCTGTTGTTGTACCAGTACCAGGCTGTTTTGACTACTGTGGCAGTATAATTGGTTGTAATATGGGGAAGGGTGAGTCCTCCCACTTTGTTCTTTTTTAGTAATGCTTTACTTCTCCGCGACTTCTTTCCCTTCCATATGAAGTTGGTGATTTGTTTCTCCATCTTTTTAAAAAATGTCATTGGAATTTGGATCGGAAGTACATTGTATCTATAGATGGCTTTTAGTAGAACGGACAATTTTACAATGTTGTCTTCCTATCCATGAGCAAGGTATGTTTTTCCAATTACGTAGGTCCCTTTTGTTTTTTTGCAGTAGTACCTTGTAGTTCTCTTGGTATAGCTCTTTTACACTTTTGGTAAGGTTTATTCCTAAGTATTTTATCTTCTTGGGGGCTGCTGTGAATGGTATTCATTTGGTGATTTCCTCTTCAATGTTCCTTTTGTTGATATAGAGGAATCCAACTGATTTTGTATGTTTATATCGTAATCGGAAACTTTGCTGAACCCTTCTGTTAGTTTTAATAGTTTTCTTGAGGATTCCTCAGGGTTTTCTGTGTATAAGATAATGTCGTTGGAAAATAGAGATAATTTTATTTCTTCCTTACCAATCTGGATGCCCTTTATTTCTTTGTCTAGCCCAGTTGCTCTGGCTAGGACCTCTAGCTCAATGTTGAATAAGAGCAGTGATAAAGGGGATCCTTGTCTGTTTCCCGTTCTCAAGGGAAATGCTTTCGGGCTCTCTCCATTTAGGATGATGCTGGGTATTGGCTTTGTATCAATACCCTTTATTATATTGAGGAATTTTCCTTCTATTCCTATTTTGCTGTGAGTTTTTATCATGAGTGGGTGTTGGACTTTGTTAAATGCCTTTTCTGCATCAATTGATAAAATTATGTGGTTCTTGTCTTTTTTTTATGTGCTGGATTGCATTAATTGTTTTTCTAATATTGAAGCAACTTTGCATACCTGGTATAAATCCTACTTGGTTATGGTGGATTTTTTTTTTCATATGTTGTTGAATTCTGTTGGCTAGAATTTTCTTGAGGATTTTTGCATCTATGTTCATGAGGGATATAGGTCTGTAATTTTCTTTTTTTGTGTTGTCTTTAGCTGGTTTTGGTATCAGGGTTATGCTGGCTTCATAGAAGGAGTTAGGTAGTATTCCGTCCTTTTCTATGCTTTGAAATACCTTCAGTAGTAGTGGTAAGTCTTCCCTGAAAGTTTGGTAGAACTTTGCAGTGAAGCCGTCAGGGCCAAGGCTTTTTTTGTTGGGAGTGTTTTGATTACCTTTTCAATCTCTTTTTTTGTTATGGGTTTATTTAGTTGTTGTACTTCAGTTTGTGTTAGGTAGGTAGTGTGTTTCTAGGAATTCATCCATTTTTTCTAGGTTTTCAAATTTGTTAGAATACAATTTTTTGTAGTAATCTGTTATGATTGTTTTACTTTCAGTTGGATCTGTTGTGATATGGCCCATCCCATTTCTTACTCGGATTATTGGTTTCTTTTCCTGTATTTCTTTAGTCAGTCTGGCCAATGGTTTATCAATTTTGTTAATTTTTTCAAAGAAGCAGTTTTTGGCCTTGTTAACTCTTTCGATTGTTTTTCTATTCTCTAATTCGTTTAATTTTGCTGTACTTTTTATTTTTTGCTTTCTTCTGGTGCCTGACAGTTTCTTTTGTTGCTCTCTTTCTGTTTGTTCAAGTTGTAGGGACAGTTCTTTCATTTTGGCTCTTCTTTAATATGTGTGCCTTTATTGATATAAATTGACCTCTGAGCACTGCTTTCACCATGTCCCAAAGGTTTTCACAGGAAGTGTTTTCAGTCTTATTGAATTCTGTGAATTTCTTTATTCCTTCCTTAAGGTCTTCCATAACCCAGTCTTTTTTGAGCAGGGTATTGTGCAGTTTCCAAGCATTTGATTTCTTTTCCCTGGTTTTTCTGTTATTGATTTTTACTTTTATGGTCTTTCGTTCAGAGAAGATGTTTTGTAATATTTCAGTGTTTTGGGTTCTGTAAAGGCTTGGTTTATGACCTAATATGTGATCTATTCTAGAGAATGTTTCATGTGCACTAGAAAAGAAATTATAGTTTGCAGCTGTTGGGTGGAGTGTTCTGTATAAGTCTATGAAGTGAAGTTGTTTAATTGTAGCAATTAGATCTTCCATGTCTGTATTGAGCTTCTTACTGCATTTCCTATCCTTCACTGAGAGTGTTGTGTTGAAGTCTGCTACTATAATTGTGGAGGTGTCTATCTCACTTTTTAATTCTGTTAACGTTTGTTTTATGAATGTTGCGGCCCTATCATTGGGTGCATAAATATTTAATACAGTTATATCTTCCTGGTAAATTGTCCCTTTAATCATTATGTAGTGTCCTTCTTTATCCTTTGTGGTGGATTTAACTTTAAAGTCTATTTTGTTGGAAATTGATATTGCCTCTCCTGGTCTTTTTTGATTGTTGTTTGCTTGATATATTTTTATCCATCCTTTCAGTTTTAGTTTATTTGTGTCTCTACGTCTATGGCATGTCTCTTTTAGGCAGCATACGGACTGATCATGTTTTTTTATCCAGTCTGCAACTTTCTGTCTCATTATTGGTGAATTTAGTCTATTTACATTAAATATAATTATAGATAAGTATGAGTTTAGTGCTGTCATTTTGATGCCTGTTTTTGACAATTTCATTTTTCCATTTACTTTTTTGTGCTGAGTTTTTCTTTGTAGAATGTGTGTTCCTCCTTTTTATAGTATCTGAGTTTATGTTTTTTATGTTGGTGAGTCATTATGTTTATCTTGGTTTTTATTTTGAAGTATGGAATTGTTAGACCTCGTTGTGGTTACCTTAATATTTACCCCGGTTTGACTAAGTAAAAAGCTAAGTTGTTTTGCCCTGTATCGCCTTGGTTTCCTCTCCATATGTAAGATCTATGCCTCCTGTATTTAGTCCCTCTTTTTTTGTCTATTGTAATCTTTTACATAATCACATCAATGATTCCCTGTTTTGAGCAGTTTTTTTTTAATTAATCTTATTTTGTTTTTGTGATTTCCCTATCTGAGTTGATATCAGGATGTTTTGTTCTGTGACCTTGTGTTGTGTTGGAATCTGATATTATTGATTTTCTGACCAAAGAATTTCCTTTAGTAATTCTTGCAGTTTTGGTTTGGTTTTTGCAAATTCTCTAAGCTTGTGTTTATCTGTAAATATCTTAATTTCACCTTCATGTTTTAGAGTTTTGCTGGATATATGATTCTTGGCTGACAGTTTTTCTTCTTTGAGTGCTCTATATATGTTACTCCATTGCCTTCTTGCCTGCATGGTTTCTGCCGAATAGTGCAAACTTATTGATTCTCCTTTGTAGGTAACTTTTCGTTTATCCTTGGGTGCTTTTAAATTTTTCTCTTTATCTTTGGTTTTGGCAGGTTTGATGATATGTCTTGGTGATTTTCTTTTGGGATCTATCTTGTATGAGGTTCGATGAGCATCTTGGGTGGATATCTTTTCATCTTTCACGAAGCCAGGGAATTTTTCTGCCATCAGATCTTCCACTATTCTCTCTGTATTTTCTGTTACCCCTCCCTGTCTGGAACTCCAGTCACACGCAAATTATTCTTGATAGAGTCCCCCATGATTCTTAGGGTTTCTTCATAGTTTTAAATTCTATTATCTGATTTTTCTTCAACTATATTTGTGTCAATTGTCTTATCCTCTAGCTCCCCCACTCTGCATTCCAGTTCCTCGAGTCTGCTCCTCTGACTTCCTATTGAGTTGTCTGTGTGACTTTATTGTTAATCTTTTGGATTTCTGAGTGCTGTCTCTCTATGGATTCTTACAGCTTATTAATTTTTTCACTATGTTCTTGATTAATCTTTTGGATTTCTTCAACTGCTTTACCCGTGTATTCCTTGGCTTTTTCTGTAGATTGCCTTATTTCATTTGTGAGGTCATTCTTGATGTCTTCAAGCATTCTGTATACAATTGTTTTATATTCTATATTTGGCAATTCTAGGAATGTATCCACATCCAAGAATGATTTTGATTCTTTGATTTGGGGGTTTGTAGAAGCAATCATGGTCTGCTTCTTCATGTGATTTGATGTCGACTGCTGTCTCTGAGCCATCTATAAGATTTTGTCACATTTTCTTTTATATTTGCTCACTGAGTCTTATCTTGTTGTTTTGTTTTGTTACAATACACCCAGATGGGCTACTAGGTTGTGGTATGGTGATTGCTGTAGGTTTTGAAACACTTACATCCTGTTACCAGCTTGCCTGAACTGTTACCAGGTATATAAGTGTATGAGTCCATTCACTATTCTTGAATAGAATCAGCTCAGGTGTCCTGATAGCTGGTCACCTAGTGTGTGGTGTAGGCTCTCATCTATTATCTTAGAGGAGTAGTGGTGATGGTTGTATGCACCAGTTTCTATTAGTGGCAGGGGGTCACATTTCGAGGAGGGCAGGATGCTGACAGCCTTCCTTCAAGTGTCAGTGAGGTAGGTGTGGCTCTATTCTCTAGAGCACTCTGGTGGGTGGGCTCTGCAGCTGTATCTTAGGCACCCAATGCTTGGGAGATGTCACTATTCTCAGACCCCTCTAGCAGGTGGCTAGGTGGTGTGGGTGGAGTCTCAGCACTCAGTTCGCTGGTGTGGATCAGCGAGGGCTCTGTTTAGTAGGTAGAGAGGTATCTGACCTCCAAAACTTGCCTTTCCACTGCTGAGCTAAAATAATTATGGTGAGATCTCTATCAGAATCGCCTTTGCAGTATAATAGCCACCTAGTTACCTGTAGGGTGAAAGCCAAAGACTATGGGTCTGTTAATGCCTGGATGGAGCTGATACTGTATTGTTATTCCAGTTTAGGGAAGTCAGGGAAGGATTTTTTCTTTGATTGTTAAATGCTGCTTTTCTCAGGCCAGGGGAATGGGTTAGAAAAGAAAGAAGAAAAAAAAATCGAGCAGTGCACTTCACTCTCTGGCACAGAGAATTCCAATGTTAATGAAGCTGGCTGGGGCAATGAGGGGTGGAATCAGATATATAGAAGAGAGTAGCCTGGCAAAATATACAAAGTTTACTTATGTTGTTTGGTGAGGACTGTTTTTTCTGAGATTCCAGAGCATTGTGTAGCTTGTGTGTGGTGGCTGGATCCCTGCTGAGACTGTCCCAGAGGGTTAGGGCTGCGTCCATGCTCACACCGTCTCAGGAAGCTGCAATCAGCTCCCCCACACTTAGTCCCAAGCCCAGCACCAAGGTTTCCTTTCTGGGACGCTGTACTCCAGGCTCCAAAACCAGTCGCTGCTTTCCCATGGTTTTTCGTTTCCCTGTCAGCCGCGTCTGTGTGGAGCCTGCATGTGCTGCCTGGGTCTCCTCCGAGGTTCTTCCTGAGGGTTAGGCCTACATCCATGCTTCCCTGTCTCAGTAAGCCACAATCAGCCCCACCACTCTGGCACCAGGGAACCGTGAGGGCTCAAGGCTGTGGCGTGGAACACTGGCTCCGGAAGCGGTCCCTGCTGCAGTGTGACTTTTTGCTCACCTGTCACTCAGGTCAACTCCTTAGTTCTGTGTTTGATGGTCAGGGTTTGTAGATTGTCCTTTATGTAATTGATTCACTTGTTTTTTCGAGTCTTTGTTTCAAGAGGGATAAGCCGAAGCTTCTACCTAGTCAGCCATCTTGGTCCTGCTCCTGTGTCTGCCTCTTTATGTGATTTGATATTGACTGTTGTCTCTGAGCAATCTGTAAGTTATTGTATCAGTTTATTTTATGCTTGCTTTTTGTATCCTAGCTTCTTGCTTTGTTTAGTTTTGGTATTCCCAAATAAGCTGCTTGAGTGCGCTAGGTTGATTATTTTCACCTTTGAAGCTCTAATGTACTATCACCAGATGGCTAGCACTGTTACCAGGTATATGAGCCTAGGAGTTCATTTAGTTTTCTTGTATGGATTCAACTCAGGTGCCCAGGTAGTTGGTCATAAAGTGTGTGGTACAGGCTCTGTCCTACAGTCTTAGAGGGGCAGGGGTTATTGGTGTAGGCAGAAGTATCTGGCTGCAGTAGGGGGTCAGACTCTGATCAAGGCAGGGGTCTGACAGCTGTGCTCTGAGTGTCTGTGAGGAAAGTGCATCCCTGTTCTGTAGAGCACACGGGTGGGTTCTGCAGAAGGGCGATGGGTACCCAATGCTTTTGGTTGTAAGTTCTGGGCGGTACTACTTACCCTTGGAGCCCTGTCACAGGTGGCTAGGTATTGTGGGTGGGGCCACCAGTCCTTAGGCCCCTGATGTGGGTAGGTGAAGATGCTGTTTAATAGGCAAAGCGGTGTCAAACATCAAACACCCATCTTTCCACCGTCCAGCTGAAACAGTTGCAGTCTGGCAACAAGGGCCTATTCTCCTGAAATGGGCCCACGCAGGTCCATGCTGGGGTGAAAGGTATTCAAAGCCCATGGACCATTTGTGCCTGAACAAGAGCTGCTTGTGTCCTGAGCTCCTCAGCTTAATTGAGCTGGCAGATTATCTTTCCCCCAGTTGTGAACTTATACCTTCTTCAAGGATGGAAAAATGGCTCAGAGTGGTACCAGGGCCTATCTCAGGCCCAGGGAAGTTGACAGCCACTGAAGCCGGCTTGGGGGCTGGGGGCGTGGTAAAATAAACACAAGTAATTAGCTTTTGCTGAGAGTGCCGTTCTTCTCTTGTTCTGGAGGTGTGAGTAGTCTGTGCAACTTGCTGTCTTTCCCTGAGCTAAGCGCCTCTGGAACGCTACTGCCAGCCCCACTGCAGTCGCTCCAGGGAATGGTGCCTGAGGGTTCCTGGCTATTCAGGTCCAGTAACTCCTCTCCACTTCCAAATAGTCTCTCCCTCCCCCTGCCGTTGAGTCCATTTTCTAACTTTGCCTTTGATGTTCAGGGTTCCTAGCTTGTCATAAATATAATCGCTTCACTTGTTTTTTCGGGTCTTTTTTGTAAGAGGGATCACTGGCAGCATCTCCCTACTCTGCCATCTTGGCCTCGCCTCTCTAATATAATCAACAATTTTTTTTTAAATGAAAAAAAAGAGTGAAACCTGTAGAAACAACAAATAACAGAATGAGATCCACAGAAAAACTAGATATTGGAGCTATCAGACAAAGACACCGAAATAACTCTATTATGTTCAAAGAAATAAAGGCAAGACTTAGAAATTTGGCAAAAAACTAGAAACTAAGAAAAAGATCAACTTAGAAAGTCAACTGAAAACTATAGCTGAAGTTAAAATCTTAATGCATGTATATAACAGCGGATTAAAAATGCTGAAGAGAGATTTAGTGAACTGGAAGATATGTTGGAAGAAAATAGAGGCATAGACAAAAGAAAAAATATATAAAATATAAAAAGGAATAAGATATAGAGAATACAATGAGAATATCTAGCATAAGATTAAGAAGGAAGAAAAAGAATGAGGCAGAAAAACTGAGATTATGGCTGAGAATTTTCTTCAAATGATTAATGATATCAAGTCACAGATCCTAGAAGACTTACAAAACCCAAACCAAAAAAAAAAAAAAAACCAAAAAACCCACTGCCGTCGAGTCGATTCTGACTCAAAGCGACCCTACGGGACAGAGTAGAACTGCTCCGTAGAGTTTCCAAGGAGCGCCTGGTGGATTCGAACTGCTGACGTTTTGCTCAGCAGCCATAACACTTAACCGCTACGCCACCAGGGTTTCCTTATAAGACCCATGTAGGGTAAATACAAAGAAATTCGTATCTAGGTACATCATAGTAGAACTGCTGAAGCTAAAGACAAAAAACCCCACAAAAATCAAATAATTTAAAACTACTTAAAGAATGGAAGAGATTATCTTTAAAGGACAAAGAAAAAAACTGACTGATGACTTCTCTACAGAAATAGTGACAACCCTAAGATAATAAAAAAAAAGACAATAAGATGATATATTTAAATTATAGAGAGAAAATCCATGGCAACCCAGAACTCTATGCTGAGGAAAAACATCATGAATGAGCAAAGACCTTTTGTTTTCAGACAAACAAAACCTGGATAAGTTAACATCAGCATGCCCACATTAAAGAAAATTCCAAAGGTACTCTTCAAGCAGAAAGAAAATAAGGTGAAAGGCTTAAGATGCAAGAAGGAATGAAAGTTAATGAAACGAGTAAAAATAGAGGATTACTGACTGCATGACATAATAAGAATAGACATTATTGGGTTTAAAATATGTAAGAAATTAGAATGTATGATAACCACAGCCTTTTGACTTTAATGGCTGTATGGTCAGGAAACATGCTGTGTAATATTTTGATGTTTTGGATTCTGTTAATGCTTGTTTTGTGGCCTAATACGTGGTCTATTCTCAAGAATGCTCCATGAGCGTTAGAAAAGAAAGTTTACTTGACTACCATTGGGTGGAGTGTTGTGTTTAAGTCTATGAGACCAAGTTGGCTGATTGTGGTATTTAGATCTTCTGTGTCTTTATTGAGCTTCTTTATGGATATCCTGTCTGTCATCAGAAGTGGTATGTTGAAGTCTTCTACTATTATTGTGGAGCTATTTCTCTTTTCAATGCTGTTTGAGTTTGTTTTATGTATTTTGGAGCCCTGTCATTGGGTGTATAAGTATTTATTATGATTTTGACCTCCTGGTATATTGACCCTTTAATCATTATATAGTGTATTTCCTTTTCCTTTGTGGAGGATTTTACTTTAAAGCCTGTTTTATCAGAGATTAATATTGCCACTCTTATTTTTTATTGTTGTCTGCTTGATATATATATATATATATATATATATATATATATTTCCATTCTTTGAGATTTAGTTTGTTTATGTCTTTGAGTCTATGGTGTGTCTCTTGCAGTCTGCATACAGACGGATCATGTTTTCTAATCCATTCTGCTACTCTCTGTCTCCTTATGGGTGCAATTAAACCATTTACATTTATCGTAATTATTCATAGTTAACGAGTTTTTTTATGAGTTTAGTGCTGTCATTTTCATCTTTTTTGTGTATGTCTTGTTGGCATTTTCCTTATTCCATTTAATTTTCTCTGTTGAGTCGTTTTTCTTTGTGCATTTTCTTTCCATCCTCTTCATTTTTGTTGCCTTTGTATTTACTGCTAATTTATTTTTTTCTGTGCTGAATCGTTTTTCTTTTTAGTCTTTCATCTTCTTCCTTGTTGTTGCTTTTGTATTTGCTGAAAATTTATGTTTTCCTTGTTTTTTTTAAATTTTAATGTGTAGGATTGTTAGTTTCCTTTGGGTTACCTTAACATTTACCTGTTTTTCTAAATTTAAACCAATCTTTTATTTCTTTATATTGTCTTGACTTCCTCTCCATATGAAAAAACTATGACTACATTATTTAGTCCCTCTTTTTTGTGTTAATGTTGTCATCTTTTACAGATCGATGTCTCTGTTTCTACATTTTCAGTGTTTTAGCTTTCATTTATTTGTGACGTCCCTATGTGGGTTGATATCTGGTTGTTCTGTCCCGTGTTCTAGTTTTGGGTTGTTAGCTGATGTTATTGATTTTCTAACTGGAGAACTCCCTTTATTATTTCTTGTCATATTGGTTAGGTTTTTAAAAATTCCTTAAACTTCTGCTTGTCTGGAAATGTCCTAATTTCACCATCATATTTGAGAGAGAGTTTTGCTGGATATATAATTCTTGGCAGGCAATTTTTTTTTTTTCCTTCAGGGCTTTGTATATGTCCTTCTTGCCTGCACGGTTTCTGCTGAGTAGTCCAAGCTTAGTCTTACTGACCCTTCTTTATAGGTGACTTTTTGTTTATCCCTAGCTACTCTTAAAATTCTCTCTTTATATTTGGTTTTGACAAACAAGATTATAATATGTCCTGGTGACTTTATCTTGGCATCTACCTTGTGTGGGGTTCAGTAAGCATCTTGGATAGATATCATCTTATCTTTCACAAGATCAGTGAAGTTTTTAGCCAAGAAGTCTTGAACAATTCTCACTGTGTTTTCTGTTATCCCTCCACCCCCTGCCCCGATTCTGGTGTTCCAATCACTCTTGATAGAAAAAAAATAATTCTTAGAGTTTCTTCAATTTAAAAAAATTATTTTATCTGATTTTTCCTCAGATAACTTGGCGTCAATTGCTTTATCTTCAGTCTCACTAATTCTGACTTCCAGTGCCTCAATTCTGCTCCTCTTGTTTTCTATTGAGTTGTCTAATTCTGAAATTTCATTGTTACTCTTTTGGATTTGCTTGCTATCTTTCTATGGATTCTTGCAGCCTGTTACATTTGTCATTATACTCTTGTATAACCTTCTTAAGTTACTCTGTTGTTTTATCTGTGTGTTCCTTGGCTTGTTCTTCGTTTTGCCTGATCTCCTCCTGGATCTCTTGAAGAGCTCGGTCTCTTAATCTTTTAAATTCTACCTCCGGCAATTCCTGGAATTTCTCTTCATTTGGAAGATTTCTTGATTTGTTGTTTTGGGAGCTTCCTGAATCCATCATGGTCTGCCTCTTTATGTTATTTGATATTTACACTTGTCTCTGAGCCATTAGTGAGTTATTATATTCATTTATTTTATGTTTGCTTGCTGAGTCGGAATCTACTTGACGGCACTGGGTTTGGTTTTTTTTTTTTTTTTTTTTTTTTTGGTGTACTGTGTCCTAGCTTCTTGTTTTATTTTGATATGCCCAAATAGGCTGCTTGGGTGAGCTAGTTTGATTATTGGCACCTTTTGAAGCTCTTACGTCCTGTCACCAGGTGATCAGAGCTGTTACTAGGTATGTGAGCCTAGGAGCCCTTTTACATTCTTGTATGGATTCAGCTCAGGTGTCCAGGTAGTCGGTCACCAAGTGTGTGGTGTAGGCTCTTACCTACAGTCCTACATAGACAGGGTTGATTGGTGTAGGTACAGGTGTCTGGCTACTGTGGGGGGGATGACTGCCCCTGAGTGTCTGGGAGGAAAGCATGTCCCTGTTCCCTAGAGCACATAGGTGGGTGGGTTTTGCAGCCAGACCATGGTCACCCAATGCTGTTGGTTGTAAGGACTGGGATTCACCACTTACTCTTGGACTCCTGAATTGGGTGGCTAGGTGGCATGGATGGAGCCACCAACTCTCAAGTCACTGATGTGGGTAGGTGAGGACCCTGCTTAATTGGCAGAACATTGTCAAATATCAGAAATCTGCCCCTCCACTTTATAGCTGATACAGTTGAAAGTAGGCTTCAGGTATATACCCTGTCGTAGTGTGCTAATGAGAGCCTATGCTGTTGAAATGGGCCCACACAGATCTATGCAAGGGTGAAAGGCATTCAAAGTCCTTGGACCCCTTATGTCTGTGCCTTCCCTGAGTTCCTGGCTTAGGGAAGCTGGCAGATTATTTTTTGTTGTTTGTTCCTGCTCCAGGGCGTGTAATAGTTCCTACTTCTGGCCCAGGGGACCCAGAAATAGCTGAAGCTGGTCCAAGACTAAAAACAGAGAGGGAGGAAGCAGGTAAATGGGAGAGATGTTCTTCCCAAAGGGGATGATTTTTGATTTGTGTGGCATTTTAAATGCATGTACTTATCTTTTGCCAACTTAGCACTGCTTTTCACTGCTTATGGAGGCTTGTGTAGGCTTTCCACCACTCGGTCTCTTCAGATGTGGAAAACATGTCCCGAGCGTCACTGCTTGCGTCACCGCACATGCCATCTGATCCAGCCTGCAGGGTGCTGGTTTCTGCCGGGTCAGGTCTGTCAAACTCTCACTGCTTCTGAACCATATTCCCCTCCCCCTGCCACTAAGTCCAATTCTGTAACTTCACCTTTGATGTTCAGGGCTCCTAGATTGTCATATATAATCGATTTACTTCTCTGGGTCTTTGTTATAAGAGGGGCTACATAAAGCATCTGACTACTTTGCCATCTTGGCCCCACCCCCTACAAGAGACATTTTTCATCACATTCCTGAATCTGACACTCTCAGAGAAACTTATCTCTGAGAAAATGAAATAGGGATGAGGCAGTAGGCAGAACAAACCCGTTGGGTTGGAGTCAATTCTGATGCATAATGACCCTATAGGTCAGAGTAGAACTGCCTCATAGGGTTTTCAAGGAGCGGCTGTTGCATTTGAACTACTGGGCCAGAGTATATTTGGAGCACTGGTGGTGCAGTGGTTAAGAACTCAGCTGCTAACGAAAAGCTTGGCAGTTCGAATACATTAGCTGCTCCATGGAAACCCTATGAGGGCAATTCTACTCTGTCCTATAGCGTTGCTGTGTGTTGAAATCAATTCACCAGCAATGGGTTTGGTTTTTTGATTTACATGCCTACATGAGTAAAATTTGACTTGAATCTCTAAACTTAATTCTAACGTAAGAATGATATTGTAGCACTTCTCCGTAAAGGTTTGTCTTAAGTCATCAGGATAAATCCAAACCCACTGCCGTCAAGTCGATTCTGACTCATCCTGACCCTATAGGACAGAGTAGAACTGCCCGATAGAGTTTCCAAGGAGCGCCTGGTGGATTTGAACTACCGTTCTCTCGGTTAGCAGTTGTAGCACTTACCCACTATGCCACCAGGGTTTCCTCAGCAAGATAAGCCTGTGCTAATTTATTGGATACCTTCAGGAATTCTTCATCAGTTATATTCACATTAAGAAGGAAAAAAATATCAGAAGGAACTTCATACATCCTTACCCTTCATTTCATGCAAGATTCAAGTGTGTCAGTGATGGTGGTTATGTAAAATTGATTCCTGGCACTCAATACTTCTGGAGCATTTCTGTCATTTACTTGTTTCTTTTAATGCTTCTGCAACAATAAACTGTTTGATAATCAGTATTTGGCAGTATTTGTTTTATTGTGTTTTCAAAATATTCTCTTATGTAAATATCTTGTTAATAGCTGGTAGAGATCTATGCATGTCTATAAATTTACTTCTGAATCTTGGAGAATTGACTCGTCAAATGGAAATGATGCAATATATTATTATACATAACAAACATAAATACATGGTCTGTGTTTCCATTTCGTTGGCGACGTTTTAAGCTTCTGTTCTGGTATCGCCTTTTTGTGACTGGTCTTCAGCAATATTCTCTATGGCACCTAGAATCTGGGTGTGTGATTCCAGGATTGCACTCGTTGCTATAGCATGTGCTTCCCAGTGGTTATTAGAAAGACATTTTAATGGTGATCATTGCCTATGAACAGCTCATCGGTGAATAGAGATGGCAAAAAATTTGTAAAATATCTGAATAGAAGAAAAAAATCATTTTTTTGACAAAAATCCATTGTGATACATCCTACAAAATTAAGTGAATATGCAGCACCTTGGTATGAAAATGGCGTATTCATTACATTCCAGAATTTTCTGTTGCATGCCTTTATAATGCAGTGACATTTCACAGCATTGTCATAGGATTGGTCTCTGCACTTAGAAAAATCAATTTTGCAAACTTCGCCTAATTAGTGAAACCCTTGGTTTGCAATGTCTTTGAGGGCTAATGCGATGTGTTCTCCTGACTCGCTTGGTGCATGTTATGCCTTCTTTTCCTCAAGTTTCTTCAGTTTGTAATGGAAATGTCTAGCTTGTGCCTTTTATGCCATTGTACCTTTGGAAGCAGATAACTTGTGTCCTAGATTTCACAGATGAAGAGAGATTTTTGAATTTTGGACTTGGACTTGATTTAAGACTTTTTCTATGCTATGATGGGATGAGGAAACCCTGGTGGCGTAGTGGTTAAGTGCTACGGCTGCTAACCAAGAGGTCAGCAGTTCGAATCTGCCAGGCCCTCCTTGGAAACTCTATGGGGCAGTTCTACTCTGTCCCGTAGGGTCACTATGAGTCGGAATCGACTGGACGGCAGTGGGTTTGGTTTTGGTTTGTGATGGGATGAATATGTTTTCCATTTGCAAGAATGTGATTTTGGGGGGGCCAAAGGGTAGAATATCATGGATTGAATTATGTCCCCCCAAAATGTGTGTATCAACTTGGATAGGCCATGTGAGGTTGTCCTCCATTTTGTGATGGTAATTTTATGTTGAGAGGATTAGGGTGGGATTTTAACACCTCCCTAATCCTAGATACACGGAGTTTCCCTAGGGTGTGGCCTGCACCACCTTTTATCTCTCAGGAGATGAAAGGAAAGAGAGTTGGGGACCTCATACTATCAAGAGCAGAGCATGCCCTTTGGACCCGGGGTCCCTGCACCTGAGAAGCTCCTTGACCATGGGAAGATGGAGGACAAGGACCTTCTTCCAGAATCAACAGAGAGAGAAAGCCTTCCCCTGGAGCTGACGTCCTGAATTTGGACTTGTAACCTACTAGACTGTGAGAAAATAAATTTCTCTTTGTTAAAGCCATCCACTTATGGTATCTGTTGTGGCAGCACTAGGTGACTAAGGCAGCGATGATTTTAGCTTCTGTTTTGGAGTTTCCTTTTTGTATCTGGTCTTCAGCAATATTCTGTGTGGCACCTAGAATTGTACTTGTTGCTATAGCATGTGCTTCCCAATGTGTATTAGACATTTTAATGCTCAATCATTGCCTGAATATGTTTTAAGAACAGCTCATCAGTGAGTAGAGGTGGCAAAAAATTTGTAAAGTAACTGAATATTAGAAAAAACATCAATTGCTTTTGGACAAAAAAAAAATCTATTGCGATACATCCTACAAAATTAAGTGAATGTGCAGCACCTTGGTATGAAAATGACATATTAATTTCATTCCAGAATTTTCTGTTGTATGCCTTTATAATGCAGTGACGTAAAGGCAGCATTGTTATAGGATTGGTCTCTGCACTTAGAAAAATCAATTTTGCAAGCTTCACATTATCAGTGAAACACTTGCTTTGCAATGTCTTTACCAGTATGATTTTTTAAGCTAGTAAATGTGATAAATCACCACACAGGTTTTCTATCTGTTGGAGATATGGATCTTTAAACAATACTTAGCTGGCCTGTATGAGAAGGCTCAGAAGTGGAATCCACAGACAAAATGAAAGATCGAGCTATGCTTATTTCACTGACAGTAGTTGATTGAACTTCATCACTTATCAAGATTATAAATTTTTTACACATTATTTTAGAATTATAGGATGGATTGCCCTTTCCTGTGTTACCATATTTTGAGATGTGACTTGCTAAAAATAGATCAAATGAGCAACAAGTTGAAGCCAACTTTAAAATTTTCCATTTCGTGGGGACCCAAAGACTTCATTTCTTTTTCACGAAGATAGTCCCCATTCAGTGATTGTTATGACAACCACGACACATTACAAAATGGCTTTTCAATACTGATGTTCATTAATTTGTGATTCCAGTTCATAAGTTAAGCCAGAACAATGTGTTTGGTTTAAATATGATAACATGATCTCTGTGAATTGAACTATTTTCATGTTTACCGATCCTATTCAATTTGCACCAATTGCTAAATTCATCTGTAACAATTCGAGAATTAAGTGAGGATGACGGGTTTGTTTGGTTAGTAGGTTTGCAAACAAAACAATACACTGAGCTGACTGATGGAGATTGCAGTAGCCACTCCCTCTTATAATTTTCATCATTAACTTTGCACTCTAGAAAAAATTCTGGCTATAGAACTTTGTTTACCATCCAGGAATTTTCAACACAAATTTACAAGTGGACAACTGTAATGTTGAGAATCACTTGGGCCTCTTTTGATTCAGTGATTTACTCCATTGAAAGAAAATTATTCCACAAGGCAGGATCTGCATTTCTGTTATTTATGGAGTCTGCAGATGTGACAATTTAATATTCTTAGTTTCACTTTCTAGATCATTACTAATTTTTTTTTTTTTTTTTTTTACTACAGCAAGAAATGGATACAGAATTTAGAACAAATCCTGTTATATTTGTATTGCCATCCTTAATTTCAGCACTAGTGGTACTGGTAGGATGATTCCCACCCATAAGCACGTACCTTTAATGGCAGAAGTCTCTTCTGATTTATTACATTCTAAAAAGGAATTTTGGGATTGTCTTTAGGGATTCACAAATCATTTTCTTTTTATCTCCTGCAGGCTTCCATTTTTGCACTCCACTTAGTTATTGCCATTTCATTTTGCCTGGATATAAAATTATGTCACTTTTTAAATTTGATTCTACCATAACAATAAATTTGAATAATAGAAAGTAAATTTATAAAACAGGTAGTTTATAAAATAAAATTTAATTTAGAATTTAGACATTAACACAAAAAATTTGTATTTGAAAATTAAATAACTCATTGCTGTGGATTAAATTTTAACTAACAGTGACCCTATTGGACAGAATAGAACTGCACAGCAGGGCTTCTAAGGAGAGGCTGGTTGAAACCTTTTAGTTTCAGCCAAGCTCTTAAGCAAATGTTCCACCAGGGCTACATTTGAAAATTAGTAAGTAAAAACGTTAATTTGGACCATGAGATTTTGTTCTTCAGGTCTTAGATAGTCCAAAGAAATAGTACATGATATCCTTCTCCATGGACTAATTCCTCCTGAAAACAGGTCCAAAGTATGTAGGATGTAGTCTAGCCATCTTTGCTTCTAGGCTAGGGTACGTTCTGGTTATACTTCTTTCAAGATAGATTTTTTCGTTCTTTTGGCAATTCATGGTGTATTCAGAATTCTTCACCAACACGACAATTAAAAGGCATCAGTTCTTCTACAGTCTTCCTTATTCATCGGCCAGCTTTCCCACACATACGAGGCCACTGAAAACACTGTGGCTTGGATCAGTTGCATCTTAGTTTTCAAGGTGATGTCTTTGCTTTTCAACACTTTAGAGGTCTTTTGCAGCCAGTTTCCCTAATGCAATGCATCTTTTGATTTCTTAACTGCTGTGTCCATGGGTGTTGATTGTGGATCCAAATAAAATGAAATCCTTGACAACTTCAATCTTTTCTCCGTTTATCACGATGTTGCTCATTAGCCCAGTTGTGAGGATTTTTGTTTTCTTCATGTTGAGGTGCAATCTCTACTGAAGGCCGCGGTCTTTGATCTTCATCAGTAAGTGCTTCAAGTCCTCTTATCTTTTAGCAAGCGGGGTTGTGTCATCTGCAAAATGCGGGTTGTTAATGAGTCTTCCTCCAATCCTGATGTCGTGTTCTTCGTATAGTCCAGCTTCTCAGATTATTTGCAGATTAAATAAGTATTGTGAAAGGATACAACCCTGACACACACCTTTTCTGACTTTAAACCACGCAGTATCACCTTTTTCTGTTTGAACGTCTACTTCTTGATCAGGTTCCTCATCAGCACAATTGAGTGTTCTGGGATTCCCACTCTTCGCAATGTTATCCATAATTTGTTATGACCCAAGCAGTCAAATGCCTTTCCATAGTCAATAATACACAGGTAAACATCTTTCTGGTATTCTCTGCTTTCAACCAGAATCGATATGACATCAGCTGTGATATCCCTTCTTCCATGTCCTCTTCTGAATCCTGCTTAAATTTCTGGCAGTTCCCTGTCAATGTACTGCTACAGCTGCTTTTGAATGATTTTTAGCAGAATATTACTTGCATGTGATATTAATGATATTGTTTGATAATTTCCACATTTGGTTGGATCACCTTTCTTAGGAATCGACGTAAATATGGATCCTTGCCAGTTCGTAGGCCATATTTCTTGAGATTAGACAAGTGAGCGATTCCAGTGCTGCATCCATTTGGTGAAACATCTCAGTTGGTATTCCATCAATTCTTGGAGGCTTTTTTTTCTCACCAGTTCCTTCAGTGCAGCATGGACTTCTTCCTTCAGTACCATCGGTTTCTGATCATATGCTACTTCCTGAAATGGTTGAAGGTCGACCAATCCTTTTTGGCATAGTTACTGTGGGTATTACTTTCATCTTCTTTTGATGCTTCCTGCGTCATTTAATATTATACCCGTAGAATCCTTCAGTATTGCAACTCAAGGGTTGAGTTTTTTCTTCAGTTCTTTCAGCTTGAGAAATGCTGAGTGTGTTCTTCTGTTTTGGTTATCCATCTCCAGATCTTTACACGTGTCATTATAATACTTTTTCTTCTCAAGCCACCCTTTGAAATCTTCTGTTCAGCTCTATTACTTCGTCATTTCTTCCTTTCACTTTAGCTACCCGACATTCAAGAGCAAGGTTCAGAGTCTCTTCTGACATCCGTTCTGGTCTTTTCTTTCTTTCCTGTCTTTTAAAGGACCTCTTGCTTTCTTCATGTGTGATGTCCTTGATGTCATTCCACAACTCACCTGGTCTTCAGTTGTTAAGTTTAACACGTAAAATGTATTCTCGAGGTGGTCTGTAAGTACAGGTGAGATATACTCAAGGTCGTACTTTGGCCCTTTTTGACTTATTCTACTTTTCTTCAGTTTCAGCTTGAACTCCCATATGAGCAATTGACAGTCTGTTTCACAATCGATCCCTGGCCTTGTTCTGACTGATGATATGAGTTTTCCCATCTTCTCTTTCCACAGATGTAGTCAGTTTGATTCCTGTGTATTCCATCTGGTAAAGTCCACGTGTATAGCTGCCGTTTATGTTGGTGAAGAAAGATATTTGCAGTGGATGAGTCACTGGTTTTGCAAAATTCTGTCATGAGATTTCTGGCATCATTTCTATCAGCAATGCTGTATTTTCCAACTACTTTTCCTTCTTTGTTTCCAACTTTAACATTCTAAAGACCAGTAATTATCAATGCATCTTGATTGCATGTTTGATCAATTTCAGGCTGCAGACGTTGTTTAAAATCTTCAATTTCTTTGTCTTTGGCATTAGTGGTTGGTGCATAAATTTGAATAGTCATATAAACTGGTCTTCCTTGTAAGTGTATGGATATTAGCCTATCAGTGACAACATTGTACTTCAGGCGAGATCTTGAAATGTTCTCTTTGATGATTAACGTAACGTCATTCTTTTGACTCTGGTGGAATATCCATGTTTGTAAGACTGCTCACAGACTGTTTCACCAGAGAGTTTTCTGGTACTGCAATATCTACCACTAATGTCTGTGATCCCTGTGAATTGGCAAAATAAGAATAGTGCTATAGATTTCTTCCAAATACAGAAAACATAATTATGAAAATGTTCTTGCTGTTGATTATGTTCTTTACCAATCTGTTCGTATGGGATTTTTGATACTTCACTTGAAAAATGAGTCCAAGGTACTGTGATGTGATTGTTTACTTTGTGTGGCCTTTCTAGCCATGGTCTTATAACATCTACCCTGGTACTTGGGCAGGACTGTGTGATAGGGTACTTGTGGCTCACCAAGGGGATTGTTTAGTTTTCCCTTCAAAGAGAACCAGTTCCAGAGCAAAGAGGAGGATTCAACTCCCATCAAGGAAGAACAGCCAGGAGCTGAGCATATATTATGGACCTGAGATCCCTGCACTGAGAAGCTCCTAGAAGCAGGAGACTGAGATAGAGAGAGGGAGCTGTAACCCTGAAGACGGTAAGATGCCATGGCAGGAGAGACCAAGTAACAGGGACCCGGCTATAGGAGATGATGGCCCATGGAGAAGGAAAGCTGAGTGCCTTTGGAGAGAGCCCCAAGGCCAGGCAGAGGCACACCTACGAGCACAGGAGGGAAGAGGCTGTCCTGATAGAAGAACTGTATTCTGAGTGTCTTTGAGCCTGAGTTGTAACTGTTACTTCCCTAATAAACCCCATAATCGTGAATATGGACTGCGAGCTCTGTGTGGCCGTTGCAATGAAGTATTGAACCCGGCAGAGAAGTAGGGAGTGCTGTGTGAGGGACAGTTGGTGTCAGAGTTAGTGAAGATGGTGGAGAGAGGATAGTTTTTTCACCAATGCCTTCAATGCAGCTTCGATTTCTTCCTTTTATACCATCAGTTCTTGATCTTATGCTACCTCTTGAAACGGTTGAAAATTATCCAGTTCTACTGCAGTAGCTATATTAATATCAGACAAATTATACTTCAGAAAAAGGAGTATTATTGGGAACAAGTAGGGACATAACATAATAAAGGTTCAATTCTCCAGAAAGATACAACAATCCTAAATGTGTACGTATTTAACAACACGGCTCCAAAATACAAAAACTAATAAATCTGAAAGGGGAAATGGACAAATACGCATTTATAATTGATATCAATACTTTTCTATCAACAATTAATAGAGCCCTGCTAGTTGAAGTCCAAAGCATCTGTGTGATGTCTATGTGTGTGTACATATGTGTGTGTGTATGTATATAGTATAAAGACAAGTAATACAGAAATAAACATAGATAGATGTTGTAGTCCTTGGGAGGTGCAAACGGTTAATGCATTCAGCTGCTAACCAAAATGTTGGAGGTTTGAGTCCACCCAGAAGGACTTCGGAAGAAAGGCTTGGCGATCTACTTTTGAAAAATTAGCCATTGAACTGACACACTTGAGTGTCAGTACTACTCTGACACACATCGGGGGAGGGGTCACCATGAGTCAGATCAGCTTGATAGCAATTGAATGATTTTTTTATTCATTCTGCCAATATTTGTCTTTTAATTGGTATCTTAGGCTGGGTTCTCCAGAGAAGCAAAACCAGTGAGATATATATTTAAATAGATTTATATCAAGGAAATGGCTCACGAGGCTGTAGAGGCTGGTAGGTCTCAAGTCCATGGGTCAGGCTGGTGGCTTCTCCTGACTCACGTAGATGCAGGGACTGCAGAACTCAAGATCTGCAGGTCATACAACAGGTCTGTGGCTCACAGGCTGCAAAGGCTGACAAATCTCAAGATCGGCAGGTAAGCTGGCAGGCCGTGCCTCACAGACTGCGGAGGCTGATGAATCCCAAAATTGGAAGGTAAACTGAAGGTTCAAATCCCAAAAACTTGAGATCAGATGAAGAGGAGCCAGCTGCAGGATTCAGAGTGAGCAAAAGCTCAAGAGCCTTGCCAGAAAGTCCACCTATATTGGATGCAGTCCACACCCGCAAGGAAACTCCCTTACATCTGATTGGCTACTCACAGCAGATCCCATCATGGAGGTAATCGCATTATATCACATCTCATCATGGAAGTGATTTCATCCGTATACGACTGCTAAACTACATCGTAACTGCCAAAGCACTGAGAATCATGGTCCGACAAAGTTGACACACAACTTTAATGATCCCAATTGTGAATTTAATCTATTTATATTTAAAGCGATTAATGATAAGGAAGGACTTATATCTTCTACTTTGTAGTAGGTCATATATGTATTTTGTTGCTCATTTTCTTCACTACTGTCCACTTTTGTGTTTGACTGATTTTTTTCAAGTGTACAATTTTGGTCCTCTCCTTATTTCCTTTCCTTATATTTTTTTACTTCTTAGTGGTGACCATGAGGATTACAATTAAGATCTTATATTTATAACAATCTTCTTTTAATTAATATAAATTTAGCTTCAACAGTATACAAAATTCTGCTTTTATTCAGCTCAGTTACCTCCCCTGCTTACGTTGCTGTTAAAAAAATTGCGTCTTTATACATTGTGTGTCCATTAAGAGAGATATGTAAGTATTTTTATGCATTCGTGCTTTAAATCATATATGAAAAAAAGAGAGGCGTGATATAAAAATATTACTGACTTTGTTTTATCTAAGTAGTTACCTTTACGGAGTCTTTGTTTCTTTTTATGGCTTCCAGTTACTGTCTAGTGTCCTTCCATGCCAGCCAGAATGATTCCCTGTGGCATTTCTCATAAGGCAGTTCTGCTACTAACACACTCCCTCAGGTTTTGTGTATCTGGGCATGTCTTAATTTCACCTTCATTTTTGAAAGATAGTTTTGCTAGATATTGACATCTTGCTTCATAGTTTTGTTTCTGTATTTTTTTTTTCCAGTGCCTTAACTACATCATCCCACTATTTTCTTGTCTCAATGGTTTCTGGTGAAAAATCAACAGTTAAACTTGTTGACACTCTCTTGTACATTAGGAGTCACTTATCTCTTACTGCTTTCAAGTTTCTGTGTTTGTCTTTTGACATTTTGATTATGTCTGTCTGTGGATATCTATGTATTTATTGTCCTTTGAGTTTATTGAGCTTCTTGGATATCTAGATGACATTTGGGAACCTTCCAGTCATTACGTTTTCAAATATTCTTTCTGTCCTTTCATCTTTCTTTCCTTTCTGGGACTCCTTAATGAGTATATTGGTATGCTTGATGTTGTCCCGCAGGTCCCTTAGGCTCTGTTCATTTTCTTCATTCTTTTTCCTTTATGCTCCTCAGTTAGAACAATTTCAGTTGTGCTTTTTCAAGTTTACATTTTCCTGCTTTCTTGCTCAAATCTGCTGTTGAGCTCCTCTAATGAAATTTTTATTTCAGCTATTCTACTTTTCAGCTCTGTAATTTCTTTTTGGTTCTTTTGTATAATATTTCTTTATTAATATTTTCTACTTGTTCATACATTCTTCTCTTGGTTTCCTTTTTTTTTTTTTTTTGGTCTGTGGTTTCTTTAGCTCTTTGAGGAAATTTAAGACAATTGTTTTAAAATCTTTGTCTAGTAATCCCAATATCTGTGTTTCCTTAGGGATGCTTTCTGTTCATTCTCTTCTTTCTTCTTAACAAATGAACCATCCTTTTCTGTTTCTTTTTATGACTTAAAATAGTGTGTTGAAAACTGGATATTTTAAACATTATAATGTAACTCTGGAAATCAGATTCCCTCCTGTCATTAGGGTTTGCTTTTTTTCTTTTTTTTTTCTTATATTGTTGAGGGCCAGTCATCCATTTGCTTAGTGATGTTCCCAAACTATTTCTGCAAAGATTGTATGTCTTCTCATGTGTGGACACTGAAGTTCTGTTCTGTTATGTCAGCAGTCAGTTCATGACCTGACAGTGATTTCTTTAAAAGCTTGTAGCCAAAAAGAAAAAGGAACATTATCCCAGTCTTTGCAGATTGGCTCTGAACTGGGGCGTTCTTTCAATGCTAAGCAAGGGTGCCTAAAACTCTGCCTTAGCCTTCACTTCCTGCCCCCATGGAGCCCAAAGATCAGCCAGAGGTGCAAGCCCAGAGCTTTGTCAGGATCTTTATGAGCATGTCTTCATCCTTAGGCAAGAATATTGCACTCCAGATTCCTCAGTATATGTGGTAGCCCTTCAAAGCCCTTAAACCACCAAGCATCTTCCTCTCAGCCTCCTTTTTTCCAAGCTTTTGGATGTCTCTGCTGTTTTCTCTGTCCTTCATCCTTTGACCCTGGAGGTAGGACCAATTCTTTGAGCTTTGTACTCCTCAGTTTCCATCACATCATACATTTTTTCTTGTGTGCTGTTGAGTCAATTCTGACTCATAGTGACTATAGGATGGAGTAGAACTTCTCCAAAGGGTTTTTAAGGCTGTAATCTTTATGGAAGGAAACTGTCATATCTTTTTCCTGTGGAGTCGTTGGTGGATCAGATCAAAAGGTTTAAAAGCTGAGTGCTTAACCACTGCACTACTGGGGCTCCTTTTGACATCATGCATCATAATAGACTTTTAACACACCCCTCAGAAACATAGAAGTCCATAAATTATCAAGGATACAGAAGATTTAACATGTATAAAAACACCAAATTGATATATGTATATGTGCGTGCATTATCTAACCACTAAAGAATATACATTCATCTCATGCACATACATAGTGTTTATAAAAATTGACTATATACTGTGTTATAAAGCAAGTTTCAACAAATTTCAAGAGTCTGCAATAATATAGAGGATACTATGTAAGTACACCATAATTAAAAAAGAAACCATCTTAGAAAAAGAAAATACAAAATCTCCATGTCCTTGGATATTTTAAAATACTATGAGTCAAAAAAGACATCATGATGAAAATTAGAATACATTTTGAAGTGAACAATTATGAACATAGTGCATGTAAAAAGTTGTGCAGTACAGACGATATAATATAGGAAACTTATAGCCTTAAAAATATAATTGGAAAGAACAAATCTTGAAAAATAAGTGAATTAAACATCCATTCAAAATGTTGGGAAAAAAACAGAACAAACATTCATAGAAATTTTTGTTTCTATTGATTGAATACATGCAACAGACGATCAACGAAGACTAAAGTTGATTCTTAGAAAATGCTAGTAAAATTGACAAACTTTAGGCAAGACTGATCAAGAGAAAAAGAATGAAGGTATAAATACCGAATATCAGGAATTAGAAAGAAAATGACTACAGATCTTGCAGAACATAAAGATAACGTGAGAATGTTATGAACCATATTAGTCAATAAATTTGCAAATTTAGGTAAAGTAGGCAAACGTATCATACCATGTAAGTTAATAACAACGATTCAGGAAGAAACAGGAAGCAAAAGTAATTCCACAACTGTTAATAGAATTGAAATAGACCTCAAACTATTCTCAAAAAGAAAACTTCATGTCAGATGGCTTTTCCTGCAAATTCTGCCAAATATTCAAGAAATATTTCACAAATTCTTCAATATAAAATGAAATATATACCCAAACTCCTTTTTAAAGCTTGTAGAATGAATATTGATACCAAAACCTGACAAGAGCAGCACAAGATGCGAAAATTACAGGCCAATGTCACTGATGAACATAGATGCAAAATATGAAAATAAATAGGCAAAACAAATGCAGCAATACTGTAAAGAAGATTATATTATGACCAAGTTGGGTCTATCCCAAGAATTCAAGGTTAGTTTAACATTCAAAAATGAATCAGTATAATTTGCCATATGTACAGGAAAAATAAATGTGGTTATATTAATAGGTGTAATAAAATAAGTATTTGATAACCTTCAGCATCCACTCATGTTTTTTAAAAGAACATCTAGCATGCCACGAGACCAGAAGAACCAAAATGTTCCTGGCTACTGTCGCTGAACATTTTGATCAAAGAGTCCATAGAAAAGCCCTGATCAAAAGGGGGAAAATGCAGAACAGAATTTCAGATTCTCATGAACCCCAGACTTTTTGAAGCCATTGAGGGTGAATGAACTCCTGAAACTATTTCCGTGAGATATTCTTTAAACATTACACCAAAAGCCTTCCCTTGAATTATCTTAAAACTGAAGTATAAAAAAGAAAAAACCAAACTGTTGCTGTTGAGTTGATTCTGACTCATAGACCCTGTAGGACAGAATAGCACTGCCCCATAGGGTTTCCAAGGTGCAGGTGGTGGATTCAAACTGCTCTTCTTTTGCCTGGCTACCGTATCACTTAACCACTGTGCCACGAGGGCTCCAGAACATTAGCTACTTAACTAATAAAAATGGTCTACCTTGAGCATATGCTCTTTGAAGAACTGTCTACATGGCATCAGATTGACAACAGCTACTGAAAAGATTAGATAGGAACCTTAAGGAGCAGTGGGTTTATGTTAATGACAGAGGAACAACTCAGAAAGGAGGGTAAGAATGGTTGCACAACTTGAATGTAACCGATGTCATTAAATTGTACAGGTAGAAACTGTTAAGTTGGTGTATGTTTTGCTGCATACATTCTCCACCACAAAAAATAAATTTACAGGTAATAATTAACAAAAAATGTCAAGGAGAGCTAAATATTTTGAAAATAAGACAGATTTGCATGTGAGGGAAGGAGTGGGGTGAGGTGTTTTAGATTAATAGTCAGAAGGCTTATGGGAGCAGGATATTTGAGGAGATAACTGACCTATATCCAAGGAGAGAATAGCTGTATGAAGTTCTGGAGGGAGGATATTGCCAATAAAGGCAAGAGTTGTTTCTGAGGCCCTTAAATAACCAAGTGTTTTGGCATGATTGAGGAAGCTCAGGAAATAAGTCATGGCTAGTTAGTGTGGAGTGAACCGAGGGAAGACTGTTAGGAAATGAGGTTAGTATGGTGGGCAAACCCCGCGTCATGAAAGACCATGGGAAGGGTTTGGGAATTTTTCCTAATCGCCATGAGAAGCCACCGAAATGATGCTGTTTTGTAGACTGTAAGAGGGAAGATCGGTGGCGTGGAGTCCAGTTTTAACCAAGAGATGATGGTGGCTGTAAGGTGGAGGTAGTGAGAAGTGGATAGAGTCAGGATTTATGTTAAGGTAGTGCCAAGAGTCCAGAATTTGTATCAATGGATTGGATGCAAGCTTTGAATAAAGGAGAGAAATCAAGGGTGATTTCTAGGTTTTTGTCCTGAACAACCCAGAGGATAGTGAGAATATTTGCTGAGATAAGGAAGACTGGGAGGTAGATAAGACACTTGGAGCAAGAATTTTATTTGAACCACATTAAGTTTGAGATGCCTAGTAGACATTCAAGGGGAGATGTAGTCAGCCATGGGTGAAGGAACAACAGGGCAGAGTGTGTAAATGAGGGTATCCTAGAGCTCAGGTGGAATTGACTGCCATGAATTGGCTCAGATAACCTAGACAGTGAGAAGTGATGAGTGATGTTACTTAAACAGGGCATGGAAATCAATGAAAAAGGTGTGGGAGTGGCAGGGAGGCTAAAGTAGAGAAGTTTCTCTCTCCCTAAACCTGATTGGCTGGATTTGAAGACATCATAAGTTCGTGTATGAGAAATATCCAGCAAATTACCAGTTGATTTAATAAATTGATAACAAAGTCTACCTTTCAGCCAAAGATTGAAAAACAAACAAACCAATTGCCATCTAGTGGATTCTGACTCTTAGCAACCCTATAGGACTGAGTAGAACTACCCCATAGGGTTTCTAGGGAGCAATTGATGGATTCAAACAGCAGACTTTTGGTTAGCAGCTGAGCTCTTAACCACTGCACCACCAGGGCTCAGACCAAGAATAACACACGTGAGGAACTTACTCCTTAGTTCAATCAAGTATGAGACCAAATGGGCAATACCTGCTCAAAAGCAAAGATGAAAAGGCAGGAAAGGACAGGAAACCTGGACAAATGGACATGGGGAACCTGAGGTGGACAGGGAAAGGGGGAGAGCGCTGACACAAAGTGGGGATTGCAACCAATGTCACAAAACAGTTTGTGTATCAATTTTTGAATAAGAAACTGATCTGTGCTGTAAACTTTCACCTAAAACTCAGTAAAATTAAAAAGAAAAAAAAATCAAATAAAGTTCAGTATAAAAAAAATAGACAGGAAAAGAATCATTTTAACGGGAAAATGTAGATTGTAAAAATGCGTATGACTCACCCCCATTTTAAAGAGTGTAATATTCTGTAGTTTGATATGTATTTGCACTGGAAGCTTGGAAGCAGACTTAGAGACGTGGATACCTCAGGTGGTGGGATTTAAAAAATACATGGTTTTATTTTTTAAAATTCGTCTGTTATTGGTAGTTTAAAACGGGTCTTCAGTTATCAAAATATCAAAAATAATCAAAAGAATACCTGTATAACCTGCTTTTTAAATAAAGAAAATCCACTGAGATAGCTCACAACTGGCAATTTCCCAGCTGTGTAATCGGCCAGGTGAGGGGCATCAAGGCGACCAGGTGAGGATGGTCCAGACCAAATAGAGAGGAGAGGAAGCCCCACCCAAGCATTGGGGGAGGGTGCAGAGGGCACCTCCTCTAAGGGTCATTTGTTTGCTGACCTCCGATGGCCCTCTCTGAGCCCACCAGAGGGCTCCCTGATGGCTTGACACTGACCATTTGGCCTCGGAGAGCCTGAGAAGCCACCAAGGCAGGGTGTGGTTTAAAAACTATATTTCAATATATACATTCATATTTACACTCTATGCCAGTCTCTGTGCTTCTAGTCTTGTTTCTGTGCAATCATGTAGATAATATACATAATATGTAGTTCTTTCGAATTCATCATTCTGACAGTCTTCTTAAAAACAAAAACCAAACCCATTTCCATGGAGTCAATTCCAGCTCGTAGCTACCCTATAGTACAGGGTAGAACTGCCCTATAGGGTTTCCAAGGAGTGTCTGGTGGATTCTAACTGCCGACCTTTGGTTAGCAGGCGTAGCTCTTAACCACTACACCACCAGGGTTTCCAAAGACTCTTCCCTGGCTGGAAATCCCTGGCAGTGGCGGTGAAAATGCGGAATCCTAGCCACTAGACCACCAGGGAACCGACAGGCTTTTTAGCGTGTAGAAATTCAAATTTGTAATTTTGGAGATTCTCCCTCTTTTTTTCAAAATGGGGGGCATTGAGATGGAGGATTTTCCCATGCCCACCATCCTAAGGGATTTAATTAACCCATAGTTGAGACATTGTAAACATCTCAAGAAATTATTGCCTTTGAGAAACTTGAGGGTGAGTAGGCATATCACCTGATTCCTCTTAAACTCCTTTTAAAAACCTGACTTGAAGACTCACCTGCCTTTTTGAATAAGTGCCAGCTTGAGTAGGCAGGGTTCAGGGAATTGCCAACCAAAGGTATGGTTTCTCCAGAGGCCTCCAAGGGGTGTAAAAGAAGAGCAGAGCCAGACCCCATGCTTGGGACACACCCTTGGTATGAAATATTTGAGTGTGTGTGTGGTGGGGGAGCACTGGGTGTGGGAGAGTGGGGTGGGTGGGTAATAGGGAAATGCCTGGTTTTTTTTGTTTGTTTTTAAGAAACAGTGTTTTACAATTTTTATTTATTTTTATTTATTTTTATTTTTTATGACAGTGAACAGTTCAGTGGAGACATGTTCCTTATCTGCAGGGGCTAGTGGAAGTGCTGACAGCTGAGAATGTAGCCTGCTCCCCAAGTGCGAGTTGGCATTTTGGAGAAAAAACTTGATGTTTGGAACACTGACTGGCCCTCCCTTTTCTAAATAATTAAGGGTGGTGGGTGGTGGTAAGAGAAAGAGGATGGTCTGTGAACACTGACCCTGGAAAATTAACCCGAGTGTGTGGGTTGTGGATAGCAGGAAAAGAACATCACCCGCAAATGACAGCAGTGCCTTTATTTATTTATTTATGCTTCTTTTTAGTTCTGAGTTGTTTTTAAGCCACAAATTAATGGGGCCACCATGAGTTTTCAGAGAATGAGTTTTACAAAAATCTAAGTGTTTTAAATATTGCAAGGATTTACTTATATATGCTGTATATGAGAAAAGTCCTTCCAGTTATAGGGAGGAGAAAGAAAGTATATTCAGGAATTAATTTTTCACAGTTCTCTGAATTCTTATATTTCTCCTGTTGTCCATTTTTCTTTTTTTGTCCTTCATCCACCCCTTCCACCTTGACCCACTGTCTTCATCATCTAGTGCTGCCGTAACAGAAATACCATGAGTGGATGGCTTTAACCGAGAGAAATGTAATACCTCACATTGAAGTAGGCTAATAGTCCACATTCAAGGCATCAGCTCTAAGGGAAAGCTTTCTCTCTCTTTCGGCTCTGGAAGAAGGTCCTTGTCCTTATCCTTCCCATGGTCAAGGAGCTTCTCAGGTGCAGGGACCCTGGGTCCAGAGGACACGCTCTGCTCCTGGTGCTGCTTTCTTGATAGTCTGAGGCCCCCAACTCTCCGCTTGCTTCCCTTTTGTTTTATCTCTGGAGAGATAAAAGGTGGTGCAGGCCACACCCCAGGGAAAGGTGACCTGAGTGAGGGTGGTGTTACAATCAATCCCACCCTAATCCTCTTAAAGTAAAATTACAATCACAAAATGGAGGACAACTACACAATAGTGGGAATCATGGCCTAACCAAGTTGAAACACACGTTTTTTAGGGTCATAATTCAATCCATGACACCCACCAAACCAAACTTGTCACCATCAAGTTGATTCCAACTCGTAGAGACCCTAGTTGATTTGAACTCATAGAGACCGTATAGCATAGAGTAGAACTACCCCATAGAGTTTCCAAGGACTAGTTGGTGGATTCGAACTGCTGACCTTTTGGTTAGCAGCTGAGCTCTTAACCACTATGCCACCAGGGCTCCTCTTGATCCACAGTCCACCCTAATTCACCACTGTGTTAGAAAAAGGTTTTGCTATTCTAAAATGAGAACTTTTTACTATACTTTGTGTTAGTGGTTGCTTTTGGTATGTCTTTAAGCACTGAACAGTTACCTCATACCCGTTAAAAACCCATTGCCACTGAGTCTATTCCAACTCATAGCGGCCCTATAGGGCAGAGCAGAACTGTGCCATAGACTTTCCAAGGAGTGCCTGGTGGATTTGAACTGATGACCTTTTGGTTAGCAGCCATAGCTCTTAAACAGTACACCACCAGCATGGGAGGGGTTTAACTGATAACATGATGTCTGGGCTCCAAGGGAGATGGAATGGATGTGCAGGAGAAGGGCATGCAGAGTCTGCCTGTATAGTCCCCAGAACTCTGTTCAAGATCATGACATACCTCAGTAATCACTTGAATCTAAACATACAACTTTAACAGTTGATGTAAATGACTTTACACATGAATTTTGGAACTCAAATCTTTCTCAATGGAAGTTTCTTCAACTAAGCTATTTGTTTGTATTCCCTTAATAATTATGAAAGCTAACATTTATTGTGTTCATTCTGTGTGTAAGGCCTTTTTCTAAGTGCCTTGTGTGTTTTATTTAACCTGCGTGACAACCTTTTGAATAAGACTCATTTTAGAAATGGGAAACTGAGGCAGTGAGAGGTAAAGTAATGTGCTCAGATCACCCAGCTGATAGATTGAGTTAGGATTTAAACCCAGGCAGTTTGTTTCAGAATTTGCTTATGTAATCACTGTACATGACAGCAGTGAGCCCTAGTGGCTCTGTGGTTGAAGAACTTGGCTGCTAACTGAAAGGTCAGTGGTTCGAACCCACCAGCCTCTCTGTAGGAGACAGATGTGGCAGCTTGCTTCAGTGAAGACTTACAGCCTTGGAAACCCTATGCGGCAGTTTTACTCTGTCCTTTGGGGTCACTATGAGTTAGAATCGACTTGATGACAGTGGGTTTTGGCACATAATACTAATGTACAGTGTATTCTATATGCCGTGTATATGTTCAGAAACTAATTTTCCCAACATTTATGCCATATATAGATTACCAGTCCAGTTGCCATTGAGTGGATTTTCACTCCTGACGACCCCGTGAGTTTTCAGAGTAGGACTGCCCTCCATGTGGTTTTCAATAGCTGTGACCATTTGGAGGTGGATTGCCAGGCCTTTCTTCCAAGGCAACTGAGTGGATTTAAACTGCCAACCTTTCAGTTAGTAACTGAGCACTTAACTCTTTGTGCCACCTAATACATATATATACTAGGAGGTTTTCCTCCTTATTTGTACTTTAATGATTTTTAGACTCTTATGAATACTTGTTCCTGGCAGTGAACTAGATGCTAAAGAACAGAATAGGCGCATGTAAGCCTCTCTCACCTTCTCCCTCCCCTCTTTCACAGAGATGAAATGAAAAGGAATTAATGAGGACAGACTATTGGATTAGGGCCCATACTCACGGCTATAACAGCATGGGGAGTTTCTCCTGTCACTTCAGTTCTTTTTCAGGAATTGGCACCTCCTTTTTGTGAATCACAAAGACCAGTGCTTTATATCAAGCCATTTAGATTTGGGGTATGGAGCAGTGTCATTGAATCAGACAGTGTTCCAGTACTATTCGTAAGATTTCACTGGCCAGTTGTTTTTAGAAATAGATCACTAGGTCCTTTTTCCTAGTCCGTCTAAATCCAGAGCTCCACTCAAAGCTGTCTACCATGGGTGAACCTGGTGGTATTTGAAATACCGGTGGCATAGCTTCCAACATCACAGCAACATGCAAGCCACCACACTACAACAAACTGAGAGAAGAGTGGTGGGAGTTAAAAATGAGAAGAACCAAAAAGAGTGCTTCTTCCATGTCTGCTGATTAGAGGAACCATGAGAAATTGTCAAGTGAAGAGTGATTCAGAGAAAAACATGGGTAGAGTGTGACCTAATTTCCATAAAAACAAACAAATGAATATCCTTACGTGTGTCCCGGCAAAAAGCAGTGTGTAAAAGGGTACATATGTATTTTTGGACACTGGACACTTTGGGGGAGCAGGTACAATATACTTATGTGGGGATGGCTCTTATTATAACTTCTGTATACAAATCTCTATTGTTAAATGTGTTATAAGAATGTAAAACCTTTTAAAGTTTAGTAACATCATACGTGTATGTGTGTGTATTTGAAACTTTTTTTTTTTTTTTTGACTATTTTATATATGTGTTTTTTAGTTATCTAGTGTGGCTATAGCAGAGATACCACAAGTGGATGGCTTTAACAAACAGAAACTTATTCTCTCACAGTTTAAGAAGCAAGAAGTTTGAAGTCAGGGCACCAGCTCTAGGAGAAAGCTTTTTCTCTTTGTGGCTCTGGGGGAAGGTCCTTGTCATCTATCTTCCCCTGGCCTAGGAAATTCTCAGCGCCTAGACACTGGGTCAAAAGGAAGTGCTCCACTCCAGGCACTTCTTCCTTGGTGGTAGGAGGTCCCTCTCATTTCTGCTCACTTTTCTCTTTGTATGTCAAAAGAGACTGACTCAAGACTCACCCTAATCCTGCAGATTGTGTCCTCCCTCATTAACCTAACTGCCTGTAATCCTGCCTCATTAACATCACAGAGGTTAGAATTTACAACACATAAGTAATCACATCAGATCACAAAATGCAGGACAACCACACAATACTGGGAATCATGGTCTGGCCAGGTTGGCACACATTTTGGGGGACACTATTCAATCCATAACAATAGAGAAAACACTGTCTTCAATGCCAGATCCAGAGACTTTTATCCATCTATGAAGGGCAAACACAGAAATTGAACAAAATTCAGACCAGCGAATTATTGCTTGCTCTTGTAACTAATGACTTCTTCTGGTCTCCATGCCTGGAAATGGCCAAAAAGAATTCTGTGAGGATTAATTCAGTTATTGCTCAAACATCTACTGCATTTACATGTCTACAGATAAGGAAGAATGCTGGACACCATGTGTGATTCATTAAGTAACACAGGGACCATTAGACTATTGTTCTCCTTCTCTGATATGCCACTATCACCTTCTCCCCTTGTTACTCTCCTGAAAAACCCACGCTTGTATATTCTAGGCTTTTTTCCAGAATTGAATTTGCAGGAAGTTAAAGATATATCTTTGAAAGATAAAGAAGACTTTGGCCACATTGTCTTTAGACAGTCGAACTTCCCAGCCAACCTCTGTGCAGGATGGGAATTCACAATCCCTCCTACTCAGTACCTCTGAGCAGGACGGGATTTCTGTTTCATTATCAGGAGAAGGCGGAATTCACCCCTCTTCAGAAAACTTACTTTCCTTTGCCTCAAACTGTCCCTCTCAGGATCTGTCACGGTCACTCTGAGAAATTCACATGGGCAGCCTGTATGGAAGTGCCCATCCTAGAGGCCCTGCCCTCCCTTCCTTGCTCCATAGGGCTTCCTCTGACACTTGGGGTCGCATCTCCCAGGGAGTACACACCTCTGGCACTTTCAGGGATTCCCAGGCCCTGGGATACTGTGGATGGGACTTGGAACTCAATCTGTTTCTTCCCATCCTCACCTTTGGTTATCTGTGTTCTGTCTTCACCAGATTTAGGAGGCCATGTCTTCTCTTTGCTCGTTTCATCTCAGTCAGGCTTTTCTATTCCAATTCTCTGATCTCAGAACGGATCAGGTTAGACCACAGAAAAGAGAAAGACCAAGCAAACATCACTGATCTGTGCAGAAGCTGCTGGGAAGGGATTCGATTCTCATTGGTTTAGGGTTTTATGCCCACTGCTCACTGGCAGGCAGGTTCCCCCCAGAGTCTGGCTTCTGTCTGCTACCTTGTACTACAAAGAACTCAGTGACCAGCCCACCTTCACAATCACACCTCCCTTAGAGCTATCTTTGCAGAGGCTCTTTCTCAGACTTCCATGTCCCACTGAAATCCCATTTCTCTTTCCTTACAGACATTGTGCTCATTCTCAGGGCCCTGAGACCTCATCTGCAGGTGAGTCTTGTCCTCTTCTCTCCTTGGCGGGGGGAGCTTTGGAGTGGACCTCATGTCTTTGGACAGCTATCCTGGGGCTTCTTCCACCCTGGTGCTCTAGGGCTGGATCTCTCCATGTACTAGAGGGGGCGTGGAAGGGGCACAAGGCTAAAAGAGTGGATCTTCCAGGTGAAGTGGGTTTAAGAAGCCTGAATGAAGTTCTTCCCTGAAGGGTGCATATTTTGCAGTCCAGACATCCTGCTTCTCTCAGTCTGAGACTCCTAGCACGTCTTCAGGCGCTTTCTCCTTTGACCTTCAGGCCATGCCTGCACCCTCTGCAGCCAGGTCTCCCACATGTGTAGCAGCACCAGTAGGTGTGGTAGCCTGTTCGGCCCCTGTCTCCTCCTCCAGATGCTCCTGGAGGTGCCTGGCTCTTCTTGCCAGGACTCCAGGATGCTGACCAGGGACTCAGGGTTGGTTAGACTGAGGGCAGACCTGATGGCACTCACTTTCTTCAAAAACTCAGCCTCAAGACCAGGGGCCTTTTGCCAACAGGGGTGTGAGATGTTTTGGTCTGGTCTGCCAGACCATGGCTAACCCCTTGACCTTACACACTTGGGTAGATACCCATACTTGACCTATGGATCTCTGGAGTAATTTGATAAGTGAGAATTCTGCCTAGTGGAAGCTGATGAAAAAGGCCTCGCTGATACTTGGGGAATCCTCCTGGGCTTGGAACTTGGGCTTTTTGTTCTCATGTTCTACCCTGAGTGACACTTTCCTCTTGGGTTGAGACTTGCAATAATGGAGAGTTAATTTACATGAGCCCTCTGGGCTCTGGTGTCTCAACTGTGACCTAAGTCTCTGGTCTAGGGATCCCTGGAGGCCTCTCCATCACCACCATCCTCCACTTCCACAGTCCCCATGGTTTCTTTCTTCTTCCCCAGGCACCGACCATACTTTAGGGAATTTACTCTGGGCAATAAAGTCTCCTCCAGAAAATTTCAGTGATGGTACTACCTTATAGCAAAAGTCTATCATTTTTCAAAAAATTATAATACATTGATTTAAAAAAAAAAATTCCCAGTTTTCTTTTAGTAGATTCCAATTCATAGCAACCCTATAGGACAGAGTAGAACTCCCCATAGGGTTTCCAAGGAGCAGCTGGTGGATTCCAACTGCCAAACCTTTTAGTTAGCAGCCAAAGGTTTATCCAGTGATAGTTTATAATATAAACAGAGGATCGCCACATTAAAAAAAAATTTTTTTTTTTTTTTGCATTTGTTGGATGGAAGTGAATTGGCTCGTGTGGAATATGGAAATTACCTCATCCTCTGCACCTTCATGATAGTACATGGTTTCTCTAAGAGCTGTTTTCTATGAAAGTTATTTTTTTTTAGTAAATTTAGAGTGTAAGCATTGAAACAGGAGAATCGGTCTCCTCTTTGTAACTTGGTTTCATCCTCCTTTTAAGGGAAGGATTTTCATAGAAGGAATTATACTTAAAGAGACAGCGTAATTTGTACTTTTCTGTATAATTTAAAACTTCTCCTCATACCCTTAACTAGCCTGCACCAGGAGATTAAAATTGCCTTTCTCTGAACACAAGCCCATTACCATGTCCTTCAGGGTGAGGCAGAAACAGATGTCCATATGTGAGAGTCTGATGGCACAAACCTTAGTAGCCAAATCACAACCATGCCTCCTGTCTGGGTGGGCGGGGCTTGTATATGTCAGCATAAGGGTCAGTATTTTTCTGAGTTTGAGGGAAGGATTGGCGAGTTAAGGAAGAAAGAGAAGGAGTTTGGGAGGGGAGTGTAAGCTCCAGTGACAGACAGAAGATGGGGTGGAGGATCTCTCAAAGGGTATTAGAGGCCAGTCAGAAAACCAGGAAGCAGCAGGAAGCTGGGCCAGTGGAGGGCAGCACTGGGTGGAGGAGGACAGCAGAGGTAATAGTAGTGGGGAGCGCAACAAAACTGGCCTGAAAAGAGTGATACATGACTGATCCTAGATGAAGCTCAGGTTAAGAAAAGTAGGAAAATAAAAAATTCTATCCTGTATCCATGTTTGTGGTTAGGGGTTGTTAGGCTCTTGAGGGAGGTGGGCAGGAGACATAGGAGGGGAAGGGGAGTTCCTGGATCTAGGGAAGAGTCTATAGCCCTTCTGCCCTCAGCGATGTGGGTTCTGGGCTCTTCAACCTACCACTCCCAGAACCTCCTGAGAAATTTCCTTAGTTCTTCACATGGTATATTAATTCTATCTCATTAGAAAATATAATAATTAAGTACGCTTCTTGCTACCCACCCTTTCCACCATCCTATACTCTCTGCCCCAGTTGCCCACTGGCTTCCTTCCCTTCCACCATGTTCAGATCCAGAACAATAGAGTGCCTTGTCTGCAGCTATTCTGGAAAGCTCTCAAACTTACAATTGAATTCTTTCGTTTCATCCCTCATTTTTCCTACATTTCTTATTGACAAAATAAACTTTGGTTAATTATCTACTAAATGACAGAAAGTGCTTTCTCAGGAGAATCTTCCTTATGACCTTATCCATTCGTTCCAAATCCTTCATCTTGTCCTACCATGGCTCTCTTTTCTGGTGGAAGTCAGACCTTTTGTTCTGTAGCACTCATCAATCTGGGACAACTTTTCCTCACCTTTATCTAGAGTCTTAGAGAAAGGCCTTTTCCTCGTGTGTCACTGTTTCATCCTGCTTGGGTGAAGATGTCCAAACATAATGGTCTGAAGGACCTTTATCCCTTCTCCCAGCAGGAACCTTTGATAACTTGGGGACTCTGGCTTGCTCCTGAATTTCCTTGATTCAGTAGCTACAGTTTCTCTCCCACAAGACCTGAGGTTGGCACCCATTTCAAAAAGCAGCTGAGATCTGAGTTAGCACCAAGGCTTCCGTAATCCTGTGTGACATCATTGCTGACACTGCTGAGTTCCATGGGCCCAGTTTGAAGCTAAACACGGCAACCAGAAAAACATGAAACTGTCAGGTATCATGGGCAGCTGCTTTCTCCCAATCCTCTCATTTGACTCTGTTGGAATCATGTCTCTCCAGCTCTGGTTATAAAATGTCCACTTTGAGCCCCTCTTAGGTCTCCTTAGCCTCTGAGTCTTCACACAGGCTCTGCTCTCTGACTAGGAGATGTTCTCTCCCTTCCCGTCTGCTGGCCTACTCTCCCTGGTGAAGCGTGAAGGTGAAGAAAACTGACCCCATTGGAACAGATTAGGCTTATGACTTACCAAAAAGCCCTAAGACTCAGGAATTTTGTGGTCAGCCAGAATGGGAAGTTTGGGAGTTGACTTGGGGAAAGCCCATGACAGACTCTGCTTTTGTTTAGGAGGCTATTTAGAAGAGAAACCAGCAAATGGGGAGACCATTTGAGGAGGAAATTAAGAAGGTTGGGGTGGTGATGAGGAAGGAGGAGACTTCTCCAAGGAAAATAAAAGTTTCCACATGGGGATGGTAGGGGCTTGTTTTGTGTGACCTCAAAGGACACAAGAGGCAGGAATGGTAGGGAAACAATAGAACAAAAGATAATCTGTGCCTGTTCCAAAATATAACAAATGCCCCAGTGTTTTCATCCTGTTTCCTCAGACTTTTCTCATCAAGCCATCCTTCCCCGTTTACTGAAGCCTCTGGAAAATACCTGGGGCTTCCTGGATGCTTGGCCTTTTTTAACCCCTTAACTATTCAGTCATATTCCTAACTTGGTTCAGGCATCACTTCTTCGTTGTCTTCCCTGAATCTTCTCCTGGTAGATGAGTCCACTTCTTGCTCTGTACTCCATTGTACCCAGGAAACCCTTTACCACAGCATAAAACACAATTGCATTTACTACACATTCTTCCCCTCTCTGTTCCCACGCCTTCTATGAGACTCCGGAGCACCTTTCATTAGCAGTAGGAGTCTTTTTCCACCTGTTAGTTGAAGGCCGACCTTACAGTTGCTTTGGCCGTTGAAATAGTAGCAAGGATGATACAAGGAGAGAATTGAAAAGATTTTACATTGAGTCTTGCCCTTTTGTTGCTCTTAAACCCTGAGAACCTGTGGGAGTGACCCCAGGCCAGCCTGCTGAATGATGAGGGATCATTGGAAAGAGGATCCAGCGGTTTCACTGAGTTGATTTTAGACAAACTGGCTCCAAGGTGACCTGGAAGCAAATTGTAGACACATGAGTAAGCCCTGCTGCGAGCCACTGTGGCTGGCCCAGATCAGAAGAACCCCAAATTGACAACCTGCAGAATTGTGAGCTTAGTAAATAGTTGTTTTTTTAAGACACTACATTTTGGAGTCATTCCTTACACAGTAATATGTGACTGATACACCTGTTAACTTGGCCGTTTCTCTCACCAGGCAGTGAGGCAACTTCTCTAAGTCATTTCATTTCATCACCAAGAGCATCTGGCCTAGGGTCTGACATGTAGCTGTTTATACAGGAAAACTTTGTTGACTTAATGCATGAATGAGTAATACAAATTGTAAGTGCGAGTCTGCACAAAATCATGTATGAAAAAAAGCATGATTTTTTAAAAAATAAAATGAATTGAGGCTCAGAACTACCTGCTTACAAAATTGAGGGGAGTTCTTAACCTCACTTACTTTTAGGGTACTCCCTCATCCAGATATGCAGTAATTCCCAGGGTCTAAGGACCAGTGCTTGGAGAAGACCTTCAACACACCCATTGCCTCAGCCTATGTGGGTGATCTCTCTAGAAGCATTCGTTCTGCTGTTTCCATTCTCAGCTGGAGCATGAGAACCTTGGTGGGGCTGTCAACAGCATAACAGGGTTTGTCTACTTATGTGCCTGCATCAGCCTTTGAGGTGCTGTAACCTACTCCAGGGCACTGTCAAGAAGGAGCTCCTACCCCTTCCCAATGTCTAGGACCCTACTATCTGACTGTCACTCTTTCCCTGGGCTCCAGTCCACTCAGTGTGATCACCCCAGTGAGCTGAGGCTTTTACCACAGAGTCTTCAGAGTCTTGAAGTTTCAGGGCTTCAACACCGTGACTCCAGCTATCTCCTTGAAATGAGGTAGGGAAGGAGGAAAAATGGAGGAAGATTTTATTTTCCATTTAATGTTACAATAAAATTTCTTGCCATGTATTTTCAAAGGGTCCTGCCTAACAATTCCCTCTGTTCTCTTACAAGATGTAGGACAATGAAGAGTGAATGTTTGTTGTGTCATAATCTGCAGAAGAATTCAAAGTGCACATGGGGTCCATTCCCCCGATGCTCACAATGAAGCACCCCACCCACGTGGAAATCTCTGCAAGTGTTACTGAGTCCCTCACACATCCACAGTGAACAGCTTTCAGATTCTTATAAGAGGGAATTATGTCCTAGCACCAGCTGCTCCCTGGAAACCCTATGGGGCAGTTCTACTCTGTCGTATAGGGTCTCTGAGTCAGAATTGACTCGATGGCTACGGGTTTGGTTTTTTCTTTCAGGCGGGTGGTGGGAGTTTGATGTCAGCTCCATAATCATGTTATTAAAAATAATGACAGGGTAGCAGGTGAAAGCAACAAAACAAAACTGAAATGAAATGGCTTTTTCACATTTATTGGCCCCACAGAGTTCCTTCGAGGTGTTTACTTTTCACTAGATTCGGAGAAATCTTTGTGAGAGAGAAACAGCTTGAGATAGCTCCAAAATTACATGTTTCCCTCCTTAATGTTAGGTTACATTAAGAGCTGGTTGGCTGGTTTATCATCTGCCTGCTTCACAAAAACAGAAGGCCCATGCGGGCAGGAACTTGTCTGTTGTGTTTGTCAGAGCATCCTGGTACCTGGCGCCTAAGAAGTGCTAAAAAATGATTTGAGTGAATGTGGGTGGGTTTTTATAAAAAACACTGTGTTGCTGTCTTTATTTAGTTAAATAGTGAAAACGGATAAGGAAAATGGAGGCAATTACTTGTATAATTTAGAGTTACATAAGATGAGAATAGAACTTGAATAATGAAGAGATAAAAAAATAAGCTGTGTGGATGGAATGTACCCCCTTCCCTTTGCTTTGGAGGGAGACTTTTTAAAATTGGATTGTTTTTTCCCTACTGATTTATAGGTTCTATATGTTAATTGAAAAGTTAGTCTTTTAGGAATCACAAATATTTCTATTGAGATACAATTCACCTGCCGTAACACTGCCTTTGAAAATATGCACAATACCTTGGCTTTTAGTATATGGGCAGACTTGGCACAACAGTCACCACTGTCTAGCTTCAGAATATTTTCAGTGCCCCATAAATAAAGGCCCTTGTTAATGGAGGCGTATTAACAGTCACCCTCATTACTCCTTTCCTCCAAGCCGTAGCAACCACTAATCTACTTCTGTCTGTGTTGGTTTGTCTGTTCTGGACATTTCATGTAAATGGAATCATGCACGATGCGGTCATTTGCGTTTGGCTTCTTTCATTTAGCGTAATGTTCTCAAGGTTCGTCCATGTTGTGGCATGTATCAGTGCTTGGTGCCTTTTTGTGGCTGAGTAATATTCCAGTCTATGAATATACCACATCCTGTCTATCAGGTCATGACATTTGGGTTCTCTCCACAGTTTGGCTGTTATGAATAACACTACTAGGAATCCTCTGTGTGAGTTTGTATGTGAACATGCTTTTGATTCTCCGGGTGCAGACCTAGGAGTGCAATTGCAGTGTTGTATGGTAATTCTCTGTTTAACTTTCTGCAGAATTGCCAAACCCTTTTCCAAAACAATTGGATCATTTTACATTTCCACCAGCGGTATTCCAGCTTCTCCACATCGTCGCCGACACTTGTCCATCCTGTTGAGTTTAGCCATCTTAGTGGTTTTGAAATAATAGTGCACTTTAGTTTAGATTTGCATTTCCCTGATGACTAATGAGGTTACGCTTCTTTTCCTGTGCTTGTTGACAGTTTCTGTATCTGCTTTTGAGAAATCTCTATTCAAATCCTTAGCCTGCAAACTTTTTTTCAGCTTTTTGCCTGTATTTTTACTCTCTTCATATACTTTTTGATATGCCAAAGATCTATAGATCTTAACAGTTTTAGCCTTCATATTTTGGGATTTTTAAAAAGTCTTTCTCTTTTATCAATAAAAAGAAAATAAAAACTTCTAAAATTTTTATGGTTGCATATTTTAATTTTAAATATTCAATCCATCTGGAATTTTGTTTTGTGTAAGGTATGAGAAAGAGGATGAAAACATTTTTACAGGTGGTCTTAGTGATTACCAAAGTGCTACAAACGCTCCTTTTCCCATGACCCATATCTTCACTGCATTTTCCCGTAGTCCGTACAGAGAAGCCTTTTTACAAAGGGAGGCCACCATTCCCAGCCATTTCATTTTAAGGTTTGTTTTCTGCAATTAAATCCCTTGTGTATCTTATCTACACACCTTTTCTTTTAAGCTAATACAACTTTTGTGTGAGTAGGACCTTGTCGAGTGTAAGATGGGCTTGAATTTCATAACTGGTTCCATGTGGTGCAGCCCAGCAGACGGACAGACAGAAGCAGGGGCTGCAGAGGCGACAGAAGCTATGAGAACATGAGCCTCTAGAGATTTGCTGTGGAATTTCACAGAAAGCTCTAGACTTTTCTGTGTAAACTTATCATCATATATGGGCATCACCTTAGAACAGACAGAGAATAATGCTTTAAAAGTTAGACATTCCTAAGGAAGGTGTTCATTCCTTAGCGGATGCTGAGAAGTGTATGTGTTTTGGTGAAGATATGTACCCATTTCTACTGGGTATGTATCTAGAAGTAGAATTGCTGGGTCCTAGGATATATGTATGTTCACAGCTTTTGTAGATACGGACAAAACATTTTTAAGCTGGTTGTACCAAATTACACTTCCACTAGCGGTAGATTAGAGCTCCAGTTACTCCACATTATACCCAATAGTTGGTATTTTCCATCTTTTCCGTTTTAGCCATTCTGGCGTGTAGGGTATAGTATCACATTGTGGCTTTGTATTAGAATTTCTCTGATAACCAGTGAAGTTTTGTCACTTTTCCCATGTTTCTTGGCCATATAGAAATCTTTTATACAGTGTTCAAGTATTTGCTCATTTTTCTATCGACCTGTCTGCTTTCCTTTTCCTTTTTGGATTGTTCTTTATGTATTTCAGAACCAAGTCAGTAGTAGGATATATGTATTGCAAATAACTTCTGCTACCACATGAATTCACCCTTGTGGCTTGTCGAGAACTTTCAGATTCAAAAACCCGTCTTTTACAAAAACAAGCAAATGTGTAGACATAAAAGTTTATTAGGGGTTACCAGGGGCAGGAGGGAGGAAATAAAGGGGTGTTCCTGCATATGGAGACTGAGTTCTGGTTAACAGTGGTGGAAAAGTCACATTGATGAAGGGCAGGGTTGCACAGCCAATTAATGGTAATTACTGTCAGTTGTTCAGTCAGCAAAGGTTGTGTGGTATGTTTGCAACAACAACAACGAACAGCTGCTGAGGCAACATAATAGTACTCAACGGATGAGGCGTGTTCTTTTATTATACTTTTCTCTTGTAATTTGTTTTTATAACATGCTACTGTTCAAATTAATAAAATGTTTGCATGATGAAAGTGGATAACAAGGTCTATCCCACCCATTACATCCTTCTAAGGTTTAAATGAGGGACTACATGCCATCAGCAGAGGCTCAGCCTTAGTTGCCACTCGAGAAATACTTCATTTCTCCCACTCTTCTGGCTCACTGTCTTCTCCCCTGGTTTATTTGCTCTTCTCTTTCGAGCTGGAAGCATGTGACCACCAGGCTTCCTGACACCATCGTTCTGCTTTCTATACCAATGTTATTGTAGTCTTGGGTTCCTGGGCAGCCTCTCTGCAGGTTTAATTCTTTCATTTCTGTTAATTTATTATTTAAATATATTCCTTTAATTTTGTCCTGCTTATAGAAGTATATTCTAAAAAAAAAAATTTTTATTCTAGTCATCGAAAATGTGGAGACTACCCTAACACACATGGGAAAACCAGGAGTAAGAATAGACTCCACGGCAATGGGTTTTATATGTGTGTCACACACATTTATGTATATTCACATAAATATTATATCCTGCTCCTTTCACTCAATATTAGCCTTTTCCATGATAATGTTTTGTTTATTTTACAGACATCAAATTGTTTTATTATGTTCTGCTGTGTGCAAGGAGTGTATAATTTTAGCAATTTGAGTATAGTTGAAATATTAAATGTGCATGTTTCTAGTGATCTTCAACCTATACTTAAATCTTTTAACAAAGATCTTTGCTATTGAACCTTTTTATTTAATTGTTATTCAGCGTTCTTTAACACTAAGAGATAGTCTCAGAATCAACTCAGATCATATTTTCTCCCTCTTACACATGAAGGCCCTTAAAGTATTCAAAGATTGTCGTTGTTGTTAGGTGCTGTTGAGTCGGTTCTGACTCATAGGGACCCTATGCACAACAGAACGAAACACTGCCTGATCCTGCGCCATCCTTACAATCGTTGTTATGCTTGAGCTCATTGTTGGAGCCACTGTGTCAATCCACCTCATTGAGGGTCACCCTCTTTTCTGTTGACCCTGTACTCTGCCAAGCATGATGTCCTTCTCCAGGGACTGATCCCTCCTGACAACATATCCAAAGTATTTAAGACGCAGTCTCGCCATCCTTGCCTCTAAGGAGCATTCTGGCCACACTTTTTCCAAAACAGATTTGTTCGTTCTTTTGGCAGTCCATGGTATATTCAATATTCTTTGCCAACACCACAATTCAAGGTGTCAACTCTTCTTCCGTCTTCCTTATTCATTGTCCAGCTTTCACATGCATGTGATGTGATTGAAAATAGCATGGCTTGGGTCAGGCGCACCTTAGTCTTCAGGGTGAGATCTTTGCTCTTCAACACTTTGAAGAGGTCCTTTGCAGCAGATTTGCCCAATGCAATGTGTCTTTTGATATCTTGACTGCTGCTTCCATGGCTGTTGATTGTGGATCCAAGTAAAATGAAATCCTTGACAACTTCAGTCTCTTCTCCATTTCTCATGATGTTGCACATTGGTCCAGTTGTGAGGATTTTTGTTTTCTTTATGTTGAGGTGTAATCCATACTGGAGGCTGTGGTCTTTGATCTTCATTAGTAAGTGCTTCAAGTCCTCTTCACTTTCAGCAAGCAGGGTTGTGTCATCTGCATAATGAAGGTTGTTAATGAGTCTTCGTCCAATTGTGATGCTCCGTTCTTCTTCATATAGTCCAGATTCTCGTATTATTTGTTCAGTATACAGATTAAATCGGTATGGTGAAAGAATACAACCCTGACGCACACCTTTCCTGACTTTAAACCAATCAGTATCCCCTTCTTCTGTCTGAACAACTGCCTCTTAATCTATGTAAAGGTTCCTCATGAGCACAATTAAGTGTTCTGGAATTCCCATTCTTCCCAGTGTTATCCATAGTTTGTTATGATCCACACAGTCGAATGCCTTTGCATAGTCAATAAAACACAGGTAAACATCCTTCTGGTAGTCTCTGTTTTCAGCCAGGATCCATCTGACATCAGCAAGGATATCCCAGGTTCCACGTCCTCTTCTGAAACCGGCCTGAATTTCTGGCAGTACCCTGTCGATATACTGCTGCAGCCGTTTTTGAAAGATCTACAGCAAAATTTTGCTTGTGTGTGATATTAATGATATTGTTCTATAATTTCCACATTCATTTGGATCACCTTTCTTGGGAATAGGCATAAATATGGATCTCTTCCAGTCAGTTGGCCAGGAAGCTGTCTTCCATATTTCCTGGCATAGACGAGTGAGCATCTCCAGCGCTGCATCTGTTTGCTGAAGCATCTCTATTGATATTCCATCAATTCCTGGAGCCTTGTTTTTCGCCAATGCCTTCAGAGCAGCTTGGACTTCTTCCTTCAGTACCATTGGTTCCTGATCATAGGCCACCTCTTGAAATGGTTGAATATTGACCAATTCTTTTTGGTATAATAATTCTGTGTATTCCTTCCATCTTCTTTTGATGCTTCCTGCGTCGTTTAATATTTTCCCCATGGAATCCTTCACTTTTGCAACTCGAGGCTTGACTTTTTTCTTCAGTTCTTTTAGCTTCAGAAACACTGAGCGTGTTCTTCCCTTTTGGTTTTCCATCTCCAGCTCTTTGCACATGTCATTGTAATACTTTACTTTGTCTTCTTGAGAGGCCCTTTGAAATCTTCATTTCTTCTACTTCATCAATTCTTCCTTTTGCTTTAGCTGCTCGACGTTCGAGAGCAAGTTTCAGAGTCTCCTCTGACATCCATCTTGGTCTTTTCTTTCTTTCCTGTCTTTTCAGTGACCTCTTGCTTTCTTCATGGATGATGTCCTTGATGTCATTCGAAAACTTGTCTGGTCTTCGGTCACTAGTGTTCAATGTGTCAAATTTATTCCTGAGATGGTCTCTAAATTCAGGTGGGATATTTTTGCTCTCATGGACTTGCTCTGATTTTCCTCAATTTCAGCTTGAACTTGAATATGAGCAATCGATGCTCTGTTCCACAGTCGGCCCCTGGCCGTTTTGTGACTGATGATATTGAGCTTTTCCATTGTCTCTTTCCACAGATGTAGTCAATGTGATTTCTGTGTGTTCCATCTGGCGAGGTCCATGTGTATAGTCACCGCTTATATTGGTGAAAGAAGGTATTTGCAAAGAAGAAGTTGTTGGTCTTGCAAAATTCTATCATTTGATCTCCGGCATTGTTTCTATCACCAAGGCCATATTTTCCAACTACTGATCCTTCTTTGGTTCCAACTTTTGCATTCCAATAGCCAGTAATTATCAATGCATCTTGATAGCATGTTTGATCAATTTCGGACTGCAGCAGCTGAAAAAATTCTTCTATTTGTTCATCTTTGGGCCCTGGTGGTTGGTATGTAAAATTTGAATAATAGTCGTATTAACTGGTCTTTCTTGTAGGAGTGTGGATATTATCCTATCATTGACAGCGTTGTATTTCACGATAGATCTTGAAATGTTCTTTTTGACGATGAATGCAACATCATTCCTCCTCGAGTTGTCATTCCCAGCATAGAAGACTATATGATTGTCTGATTCAAAATGGCCAATACCAACCCATTTCAGCTCACTAATGCCTAGGATATCGATGTTTGTGCATTCCATTTCATTTTTGATGATTTCCAATTTTCCGAGATTCATACTTCGTACATTCCAGGTTCCGATTATTAATGGATGTTTGCAGCTGTTTCTTCTTATTTTGAGAAATGCCATATCAGCAGATGAAGGTCCCAAAAGCTTTACTCCATCCATGTCATTAAGGTTGACTCTACTTTGAAGAGGCAGCTCTTCCCCACACATCTTTTGAGTGCCTTCCAACCTGGGGGGGGTCATCTTCCAGCCATATATCAGACAGTGTTCCGTTGCTGTTCATAAGGTTTTCACTGGCTAATGCTTTCCAGAAGTAGACTGCTGGGTCCTTCTTCCTAGGCTCTCTTAGTCTGGAAGCTCAGCTGAAACCTGTCCTCCATGGGTAACCCTGCTGGTATCTGAATACCGGTGGCATAGCTTCCAGCATCACAGCAACACACAGCCCCCACAGTACGACAAACTGACAGACGCGTGGGGGTAGCAAACCATGATTTCATTCATCATTTTCATTTTTTCATTCAATCAATATTTAGAGAGATTCCATGTGCCAGGAATAGTCTACATCATGTGGACACAGTGGTGAAAGGCACACATTATCCCTGCCATTGTGAAGGGGACACCCAGTGCGGGTGGGAGGGGGACTGGTAAAATGCAGCCCAGAGAAAGAACAGACCATGCTCCAGGAACCACACTGGACTTCAGAGAGCTTTGTTGGCTGCCATTCATCTGTCCAGCTTCTAGATGTCAGAATGCCCTCAGGCTCAGTGCTTAGTCCTCTCTCTCTATTGACACCCTCTCTCTAGGATGCCTCACTGAGTCAGTCGCTGTCTGTCTGTATCTGAGGATGCGATGTTTACACTTCCACCCATTTCAACTCCTACTGGTTCGCGACTGCTATTCAAATGTCGGCCTAATTCTCTGTACCGAGTTCTTCATCTGTAAAATGTGCCTTATAATGATACATTCCTCACATGGGTATCATGCAGAGCAAGTATCTTAAGAAAGGAGAAGCCCTCACAAGAGTCCTGGCACCAGTAAGTGTTAGCTGTCAGTATTATTACCTGACATCTCTACGTAGATGTCTAACAGCTATGCCATGTTATCGATGCCATGAAACAATTCTTGGTCCCAACCCCATTCCACCCTTATTGATGAATTTCTCAGGGCTTCAGTGATGGGAATGTGTGCGTTTTTCCACATAATGGACATGGCTAATAAAGGTTGGCCTGGTCCTTCATAATAAGTTGCTCCAAAGTTTATATGGGTGGACTCAGACAAGTGATAGCCAACTAATAGAGACGAAAAATAGAACTCTCAGCTGCTCATATTTGTACTCTCAGCCTAGAATATGTGGTGAGGGTACTATATGGACTGAATTGTGTAACCCCAAAGGTATGTTGGAATCCTAACTACTGTACCTATAAATGTGACCTGATTTGGAAATAGGGGATTTTTAAAATGATTTTAATGAGGCTATACCAGTGTAGGGTGGGTCCTAAACCTAATCCCTTCTGAGTTATAAAAAGAGCAGAATAGGCACAGACACAAACAGGGGAAGAGGGAGACAGACAAAGGGGAAGATAATCTACAAGGCCAGGAACGGAAAGGGTGGCTGGAAGATGCTAGAAGCTGAAGTAGACATGAGCCATGCCCTGAATTCCTACTTCTAGCCTCCCGAACTGTGAGAAAATAAATATCTGTTCTTTAAAGCCACCCAATTGTGTTATTTTTTTCTCATGGCAGTACTAGATGACTAACACATTCCCATGGTTATACATGAAGCCTGGTGTAAAATAGTGTTCTCCCCTCCTTGTCTAGCCCACCCAAATCCTCCTATTTCCCTATCAGTGTCCTCTGCTTTCACTAAGAGCTACAACAGAGTTGGCTTGATGCTGATACATAGAAATGCAGTTTATTTTTTAGTTTATATTTACGATTGACTGGCATTAATTTCAATGGTTTGTAAATTTTTCTGTGGAGGCATTTCTGTAATCTATGAATAATAGCAGTTGCAGCTTTTCCTTCTTTTTGTTGTCGTTTTGTTCTAGCTTGGACCTCCAGTGTTAAATATTTAATATAAATAATGATAGAAAGCATCCTTATTTTTTTAATAATTTTTTTCTGCTTTAAGTGAAAGTTTTCAAATCAAGTCAGTCTCTCACACAAAAACCCATATACACCTTGCTACACACTCCCAATTACTCTCCCCCAATGAGGCAGCCTGTTCTCTCCCTCCACTCTCTCTTTTCGTGTCCGTTTCACCAGCTTCTAACCCCCCTCCACCCTCTCATCTCTCTTCCAAGCAGGAGATGCCAACATAGTGTCAAGTGTCCACCTGATCCAAAAAGCTCACTCCTCACCAGCATCCCTCTCCAACCCATTGTCCAGTCCAATCCATATCTGAAGAGTTGGCTTCGGGAATGGTTCCTGTCCTGGGGCAATGGAAGGTCTGGGGGCCATGACCACCGGGATCTTCCAGTCTCGGTAAGACCATTAAGTATGGTCTTATGAGAATTTGGGGTCTGCATCCCACTGTTCTCCTGCTCCCTCAGGGTTTCTCTATTGTGTTCCCTGTCAGGGCAGTCATTGGTTGTAGCCAGGCACCATCTAGTTCTTCTGGTCTCAGGATGATGTAGTCCCTGATTCATGTGGCCCTTCCTGTCTCTTGGGCTTGTAATCACCTCGTGTCCTTGGTGTTCTTCATTCTCCTTTGATCCAGGTGGGTTGAGTCCAATGGATGCATCTTAGATGGCTGCTTGCTAATGTTTAAGACGCAAGGGCTTCTCTCGGAGCTGTTTCTGTCCACAAGGGGTGTGCAGCTCTGAGATTTGGGCTCATTTAATTTCAGCCTCTGGAATGTTCATACTTTATGTTCTGGTTCCGTCCCGCCCCCATCCACCTTCAACACTTTCCTTTGCAGAGTCCTGAGATAGTGTCCCATGCATTTGTCCAGATACTTGGTTGTCAGATACCAGCATAGCCACCGGGGGCAGTGCTGGTTGTGGTTGCGGGGGGAGGGACTGTACACTGAAGGAGCTGCAAGACCTGGCTGCCTTGTGTGAGCAGGACGGGGGTGTGCTGAGGAATGGGTGCTGAAGGTGCTGAGTCAAGGGGAGTTTAATATAAAGTTGGGTCAAGGAGAGTTTGTTGACAAGGATTTATTGCCATAGCAAGGGTTCTGGAAATGGGTTTAATATGCTGTGGGATTGCTTTTGGAAGCTTAGAAAAGGCAATGGCCCACATTCTATGAAATCGAAATGCCAGACCTGCTGTGTCAGATGTTGGAAGAGGGATTAAAAGCCTCCAATATGTGGGCATGTCTGAGTTAGTCTTCTATAAGACCATTTCTTGGAGGTCCTGAAGGATACCCATTTCATCAAAAGAATAAGGAATGCGGACATGAGGGAGCACCAGCAACACAGAGCTTACCAATATGTATACTTTGTAGGGAGTCCCTGGACGCCACAAACAGTTAAGTGCTCGACTGTTATCCGAAAGTTTGGCTGTTTGAACGTACTCAGAGAGTCCTTGGAAGATAGTCCTGGCCATCTGCTACTAAAGGATGAAAGCCTTAAAAACACTCTTGAACAGTTTGTTCTACTATGCCCATATGGGGTGGTCATGAGTCAGAAATGACTTGATGACAACTAACAGCAACAATTGTCTATAGGCTCAGGTTGTTAGTGGGAGCTGGGCTGCCTAGTAGCAATGCAAATCATGGGATCCCAGCTCAACAGAGGCCAGGTGGAAGTACTTAACTGTCAGAAACAAGTTGTGTGTGAGTACAATAGTGGTCAGCAGGTCACAGTAGTAGTTATCTATTGGAGCATAATAGATTCTCCCCAAACTTAGCAGGTGTGAGATAAATGGAAAATTAATATTCAACTCATTCTGATCAATTTGGAACTAGACAAAAATTTTGGTATCACTCAACATAGTTTTAAGGTGAAGGAATAAACTAGAAAATCTAAATAAGTATAATAAGAGGTTTTTCAAATAATGATGATATAATTGCACACCTGAATAAAAGACAAATACATCAAAATCAATGGTTTCTCTCCAGTATAGACATGAGGGTCTCAAATTGGCAAGGGTGAGAAGGGCAGACCGTTCTCTTTCCCCTACTACTTGACTGGATCAAACTGTGTTCAAAACTGTAAAATACTTAGGAAAACATTGTTTTGACCAGAGCAGCAAAGGACTTCTATGACGAAAACTAATGTACTAAATGATGTACGTAATGTAAATAATGTACATAAAATGAAACCTGAATATATGCAAAAAATATGCCATATTTTCAAATGAGAAGTCTTGTCAATTAAATGGAGGTCCCTAAAACTAATATGTAAGTGGAATGTATTTCCAGTCAGAATATTAAGATAGTTGTTTTTGAATTGTATACAGTGATCATATGCTACAAATAGTACAGTAGATAACAGAGGATGTTGCTGGTGTTAGGAGACTTGGAGTCCATTTCTGACTCATAGCGATCCCATTTCACTGCCCCATAGGGTTTTCTAGGCTGTGATCATTATGGGAGGAGAACAACAGGTCTTTCCCCTCAGTGCCCCCTGGTGGGTTCGACCTGCCAAACCTTCTTTGGATTAGCAGATGAGCACTTAATCACTGCAACACTACGGCTGCCTTAAAAGGTATAGAGAAGAAAAACATGAAAAAGCAGGATACTAACAGGTGTCTACCTCTTCAGGTAACAGAACAAATTGATATTACATAGCATAGAAACTGACGATTCTACCAATGAAAGAAAATCTGCCAAGAAGTCACAATAACCATTGATACAAAGGCGGTATTTTGAGAAAATTATATTTATTTATTTAATGGTGCTGACTCAAGTGATCATTCTGGGGGACAAAGCTTGTAAAAATGTGATACACAAATGATATATTTGGAAAATCATGTGAAATGGAGATGACAAGGCTTAAGAACAATTTCCATTTTACACAGAAGGATAAAAGTTAAGCACTTGAAAAATGAGCAGTGAATTCAAACAGATCGTTCACAGCAAATCCACATGCCCAATAAACATAGTCCAAGTTGCTCAAAAACACTGGTAGTTAAGAAAATATCAAAGTCCCAGTGAAACTGGCACAATTTAAAAATCAACACCATCTATAGCTGGCTGGGCTGTGGGGTGAAGGATACCCTGAGACATGGCTGGAGAGGTGCATTATGGCAGCCTACAGGGGAAAGACATGGCCATGGCTCTGTACTTTAAAAACATACTTTGAACTGGAAATCTCACTCTATGGAGTCTATTCCACAGAAACAGATCCTGTAGTACACAAAGGATAGTTATTATTAGTATTGACCAAACATTGACTGTACATTGATAGTTGAATGATAGATAACTTATGGTAAAGCTACATCATCAATAAATGAGTTGTTGTAGTTGAGTGGGAAAAATATCTGTGAGGTATTATTGAAGTATTACTGAAAAAATCAAGGTGCATGCAGAGAAGTGTACATAAAATGAGCACATCTGGGTTAAACAATATCAATTGTTTGAATATGCTTGGGTACCTGTTTATGTTTATGAGTGTGTATAAGTCTGTGTGCTTGTTTAAGCAAGGATAAGAGAGACTACTTACCACATTGTTAACCTGAATTATCTTGGATTCACTTGCGGGAAAGAACAGGGGGAGGAGAGCTAGAACACGCAGGAAGAGTGGACTTAAAAAGCATGGATGATAATGTTTCCATTTTAGTAGTGTTATGTATGGACGAACAAATCTGTCTTAAAGGGAGAAAGCCAGAATATTCCTTAGAAGCAAGGATGGCTTTGGCCATGTTATCAAGAGGGAGGGACCAGTCCCTGGAAAAGGACATCATGCTTGGTAAAGCAGAGGTCCAGTGAAAAAGAGGAAGACCCTCAGTGAGATTGATACAGTGGCTGCAACAGTGTGCTCAAATATAGCAACGATTATTAGGATTGCACAGGACCGGGTGGTGTTTTGTTCTGTGGTGCAAAGGGCCACTGTGAGTCAGAACTGACTTGATAGCTTCTGACAACAACATGTAGAAGTCCAGATAAAGTGTACTGAATTGATATCATCTATTTAAATTATTCATGTAAGTTAAAAGATCAAAAAATATAGTGGCAGTGCCATATCTAATGACTTACAGAGAATCAAGGTAGAATATCAAGTGAAATAAGGGGCGAGAGCAATGTGGATAGAGTGTGACCAGGCTTCCATAAAAGTAAACACCCCAGCAGATGTACTTGTGTACCTGTGACTGTGTATATGTGTCCCTGCAGAGAGGTGTAGGGAAGGATACACGTGTGTCTATTAACATTGGATACCCTGGGGGAGCAGGACCAAATTACATATGAGGGTGGGACCCTGACATAAATTTTTTTGTCATACAAATCTGTAATCTTGCAAATGTAATAAAAAACAATTTCAGAGCTTTGAAAATTCATAAACATCATAGATATATGTATATTTTAACGTGTTTTGTTAGATATTTAAAATAGGTGAAAATTCTCTAGAATGACAGACAAAAGATTTGAATCACTGGAAGGTGAGCACACTGCAGAAAGTAATAATCAGATCCAGTGGATTTCTTGTTCTTGGAGCCAGTGAGTTCTTCTGGTCTCTATAACTGGAAATGACCAAAAATAATTTTGGGAAGTCAGTAGAGTTACCCCTCAAACACGTCTTGCAAGCACACGTCTGCAGCTAAATTCAGAAGGCTGGACACCACGTGCAATTCACTAGGTAACTCATGCGCCTCTAGAAGATTCTCTTTCCTGGATATGCTGCTTCCACCTCCTCCCTGCCTAGCCCCACTGGATAACCCACCTTTGTGCGTTCTAGGCCCCATTCAGGTCTGAGCCTAGATCATAGAGGACATCAACTGGGAAGGTAGCTTTTAAGAAGAAAGATGTTGATGAAAATATTTCAGAAAGCAGCACCTCCCCAGCCAGCCTCTCCCCAACCTGGGAATGCCAACCCCTCCCACCCTGATACCTCTGAGAATCTCTGATTTTTCGTTTTGGATCCTTAGGAGACTGCAGAATTTACCTGGTCTGAACACCTCGGTTCTTTTCTGCCTGTGACCCTCTGCCTCGCAGGAGCTGTCTCTGTCACTCTGAGGAATACACACAGGACAGACTGTGGATGGAGGTGCCCATCCTAGAGGCCCTGCCCTTCATTTCTCTGCCCCTGGGGGTTCCCTGTGATACTTGTGGTCTCATCTCCCAGAGACATGGATACACCCCTGTCATGTCCAGGGCTTCCCCAGACTTGGGATTTGATGTCGCGACTGAGACTGGGGCTTTGTTGTCCACTGTTGAGTCTGGCCCTGAATCTGCCCCTTCCCACCATTACCTCTGATCACCTGTGTTCTCGCTGTTCTCCCTGGGTTTGAAGCTTGGTTCTTTCACCTCAGAGGGCCTTTTTCTTCCAGTTCTTTGACCTCGGGACAGGTCAGATTTGACCACAGGAAAACAAAAAAAAAATTAGCAAGTTTGTTTGACATGTCAAGAACCTTGATTTAAAGGAGAAGAAAAAGTTCCAAAGCTCTACTCCTTACCCTAGGACATGCTCTACAGGAAATATCCTGCAAGCCCTGGATCAACTCTTATCCAGAAATGGTTAACACCCGGGGATTCTTCTACACCACCTCCCACTTACATTCCCCTAATGTGGCAAAATGGATGCATCCCAATTATAAACCCAAATTCACCCTAGGAGACCAGAAGACATTGGTGGGGTGAGTTCATTTTCCTTCAACCTGCCCTCCTCTCCTCCTACCAAGCCCTGCCTCTTTCTCTGCCTCTATACTGCTGGGAAGGGACCCAGAGTTGTTTGTTTAGGGCTTTATGTCCACTGCTCACCTGCCGGCATGTTTCCCAACAGCCTGCCATCTCTCTGATTCCTTCTCCTCCAAAGAACTCAGTGACACCACCTTCACCATCACACCTCAGCAGGGCCCCCCCCTTACCCTCCCAAGTCCCACTGAAATCCCATTTCCCTTTCCCTATTTATGCTGCGCTCATCCTTAGGGTCCCAAGATCTCACCATCCAGATGAGGCCTGTCCTGTCCTCTCCTGGGCCAGGGGAGCCTCTAAGGGGACCTGGTGTCTGTGGTCAGCTATCTGGGACTTCTTCCATCCAGATCCCCCTTAGGGCTGGAGTTGTCTGTGCACTTGGGTTGGGAGGGTTGGGGTCACAGTGGAAGGAGGGTATGATCTTCCAGGGGAGCTGGGTTAAACAAACCTGAATGGAGGTCTCTCCTAAAGGGCCCACGTTTCCAGCCCAAAGGCCCTGCTCCTCCTAGTCCTGGGGTTCTAGCACATCTTCAGGCGCTTTCCCCTCTGGCCTCGGTGGTGCGCTTGCGCCTTCTGCAGCCTGGTCTCCTGCCTCTGCAGCCTGTCCAGCTGGTGCCTCAGCCTCTTCAGTTCTTCTCTCTGCTTCTCCAGCTGTTCCTCCAGGCTCCTGCAGACTGCTCTTTTCTCCCTCACCTCCCTCTTCTTGGCGGCCATCAGGCAATGCCTGGCCAGCTGGTGGCAGCGTCTGGGCCTTCGCTGGACTGAGCGTGGCAGCCGCCTCTCCAGCAGCTCTTCAAAGAAGACCCGGCAGCTGAAGCCCTGAGTCACACCATGCTCCGCGTGGGCCACGAGGGCGTCACGGGACTCGAACACACGGCAGCAGGCCACGCAGCGGAAGCCGCACTCACGGGTCACCAGCCACTCCGGGGTGGTTGGGCGGGGTCTCTCCCCATGCTCCTCCCCTTGGTCAGTGGGCTTCTGGGTACAGGTCTGGGGCCCCTCCTGCCAGGGGTCCAGGTTGCTGACCAGGGACTCAGTGTTAGCCAGACTGGGGGCAGAGCCGATGGTGCTCTCCTCAGAGAGCTCGGCCTCAAAGACCTGGGGCATCTTGCCCACGGGGTCAAAGGAGGTTTTGGTCTGCCAGGCGACCGCCACCCCCTTGACCGTGCGCACCTTGGTGAAATATGCGCACCTGACCCATCGCTTTCCTGGGGCAGCCCTGTAACTGGAGGAATGAGAGGTCTGGTCGGTGGAAGATAAAGGAGAAGAGTTCTCAGATTGTTTTGGAATCTTCCTGGGCCTGGAGCTTTGACTTTTTTCATGGGATGTTGTTGACTCTTGCGCATTTTCCTCTTGAATAGAGACCTCTGAGAATAGAGAGTTAATTTACTTGAGCTTTCAGGGCCCTTATTCTCACCTGTGACCCCAAAGCTTTGGTCATAGGGACCCCTGGAGGCCTTCCCATCACCGCATCCTCCACCTCTGCAGACCCCATGGTTTCTTTCTTCTTCCCCAGAGACCCACCACCCTTTGGGGGCACTGCTGTGGAAGACAAAGTCTCCATTGTAAAGTGGCACTGTTTATGGTAGTTCATTTTTTAAGAAGTTATTTTTCTTTAATTCCACATTTATTGAATTCCAATGAATTTGTTCCTTTGGAACTTAGAAATGACCTCATTCCCATGAAGCTTCATAATAAATGTGTGACTTGACGTTTTGTATGTGGGTGATATTCTTAGTAAATTTGGAGGGTAAACACTCCAGAGCAATGGTCACCTCTTTTCATCCTCTTTTTACTGAAAGGCTTTTTATAGAGTTATACGTAAAACAGAAGAATGTGTATATTTAGTTATGATTCTTACATGTCTACCTCTTCCTTGCACCCTTCTTAACCCAGCCACAGTAGAAGATGAAAATTGTTTTTCTCGGAGTAGAAGCCCAGTCCTTAGTAGATGAAGTGAGGCAGAAAGAGATGGCCGTATCTGAGAACCTTGATGCGAGAACTTCAGATGGAGAACAGACAAGCTCCTCTCCTGTGTATGTCTCAGTGGGTTGTCTATGTCAACCTCAAGGTCTGTGTATGTTTCTGAATCTGTGGGAAGGACTGCAGAGTTCAGGATGCAGAAGGAGATGGAGCTAGGTTGGGTGCATTGGATGGAGGGAAAGCTTGAGAGAGAGACAAGATTCAGAGAGGGAACATGCCAGCAGTTCGTTAGAAGGATACAGAGATCAAGGAGGGAACAGAAAGCAGGGCTCAGCCACTGAAAGGCAGAATGGGGCAGCAACAAAGAAGACAAAGAGGGGGCACACTAGTCGGAGAAAGAATGGATAACTAAGAATGATAGCAGAAACTGAGGTTAGCTATAGTTGGAATTTTAAAATTCTTTCCTTCTAGACTTGGAAAACATCATGCTAAATGGAATAAGTTAGCATTTGCCCTAAGTATAGGGCAAATACTGTACGATCTGACTTATATGAAATAAGCAAATATAGAAAGCAAAGATTATTGGTCGTTGCCAGTTGTGGGCAGGGGGAAGGGGAAGTTTTTCCACTGGGGCACTGAGGTTATGTTAATGGTTGTAGAAAAGTTTGGAGAAGGATATTGAGAATGGTTACATGACTTGAAGAACGTAATGAGTATTACTGACTCATACATTAGAAATTATTCAGTTATGTTTTATGTATATTTTCAACACAATTAAAAAAAATTAAACTTTGCAATTACAGGAGAAAAAAAAATGATCTATACTATAGGTGTCTTTACGTAGAAGAATTGTTAAACCCTTAGGTAAAGATGGTCAGGAGACTTTGGAGGAGAAGGGAAATCCCTAGAGCTAGAGGGGCAGGGCCTTCCTGGACCTTCTTCTGCCTGAGTCCAGGCTGAGGACTGTGGCAGCTTACATTGACTGGGAACTCTGAATGAACGTGTCGTACTGTGCTCCATCACACCACCCACTCCCAAAACCTCCTGATAAATTTGATATATTTTTTTAATTGGCGTGATATATTAATTCATTCTCATGAAAAAATTAAGCACAAATCTCTGTAACCACCCTTCTACCTGGTTCTATACCCACTGCCCCACTTGCCCACCTGCGTTCTTTCCGCTAGCAAAGCAGGAGAGTTCACAAATCTGACTTGTCTGCTACTGTTATGGAAAGCCCCTCAGATGACAGTAGAATTCTATACTTCACTCACATAGTTATTCCTTCATTTATTTATTCACAGTATAATTTCTTACTGTTTACTAATTGACAGGAAGTTTTTTCAGGTGAAAGCCTCGGTGATCCCTTGTGGTCCTTGTTTCCGGGGTGAATCAAACCCCTTGCTGCCCAGCACCCATCGCACAAACTGAATTTTTCTCCCACCCTTACCTCGGGCCTTAGAGAAAGGCCTCTTCCTCATGTATTGCCGCTCCATTCTGGCTGGGCGAAGATGAACCAGGAAGGACGGTCACTGGCAAGATGTTTCTCCTCCTCCCACGTAGAGATGATGTCCCAAACTCTCACAAGTTGGGGACCTTGATTTAGGCAGAACCATTTGTAATTTGGTATCCAAAGTCTCTCTCCCACAGGAAACCCTCAGACCCACAACCTCTCCAAAGAGCAGTTAGGATCTGAGTGAGCACCAAGGCTTCCAGTAACCCTTGTGTGACATCATCGCTGACATCGCTCAGTTCCAAGGGCCCAGTTTGAATCTAAACAGCGCACTAGGAAAAAATATGGCAACTGTTGTGGGAGAGGCTAGGAGGCTGGGAGGAGGGAAATTATATCTTAAAAATGAATTGCAATGTTCACTTAAAGAGTCAACATCCAAGAGGAAGGAAACTGTGAGTTGAGGAGATAGAAGAGTATAATGAGTCCCTGTTTCTCCCAAACCTCTTCTCTGGCCCTGAATCAAATCTCTCCATCTCTAGAAACACAATGTCCACTCTGAACACCTCTCAGTCCTCCTTTGCCACTTAGGCTTCACACAGGCTGTTCCCTCTGACTAGTAGACATTCTCTCCCTTCCTGATGACTGGTTCCTCCTCCAAGGTACCCAGTCTGTGCTCCTGCTTTATGTATTCAGAGCACCTAGTAATCCTCCATCATAGCACTGAGTCATAGGAGGTGCTCATTTTCCAATTTGTGTCTTCCAAATGGGTTGTAAATAACTTGGGGACAAAGATGGGATCTGCCTTGTTTTTGGCAGTCCCAGAAAGTGAGACAGAGCCCCACCCATAGGAGATACTCAATATATATCTATTGATTAAATAACAGAAGACTCTTCCAAAAGACTCACCCTTCGTAGCCATCTGTGCAGAATGGAGTTTTTGGCCTGTTGCCTGGAGGTACCATCACTCAGTGGTGGTGTCTAGGCCACTCTTTCTTGACCTCCTGACTCTCAACCCTGTGAAGCCTCTTGGCCTGTCCACATGCTTCTCCCTTGGAGCCACTAAAAAGGGTAGGATTACATCATCACAGAAAAGCACTGAGACTCCGGACGTCTATGGTCAACCTGCCTGCGAGGCTTAGGAGAGCCCTCGGGGAAAGGTCCACTGTCCTCTGCTTGATCTCCTTTTTTGTCCAGGGGGCAATTAGGAAAGGAAGAAGCAAATTGTTGAAACATTTTAAGGCAGGGTTTGGGAAGTTGTGCTTGGTAGGTAGAGGAGAGCCTGAGGATTTGAAGGAAAATGAAAGATGTCAACATGGGAGCAGAGGGCTCATTTTGTGTGACGACAGATGGTAGAATGTGGGCAAGTGGTTGGAAATATATAAAAAAGAAAATCTCCTAACCATCCACCCGTATTTCAAAATTTAGGTCAAACATCACTTCCTGGTGGAAGCCTTTCCAACCCTACACCTGGTAGAATTTCCCACCCTGCTGCATACTCTATTGTATTTAAGAAATGCTTCTGCCACAACTAGGGACAAACTTGATTGCATTTACATGTTGTGATGGATAGCAAAAATGGCCACATGTTCTAATATGTATGTATCCATACATATTATATGACTTACAGCTCCCTTTCTCAAGAGCAAGATTCTTCCTCCACTCCTTGAATTTGGACGGATCTATGATTGCTTTGGCCTTTGGGACAGTACAAAGACTAATAGAAGCAGAGACCAGATATAATTAGACACATCGTGGCTTTCTCTCTTACCAAAAACCAAACCCATCACTCTCAAGTATATTCTAACTCATAGTGACCCTGAAAGACAGAGTAGAACTGCCCCATAGGATTTCTAAGGCTGCAATCTTTACAGGAGGAGAGTGCCATGTCTTTCTTCCACAGAGCAGCTTCTGGGTACGAACTGATTACCTTTCCTTCAGCAACTGAGCCCTTAACCACTGCACCACCAGGGCTCCTCCTTGCCCTCTTGCTGCTCTTCAAACACTAAGAACCCATGGGAACAGCCCAGGCCACCGTAATAAATGACAGGAGACCATTAGAGAGAGAATCCCGCTGAGAAGATTTCACACCCTCTGCCTGCCAGCTGACATGGTGGCTGATTCCAGATACATGAGGGAGCCCAGCCGAGAGCGGCTGAGTCTGCCCCAGACCAGAAGAACCCCAAACTGCCAACCCGCAAAACTGTGAGCAAAGTAACTGCTTGTTCTTTTAAGGCACTTCATTTTTGGGTCATTTGTTATAGAGCAATTGATAACTGATCTGTTAACTGGGCTGTTTCTCTCACCAGACTGCAAGGAATCTTTTCTTAATCCTTTCTGTATCAGCGGTATCTGGCAGAGGGTTATTCCTGTAGTCATTAAGACAGTAGAAATTTCTTCATTTACATAATTTAAAAGTTTCTGTCATTATGTTTTAATTTTGTTTTATAAATAAGATATGGCTGAATTTGCAACTCTAAGCTGAGTGTACATGTTTTTTCCTAAGGTATTAATCCCTTTTTCTTGCTATTACTCATACATTTAGACATAATTCCCGTATTATACTTCATATTCACTGTTCTTCTTTTTTTTTTTATTCTGCCTTTCCTGTTTATTTTTTTATTGGAATGATAAAATTTCTCTTACTTTCTTTTTCCTTCTAGCTATTTGAAAGTTGTATTTTCAATTCCTATTCTTTCATAGTAAACATGAGATCTTTGAACATTTTAACATTTGGTATATTGTATCAAGTTCATATCTCAGTTCTCCTCTCAAACAGTAATTTTTTGCTAGCTGCCATTGAGGTGACTCCGACTAATGGTGAACTTAGGTACCACAGAACTAAAGGTTGCCAGGTCCTGTGTCATCCTCACAAGTGCCAGCAATTTAGATTCCATCATTATGGCTAATGTGCCAGTCCATCTCACCAAGGGTCTCCTACAGCCTTGTTGGCCTTCTTCTTCACCAACCATGATATTCTCCTCTAGGACTGATTAATCTCTCCTGATGACATGTCCAAAGCAAGTGAATCGGACAGTATTCTCTTGTGATCTGTAAGGGTTTAATTGGCTAATTTTGAGAAGTAAATCTCCAGGTCTTTCTTCCTAGTGTGTCTTAGTCTTGAAGCTCCATTGAAACCTGTCCACCATGGATAACCCTGTTGGTGTTTAAAATACTGGTGGCCTAGCTTCCAGCATCATAGCAACATCCAAACCACCACAGTACAGCAAACTGAGAGACAGGCAGTGAGCTGAACAGCATATTGTTGTTGTTAGGTGTCATCAGGTCAGTTCTAATTTATCGTGACCCTATATACAGCAGAACAAAACACTGGCCAGTCTTGTGCCATCCTCACACTTGTTATTATGCTAGAGCCCATTGTTGCAGCCACTGTGTCAATCCATCTCACTGAGGGTCTTCCTCTTTTTCACTTTCTACTTTACCAAGCATAATGTTCTTCTCCAGGGCCTGGTCTCCCCTGATAACATGTCCAAAGTGTGTGAGACAAACACTCACCATCTGTGCTTGTAAGGAATATTCTGGCTGTACTTCTTCCAAGACAGACTTGTTTGTTCTCCTGGCAGTCTGTGGTATACTCAATATTGTTCACCAACACCATAATTCAAAGGCAGCATTTCTTCTTCGGTTTCCCTTATTCATTGTCCAGCTTTCACATGCGTATGAGGTGTTTGAAAACGTCATGGCTTGTGTCAGGCACACCTTAGCCTTCAGAGTGACATCTGTGCTTGTCACCAGCTTAAAGAGTTCTTTTGCAGCAGATTTGCAATACGTCATTTGATTCCTTGATTGCTGCTTCCATGAGCGTGGACTGGGGAACTGAATAAAATGAGATGCTTGATAACTTCAATCTTTTCTCTGTTTATCATGATGTTGCTTATTGGTCCAGTTGTGAAGATTTTTGTTTTCTTTATGTTGAGGTGCAACCCATACTGAAGGTTGTAGTCTTTGATATTCACCACTAAGTGCTTCAGGTCCTCTTCACTTTCACGAAGTTTGTGTTATCTGCATATCGTAGGTTGTTAATGAATCTTCCTCTAAACCTAATGCCACGTTTGTCTTCATAGAGTGCAGCTTTTTGGATTATTTGCTCAGCATACAGATTGAATAAATGTGATGAAAGGATAGAACCCTGACACAAACTATTCCTGATTTTAAACCACATAGTACCCCTTGTTCTCTCTGAAAAACTGCCTCTTGGTCTATGTACAGGTTTCACATGAGCAAACTTAAGTGTTCTGGAATTTCCGTTCTTTGAAGTGTTACCCATAATTTGTTATGATTCACACAGTATAATGCCATTTCATAGTCAATAAAACGCATGGAAACATCTTTCTGGTATTCTGGTATTCTCTGCTTTCAGCCCAGATTCATCAGACATCAGCAATGATATTCTTCATTCCATATCCTCTTCTGAATCTGACTTGAATTTCTGTTGCAACTTCTTTTTAATGATCTTCAGCAAAATTGTACTGGGTTTTGATATTAATGATATTGTTTGATAGTTTCTGAATTTTGTTGAATCACTTTCTTTGGAATGTGCACAAACATGGATCTCTTCCAATCGGATGGCTAGATTATTCGGCCAGTGCTGCATCTGTTTGTTGAAACATCTCAATTGGTACCTGTCAGTTCTTGGAGTCTTGTTTTTTGCCAATGCCTTCAGTGAAGTGTGGACTTCTTCCTTCAATACCATCAGTTCTTGATGACATGCTGCCTCCTGAAATGGTTGAACATCGACCCATGCTTTTGCGTGTGTGTGTCTGTGCAGTGACCCTGTGTATTCTTTCCATCTTATTTTGATGCTTCCTGTGTTGTTCAATATTTTGCCCGTACAATCCTTCACTATTGCATGTCGAGGCTTGGATTTTTTCTTCAGTTCCTTTAGCTTGAGAGATGCCAAGCATGTTCTTCCCTTTTGTCTTTCTAACGCCAAGTCTTTGCACATGTCATTATCATACTTTGTCTTCTCAAGCCGCCCTTTGAAATCTTCTCTTCAGCTCTTCTACTTCATCATTTCTTTCATTACTTTACGTTCAAGAGCAAGTTTCAGAGTATCTCTGACATTCATATTGGTCTTTTCTTTCAGTATAAGGGCTGTATTTGAGGGTACCATCATTTTTATAACTTGCAAGTATCCTCTGTCAGGGCAGTTATTGACTGTAGCTGCACACCACCTAGTTCTTCTGGTTTCAGGCTGATGGAGTCCCTGGTTTATGTGGCCATTAAGGGAAGACCTGTTATTCAAGGAATTATACTTGGAGCAAAATTTGTATATTTATGTATAATTTAAAGCTTCTCCTTTAAAATTGCCTTTCCCTGAACAGAAAGCTCTCACCATGTCATTATGAGAAATACTCTTTCAGTGTGAGGCAGAAAGAGATGTCCATATTTGAGAGTCCAATGGTACAAATCTCAGTAGCCAAGACACAACCACATCAACTGAGTGTGTGGGTGGGTTGTATATGTCAACATAAGGGTCTGTATTTTCCTGAGTATGAAGGTAGGATTGGCGAGTTAAGAAAGAAAGAGATGGAAGCGTCTTGGGAGTGGAGTGCAAGTTCCGTGACGGAAGTTGCAGCAGGGGATCTCTCAAGAGGGTTTTAGAGGCCAGTTAGAAACCTAGGAAGCAAAAGGAAATAGGGCCAGTGGAGGGCAGCACTGGAGTAGTGGTGGGGGGCAGCAAAAATAATGGTAGTGGAGAGGGCAACAAAACTGCCCTGAAAAGGAGTGGCAAATTAAAGATCCTAGACAAAATTCAGGTTCAGAAAAGTAGGAATGTAAAAAAATTCTATCCTATAGCTTTCTTTGCTGTGAGGGTTTTTTAGGCCCCTCGAGAGATGTGGGGAGAAGACATAGGAGGAGAAGGGGAGTTCCTGAATCTAGGGGAGGAGTCTGCAAGCCATCTTCTGCCCTCAATGATGTGGGCTCTGGGCTCCTTCAACTTCTCACTGCCAGAACCTCCTGAGATATTTTCTTAATTCTTCACATAGTGCATTAATATCATGTCATTAGAAAATATAATAAAGTACGCTTCTCTCTAACCACCCTTTGCCCCATCCTATACTCTCTGCCCTAGTTGTCCACTGGCTTCCTTCCTTTCCACCAGGTACAGATCTTAAACAGCAGAGTGCCTCGTCTGAATCTGTTCTGGAAAGCGCTCAAACTCCCAGTGAATTCTGTAGCTTGATCCCTCACTTATTCCTACATTTCTTGTTGATATAAGAATTTGGTTAATTGTCCACCAAATGACAGGAAATGCTTTCTCAGGATGCTCCTCCTTATGACCTCATCCATTCCCAATTCCTTCATCTTGTCCTATCATGGCTGTCTTTTCTGGTGGAAACCAGACCCTTTGTTCCATAACACACATCAATCTGGGACAATTTTTCCTCTCACCCTTATCTAGAGTCTTAGAGAAAGGCCTCTTCCTTGTGTATCACTGTTTCATCCTCTCTGGGTGAAGATGTCCAATCATAATGATGTTCTGAAGGATCTTTATCCCTTTTCCCAGTTCTTCATGATGCATGACCATTTGGTGCCTGGGGGACCCCGGTTTAGTCTGGAATTTCCGTGATAGAGTAGTTCCAGGTGCTCTCCCACAGGATCTCAGATCGACATCCTCACCAAAAGAGATCAGCATGGATGGCATGGCTTCCATAACCCTGTGTGACATCATTCCTGACATTGCTCAGTTCCATGGGCCCACTTTAAACAGAAACACAGCAAAAAGAAGAATATGAAACTGTTCAAGTAGGAGCTTGAATACTGCCAGTCCCAGACTGGGAAAAAGGGGCTTGGATATAAAAAAGGAATTGCAACTTTTCTCTGTACTCCATGTCATTACTATCCCTTGGTGGGGAGAGAGAGAGTACAGGGAATCGTTACAGTGTGACCAGCAGTTGATTTCTCCAAAACTTCTCATTTGACTCTCTTGGAATCATGTCTCTCCAGCCCTGGTCATACAGTGTCCACTCTGAACACCTCTCAGGTCTCCTTAGCCTCTGAGGCTTCACACAGGCTCTTCCCTGTGACTAGAAGATTTTCTCTCCCATCCCATCTGATGGCCTACTCTCTGGTGAAGCATGGTGATTAAGAGAACTGACCCCATTGGAACAGATTGGGCTTTCGAGCTCACCATAAAATGCTAAGACTCAGGAATTTGTGGTCAGCCAGAATGGGAGGTTTAGGAGTTGAGTTGGGGAAAGTCCATGACCTCTGCATCTTCCAGGCTCTGCTTTCACTCTGGAGCCCATATAGAAAAGGAGCTGGTAAATGGAGACAGCATTTGAGGAAGCAATTAAGAACGTTGGGGTGGTGATGACTTCTCAGAGGAAAATAAAAGTTTCAACAGGGAAATGCTAGGGTCTACTCTTGTATGACTCCAAACTATAAATAGGGACGAGTGGTTGGAAAACAGTAGAACAAAAGATGATCTGCATCTGGTCACAAATGTTTCAAATGCCTCAGTGGATTCAGCCTGTCTCCTCAGACTTCTCTCTGGAGAAGATATGGGGCTTCCTGGACCCGGGCCTTTTGTCACCCCTTATCTATCCAATCATATTCCCAACTTGGTTCAGACATCACGTCCTGGTTGTGCTCTTCCCTAAATATCCTCCTGGTAGATTTGTTCACTTCTTGCTCCCTACTCCATTGTACCTGCAAAACCCTTTACCACAGCATAAAACACAATTGCATTTACTTTTTGTGGTTGATGTAAGAAATGTCTACACATTCATCCTCTCTCTGTGCCCATGCCTTCTATGAGACTCTGGAGCGCCTTTCATTAGCAGTAGGAGTCTTTCTCCATCCCTCAGTTGGGACTGACATTATTGTTTTGGGCATTGGGATGGTAGAAAACCTGATAAAATGAGAGAGTTGAAAGACTTTACACTGAGACTTTCCCTTTTGTTGCTCTTAAACCCTGAGAACTCATGGGAACATCCTCAGGCCAGCCTGCTAGATGATGGAAGACCAATGGAGGGAGGATATAGCGGTTTCACTGACTTGATGTTATGAACTGGCTCCCAGCTACCTGGAAGCAAATTGTAGACACATGAGGAAGCCGTGTTGTGAGCCACTGAGGCTGGCCCAGATCAGAAGAGCTCCAGCCTGACAACTTGAAAAATTGTGAGCTGGTAAATTGTTGTTGTTTTAAGACACTACAATTTGGGGTCATTTGTTACAGAGCAATACGTGACTGATACAACTGTTAACTTGGCTGTTTCTCTCACCAGGCATTGAGCGAAATTCTCTGAGTCATTTCATCAAGAGCAACTGCCATAGGGTCTCACATATAGCTGTTATAGTGTAAATGTTTGCTGACTTCGTGGATGAATGAATAATATGAATTGTAAGTGAATCAGCACAAATTCATGTGTGCAAGAAAACTTGATATTTCTTTAAATAAACTGAATTCCAACTCAGAGCTCTCGGCTTACAAAATTGGGGTAAAATTTTAACCTTACTTCTTTGTAGGGGTATATTTGGTGTTGGTTTATTTTCTAGGTACCCCGGGGTCTAAAGAAAGACCAAGGTTTGGAGATCTTTAACACGCCCATCGCCTCAGCCTATGTGGGTGATCTCTCTAGAAGCATTGTCTCTGATGCTTCCGTTCTCAGATGGAGCATGAGAACCTTGGCAGGGCTGGGAACACCATAACGTGGTTTGTCTACTTGTGTGCCTGCATTACCCTTTGAGGTGCTGCCACCTACCCCAGGGCATTATCAAGAAGCAGGCCTCACCCCTTCCCAATGTGTAGGTCTCTGCTGTCTGACTCTCACTCTTCCCTTGGTTTCCAGTTCACTCAGTGTGATTACTGCAATGAGCTGAGACTCTTACAACAGACTCTTCAGAGTCTCGAAGTTTCAGGGCTTTAACTCTGTGAGTCCAGTTACCTCTTGAAATGAGGTAGGGAAGGTTGAAAAACGTAGGAAGATTTTATTTTGAATTTAATGTTTCAATAAAATTTCTTGCCATGCATTTTCAAATGGTTCTGCCTAACAATTCCCTCTGTTCTCTTACAAGATGCAGGACAATGAAGAGGGAATGTTTGTTGTGTCATAATCTCCAGAAGGATGCAAAGTGCCATGGAGTCCATTCCCCCCGATGCTCACACTTGAGCACCACACCCACGTGGAATCTCTGCAAGTGTTACTGAGTCCCTCACACATCCACAGTGAACAACTTTCAGATTCTCATAAGCAGGAATTATTTGTGTCCTAAGACGAGGAACTCCTTGGAGACCCTACTGTGTCCTACAGGGTCGCTGTGAGTCGGAATCGACTGCATGGCATTGGGTTTTGTTTTTGTTTTTTGGGGGGTTGGTTGATGTCAGCTGCAGGATAGTGTTTAAAAAAATGTCGACAGCGTAGCAGGTAAAACCAACAAAATGAAACTGAAATGAAATGTCTTTTTTCACACTTACTGACCTCACAGTTCCTTCAAAGTGTTTACTTTCCACTGGGTTCAGAGGCAAGAGGGAACTCTTCATGAGAGAGACACAGCTTGGGACACCTCCAAAATTATACGTCTCCCTCCTGATGTTAGGTAACATTACATACTGTTTGGCTGGTTTATCATCTGAGTGCTCCACAAAAATAGAAGGCCCATGCAGGCAGGACCTTGTCTGCTGTGTTGGTCAGAGTATCCTAGTTCCTGGCACCTAAGAAGCTTCCAAATATGATATGTCTGATTGAATGAGTGGGTAGGTTTTTATAAAAACCATGGAAGTGCTGTTTATGTAGTTACAATAGTGAAAACAGGCATAAGGAAATGGAGACTAGTTATGTATGATTAGAAATGGAGACTAGTTATGTATAATGAGAACAGAACTTGTTCATGAAGAGATAAAAAAATAAGATGTATTCATAGAATGTACTCCCTTCACTTTGGCTGGAGAGAGATATGGTAAAATGGGTTGTTTTCGCCTACTGATTTATGGGTTGTATATATTTCATTGAAATGTTAGTCTTTCGGGAATCACAAATATTTCTATTGAGATATAATTCACCGGCCATAACATTGCCTTTTATAATGTGCACAATTGTGTGGTTGCTAGTATATGGACAGAGTTGTGCAACAATCACCACTGTCTAGCTTCTGGATATTTTCAGTACCCTGTAAATAAACGCCCTACATATTAGTAGTCATCTCATTACTCCTTTCCTCCAAGACATAGCAACTGCTAATCTACTTTCTGTCTGTGTTGGTTTGTCTGTTCTCGATATTTCATGTAAATGGAATCATGTACCTCGCAGTCATTTCTGTTTGGCTTCTTTCACTTAGCATAACGTTCTCAAGGTTTGTGCATATTGTGCCATGTATTAGTACCTGATGCCTTTTAATGGCTGAGTAATATTCCATTTTATGAGTACACCACAGTTTATCTGTCAATTCATGACTTTGGGATTCTCTCCACATTTTGGCTATTTATAAATAATTCTACTATGAAAATTCTTTTGTAAGTTATTATGTGAACGTGCTTCAGTTGTCCTGGATGCATACCTAGGAGTGGGATTGCTATGTTGCATGCTAACTCTATGTTTACCTTTCTGAGCAAGTACCTAACTGTTTTCCAAAGCGATTGGATCATGTTTCATGTCCACCAGCAATGTATGAGGGTTCCAGTTTCTCCACATCCTCACCACTTGTGTTGTCCATCCTATTGATTTGAGCCATCTCAGTGGTTTTGAAATAATAGTGTGTTTTGGTTTTGATTCGCATTTCCCTAATGACTAATGAGGTTGAGCTTCTTTTCATGTGATTATTGACCATTTCTATATCTTCCAAATCCTTAGCCTATGAATTTTTCTTCAGATTTTTGCCTGTATTTTTGCTTTCTTCATATAGTTTTTCATATGCCAAACATCTATATCTGTATCTTACCAGTTTGAGCCTTCACAGCTTTGGGATTTTTAGAAAATCTTTCTCTTTTACCAACAAAAAGCAAAACAAAACCTCTCATAGTTTCTTCTGAAATTTGTATGGTGACGTATTTTACTTTTAAATATGCGATCCTTTTGGAATTTTGTTTCCTGCAAGCTATGAGAAAAAGGATGAAAGTATTTTTACAGGTGATCTAAATGATTACCAAATTGCTGCAAGCACTCCGTTTTGCCTTTCTGCATAAGCCATATCTTAACTGCATTTTCCCATATTCCATGTAGAAAAGCATTTTTACAGAAGGAGGCCCGCCATTCCCAGCCATTTCATTTTAAGGTTTTGCTTTGCTACAATAGAAATCCCTTGTATACCTTATCTACACACCTGTTCTCATAGCCAATAAAAATTTTGTGTGAGTAGGACTCCTGTGAATTTATAAGATGAGGTTGAATTTTATAACTGGTTCCATGTGGTGCAGCCCAGCAGAAGGACAGACAGAAGCAGTAGCTCCAGAGGGAACAGAAGCTATAAGAACATGAGCCTCTAGAGATTTGCTGCTGCATTTCACAGAAAGCTCTAGACTTTTCTTTATAAGCTTATCATTATATATGGCCATCACCTTAGAACAGACGAGAATAGTGCTTTTTAAGTGAGGCATTCAGGACAGAACTGGAGAAAAATATAGAACAAAATCCTAATTCAAAAAAAAAAAAAAAAAAAAAACCCAGAATTCTAGGTTGACAGAGACTGGAGAAACCCTGAGAATATGACCCCCAGACATCCTTTTAGCTCAATAAAGAAGTCACTCCTGAGGTTCACCCTTAACCAAAGATTAGACAGGCCCATAAAACAACATGAGACTCCAGGGGCATACCAGCCCAGGAACAAGGACTAGAAGGCAGGAGAGGACAGGAAAGCTGGTAATAGGGGACCCAAGGTCAAGAAGAGAGAGTGTTGACATGTCTTAGAGTTGGTAACCAATGTCATAAAACAATATATGTCCTAACTGTTTAATGAGAAGCTACTTTGCTCTGTAAACCTTCATCTAAAGAACAATTAAAAACAAAAGTTAGGCATTCAGAAGGAGGGTGTTCATTCCTTAGCAGATGGTTAGACTTATGTGTTTTGGTGAACATATGTACCCATTTCTATTGGGTATGTATCTAGAAGTAGAATTGCTGGGTCATAGAATATATGGATGTTCACAGCTTTAGTAGATACGGCCAAAGCATTTTTAAAGTGGGTGTACCAAATTGCACTTTCACTAGCAGTAGATTAGAATTCCAGTTGCTCCATGTTCTACCAAATAGTTGGTATTTCCATTTTATTTTTATTTTTTTATTTTAGCCATTCTGGTGTGCAGGATTAGGATCACATTGTGAGCTTTTATTAGAATTCCTCTGATAACTGATGTAGTCCCTTTCCATATGGATGTTGGCCATACAGAAATCTTTTAGAGAGCGTTCAAGTATTTACTTGTCTTTCTATTGAATTCTTTTTTTTCTTTATGAATCATCCTTTGCATATTTTAGAACCAAGTTTGTAGTAGGATGTATGTATTGCAAATAACTTCTGCTTCCACATGAATTCACCCTTGTAGCTTGTCATGAACTTTCAAATTAAAAAGCATGCCTTTTACAAAAACAGGCAAATGTATAGAGATGAAAGTTCATAGGGGTTCCCAGGGGCAGGAGGGAGGGAATAAAGGGGTGTTATTGTATTTTTTTTTTTATTGCATATGGAAACTGAGTTTCTGTTTACAATTATGGAAAAATCACACAGATTAAGGGTAGGGTTGCACAGCCGATTAATGTAATTCCTGTCAATAATGTGTACACCTGTACAACTCGTTCACTTGGCAAAGGTTGTGTGTTATATTTACATCAACAACAAAAATGTGTAGCTGCTGAGGCAAAATGATAGTACTGAATTGATGAGATGTTTTCTTTTTTTATTCTTTTATTATACTCTTTTCTATTTTCTCATTTGTTTTTGTAAGAAGTTACTGTTAAAATTAAAGATAATAAAATGTTTGCATGATGAAAGTGGATAGCAATGTCTATTCCACCCATTGTGTCCCTCTGAAGTTTAAATGAGGAACTACATGCCACTAGCAGACGCCCAGCCTTACTTAGCACTCAGGAAATATTCATTTCTCCTACTCCTCTGGCTCACGGTCTTCTCCCCGTCTTTATTTGCTCTTTTCTGTTTCCAACTGGTTGCATGTGACCACCAGGCTTCCTGACTCCATCATTCTGCTTTCCATACCAATGTTATTGTAACCTTGGAATCTTGGGCAGTGGTGAAAGTTACACACTGTCCCTGCCATTAGGAAGGGGACAAGCCAGTGCAGGTGGGAGGGGCAGTGGGGAAATTTGGCCTAGAGAAAGGACAGACCACCTTCCAGGAACCACACTGGCCTTCAGAGAGCTTTGTTGGCTGTGGTTCACCTGGCCAGCTTGTAGGCGTCAGGGTGCCCTAGGGCTCGGTGTTTAGTCCTCTCTCTGTGTTGACACCCTCTCTCTGAGATGCCTCAGTGAGTCCACAGCCATCAGTCTGTAGCTGAGGATGTGAGATTTACACCTCCAGCCATTTCAACTCCTCCCGGGTCCAGACTTATACTCAAATAGAAGCTTAAATCTCTGTATCGGCCTCTTCATGTATAAAATGCGCATTATAATGATACATTCCGCATAGGGCTATCATGCAGAACAAATATCTTAGGAAAGGAGAAGCCCTTACAAGAATCCTGGCACCAGTGCATGTACTCAGTAAGTGTTAGCTGTTAGTATTATTACCTGACATCTCCATGTGGGTATCTAACAGCTATGCCATGTTATCAAGGCCACGAAACAATTCTGGTCCCAACTCCATTCCCCACACTTATCAATGAATTTCCCAAGGCTTCAGTGATGGGAGTCTGTGTGTTTTCCACACAATGGACATGGGTACAAAAGGTTGGTCAGGGTCTTCATAAAAGTTGCTCCAAAGTTCATATGAGTGACCATTGAGACAAGTTACAAACAACTAATGCAGAAAAAAAAATAGAACCACTCTCAACTGCTCATGGTAGTATTCTCAGTCCAGAGTATCTGGTGAGGGCACTATTATGGACTGAATTGTGTAACCCCAAAAGGTATGTTGAAATCCTAACCACTGTACCAGTAAATGTGACCTGATTTGGATATAGGGGATTTTAAAATTGTATTAATGAGGCCATACTAGTGTAGGTTGCGTCCTAAACCTAGTCCCTTCTGAGTTATACAAAGAGCAGAATAGACACAGACACACTCAGTGGCAGAGGAAGACAGACAACGGAGCAGATGCATCTACAAGACCAGGAACACAAAGGGTGGCTGGAAGCTTTTAGAAGCTGATGTAGACGTGAGCCATGCCCTGAATTCAGACAGGTAGCCTCCTGAACTGTGAGAAAATAAATTTCTGTTCTTTAAAGCCACCCAATTGTGTTTTTTTTTTTTTTTCTTATGGCAGCACTAGGTAACTAACACACATACCTGTGCTTATAAATCCAGCCCAGTGTAAAATAGTGCTCTCCCCTCCTTGGTCTAGCCCACCTGAATCCTGCTGTTTCCCTTTCAGTGTCCTCTGCTTTCACTGAGAGCTGTGACAGAGTTGCCTTGATGCTGCTGCATAGACATTCACTTTATTTTTTACTTTGTATTTATAAAAAAAAAAAAAATTTATGATTAACTAATATTAATTCTAATATTTTCTATGGTTTTTAAATTTTTCTGTGGAGACATTCCTATAATCTATGAATAATAAGAGTTATATGTTTTTCTTTTTGTACTCCAGTGTTAAATATTTAATAGAAATAATGAGAGAAAGCATCCTTATTTTATTTCTAATTAATTTTAAAGAGAATGTCACACATTTCACCAGGAATTATCATGCGAGTTGTAGTTTTCCATATTCGGGAACTCCTGTTCCATGTTTGCTCAGAGTTCTTATGTCTCAGTGTGTTTGGATTTTATCACTGCTTTTTCACCGTCTCTTGAGGTGAACCTATGTCTTTTCTTCCTTAACCTACACATGTGGTGAATTAAATTATTAAATCTTTAAAGTTCACTCAAGCTTGTATGCTGACAATAAACCCCCTTGATGCTCGCATATTACGTGCTTTATACTTTGCTGGATTTCTTTGCCAGCATTTTATGTAGATTTTTGCATCTCAGTTGCTTAGTGTGCTTGTCCTGTAACTCTTCTTATACCTTCCTTTTCTAATTTGGTATCAATATTAAAGTGGCCTTAGGGAACAAGTTGGGGAGCATCTCATAGCTTTCTCTTCTTTATTGACTGTGTACAAGGTTGAAATGATCTGTTTTTTGCATGTTTGCTGGAACCTGCCTAAAAGTGATCTACCAAACCCAAAACCAGTTGGCCATCGAGTTGATTCCATCTTTGTAGGGAGATCTCGAACTACTGACCCATTCTGTGTAGTGATTAAAGGCCTCTTCTGATGCTACTTTACTTAGAAAAATTTCCACTGCATGTTTTAGGCTGTTAGGATTTCATCTTTAAATATTATGTGGTTATCACTGTTTTCCACCTCATCCAGGTCAATTAATCCCAGATTTTCCATTTTCCTGAAGTGAGAGTGTGTATCTACTCCTGGTACCAATTCCCTTATCTAAGACTTATTTGCAAAGAAAGATACAACCCAGCCTCCTTGAGTCCATAATGTGAGGTTACAGTCTCATATTATGTGATTTTTTTGTAGTTGTTTTTTTGTTTTGTTATTTTTTTCTTTTACATATTCTGTAATTGTTTTTTTTCTTAAATTTTTTTATTTTCCTTTTTTTTTCTTTTTTCATTTCACACCTATCTAGCAGTTTTAAGAAACCTTGTGGAGTAGTGGTTAAAAGCTACAGCTGCTAACTAAAAGGTTGGCAGTTCAAGTCCACCGGGCGCTCCTTGGGAACCCTATAGGGCAGTTCTACTCTGCCCTTTATGGTTCCTATGAGTTGGAATGGATTAGATGACAACAAGTTATTGGTTCTAGTGGTTTTAAGGTTGTGCATTTCAGGTTCAGGTCTATAATCTAGCTGAGAACTGACTTCGGGTTCAGTGCGGTGAGGTGCCCAGTTGCACCTGTGCATCAAGAGAAGGCGCCTCAAGAACTAGGGGAGGGGGCGGCAGGGATGCTCAGAGAGGGGCACCCGGGGGAGGCGCGAGGTCCCAGGCAGCCCTGCCACAAGCTGGCGGGGAGCAGGAAAGAGCTGGCTTCAGGAGCCTTTTGTGACAGTCCCAGCCCACCCAGCCCCACCTGGACCTCAGACCCACCAGGCTGGCAGGTCCCAACAGAACTAGGGGAAGCATAAGGCCATAGAGGGCAAGACCCAGGGTACACACTTGAGCCTGATCACAGCGCATATGATGGGATAGGAGGGCAGAGGAGGCATGTGAGGACTTGGGTCCAGACAGTGGACACAGAAGGGTGGGAACTTGTGGTTAGCGTCAGGATCCGAATGTGGAGGCCTTCGAGATGCACTTCCCGGAGAAAAAGGTGAAGCCACAGAAGCCACACTGCCTGGCACCCACCCCATCCCCCTCCCAGGGCCCCAGAGTGGACTCACCGCCTGCGCTGCCCTAGGAGAGCTCCCCAAGTGTGGTACTCTTAGTTTGAGGAGCAAGAGGAATTTATTTCCTCTGCTCTCATTATGGGTGTGAGCGGACTCTTGTCTGCACAGACTAAAGACGAATTATAAAAATGAGCTCCAGACTCCAGATTTGACTTAGATATCATAAATTAAAACAGAGAAATACAACTTTAGCAATAAGTGCCTGCCTGGAGCCCAAGTTGCATTAAAAAAAAAAAACCTGAACAAGACCCCAGAGGGAGTGAGTGATAAGAGGCTCCTTCTTTTGCCACCCTCCTGTGGTCCCAAGCTTTCTCTTTTCCTACCTCAAGACTGTATCAACTGCTCTGAAAATTTAGAATAAAGATCCCAGGAATATCACTGCTCCCACCCCATGAGGATTTCCCCAGTGCTGGGTTAGACTAAGACAAAATCCTCCTGAGGCTTCCGGGGCCTGTGTACTGGTTCAGAGTCAGTTCATTTTTCCTGCAATTGGGCATGACCCCAGGACATGACCCTGAGAGCGCTGACACTTGCAGAAGCCAATGACCCTTTCACTGAGTTTCTCTCTGTCTTGGTCTCAGGATCAGTCAGGACAGCTTGTCACCTCAGGAGGGTTTCTGTTGAAGGACACCTAAGCAGCACTCTGGGTTTGTCCCTCACACCCTGCAAACTTGCCTCCTCTGAGCGGGACGAGGAGCTACAGAAACACTGAAATCTTTGAAACTAGCAGAAGCCACAGCCCATGGTACTGGGAGAAAAATGGGAGAGAGGTGAAAAGGTATAAAGGCCCAGCTGTGAAGGTGACCAGCGGCCAGGATGTCCTGAAGCCGCAAAGCTGACTGAAGCTGAATGACCTCAAACCTGCTGCTCCTGAGCCCATCTTTTCTTTCAGTGGAAAAAGCCTTTCCCTGCTCTTATGCGACTGGGCTGGAAGGGCCTTTGACTTATAACATGAAGCAGCCTCCAGAGCCTTTTGGGGCAAGTGATGGTCAAGGAGGCTCTGCCCAATCCCACTCTGCCCTTCCCACTTGTCAGAGGACCAGGAATTTCAGTCTTCCAGCTCCTGGGCTGATCTAGTGACTTGTAACAGGATTTCACTGGACCTCGAAACTTTGAAAGATGGGAAATACTGCCTGGGTCCTGGTCTCATTACAGAACTTACATACAGGATAAGAAGAGGAGTTGGGAATTGACACCTGACATCTTAGCAAAGGTTTCTGTTTGTTTAGGAGGGAAGAGGTAAAAAAGAAGGCAGTGTCTACTACTTCCTTTGCCATGTGTGTCAGGAAATCCTCACGAAGAGCCTCTCAGGTAAGGAGTGATGGGAAATGCCTTGGTTTACTCTTAAACTTTGCCCTTGAGGCATTTTCTTTATGGAGGCATGTAAAATGTTGTCCATTCAAGGAAACACTCTAATTCTTATGTAGACTTTGTTTGTTGACAAGGATTTATTGCCATAGCAAGGGTTCTGGAAATGGGTTTAATGTGCTGTGGAATTGCTTTTGGAAGTTTGGAAAAGGCAGCGGCCCACATTCTATGAAATCGAAATACCAGACCTACTGTGTCAGGTGTTGGAAGAGGGAATAAAAGCCTCCAATATGTGGGCATGTCTGAGTTAGTCTTCTATAAGACCATTTCTTGGAGGTCCTGAAGGACACCCATTTCATTAAAAGAATAAGGAATGTAGAGCTGAGGGGAGCACCAGCAACATGGAGCTTACCAATATGTACCTTTGCAGGGGGTCCCTGGACGCCATAAACAGTTAAGTGTTCTATACTAGCTGAAAGTTTGGTGGTTTGAACCTACTCAAAGGCACCTCAGAAGACAGTCCTGACGATCTGCTTTTAAAGGATCACAGCCTTGAAAACCCTATTGAACACTTCTACTATGCCCACATGGGGTGGTCATGAGTCAGAAAGGACTTGATGACAGCTAACAAAAACAATTCTCTATAGGCTCAGGTTTTAGTGGAGGCTGGGCTGCCTAGTAGCAATGTAAATCATGGTATCCCAGCTGAACAGAGGCCAGGTGGAAGTACTTAACTGTCAGAAACAAGTTGTGTGTAGATTACCATAAAGGTCAGTAGCTCAGAGTATTAGTTATCCATTGGTGCATAACAAATCCCCAAACTTATCAGGTGTGAGATAAATGGAAAAATATTAAACCCATTCCGATAAATTTGGAACTAGACAAAAATTTTGGTATCACTCAACAGTTTTTAGGTGAAGGAATGAACTAGAAAATTTAAATAACTAGTACAAGTATTAAAAGATATTTAAAATAATGATGATATAATTACATACCTGCATAAAAGACAAATGCATCAAAATCAATGGTTTCTCTCCAGTATAGAATAAGGGTCTAAAATTGGCAAGGGAGGGAAGGGCAGACCCTTCTCTTTCCCCTACTACTTGACTGTATCACACTGTGTCCAAAACTGTAAAATATTTAGCAAAACATTGTTTTAACCAGAGCAGCAAAGGACCTCTATGAGGGAAGACAATGTATTAAAGTACATAAAATGAAACCTGAATATATGCAAAAATATGCCATATTTTCAAATGGAACGTCTTGTCAATTAAATGGAGGTCCCTAAAACTAATATATAAGTGGAATGCATTTCTAGCCGGAATATTAAGATAGTTGTTTTGAACTGTATACAGTAATCATATGCTACAAATAGTACAGTAGATAACAAAGAATATTCCTGTTGTTATGAGACTTGGAGACGATTTTTGACTCAAAGCGATCCCATCTGACTGCCCCATAGGGTTTTCTAGGTCGTAATCATTACGGAAGCAGAACACCAGGTCTTTCTCCCTTGGAGCCACCTGGTGGGTCCGACCTGCCAAACTTTCTTTGGATTAGCAGTTGAGCACTTAATCGCTGCAAAACCAGGGCGGTTTTACCAAAGTAAAACATGAAAAAGCAGGATAGTAACAGGTGTCTATCTCTTCGGATAACAGAACAAATTGATATTATATAGCATAGAAGCTGACAAGTCGACCAATGAAACAGAAAATCTGTTAAGAAGTCACAATAACTTACAAAGGTAGCATTTCAAGAAAATTATATTTATTTAATAAATGGTGCTGACTCAAGTGCTCGTTCTGGGGGACAAAGCTTGCAAAAATGTGATACACAAATGATAGATTTGGAAAATCATGTGAAATGGAGAGGACAAGGCTTAATAACAATTTCCATTTTACACAGAAGGATAAAAGTTAATCACTTGAACAATGAGCAGTGAATTCAAACAGTTCATTCAGAGCAAATCCACGTGCCCAGTAAACATAGTCCAAGTTAAGAAAATATCAAACTGCCAGTGAAACTGGCAGAATTGGAAAATCAGCACCACCTATGGCTGGCTGGGCTGTGGGGAGAAGGATACCCTGAGACGTGGCTGGAAAGGTGCATTATGGCAGCCTCTAGGGGAAAGACATGGCCGTGGCTCTGTACTTTTAACATTCTTTGAATTGGAAATCTCACTCTGTGGAGTCTATTCCACAGAAACAAATCCTATAGTATAGAAAGGATAGTTATTATTAATATGAGGAAACTTTGTCCATTGATGGTGGAATGATAGAGAACTTATGGTAAAGCTACATCCTCAATAAAACAGGGAGTCCTTAGAATGAAAAAGAGTTGTAGTAGTTGAGTGGGAGAAATCTCTATGAAGTATTATGGAAGTATTACTGAAACAATCAAGGTGCAGAGAAGTGTATATAAAATGAGCACATCTGGGTTAAACAATATCAATTGTTTGAATATGCTTGAATACCTGTTGATGTTTATGTGTGTGTATAAATGAGAAGATGAGGATACATGTATGTCTGTGTGTGCTTGTTTAAGCAAGGATAGGAGAAACGACTTACCACATTGTTAACCTGAATTACCTTGGATTCACTTGTGGGAAAGAACAGGGGGAGGAGAATTAGAACATGCAGGAAGAGTGGACTTAAAAAGCATGGATGATAATGCTTCCGTATTAGTAGTGTTGTGTATGGACAAATAAATCTGTCTTGAGCAGAGAAAGCCAGAATATTCCTTAGAAGTAAGGATGGCTTTGGAGATCTTATCAAGAGGGACCAGTCCCTGGAAAAGAACATCATGCTTAGTAAAGCAGAGGTCCAGGGAAAAAGAGGAAGACCCTCAGTGAGATTGATACAGTGGCTGCAACAGTGTGCTCAAATATAGCAACGATTATTAGGATTGCAATGACCGGACCGAGTTTTGTTCTGTGGTGCCTAGGGTCACTGTGACTCAGAACTGACTTGATAGCTTTTAACAACAACATATATAAGTCCAGATAAAGTGTACTGAGTTGATACCATCTATTTAAATTATTCATGTAAGTTAAAGACCCCAAAATATAGTGTTAGTGCCATATCTAATGACTTACAGAGAATCAAGGTAGAATGTCAAGTGAAAGAAGTGGCGAGAGCAATGTGGGTAGAGTGAGAAGAAGTCTCCATAAAAGCAAACACCCCAGCAGATGTACTTGTGTACCTGTGACTGTGTGTATGTGTCCCTGCAGAGAGGTGTAGGAAAGGACACATGTGTCTATTAACATTGGATACCTTGTGGGAGTGGGAGCAAATTACATATGAGGGTGGGACCCTGACATAACTTTTTTGTCATACAAATCTGTAATCTTGAAAATGTAATAAAAAATAATTTCAGAACTTTGGAAATTGATAAACATCATAGATACATGTATATTTTAATGTGTTTCGTTAGATATTTTAAATAGGTGAAAATTTTCTATAATGACAGACAAAAGATTTTAATCACTGGAAGGAGAGCACACCACAGACAGTAATAATCAGATCCAGTGGATTTCTTGTTCTTGGAACCAGTGAGCTCTTCTGGTCTCTATAACTGGAAATGACCAAAAATAATTTTGGGAACTCAGTAGAATTAACCCCCAAACACGTCTGCAAGCACATGTCTACAGCTAAATGTAGAAGGCTGGACACCATGTGCGATTCACTAGGTAACTCATGGCGCTCCAGAAAATTCTCTTTCCTGGATGTGCTGGTACCACCTCCTCCCTGCCTTGACCCAGTGTATAACCCGCCTTTGTGCATTCGAGGCCCTTTGAGGTCTGAGCCTAGAGCATAAAAGAGGACATCAACTGGGAAGGTAGCTTTTAAGAAGATGTTGATGAAAAGATTTCAGAAAGCAGTACCTCCCCAGCCAGCCTCTCCCCAGCCTGGGAATGCCAACCCCTCCCACCCTGATACCTCTGAGAATCTCTGATTTTTGTTTTGGATCCTTAGGAGACTGCAGAATTTACCTGGCCTGAACACCTTGGCTTTTCTCTGCCTGTGACCCTCTCCCTCACAGGAGCTGTCTCTGTCACTCTGAGGCATACACACAGGACAGCCTGTGGATGGAGGTGCCCATCCTAGAGGCCCTGCCCTCCTTTCCTCTGCCCTCTGTGGTCTCATCGCCCAGAGAGATGGATGCATCCCTGTCATGTCCAGGGCTTCCCCACACCTGGGATTTGATGTTGTGACTGAGACTTGGTCTTTTTTGTCCACTGTTGAGTCTGGGCCTGAATTTGCCTCTTCCATCCATACCTCTGGTCACCTGTGTTCTCGCTGTTCTCCCCAGGTTCAGAAGCCTCTCCTCTCTTTTGCTTCTTTCACCTCAGAGGGCCTTTTTCTTCCATTTCTTTGACCTCGGGACAGGTCAGATTTGACCACAGGGAAAAAAAAAAAAAAAATTAACAACATTTATTGACGTGTCAAGAACCAGAATGTACAGCTTTATTTAAAGGAGATGAAAAAGTTCCAAAGCTCTACCCCTTACCCGAGGACATACTTTACAAGAAATACCCTGCAAGCACTGGATCAACTCTTATCCAGAAATGGTTAACACCCAGGGGGATTTTTCTACACCACCTTCCAGTTACATTCCCCTAATGAGGCAACAACCATGCTTCCTAATCATAACCCCAAATTCACCCTAGGAGACCAGAAGACATGGCTGGGGTGAATTCATTTTCCTTCACCGGGCCCTCCACTCCTCCTGCCAAGCCCTACCTCTTTCTCTGCCTGTATGCTGCTGGGAAGGGACCCAGAGTCCTTGGTTTAGGGCTTTATGCCCACTGCTCACCTGCAGGCGGGTTTCCTGACACCCTGCCATCTCTCTGATTCCTTCTCCTCCAAAGAACTCAGTGATACCCCCTTCACCATCACACCTCAACAGGGTCCCCCTTAGCCTCCCAAGTCCCACTGAAATCCCATTTCCCTTTCCCTACTTATGCTGTGCTCATCCTTAGGGTCCCAAGATCTCACCATCAAGATGAGGCCTGTCCTGTCCTCTTCTGGGCCAGGGGAGCCTCTGAGGGGACCTGGTGTCTGCGGTCAGCTATCTGGGGCTTCTTCCATCCAGATCCCCCTTAGGGCTGGAGCTCTTTGTGCCCTTGGGGTGGAAGACTGGTGATCAGAGGGGAAGGAGGGTAGGATCTTCCAGGGAAGCTGGGTTAAACGAACCTGAATGGAGGTCTCTCCTGAAGGGCCCGGGTTTCCAGCCCAAAGGCCCTGCTCCTCCTAGTCCCAGGGTGCTAGCAGGTCTTTAGGCGCTTCCCCCTCTGGCCTTGGTGCTGTGCCTTCTGCGGCCTGGCCTGCCTCTGCAGCCTGTCCAGCTGGTGCCTCAGCCTCTTCAGTTCTTCTCTCTGCTTCTCCAGCTGCTCCTCCAGGCGCCTGCAGACCGCTCTCTTCTCCCTCACCTCCCTCTTCTTGGAGGCCATCAGGTAACGCCTGGCCAGCTGGTGGCAGAGTTGGGGCCTGCGCTGGACTGAGCTTGGCAGCCGCCTCTCCAGCAGCTCTTCAAAGAAGACCTGGCAGCTGAAGCCCTGGCTCACAGCATGCGCCGTGTGCGCAACCAGGGCCTCCCGGGACTCGAACGCGTGACAGCAGGCCACGCAGCGGAAGCCGTGCTCACGGGTCACCAGCCACTCCGGGGTGGCTGCACGGGGGCTCTCCCAATGCTCCTTCTCTTGGTCGGTGGGCTCCTGGATATAGGTCTGGGTCCCCTCCTGCCAGGGCTCCAGGTTGCTGACCAGGGACTCAGTGTTGGCCAGTCTGGGGGCAGAGCCGATGGTGCTCTCCTCAGAGAGCTCGGCCTCAAAGACCTGGGGCATCTTTCCCACGGGGGCAAAGGAGGTTTTGGTCTGCCAGGCGACCGCCACCCCCTTGACTGTGTGCACCTGGGTGAAATGTGCACACCTGACCCATCCCTTCTCTGAAGTAGCCCCGTAGCTAGAGGAGTGAGAGGTCTGCTTGGTGGAAGATGAAGGAAAAGAGCTCTCGGATTGTTTTGGAATCTTCCTGTGCCTGGAGCTTTGACTTTTTGTTTGGGATGTTGTTGACTCTTGGGCATTTTCCTCTGGTAGAGACCTCTGAGAATAGAGAGTAGATTTAGTTCAGCTTTCAGGGTACTTATTCTCACCTGTGAGCCCAAAGCTTTGGTCATAGGGACCCCTGGAGGCCTCTCCATCACCACATCCTCCACCTCTGCAGACCCCATGGTTTCTTTCTTCTTCCCCAGAGACCCACCACCTTTTGGGGGCACTGCTGTGGAAGACAAAATCTCCATTGTAAAGTGGCACTGTTTATGGTAGTTCATTTTTTAAGAAGTTATTTTTCTTTAATTCCACATTTATTGAATTCCAATGAATTTGTTCCTTTGGAACTTAGAAATGACCTCATTCCCCTATAACTTCATAATAAATGTGTGACGTCATTGAAAGAAGTTTTCTATAAGGGTGATTTTCTTAGTAAATTTGGGGTATAAGCACTCAAACGAGAGCAATGCTCACCTCTTTTCAACCTCTTTTACTGAAAGGCTGTTTTACGGAGAAGTTATACTTAAGAGAAGAATGCGTATATTTAGTTAAGACTCTTACATGTATACCTCTTTCTTGTACCCTTCTTAACCAAGCTACAGTAGGGGATTAAAATTGCTTTTCTCAGAATAGAAGCCCTTGTCCTTATTAGAGAAACTCCTTCAGCGTGAGGCAGAAAGAGATGTCCGTATCTGAGAACCTGATGCCAGAAACCTCAGATAGACAGCACACAACCACCTTGACTGGTTGTGTCTGGGTGGGTTGCCTATGTCAACCTAAAGGTCTGTGTATGTTTGTGAATATGTGGGAAGGACTGTAGACTTCAGGATCCAGAAAGAGATAGAGCTAGGTCGTGTGTGTTGGATGGAGGGAAAGCTCCAGAGACAAGATCCAGAGACGGAACCTGCCAGCAGTGTGTAAGAGGGATACAGAGACCAAGGAGAGAGCAGAAAGCAGGGCTCACCCACTGAAAGGCAGAATGGGGCAGCAACAGAAGAGACAAAGGGGGTACACTAGTTGGAGAAAGGATGGAGAACTGGGAATGATAGCAGAAACTGAGGTTAGCTATAGTTGGAATTTGAAAATTCTTTCTTGCTAGGCTTTGAAAACATGATGCTGATTGAAGAAAGTTAGTCACAAAAAGACAACTACTGTATGATCTTACTTATATGAAATAAGCAAATTTATAGAAACCGAAGATTATTGGGGGTTGCCAGCTGTGACAGGGAGGCGGGAAGGGCCTGAAATCTTTCACTGTCTCATCTCATGCTCTCATTCTTAATCTCTTTATACTCTCTATACTTTTTCTTTTTAAATTTATAACATTTCTATTACTTAATTATCATATAACTTGAGTTTTAAATACAAAAAAAAAATTCAAAAAAAGAGAAATGAGTAAGAGAAGGCGCCACTGTGCAATACTTTGTGTCAGCTGGGCATCAGGGAACCAGAGTGACAGAATGCACTTCTTCTTTGCGCAAAGCTTGAGCAGAGTCATGGCAGCTACAATCACCATGTCATATAGACACTCCGGTAAAAGGTCTGGTTAACTAGAACTTTGGAAATTGGGTGAGGGGGTAGAAAGGAATGCATAGCAGAGAAACTGAAGATATATATATATATGTATATATATGTTAATTAAAATAACTTTGTGTAGCTAGTAATTGCGAATGATAATTCATTGTGGATTTCTGAGCAGAAGATCCAGGTAATGATACCTGACTTCAAGAAAGTTTGCTTTGGCATTATTGTGCACAGAACACCCAAGGAAGAAATACAGCTCCTCAATGGGAGCTGATGCACTGCTTCAGCAAATCTTAGGATATAAAGTTAGAAGAAAAGCATCATCTCCTGAAGGTCATAAAAGTTGTTTATGAGTCTATACTAGATTTTCTTTTATTTTTTTTTATTGTGCTTTAAGTGAAAAGTTACAATCCAAGTCAGTTTCTCATACAAAAACTTATGTACATTGTTATATGACCCTAGTTGCTCTCACTACAATGTGACAGCACACTCCTTCTCTCCACCTGTGTTCCCTGTGTCCATTCAACCAGCTTCTGTTCCCCTCTGCCTTCTCATCTTTACTCCAGATAGGAGCTGCCCATATAGTCTCATGTGTCTACTTAAGCTAAGAATCACACTCCTCACCAGTATCATTTTAGGTCCTATAGTCTAATCTTTGAAGAGTTGGTTTCAAGAATGGGTTTTAGTTTTGGCTGACAGACAGTCTGGGGGTCATGACCTCTGGGGTACCTCCATCTCAGACCATTATGTCTGGTCTTTTTACTGGAATTTGAGGTCTGCATCCCACTTTTCTCCTGCTTCATCAGGGATTCTCTGCCATGTTCCCTTTCAGTGCAGTTATTGGTGGTAGCCAGGCACCATCTGGTTCTTCTGGTCTCAGGCTGATGGAGTCTCTGCTTTATGTAGCCCTTTCTTTCTCTTGGGCTAATATTTTCCTTGTGTCTTTGGTGTTTTTCATTCTCCTTTGCTCCAGATGGCTTGAGAGCAATTGATGCATCTCATATGGCAGTTTGCTAGCTTTTAAGACCCCAGATGCCACTCAACAAAGTGAGATGCACAACGTTTTCTTAATATGCTTTGTTATGCCAATTGACCTAGATGTTCACTGAAACCATGGTCCCCAGACCTCCACCCTGCTACTCTGTCCCTCAAAATGTTTGGTTGTATCCTGGAAACTTCTTAGCTTTTGGATAAGTCCTGTTGTGCTGACTTCCCCTGCATTGTGTGTTGTCCTTCCCTTCACCTAAAATAATTCTATCTACTATCTAATTAGTGAAAACCCTCTCCATCCCTTCCCACACTGGCAACCATCGAAGAGTGTTTTCTACTGTGTTTAAATCTTTTCTTGAGTTCTTATAAAAATGGTGTTATACAATATTTGTCCTTCTGTGACTAATTTCCCTCAGTATAAAGCCTTCCAGATTCCTCCATGTTATGAGATGTTTCATGGATTCATCGTTGTTCTTTATCACTGTGTAATATTCCATTATGTGAATATACCATAATCTGTCCACTCATCTGTTGACGGGCATCTTGGTTGTTTCCATCTTTTTGCTTTTGTAAACAGTGCTGCAATGAATATAGCTGTGCACTAATCACTAAAAAGAGCATTTCAAGATCTATCCAGAAGTACAACACTGCCAGTGATAGCATAATATCCATACGCCTACAAGGAATACCAGTTAATACAATCTATTCAAATTTACACACCAACCACTAAGGACAAAGATGAAGAAATTGAAGATTTTTACCAACTTCTACAGTCTGAAATTTATGGAATGTGCAATCAGGATGCATTGATAACTACTGGTTACTGGAATGAGAAATTGGAAACAAAGAAGGATCAGTAGTTGAAAATATGCCCTTGGTGATAGAAATGATACCAGAGATCACATGATAGAATTTTGCAAGACAAACGACTTCTTCATTGCAAATAACTTTTTCCACAACATAAACAGCAAGTTTTTTTTTTTTTTTTAATAAGTGTGGGCCTCACCGGATGGAATACACAGGAATCAAACTGACTACCTGTGTGGAAAGAGATGATGGAAAAGCTCAATACCATCAGTCAGAACATGGCCGGGACCAACTACAGAACAGTCAACTACACATATGCAAGTTCCACTTGAAGCCGAAGAAAATCAGAACAAGTGTATGAGAGCCAAAGTATGACCTTGAGTATATCCCACCTGAATTTAGAGACCATCTCAAGAATAGATTTGACATGTTGAACACTAATGACCAAAGACCAGATGAGTAGTGGAGTGACATCAAGGACATCAGACATACAAAGAAAACAAGAGGTCATTAAAAGGGGAAGAAAGAAAAGATCAAAATGGATGTCATAAGATTTATGACTCTGAAATGTGCTCTTGAACATCTAGTAGTTAAAAAGAACAGAAGAAATGATGAAGTAAAAGAGTTAAACAGAAGATTTCAAAGAGCAGCTATGGAAGACAAAGCAAAGTATTATAATGACATATACAAAGATCTGGAGTTAGAAATTGAAAGGGAAGAACACCCTCAGCATTTCTCAAGCTGAAAGAGCCAAAGAAAAAATTCAAGCCTCAAGTTGCAATAGTGAAGGATTCTACAGAGAAAATATTGAACAACTCAGAATATACCGAAAGAAGATGGAAGGAATACACTGAGTCACTACACCAAAAAGAATTGGTAGATGTTCAACCATTTCGGGAGGCAGCATATGATGAGGAAGCAATGGTACTGAAGGAAGAGATCCAAGCAGTACTGAAGGCATTAGAGAAAAACAAGGCTCCAGGAATTGATGGAATACTAATAGAGATGTTTCAACAAACAAATGCAATACTGGAAGTGCTCATATGTCTATGCCAAGAAATTTGGAATACAGCTACCTGGCCAACTGACTGGAAGAGATCCATATTTATGCCTATTCCAAAGAAAGGTGTTTCAACCAAATGCAGAAATTATCATCAGTATCACATGCAAGTGAATTTTTGCTGAAGATCATTCAACAGTGGCTGCAGCAGTGCATTGACAGAAACTGTCAGAAATTTAAGCCAGATTCAAAAGAGGACGTGGGAACAGGTAAGTCATTGTTGATGTCAGATGGATCCTGGCTGAAGGCAGAGAATATCAGCAAGATGTTTACCTGTGTTCTATTGACTATGCAAAGGAATTTGACTCTGTGAATCATAACAAATTATGGATAACATCACAAAAAACGGGAATTCCAGAACACTTAATTGTGCTCATGGGGAACCTCTGCATAGATCAAGAGGCAATCATTCAAACAGAACAATGGGCTACTGCATGGTTTAAAGTCAGGAAAGGTGTGCATCATCCCTTCACTATAATTATTCAATCTGTATGCAGTCCACATAGTCCAAAAAACTGAACTATATGAAGAACAAAGCATCATGATTGGAAGAAGACTCATTAACATCCTGTGATATGCGGATGGCACAGCCTTGCTTGCTGAACGTGAACAGGACTTGAAGCACTTACTGATAAAGACCAAAGACTGTAAAGACTTAGGTATGAATTAGACCTCAACATAAAGAAAACAAAAATTCTCATCAGTGGAGCAATAAGCAACATCATAATAAATGGAGAAAAGATTGAAATTGTCAAGGATTTCATTTTACTTGGATCCACAGTCAACACCCATGGAAACATCAGTCAAGAAATTAAATGATGCATTGCATTGGGAAAATCTGCTGCAAAAGAAATTTTTAAAGCATTAAAAAGCAAAGATGTCACCTTGAAGACTAAAGTGTCCCTGATCCAAGCCACGGTGTTTTCAATTGCCTGATATGCACGTGAAAACTGGGCAATGAGTAAGGAAGACCTAAGAAGACACAGGACCTGGCAGTGTTTCATTCTGTTGTACATAGTGCCACTATGACTTGGAACTGACTTGAGGGAACTAACAACAACAACAATGCAAGGCAATACATGTCATGATGATATGTAATTTATTTCAAACTTGGAAGCCATTGGAGGATATTCTTTTACATAATATGTACACCCTGACTTACTAAGGAGACAACATGGGTGTTTCTTTGTAAGCAAAATCTCCTAAGAACAGATACTTTTGAATTGGGAGCAGTACTTTAATTGGAGTTCATTAGGAGGCTCTGAGAAGCCATTTTTCTGTGATAGTGTATATGTCTTCTTCTATCATTCATTTGTTTTAGAATAACTCACTGTTGAATGAGAATATGTTAGAGCCAGGACATATGATGAAATATAAACACAAGAATTTGTTAAAATGAATAAATTTTTAACACTAAAACAATTTCATCTGGGAGTAAAAATTCATTTATATATATATTGTTGATCCTCTACTATATACAGATAATTTCTATTTTAATAACTTTTCTTTCTTCCTACCTTCCTTCCGTCCTTCCTCCCTCTCTCTTTCTCTTCCTCCCTCCCTCCCTTCCTTTACTTCTTTCCTTTCTCTCTCTCTTTCTGTTCTATGTCATTAAAAAGTGTACCACCCTTTAGATTCACCAGTTTCAAATAGTTGAGAGATAATATAGGGTAGCTGTGAGTTGGAATCAACTCTATGGCAATGGGTTTGGTTTACAGGGTATGTATTTTAAAAGGTTTTATATACATATATAATTAAGCTGGACATTTAGGGAAAACTACTTAAAATCTCCTCATATCAATTTTATCATCTATAAAATGTCAATGGTGATATGAACCTTAAGAGGTTGTGTGAAGTATAAACTACAATTTAATCCTGACACAAATCCTGAAATATTTTAGGTGTCACCCAGCGAAGGTGGTGAATAAAAGTTTTACCTTCCATGTATGGTCATGGTCCAGATTTAAGGCTTGTTTCTCCCACTTTTGTTTCTTCTCTGAAATTATCATCAGAATTTTTTCTCCTTGTCCTTTCTTTTTGTGTATAATGTAATAAATGCTAATACCCATCACAAAATTATGGGGGAAAATTAAAAATAAAGACAGGTGAAAAAGTTTTGTAAATAGACTACAAATAAATATTTATTTCTCTTTCAATGGATAAAATAAAAATAAAAGGGACACAAAAAAAACCTATTTGGATTTCTTTTTACAGAAGAAAAAACATCCTCTTCTATTTAGACCTGGGGAAAATGCTGAAAGCTGCTTCCGGGTCAGGCACACAGCCCTTGAAATGAGTTCACAGGACAGGATACTAGCACATAAACAGGGAGACATGGATAAAAAACAATATGTTCCATTGGCAGTCATAAGACATGGCACCAAATAACTGATCTGATGTGGCATTCATTATTTCTGTATTGTGCTGTTTTCCCCACTTCTTTAATTTAGGAAAATATTAGCTACCTCGTGGGCAAAATCATTTTAAAAACGTGATTGTAAATATGACGTACATATATTCACAAAACGTGGAGGAATTCTATCCCTTCAAAAATATAGGAAAAAACATTTGGGGAACTAGTGACTAAAAACAATGAAACATATCAATCCTTAGATTAGGGAAGGCAAAGATATCCCAAGAGGGCAAAATAAAAATAAATCTGAATCAAGATATAATGTAGTGAAACTTCAGTACATAAATACAATAAAAAATCTTAAAAAGAACCAGAGAGTAAAGAAAGACGTATATAGTTATATTTATATATAATAAATAAACAAAATAAGACTAATAGTTTATTTCTTAAAAAAAAAAAAGGTGGAGTTTTTTAGATGAAACAGATCATCCAACAGTTTTAAGTTCAAACCTTTATTTAACAGAAGAAACGAGAAAATAATATCTGCTATTAACACTTCGATTCATAATTATATTTCAGATTTAAACACCTCCCCCCCAAAAAAGAAAAAGAAATTATAATGGTTGTGAATTGATATAAAAATTATTATTGAAGTTTATACAATAGTCTAAGCAGAAAACCTAATAGAAATTAAATGCAATTGAAGAATTGTAACAGAAAGCTTAGCAATGATTTTAGATGAATTTTCAAAACCATTTAATTAAACAAAAGCTTTATAAGATTTATTTTAAAAGATACAAGTTACAGAAGAACAAAACCACACACACTCCTCTAAGTAGAGTTGACCTCAATGACATGCATGGAATCAAGCTTTCGAGACCTGCATTTGCTGATGTGGCATGACACAAAAGGAGAAGAAACGGCTGCAAACATCCATTAATAATAGAAACATAGAATGTATGAAGTATGAATCTAGGAAAATTAGAAATCATTAAAAAATGAAATGGAACACATAAACATCAATATCTTAGGCATTAGTGAGCTGAAATGGACTGATATTCACCATTTTGAATTGGACAATCATATGGACTTTTTTTTTATGGACTACTGTGCCAAATCGAAGAGAGTTCATCATCAAAAAGAACATTTCAAGATCTATCCTGAAGTACAGTGCTGTCAGTGATAGGATAATATCCATATGCCTACAAGGAAGACCAGTGTCTTAGTCATATACTGATGCTATAACAGAAGTACCACAAATGGGTGGCTTTAACAAAGAGAAATTTATTTTCTCACAGTCTAGTAGGCTAGAATTCAAAATTCAGGGCGTCAGCTCCAGGGGAAACCTTCTCTGTCAGCACTGTGGGAAGGTCTCCATCATCAATCTTCTCCTGGTCAAGGGGCTTCTCAGGTGCAGGGACCCTGGGTCCGAAGGACATGCTCTGCTACTGGGGATGCTTTCTTGGTGTTATGAGGTCCTCATATCTCTCTGCTTGCTTATCTCTTTTATACCTCAAAAGGTATTAGCTTAAGACACTATCTAATCTTATAGATCTCATCAACATAAGTGCGACTAATCCATCTCATCACATCATTGTGATAGGATTTACACCACATAGGGAAATCACATTAGATGACTAAATGGTAGACAATCATACAATACTGGGAATCATGGCCTAGCCAAGTTGACAGATATTTTTTAGGGACACATTTCAATCTATGACAAGCAGTTAATATGACTATTATTCAAATTTGTGCACCAACTGCTAATGCCAAAGATGAAGAAACTGAAGATTTTTTACCAACTTCTGCAGTCTGAAATTGATCAGACATGCAATCAAGATGCATTGATAATTACTGATGATTGCAATGTGAAAGTTGGAAACAAAGAAGAAGGAACAGTAGTTGGAAAATCTGGCCTTGGAGACAGCATGATAGAATTTTGCAAGACCAATGACTTCTTCATTGCAAATACCTTTTTTCAACAACTTAAATGGTGAGTATACACATGGGCTTCACCAGATGGAATATACAGGAATCAAATGTCTACATCTGTGGAAAGAGACAATGGAAAAGCTCAATATCATCAGTCAGAACAAGATCGGGGCTGACTGTGGAACAGACCATCAGTTTCTCATATGCAAGTCTACGAGAGCCAAAGTACAACCTTGATTATATCTCACCTGAATTTAGAGACTATCTCAAGAATAGATTTGATGAATTGAAGGCTAATGATTGAAGGCCAGATGAGTTGTGCAATGACATCAAGGACATCATACTTGAAGAAAGTAAGAGGTCATTGCTCTGACAGGGATCACAATAGAGGGTCTGAGAGCTGGAGAAAAAATGTAGAACAAAATTCTAACTCACAAAAAAGACCAGATTACTCGCCTGACACAGACTGGAGAAATGCTGAATATGTCCCCTGGACACACTTTTAGCTCAGTAATAAAGTCACCCCTGAGGTTCACCCTTCAGACAAAGATTAGACAGACCCATAAAGCAAAACTGAAGGGGCACACCAGCCCAGGGGCAAGGGCTAGAAGGCAGGAGGGGACAGAAAAGCTGGTCATAGGGAACCCAGGGTCAAGAAGGGGAGAGTGTTGACATATTGTGGGGTTGGTAATTAGTGTCACAAAACAATATGTGTACTAATTGTTTAATGGGAACCTAGTTTGTTCTGTAAACCTTCATCTAAAGTATGACAATAAAGATATGAAATAAAATATATATGTATATCTGTCAGAAAAAAAAGAAAGCAAGAGGTCATTAAAAAGACAGGAAAGAAAAAAAGAAGACCAAAATGGATGTCAGAAAAGACTCTGAAATTTACTCTTGAATGTAGAGTAGCTAAAGCAAAAAGAAAATGATGAAGTAAAAGAGATGAACAGAAAATTTCAAAGGGCACCTCAAGAAGACAAAGTAAAATATTATCATGAAACGTGCAAAGACCTGGAGTTAGAAAATCAAAAGGGAAGCACATGTTCAGTATTTCTCAAACTGAAAGAACTGAAGAAAAAATTCAAGCCTTGTGTTGCAATATTGAAGAATTCTACAGGGAAAATATTAAATGACGCAGAAAGCATCAAAAGAAGATAGAGAGAGGTGGAGTCAAGATTGCACAGTAGTCAGACACTTCCAGTGATCCCTCTTACAACAAAAACCAAAAAAAAGAAAAAAAAAAGACCTGAAAAAACAAGTGGAACAATTTTATACCTGACAAGATAAGGGCCCTGAACATCAAAGGCAAAGTTAGGAAATCAGACTGAGTGGCCGGGGGAGGGAGACACGGTTCAGAAGTGGCGAGCAGTTGCCGGACCTGACTTGGTGAGAAATGGCACCCCTTGGACACAGTCCCCTGGAGGGACAGTGGCAGGGCTGGCAGTAGCATTCAGGATGCAGTTTCCTCAGGGGGAGACAGCAAGTCACACAGTCTACTCACAACTCCGGAACCAGAGAAGAACAGTGTTGTTGGCAAAAGCTAAGTACTTGCATTCGTTTTACTGTGCGCTTAGCCCCCAAGATGGCTTCAGTAGCTGTAGATTTCCCTGCACCTGAGATAGGTGTTGCTGTGCAGCCTGAGCCGTTCTCCCGACCTTGGAGAAGGAATAAATTAACAATTGGGGGAAAAGATAATCTGCCAGCTCCGCTAAGCTGGGAAGCTCAGGACAGAAGAAGCTCCTTTCCAGGCACAAATGGTCCACGGACTTTGAATACCTTTCACCCCTGCATGGACCTGTGTAGGCCCATCTCGGGAGATTAGGCCCTTGTTACTGCAATGGTGTATGTGCTGGGTATCCAACTTCAACTGTTTCACCTTGCAGTGGAGAGGTGTGTTTTTGATGTTTGACACTGCTCTGCCTATGAAACAGGGTCCTTACCTACCTACACTGGGGGCCTGAGAACTGGTGGCTCCGCCCACATCATCTAGACACCCAAGACAGGGGTCCAAGGATAACAGGTGCCTCCCAGTCCTTACAAACAAAAGCATAGGGTGCCTGTGGTCTGACTGCAGAACCCACCTACCTGTGCACTATAGAAAACAGGGGTGCACTTTCCTCACAGACACTTGGGAGATGGTTGTCAGCCCCCTGCCTTTGTTCAGAGTGTGACCCCCTGCTGCAACCAGATACCTGTGTCTCCAACAATCACCCCTCCCCATCTTAGACTATAGGACTTGATGACCTACAATTGATGACCAGCTACCTAGACACCTGAACTGAATTATACAAGAAAAGTGAATGGACTCCTAGGCTCATATACCTGGTAACAGCTCGAGCCATCTGGTGACAGGATGTTAAATCTTGAAAGTTGCAAATGATCAAGCAAGCTCACTCAAGCACCCTATTTGGGCATATCAAAACAAAACAAAGCAAAAAGCTAGGATACAGTAGGCAAAAGTAAAAAATAAAATAAAATAACTTATAGATGGCTCAGAGACAGCAGTCAATATCAAATCACGTAAAGAAGCAGACCATGATCACTTCAACAATCTCTCAATACAAAGAATCAAGGAATCGTCCAGATGAAGGTGTTTTCCTGGAATTACCAGATGTTGAATACAAAAGGTTAATATACAGAACTTTCAAGAGATCAGGGAGATGAGGCAAAATGCAGAACAAGCCAAAGATGTAGGACGATGAAGAGGGAGTGTTTGTTGTGTCATAATCTGCAGAAGGCTGCAAAGTGCACATGGGGTCCATTCCCCCGATGCTCACACTAGAGCACCCCACCCATGTGGAAATCTCTGCAAGTGTTACTGAGTCCCTCCCACATCCACAGTGAACAGCTTTCAGATTCTTATAAGAGGGAATTGTGTCCTAACACCAGCTGCTCCCTGGAAACCCTATGGGGCAGTTCTACTCTGTCGTATAGGGTCTCTGAGTCAGAATTGACTAGATGGCTACAGGTTTGGCTTTTTCTTTCAGCCGAGTGGTGAGTGTTTGATGTCAGCTCCATAATCATGTTATTAAAAAATAATGACAGGGTAGCAGGTGAAAGCAACAAAACAAAACTGAAATGTAATGGCTTTTTCACATTTATTGGCCCCACAGAGTTCCTTCGAGGTGTTTACTTTTCACTAGATTCGGAGAAATGTTTGTGAGAGAGACAACAGCTTGAGATAGCTCCAAAATTACGTTTCCCTCCTTAATGTTAGGTTACATCAAGAGCTGGTTGGCTGATTTATGATCTGCCTGCTTCACAAAAATAGAAGGCCCATGCAGGCAGGAACTTGTCTGTTGTGTTTGTCCGAGTATCCTGGTACCTGGTGCCTAAGAAGTGCTAAAAAATGATTTGAGTGAATGTGGGTGGGTTTTTATAAAAAACACTGTGTTGCTGTCTTTATTTAGTTAAATAGTGAAAACAGGGATAAGGAAAATGGAGACAATTATTTGTATAATTTAGAGTTACATAAGATGAGAATAGAACTTGAATAATGAAGAGATAAAAAAATAAGCTGTACGGATGGAATGTACCCCCTTCCCTTTGCTTTGGAGGGAGACTTTTTAAAATTGGATTGTTTTTTCCCTACTGATTTATAGGTTCTATATGTTAATTGAAAGGTAGTCTTTTAGGAATCACAAATATTTCTATTGAGATACAATTCACCTGCCGTAACACTGCCTTTGAAAATATGCACAATACCTTGGCTTTTAGTATATGGGCAGACTTGGCACAACAGTCACCACTGTCTAGCTTCAGAATATTTTCAGTGCCCCGTAAATAAAGGCCCTTGTTAATAAAGGCGTATTAACAGTCATCCTCATTACTCCTTTCCTCCAAGCCGTAGCAACCACTAATCTATTCTGTCTGTGTTGGTTTGTCTGTTCTGGACATTTCATGTAAATGGAATCATACACGATGCGGTCATTTGCGTTTGGCTTCTTTCATTTAGCGTAATGTTCTCAAGGTTCGTCCATGTTGTGGCATGTATCAGTACTTGATGCCTTTTTGTGGCTGAGTAATATTCCAGTCTATGAATATACCACATCCTGTCTATCAGGTCATGACATTTGGGTTCTCTCCACAGTTTGGCTGTTATGAATAACACTACTAGGAATCCTCTGTGTGAGTTTGTATGTGAACATGCTTTTGATTCTCCGGGTGCAGACCTAGGAGTGCAATTGCAGTGTTGTATGGTAATTCTCTGTTTAACTTTCTGCAGAATTGCCAAACCGTTTTCCAAAACAATTGGATCATTTTACATTTCCACCAGCGGTATTCCAGCTTCTCCACATCGTCGCCGACACTTGTCCATCCTGTTGAGTTTAGCCATCTTAGTGGTTTTGAAATAATAGTGCACTTTAGTTTAGATTTGCATTTTCCTGATGACTAATGAGGTTACACTTCTTTTCCTGTGCTTGTTGACAGTTTCTGTATCTGCTTTTGAGAAATCTCTATTCAAATCCTTAGCCTGCAAACTTTTTTTCAGCTTTTTGCCTGTATTTTTACTCTCTTCATATACTTTTTGATATGCCAAAGATCTATAGATCTTAACAGTTTTAGCCTTCATATTTTGGGATTTTTAAAAAGTCTTTCTCTTTTATCAATAAAAAGAAAATAAAAACTTCTAAAATTTTTATGGTTGCATATTTTAATTTTAAATATTCGATCCATCTGGAATTTTGTTTTGTGTAAGGTTGTTTTGTGTAAGGTATGAGAAAAAGGATGAAAACATTTTTACAGGTGGTCTGAGTGATTACCAGATTGCTACAAACGCTCCTTTTCCCATGACCCATATCTTCACTGCATTTTCCCGTAGTCTGTACGGAGACGCCTTTTTACAAAGGGAGGCCACCATTCCCAGCCATTTCATTTTAAGGTTTGTTTTCTGCAATTAAATCCCTTGTGTATCTTATCTACACACCTTTTCTTTTAAGCTAATACAAATTTTGTGTGAGTAGGACCCTGTCGAGTGTAAGATGGGCTTGAATTTCATAACTGGTTCCGTGTGGTGCAGCCCAGCAGACGGACAGACAGAAGCAAGGGCTGCAGAGGCGACAGAAGCTATGAGAACAGGAGCCTCTAGAGATTTGCTGTGGAATTTCACAGAAAGCTCTAGACTTTTCTGTGTAAACTTATCATCATATATGGACATCACCTTAGAACAGACAGAGAATAATGCTTTAAAAGTTAGACATTCCTAAGGAAGGTGTTCATTCCTTAGCAGATGCTGAGAAGTGTATGTGTTTTGGTGAAGATATGTACCCATTTCTACTGGGTATGTATCTAGAAGTAGCATTGCTGGGTCCTAGGATATATGTATGTTCACAAAAAAAAAAAAAAAAAAAAAAAATGTTCACAGCTCTTGTAAATACAGACAAAACATTTTTAAACTGGTTGTATCAAATTACACTTCCAGTAGCGGTAGATTAGAGCTCCATTTACTCCACGTTATACCCAATAGTTGGTATTTTCCATCCTTTCCATTTTAGCCATTCTGGCGTGTAGGGGATAGTATCACATTATGGCTTTTTATTAGAATTTCTCTGATAACCAGTGAAGTTTTGTCACTTTTCATATGTTTCTTGGCCATATAGAAATCTTTTATACAGTGTACAAGTATTCGCTCATTTTTCTATTGAACTGTCCGCTTCCTTTTTCCTTTTTGGATTGTTCTTTATGTATTCCAGAACCAAGTCAGTATTAGGATATATGTATTGCAAATAACTTCTGCTACCACATGAATTCACCCTTGTGGCTTGTCGTGAACTTTCAGATGCAAACACCCGTCTTTTACAAAAACAAGCAAATGGTGTAGACATAAAAGTTTATTAGGGGTTACCAGGGGCAGGAGGGAGGAAATAAAGTGGTGTTCCTGCATATGGAGACTGAGTTCTGGTTAACAGTGGTAGGAAAGTCACATTGATTAAGGGCAGGGTTGCACAGCCAATTAATGGTAATTACTGTCAGTTGTTCAGTCACCAAAAGTTGTGTGGTATGTTTACAACAACAACGATGAGCAGCTGCTGGGGCAACATAATAGTACTCAACGGATGAGGCGTATTCTTTTATTATACTTTTCTCTATTTTCTAATTTGTTTTTATAACATGCTACTGTTCAAATTTATAAAATGTTTGCATGATGAAAGTGGATAACAAGGTCTATCCCACCCATTACATCCTTCTAAGGTTTAAATGAGGGACTACATGCCATCAGCAGAGGCTCAGCCTTAGTTGGCACTCGAGAAATACTTCATTTCTCCCACTCTTCTGGCTCACTGTCTTCTCCCCTGGTTTATTTGCTCTTCTCTTTCGAGCTGGAAGCATGTGACCACCAGACTTCCCGACACCATCATTCTGCTTTCCATACCAATGTTATTGTAGTCTTGGGTTCCTGGGCAGCCTCTCCACAGGTTTAATTCTTTCACTTCTGTTCATTTATTGTTTAAATATATTCGTTTAATTTTGTCCTGCTTGTAGAAGTATATTCTAGTCATTGAAAATTTGGAGACTACCCCAACACACATGGGAACACCATGAGTAAGAATAGACTCCATGGCAATGGGTTTTATATGTGTGTCGCACACATTTATGTATATTCACTTAAATATTATATCCTGCTCCTTTCACTCAATATTATATTTCCATGATAAAGTTTTGTTTATTTTACAGACAACATCAAATTGTTTTATTATATTCTGCTGTGTGCAAGGAGTATATAATTTTAGCAATTTGAGTATAGTTGAAATATTAAATGTGCATGTTTCTAGTAATCTTCAACCTATACTTAAATCTTTTAACAAAAATCTTTGCTATTGAACCTTTTTTTTTATTTGTTATTCAGCATTCTTTAACACTAGGAGATAGTCTCAGGATCAACTCAGATCATATTTTCTCCCTCTTACACACGAAGGCCCTTAAAGTATTCAAAGATTGTCGTTGTTGTTGTTAGGTGCCGTCGGGTCGGTTCTGACTCATAGGGACCCTATGCACAACAGAACGGAACACTGCCTGGTCCTGCGCCATCCTTACAATCATTGTTATGCTTGAGCTCATTGTTGCAGCCACTGTGTCAATCCCCCTCATTGAGGGTCACCCTCTTTTCCACTGACCCTGTACTCTGCCAAGCATGACGTCCTTCTCCAGGGACTGATCCCTCCTGACAACATATCCAAAGTATATAAGACGCAGTCTCGCCATCCTTGCCTCTAAGGAGCATTCTGGCTGCACTTTTTCCCAAACAGATTTGTTCGTTCTTTTGGCAGTCCATGGTATATTCAATATTCTTCACCAACACCACAATTCAAAGGCGTCAACTCTTCTTCCGTCTTCCTTATTCATTGTCCAGCTTTCACATGTATATGATGTGATTGAAAATAGCATGGCTTGCGTCAGGCACACCTTAGTCTTCAGGGTGACCTCTTTGCTCTTCAACACTTTGAAGAGGTCCTTTGCAGCAGATTTGCCCAATGCAATGTGTCTTTTGATTTCTTGACTGCTGCTTCCATGGCTGTTGATTGTGGATCCAAGTAAAATGAAATCCTTGACAACTTCAATCTTTTCTCCATTTCTCATGATGTTGCACATTGGTCCAGTTGTGAGGATTTTTGTTTTCTTTATGTTGCAGTGTAATCCATACTGGAGGCTGTGGTCTTTGATCTTCATTAGTAAGTGCTTCAAGTCCTCTTCACTTTCAGCAAGCAGGGTTGTGTCATCTGCATAATGAAGGTTGTTAATGAGTCTTCCTCCAATCCTGATGCCCCGTTCTTCTTCATATAGTCCAGATTCTCGTATTATTTGTTCAGCATACAGATTAAATAGGTATGGTAAAAGAATACAACCCTGACGCACACCTTTCCTGACTTTAAACCAATCAGTATCCCCTTGTTCTGTCTGAACAACTGCCTCGTAATCTATGTAAAGGTTCCTCATGAGCACAATTAAGTATTCTGGAATTCCCATTCTTCCCAGTGTTATCCATAGTTTGTTATGATCCACACAGTTGAATGCCTTTGCATAGTCAATAAAACACAGGTAAACATCCTTCTGGTATTCTCTGCTTTCAGCCAGGATCCATCCAACATCAGCAAGGATATCCCTGGTTCCACGTCCTCTTCTGAAACTGGCCTGAATTTCTGGCAGTACCCTGTCGATATACTGCTGCAGCCGTTTTTGAAAGATCTACAGCAAAATTTTGCTTGTGTGTGATATTAATCATATGGTTCTATAATTTCCACATTCGTTTGGGTCACCTTTCTTGGGAATAGGCATAAATATGGATCTCTTCCAAAATATATATATACATATATATATATTTCTTTTTTTTTTTTTTTCCAGTCAGTTGGCCAGGACGCTGTCTTCCATATTTCCTGGCATAGACGAGTGAGCATCTCCAGTGCTACATCTGTTTGCTGAAACATCTCTATTGATATTCCATCAATTCCTGGAGCCTTGTTTTTCGCCAATGCCTTCAGAACAGCTTTGACTTTTCTTCCTTCAGTACCATTGGTTCCTGATCATAGGCCACCTCTTGAAATGGTTGAATATTGACCAATTCTTTTTGGTATAATAATTCTGTGTATTCCTTCCATCTTCTTTTGATGCTTCCTGCGTCGTTTAATATTTTCCCCATGGAATCCTTCACTTTTGCAACTCGAGGCTTGAATTTTTTCTTCAGTTCTTTTAGCTTGAGAAACACCGAGCATGTTCTTCCCTTTTGGTTTTCCATCTCCAGCTCTTTGCACATGTCATTATAATACTTTACTTTGTCTTCTTGAGAGGCCCTTTGAAATCTTCAGTTCTTTTATTTCATCAATTCTTCCTTTTGCTTTAGCTGCTCGAGGTTCGAGAGCAAGTTTCAGAGTCTCCTCTGACACCCATCTTGGTCTTTTCTTTCTTTCCTATCTTTTCAGTGACCTCTTGCTTTCTTCATGGATGATGTCCTTGATGTCATTCAAAAACTTGTCTTGTCTTCGGTCACTAGTGTTCAATGTGTCAAATTTATTCTTGAGATGGTCTCTAAATTCAGGTGGGATATTTTTGCTCTCATGGACTTGCTCTGATTTTCCTCAATTTCAGCTTGAACTTGAATATGAGCAATTGATGGTCTGTTCCACAGTCAGCCCCTGGCCATTTTGTGACTGATAATATTGAGCTTTTCCATCGTCTCTTTCCACAGATGTAGTCAATTTGATTTCTGTGTGTTCCATCTGGCGAGGTCCATGTGTATAGTCACCGTTTATGCTGGTGAAAGAAGGTATTTGCAATGAAGAAGTCGTTGGTCTTGCAAAATTCTATCATTTGATCTCCGGCATTGTTTCTATCACCAAGGCCGTATTTTCCAACTACTGATCCTTCTTTATTTCCAGCTTTTGCATTCCAATAGCCAGTAATTATCAATGCATCTTGATAGCATGTTCGATCAATTTCGGACTGCAGCAGCTGAAAAAAATCTCCTATTTCTTCATCTTTGGCCCTGGTGGTTGGTGTGTAAATTTGAATAATAGTTGTGTTAACTGGTCTTTCTTGTAGGAGTGTGGATATTATCCTATCATTGACAGCGTTGTATTTCACGATAGATCTTGAAATGTTCTTTTTGACGATGAATGCAACATCATTCCTCCTTGAGTTGTCATTCCCAGCGTAGAAGACTATATGATTGTCTGATTCAAAATGGCCAGTACCAGCCCATTTCAGCTCACGAATGCCTAGGATATTGATGTTTGTGCATTCCATTTCATTTTTGATGATTTCCAATTTTCCATGATTCATAATTCGTACATTCCAGGTTCCAATTATTAATGGATGTTTGCAGCTGTTTCTTCTCATTTTGAGAAGTGCCATATCAGCAGATGAAGGTCCTGAAAGCTTTACTCCATCCATGTCATTAAGGTTGACTCTACTTTGAAGAGGCAGCTCTTCCCCAGTCATGTTTTGAGTGCCTTCCAACCTGGGGGGGTCATCTTCCGGCCATATATCAGACAGTGTTCCGTTGCTGTTCATAAGGTTTTCACTGGCTAATGCTTTCCAGAAGTAGATTTCCGGGTCCTTCTTCCTAGGCTCTCTTGTCTGGAAGCTCAGCTGAAACCTGTCCTCCATGGGTTACCCTGCTGGTATCTGAATACCGGTGGCATAGCTTCCAGCATCACAGCAACACCCAAGCCCCCACAATATGACAAACTGTCAGACACGTGGGGGTAGCAAACTATGATTTCATTCATCATTTTCATTTTTTCATTCAATCAATATTTAGAAAGATTCCATGTGCCAGGAATAGTCTACATCATATAGACGCAGTGGTGAAAGGTACACATTGTCCCTGCCATTGTGAAGGGGACACCCAGTGCGGGTGGGAGGGGGACTGGTAAAATGCAGTCCAGAGAAAGGACAGACCATGCTCCAGGAACCACACTGGACTTCAGAGAGCTTTGTTGGCTGCCGTTCATCTGTCCGGCTTCTAGATGTCAGAGTGCCCTCAGGCTCAGTGCTTAGTCCTCTCTCTCTATATAGACACCCTCTCTCTAGGATGTCTCAGTGAGTCGGTGGCTGTCTGTAGCTGAGGATGTGATGTTTACACCTCCATCCATTTCAACTCCTCCTGGTTCATGACTTCTATTCAAATGTCAGCATAACTCTCTGTACCGAGTTCTTCATCTGTAAAATGTGCCTTATAATGATACATTCCTCACATGGGTATCATGCAGAGCAAGTATCTTAAGAAAGGAGAAACCCTCACAAGAGTCCTGGCACCAGTAAGTGTTAGCTGTCAGTATTATTACCTGACATCTCCACGTAGATGTCTAACAGCTATGCCATGTTATCAACGCCATGAAACAATTCTTGGTCCCAACCCCATTCCACCCTTATCGATGAATTTCTCAGGGCTTCAGTGATGGGAATGTGTGCGTTTTCCCACATAATGGACATGGCTAATAAAGGTTGGCCTGGTCCTTCATAATAAGTTGCTCCAAAGTTTATATGGGTGGACTCAGACAAGTGATAGCCAACTAATATAGACAAAAAATAGAACTCTCAGCTGCTCATATTTGTACTCTCAGCCTAGAATATGTGGTGAGGGTACTATATGGACTGAATTGTGTAACCCCAAAGGTACGTTGAAATCCTAACTACTGTACCTATAAATGTGACCTGATTTGGATATAGGGGATTTTTAAAATTATTTTAATGAGGCCATACCAGTGTAGGGTGGGTCCTAAACCTAATCCCTTCTGAGTTACAAAAAGAACAGAATAGACACAGACACAAACAGGGGAAGAGGGAGACAGACAAAGGGGAAGATAATCTACAAGGCCAGGAACGCAAAGGCTGGCTGGAAGCTGCTAGAAGCTGAAGTAGACACGAGCCATGCCCTGAATTCCTACTTCTAGCCTCCCGAACTGTGAGAAAATAAATATCTGTTCTTTAAAGCCACCCAATTGTGTTATTTTTTTCTTATGGCAGCCCTAGATGACTAACACATACCCATGGTTATCCATGAAGCCTGGTGTAAAATAGTGTTCTCCCCTCCTTGTCTAGCCCACCCGAATCCTGCTATTTCCTTATCAGTGTCCTCTGCCTTCACTAAGAGCTACAACAGAGTCGGCTTGATGCTGATGCATAGAAATGCAGTTTATTTTTTAGTTTATATTTATGATTGACTAGCATTAATTTCAATGGTTTGTAAATTTTTCTGTGGAGGCATTTCTGTAATCTATGAGTAATAGCAGTTGCAGCTTTTCCTTCTTTTTGTTGTCGCTTTGTTCTAGCTTGGGCCTCCAGTGTTAAATATTTAATATAAATAATGATAGAAAGCATCCTTATTTTTTTAAAGAATTTTTTTGTGTGCTTTAAGTGAAAGTTTTCAAATCAAGTCAGTCTCTCACACAAAAACGCGTATGCACCTTGCTACACACTCCCAATTACTCTCCCCCGAATGAGACAGCCTGCTCTCTCCCTCCACTCTCTCTTTTCGTGTCCTTTTCGCCAGCTTCTAAACCCCCTCCACCCTCTCATCTCCCTTCCAGGCAGGAGATGCCAACATAGTCTCAAGTGTCCACCTGATCCAAGAAGCTCACTCCTCACCAGCATCCCTCTCCAACCCATTGTCCAGTCCAATCCATGTCTGAAGAGTTGGCTTCGGGAATGGTTCCTGTCCTGGGGCAACGGAAGGTCTGGGGGTCATGAGCACTGGGATCCTTCCAGTCTCAGTAAGACCATTAAGTATGATCTTATGAGAATTTGGGGTCTGCATCCCACTGTTCTCCTGCTCCCTCAGGGTTTCTCTGTTGTGTTCCCTGTCAGGGCAGTCATTGGTTGTAGCCGGGCACCATCTAGTTCTTCTGGTCTCAGGATGATGTAGTAACTGATTCACGTGGCCCTTTCTGTCTCCTGGGCTCGTAATCACCTCGTGTCCTTGGTGTTCTTCATTCTCCTTTGATCCAGGTGGGTTGAGACCAATGGATGAACCTTAGATGGCTGCTTTCTAATGTTTAAGACACCAGACGCCAGTCTTCAAATTGGGAAAGCATCCTTATTTTAATGCTAATTAATTTTAAAGAGAATGTCCCACATTTCACCATGAACTATCATGCCAGTTGTATTTTTCCAACTTAAGGAACTCCTTTTCTGGTCCATGATTGCTCAGAGTCCTTATCTCTCAGTGTGATTGGATTTTATCAACTGCTTTGTCCCCATCTCTTGAGGTGAACATGTCTTTTCTTCTTCCATCTGTGCTTATGGTGAATTAAATTATTAAATCTTTAATGTTCACTCAAGCTTGCATGCTGACGATAAACCCCCTTGATGATGGCGTATTACCTGGTTTATACTTTGCTGGATTTCCTTTGCCAGTATTTTATGTAGGTTTTTGCATCTCAGTTACTTGGTGTGCTTGCCCTGTAACTCTTCTTCTACGATCCTTGTCTAATTTGGTGTCAATATTAAACTAGCCTTAGGGATGAAGTAGAGGAGCATCTCATCTTTTTCTCTTCTTTTCTGACTTTGCACAAGATGAAAATGCTCTGTTTCTTGCCTGTTTGCTGCAACCTGAATGAAAGTGGTCTCGGCCTCCTATTTTCTTAGGGAGATCTTGAACTACTGACCCATTTTGTGTAGTGATTAAAGGTCTTTTCTGGTGCTACTTAGAAAAATTTCCACTGCATGTTCTAGGCTGCTAGGATTTCATCTTTGAATGTTATGTTGTTATCACGATTTTCAGTCTCATCCACGTCAATTAATCAATCCCAGATTTTCCCTCATTTTTCCAAAGTCAAACTCTACATCTATTCCTGGTACCAATTCCCTTATCTAAGACTTGTTTGCAAACAAAAATACAACCCAGCATCTTTGAGTCCATGATGTGAGAATACAGTCCCACATAAGTTTTTTTGTAACTGTTTTTCTTGTTAAGTGTTTCTCCCCCTTTTTTTTTTTTTTTTTTGTTCATTTCCCACGTATCTAGCAGTTTCAAAGTTGTGCCCTTCAGGTTGAGGTCATTAGCTTGATTGACTCTGTGCAGGGCCATGGGGTGCCAGTTGCAAATGGGCATCAAAAGAGCACTCCTCTAGAACTAGGAGGCAGGAGGATGTGGTTGGGCGGTTGTTGGGGGGGGAGGGAACTGGGCAGGGCTGTGTGGAGAGGGGCGCCCAGGGGAAGTGCCAGGTCGGAGGCTGCCCCACCACAATCTCACGTGCATCAGGAAGGAGCTGGCTGCAGGAGCCTTTCGCCAGGCTTTCCCTGAACTCAGACCCGCTAGGCTCACAGGTCCCACCAGAACTAGGGGAAGCCTGAGGCTACCGAGGTCAAGTCCCAGGGTACACCCCTGAGCCCAGTCACAGTGCTTATGCTGGGATAGGAGGGCAGAGGAGGCGTATGGGGACTTGGGTCCAGAGGGTGACCCAGAAAGGGTGGGAGAGTTGTGGTCACCCTAGGACTCTGGCTCTGCACGTGAAGGGCCCCAGGTTGCACTTCCAGGAGGAGAAGGCAAAGCCACAGAGCCCACACTGCTCACACAAACAATCCCCCACCCCCCTCTGCCCTTTCTCCAGGCGGGACGCCCCTCCTGTGCTGTCCTCAGAAGGGCTCTTCAGGGACCACACCCCTAGTTTGCGGAGCAGCAGAGCCTGCCCCAGTCTGGACTAGGGACTTTATTTCTTCCACTCTCACCACTGGCTGAAGGCAGACTCCTGTCTCCACAGACTAAAGAGGAATTATCAAAATGAGCTCGAAACTCTAGATTTGAGTTAAGGATCATAAATTAACACAGAGAAATACAACTTTAACAACAAAGACCTGTTTGGAGCCCCAGTTGGAATTAAAAAAAAAAAAAACTTGAACAGAGGGAGTGATAAAGGCTTCCTTCTTTCGCCATCCTCTCTCGGTGGTCCCAAGCTTTCTCATCTCCCACCTCACAAGACTGTATCAACTGCTTTGAGACTTTTAGAATAAAGATCCCCAGGCGTATCACTGCTGTTACCCTGTGAGGATTTCCCCAGTGCTGGGTTAGACTAAGACAGAATCCTTCCAAGGCTTCCAGGGCCAGTGTACTGGACGGTCAACACACAGAGCCTCAGAGCCCACTTCATTTTTCCTGAAGTTGGGCATGACCCCAGGGACATGACCCTGAGAGTGCTGACACTTCCTGAAGCCAGTGACCCTCCCCCTGGGCTTCTCTCTGCCTGGGTCTCAGAATCTCTGAGGCCAACTTGTACCCTCGGAAGTGTTTCTGCTGAAGGACACGTAAACAGCACTGTGGATTTGTGTCCTGCAGTCTGCAAAACTGCCTCCCCTGAGTGGGGTGAGGAGCTACTGAAATACTGAAATCATTGAAACTAGCAGAAGCCACAGCTCATGGTGCTGGGAGAAAACTGGGAAGGACGGAGAGGTGAAGAGGCTATAAAGGCCCAGGTGTGAAGGCGACCATGGGCCAGGATGTCCTGAAGTCGCAAAGCTGACCAATGCTGAGTGCCCTAAAACCTGCCACTCCTGTGCCCATCTTTTCTTTCAATGGACAAAGTCTTCCCCTGCTCTTATGTGCCTGGGCTGGAAGGGCCTTTGACTTAGAACATGAAGCAGCCTCCAGAGCCTCTTGGGGCAAGTGATGGTCAAGGAGGCTCTGCCTAACCCCACCCTGCCCTTCCCAGTTGTCAGAGGACCAGGAATTTCAGTCTTCCAGCTCCTGGGCTGATCTAGTGACTTGTAACAGGATTTCACTGGAACTGGAAGGTGTTGAAGACAGGAAGTACTCCTGGGTTTCTTCACCCAGCTGAATGCCTAGTTCCTGGTCTTATTACACGGCTTACATTCAGGATAAGAAGAGGCGTTTGGAGCTTTACGCATGACCTCTTAGCAGCGGTTTCTGTTCAGGAGCGAAGAGGTAAAAAGAAAGCAGTGTCTACTAAGTCCTTTTCCAAGAGTCTCAGGAAATTCTCACGAAGACCCTCTCAGGTAAGGACTGACGGGAAATGCCTTGGTTTAATATTAAACTTTGCCTTGACACATTTTGTTTATGGAGGGCATATACAATATTGTCCGCTCAAGGAAGCACTGTAATTCTTATCTAGACTTTATGTAGAATGAGTATATATAAAACCTAAACTTGGTCCTTAAGCAAGGGGTTACCTCTCAGAGAAGGCCTATGGGAAGGTTTCTACCAAATTCTGTGGTGCTGCCATTGCTCCAAGGAGCCCAGGTGGTGCCAAGTTTGAGCACTCGGCTGTTAACTGAAGGTTAGTTTTTTGAACCCACCAAAAGGCTCTAAGGAGTAAAGACCTGGCGAACTGCTTCCATTAAGATTACAAACCAGGAAACCCTATCAGGGCAGTTCTCCTTTTACACTGGGCCGCAATGACTCAGAAACCCACTCGATGGCACCTAGCAATAACAACAGGAAGCTGTTGCCCCCAATGTGCTTGAAGTGCCTCTCTGGGGAAGGCTGGCCTTCACAGCCAGCTCATGGCCACACGGGAACTGAGACTCATGTTTTGTTGCCACACCTTAGTTTCAGTCAGTAAATTTATTTTCCAGTTTATTGACGAGACTTGACTACAGACATCTCTCAGGTATTGTCAAAATTAATTCCATTCTCTACTAATGATTTGCCAGGATGTATTTCCAAGCATTTCCAAGAGACTGGAAAAACTTTCCAAAGAGGCTTGTCCAGCGCCATGTTGTGCAGTAACTACAGTGTTGACGTAGTATATTAACCACATAGTTTCCACGTTTTCTGCTTTCCTTAAATAACAACTGAAATTCCAAGTCTACCACCTGAAGTACTTCCCGTAGTGTTTCACTTAGAAGTCTGGTGGTGATGAATTCTCTCAGTTTTCTTTCCCCTAAGAATGGCATTATTTGAGCTTTACTCCTGAAGGTAATGATACATAGATACATGATACATAGAATTCTGGGTTAATATTTCCATCTTTCAGGGTTGAAAAAATGTTGTTTCACAATCTTTTTTTTTTTGGCTTCCATGGCTTCTGATAGTGAATACAGAGTCATTCAAATTATTTTTCTCAGGTGAAATGTGTTGTTTTCTCTCTACCTCCTTCCTGAGTATTTTCTTGACCTTTGTTATTCTGCAGTTGATTTATATATATATGTGTGTGTCAACTGTTTTTCCCCTCCCGGGTATGTCTGTAAGTTCAGTACACTGTTTTTTTCTTTTTACATGCTGCTGTTAAAAAAAATATATATATATTAGTAATGTACTTACAAATATACTTGGGATGTGGCGTAAGGCCCACTGGGTTGGCAAAAAACCCATAACCCGCAGAATATTTTTGTGCAAATTCGGTATTGGGGCATGGAATTCTTTAACTTGCTGTGGTTTGCTGAACTTCTTGAATCTGTAAGTTTATGTCTTTCACCACATTTGGAAAGTGTTCAGCCAGTATTTTTTCAAATACTATTTTCTTCACCACACGTTTTGTCCACTTCTTCTGGAGTTCCAATAAATAAGCTTTTTGTCTAGTTCTTGAGGCACTGTCCATTTTTTTCCATATTTTCCTCTCAGTTTGCAGAATGGATATTTTCTACTGATCTATTTCAAGTATTTAGTTTTTTTCTCTGTCATCACCATTCTGCTATTGTGAAAATATCAACTGAATTTTTGATTTCTACGATTGTACTTTTAACATGTAAAATTTTCATTTGCAAATAGCACCTATTATCTTTCCATTTATTTAAAAAGTGTCCCTGTTATTTCTTGGATTAGAATAGCATTTTAAAATCTGTTTCTTATGATTTTGAGAGTACAAGTCCTGCTTAAATTTTATGGAGAATTTTTTTGTTTTTAGCAGTCGATTGACCCAGTTATGTTCAGGCTCCAAGTTCTGTCCCATCTTCTGTATTCTATGGTTGAAATGTTAGTTCAATTTTTGAAGGCTTTGCAGCTGTATTAAAGTCTAATCTATGTGAGCGCCACTCAGTATGGAACCTTGATGGCATTCTAACCCATAGTGCGGGTCTTAAAGGATTTGATAATGCTTCTTTGGGTCAGGGCAATGGATACGCACCTGAGGGGTGAACCAGGAGTTCATAGCAAGTCTGCAGAATCTCTTTCTTGCACAGCCTCCTCTTTCTCTTTCTCTTCTGCTCTCTGAGTTCAGAAGGAGTGCTTTCCTGGCCCACTGGTGGAAATGCTGGGGCTTTAATCTCCTCATTCTGTTGTGCACATAAGTGACTGGTTCTGCCTATGGGGCCAAAGCACTGGACAACCAGCCAAAAGGCTGGCAGTTTGAACCTGTCAAGAAGCGCCTCAGAAGACAAGCCTGGCGATCAGCTTTTGAAAAGTCTCACCCTTTGAGGTAGAATTGACTAGGTGTCAGTTAACAGCAGAGAGAGAGAAAATGTAATGGAGCTTTCTCTACAATATTTGGTTCTTCCATACTCTGGTCAGAGAGAAGGATTCTCCTCTGCCAGAGTTTCAGGTGTCTGCCACCTGCCCAGCTGCCTGTCTCTCTCCTTTGTGGACCTTCTATCCCATTTATATGAGAGAGGGCTTCTCTCGGGGCTGTTTCTGTCCACAACGGGTGTGCAGCTGTGAGATTTGGGCTCATTTAATTTCAGCCTCTGGAATGTTCATACTTTATGTTCTGGCTCCGCCCCGCCCCCATCCACCTTCAACACTTTCCTTTGCAGAGTCCTGAGATAGTGTCCCATGCATTTGTCCAGATACTTAGTTGTCAGATACCAGCATAGCCACCGGGGAAGTGTTGGTTGTGGTTACGGGGAGGGACTGTACACTGAAGGAGCTGCAAGACCTGGCTGCCTTGTGTGAGCAGGACCGGGGTGTGCTGAGGAGTGGGTGCTGAAGGTGCTGAGTCAAGGGGAGTTTAATATAAAGTTGGGTCAAGGATAGTTTGTTGACAAGGATTTATTGCCGTAGCAAGGGTTCTGGAACTGGGTTTAATATGCTGTGGGATTGCTTTTGGAAGCTTAGAAAAGGCAATGGCCCACATTCTCTGAAATCGAAATGCCAGACCTGCTGTGTCAGATGTTGGAAGAGGGATTAAAAGCCTCCAATATGTGGGCACGTCTGAGTTAGTCTTCTATAAGACCATTTCTTGGAGGTCCTGAAGGATACCCATTTCATCAGAAGAATAAGGAATGCGGAGATGAGGGGAGCACCAGCAACACAGAGCTTTCCAATATGTATACTTTGTAGGGAGTCCCTGGACACCACAAACAGTTAAGTGCTTGACTATTATCCGAAAGTCTGGCAGTTTGGCAGTTTGAACGTACTCAGAGGGTCCTTGGAAGACAGTCCTGGCCATCTGCTACTAAAGGATGAAAGCCTTAAAAACACTATTGAACAGTTAGTTCTACTATGCCCACATGGGGTGGTCATGAGTTAGAAATGACTTGATGACAACTAACAGCAACAATCGTCTATAGGCTCAGGTTGTTAGTGGGAGCTGGGCTGCCTAGTAGCAATGCAAATCATGGGATCCCAGCTCCACAGAGGCCAGGTGGAAGTACTTAACTGTCAGAAACAAGTTGTGTGTGATTACAATAATGGTCAGCAGGTCAGAGTAGTAGTTATCTATTGGGGCATAATAGATTCTCCCCAAACTTAGCAGGTGTGAGTTAAATGGAAAATTAATATTCAACTCATTCTGATAAATTTGAAACTAGACAAAAATTTTGGTATCACTCAACATAGTTTTCAGGTGAAGGAATAAACTGGAAAATTTAAATAACTAGTATAAGTATAATAAGAGATTTTTCAAATAATGATGATATAATTGCATACCTGAATAAAAGACAAATACATCAAAATCAATAGTTTGTCTCCAGCATAGACGTGAGGGTCTCAAATTGGCAAGGGTGAGAAGGGCAGACCGTTCTCTTTCCCCTACTACTTGACTGGATCAAACTGTGTTCAAAACTGTAAAATATTTAGGAAAACATTGTTTTGACCAGAGCAGCAAAGGACTTCTATGACGAAAACTAATGTACTAAAATACATAAAATGAAACCTGAATATATGCAAAAAATATGCCATGTTTTCAAATGAGAAGTCTTGTCAATCAAATGGAGGTCCCTAAAACTAATATATAAGTGGAATGTATTTCCAGTCGGAATATTAAGATAGTTGTTTTTGAATTGTATACAGTGATCATATGCTACAAATAGTACAGTAGATAGCAGAGGATGTTGCTGGTGTTAGGAGACTTGGAGTCCATTTCTGACTCATAGCGATCCCATTTCACTGCCCCATAGGGTTTTCTAGGCTGTGATCATTATGGGAGCAGAACAACAGGTCTTTCCCCTCAGTGCCCCCTGGTGGGTTCGACCTGCCAAACCTTCTTTGGATTAGCAGATGAGCACTTAATCACTACAACACTACGGCTGCTTTAAAAGGTATAGAGAAGAAAAACATGAAAAAGCAGGATACTGACAGGTGTCTACCTCCTCAGGTAACAGAAAAAATTGATATTACATAGCATAGAAACTGACAAGTCGACCAATGAAACAAAATCTGCTAAGAAGTCACAATAACCATTGATACAAAGGCGGTATTTTGAGAAAATTCTATTTATTTAATAAACGGTGCTGACTCAAGTGATCGTTCTGGGGGACAAAGCTTGAGAAAATGTGATACACAAATGATAGATTTGGAAAATCATGTGAAATGAAGATGATAAGACTTAATAACAATTTCCATTTTACACAGAAGGATAAAAGTTAAGCACTTGAAAAATGAGCAGTGAATTCAAAAAGATCGTTCACAGCAAATCCACATGCCCAATAAACATAGTCCAAGTTGCTCAAAAACACTGCTAGTTAAGAAAATATCAAAGTCCCAGTGAAACTGGCACAATTTAAAAATCAACACCATCTATGGCTGGCTGGGCTGTGGGGAGAAGGAAACCCTGAGACATGGCTGGAAAGGTGCTTTAGGACAGCCTCTAGGGGAAAGACACGGCCATGGCTCTGTACTTTTAAAACATACTTTGAGCTGGAAATCTCACTCTATGGAGTCTATTCCACAGAAACAGATCCTGTAGTACACAACGGATAGTTATTATTAGTGTTGACCAAACATTGACTGTACATTGATAGTTGAATGATAGATAACTTATGGTAAAGCTACATCATCAATAAATGAGTTGTAGTAGTTGAGTGGGAAAAATATCTGTGAAGTATTATTTATTACTGAAAAAATCTAGGTGCATGCAGAGAAGTGTATATAAAATGAGCATTTCTGGGTTAAACAATATCAATTGTTTGAATATGCTTGAATACCTGTTTATGTTTATGAGTGTGTATAAGTCTGTGTGCTTGTTTAAGCAAGGATAAGAGAGACTACTTACCACATTGTTAACCTGAATTATCTTGGATTCACTTGCGGGAAAGAACAGGGGGAGGAGAGCTAGAACACGCAGGAAGAGTGGACTTAAAAAGCATGGATGATAATGTTTCCATTTTAGTAGTGTTACATATGGACGAACAAATCTGTCTTAAAGGGAGAAAGCCAGAATATTCCTTAGAAGCAAGGATGGCTTTGGCCATGTTATCAAGAGGGAGGGACCAGTCCCTGGAAAAGGACATCATGCTTGGTAAAGCAGAGGTCCAGTGAAAAAGAGGAAGACCCTCAATGAGATTGATACAGTGGCTGCAACAGTGTGCTCAAATAGAGCAAAGATTATTAGGATTGCACGTGACCGGGTGGTGTTTTGTTCTGTGGTGCAAAGGGCCACTGTGAGTCAGAACTGACTTGATAGCTTCTGACAAGAACATGTAGAAGTCCAGATAAAGTGTACTGAATTGATATCATCTATTTAAATTATTCATGTAAGTTAAAAGATCAAAAAATATAGTGGCAGTGCCATATCTAATGACTTACAGAGAATCAAGGTAGAATATCAAGTGAAATAAGGGGCGAGAGCAATGTGGGTGGAGTGTGACCAGGCTTTCATAAAAGTAAACACCCCAGCAGATGTACTTGTGTACCTGTGACTGTGTATATGTGTCCCTGCAGAGAGGTGTAGGGAAGGATACACATGTGTCTATTAACATTGGATACCTTGGGGGAGCAGGACCAAATTACATATGAGGGTGGGACCCTGACATAAATTTTTTTGTCACACAAATCTGTGATCTTGCAAATGTGATAAAAACCAATTTCAGAGCTTTGGAAATTCATAAACATCATAGATATATGTATATTTTAACGTGTTTTGTTAGATATTTAAAATAGGTGAAAATTCTCCAGAATGACAGACAAAAGATTTGAATCACTGGCAGGAGAGCACACCGCAGAAAGTAATAATCAGATCCAGTGGATTTCTTGTTGTTCTTGGAGCCAGTGAGTTCTTCTGGTGTCTATAACTGGAAATGACCAAAAATAACTTTGGGAAGTCAGTAGAGTTACCCCTCAAATACGTCCTGCAAGTACACGTCTACAGCTAAATGTAGAAGGCTGGACACCACGTGCAATCCACTAGGTAACTCATGCGCCTCTAGAAGATTCTCTTTCCTGAATATGCTGCTTCCACCTCCTCCCTGCCTAGCCCCACTGGATAACCCACCTTTGTGCATTGTAGGCCCCATTCAGGTCTGAGCCTAGATCATAGAGGACATCAACTGGGAAGGTAGCTTTTAAGAAGAAAGATGTTGATGAAAAGATTTCAGAAACCAGCACCTCCCCAGCCAGCCTCTCCCCAGCCTGGGAATGCCAACCCCTCCCACCCTGATACCTCTGAGAATCTCTGAGTTTTCGTTTTGGATCCTTAGGAGACTGCAGAATTTACCTGGTCTGAACACCTTGGTTCTTTTCTGCCTGTGACCCTCTGCCTCGCAGGAGCCGTCCCTGTCACTCTGAGGAATACACACAGGACAGACTGTGGACGGAGGTGCCCATCCTAGAGGCCCTGCCCTCCATTTCTCTGCCCCTGGGGGGTTCCCTGTGATACTTGTGGTCTCATTTCCTAGAGAGATGGATACACCCCTGTCATGTCCAGGGCTTCCCCAGACTTGGGATTTGATGTCGCGACTGAGACTGGGGCTTTGTTGTCCACTGTTGAGTCTGGGCCTGAATCTGCCCCTTCCCACCATTACCTCTGATCACCTGTGTTCTCGCTCTTCTCCCTGGGTTTGAAGCCTTTCCTCTCTTTTGGTTCTTTCACCTCAGAGGGCCTTTTTCTTCCAGTTCTTTGACCTCGCGACAGGTCAGATTTGACCACAGGAAAACAAAAAAAAATTAGCAAGTTTGTTTGACATGTCAAGAACCGGAATGTACAGCTTGATTTTAAGGAGAAGAAAAAGTTCCAAAGCTCTACCCCTTACCCTAGGACATGCTCTACAGGAAATATCCTGCAAGCCCTGGATCAACTCTTATCCACAAATGGTTAACACCCAGGGGGATTTTTCTATACCACCTCCCACTTACATTCCCCTAATGTGGCAAAAAGGATGCATCCCAATCATAAACCCAAATTCACCCTAGGAGCCCAGAAGACATGGCTTGGGTGAGTTCATTTTCCTTCAACCTGCCCTCCTCTCCTCCTACCAAGCCCTGCCTCTTTCTCTGCCTCTATACTGCTGGGAAGGGACCCAGAGTTGTTTGTTTAGGGCTTTATGTCCACTGCTCACCTGCAGATATGTTTCCCAACAACCTGCCATCTCTCTGATTCCTTCTCCTCCAAAGAACTCAGTGACACCCCCTTCACCATCACACCTCAGCAGGGCCCCCCTCCCCAATCCTCCCAAGTCCCACTGAAATCCCATTTCCCTTTCCCTATTTATGCTGCGCTCATCCTTAGGGTCCCAAGATCTCACCATCCAGATGAGGCCTGTCCTATCCTCTCCTGGGCCAGGGGAGCCTCTGAGGGGACCTGGTGTCTGCGGTCAGCTATCTGGGGCTTCTTCCATCCAGATCCCCCTTAGGGCTGGAGCTCTCTGTGCACTTGGGTTGGGAGGGTTGGGGTCACAGGGGAAGGAGGGTAGGATCTTCCAGGGGAGCTGGGTTAAACAAACCTGAATGGAGGTCTCTCCTGAAGGGCCCACGTTTCCAGCCCAAAGGCCTTGCTCCTCCTAGTCCCGGGGTTCTAGCACGTCTTCAGGCGCTTCCCCCTCTGGCCTCGGTGGTGTGCCTGCTCCTTCTGCAGCCTGGTCTCCTGCCTCTTCAGCCTGTCCAGCTGGTGCCTCAGCCTCTTCAGTTCTTCTCTCTGCTTCTCCAGCTGCTCCTCCAGGCGTCTGCAGACCGCTCTCTTCTCCCTCACCTCCCTCTTCTTGGCGGCCATCAGGCAACGCCTGGCCAGCTGGTGGCAGCGTCTGGGCCTGCGCTGCACTGAGCGTGGCAGCCGCCTCTCCAGCAGCTCTTCAAAGAAGACCCGGCAGCTGAAGCCCTGGCTCACACCATGCTCCGCATGGGCCACGAGGGCCTCCCGGGACTCGAACACGCGGCAGCAGGCCACGCAGCGGAATCCGCGCTCATGGGTCACCAGCCACTCCGGGGTGGTTGCACGGGGTCTCTCAGCATGCTCCTCCCGTTGGTCAGTGGGCTCCTGGGTACAGGTCTGGGGCCCCTCCTGCCAGGGCTCCAGGGTGCTGACCAGGGACTCAGTGTTGGCCAGACTGGGGGCAGAGCCGATGGTGCTCTCCTCAGAGAGCTCGGCTTCAAAGACCTGGGGCATCTTGCCCACGGGGGCAAAGGAGGTTTTGGTCTGCCAGGAGACCGCCACCCCCTTGACCGTGCGCACCTTGGTGAAATATGCGCACCTGACCCATGGCTTTCCTGGGGCAGCCCCGTAGCTGGAGGAGTGAGAGGTCTGCTCGGTGGAAGATGAAGGAGAAGGGTTCTCGGATTGTTTTGGAATCTTCCTGGGCCTGGAGCTTCGACTTTTTTCATGGGACGTTGTTGACTGTTGCACATTTTCCTCTTGGATAGAGACCTCTGAGAATAGAGAGTTAATTTAGTTGAGCTTTCAGGGTCCTTATTCTCACCTGTGACCCCAAAGCTTTGGTCATAGGGACCCCTGGAGGCCTCTCCATCACCACATCCTCCACCTCTGCAGACCCCATGCTTTCTTTCTTCTTCCCCAGAGACCCACCACCCTTTGGGGGCACTGCTGTGGAAGACAAAGTCTCCATTGTAAAGTGGCACTGTTTATGGTAGTTCATTTTTTAAGAAGTTATTTTTCTTTAATTCCACATTTATTGAATTCCAATGAATTTGTTCCTTTGGAACTTAGAAATGACCTCATTCCCATGAAGCTTCATAATAAATGTGTGACTTGATGTTTTGTATGCGGGTGATATTCTTAGTAAATTTGGAGGGTAAACACTCCAGAGCAATGGTCACCTCTTTTCATCCTCTTTTTACTGAAAGGCTTTTTATAGAGGAGTTATACGTAAAGAGAAGAATGTGTATATTTAGTTATGATTCTTACACGTATACCTCTTCCTTGCACCCTTCTTAACCCAGCCACAGTAGAAGATGAAAATTGTTTTTCTCGGAATAGAAGCCCAGTCCTTAGTAGATGAAGTGAGGCAGAAAGAGATGGCCGTATCTGAGAACCTTGATGCGAGAACTTCAGATGGAGAACACACAGCCTCCTCCGCTGTGTATGTCTCAGTGGGTTGTCTATGTCAACCTAAAGGCCTCTGTATGTTTCTGAATCTTTGGGAACGACTGCAGAGTTCAGGATGCAGAAAGAGATGGAGCTAGGTCAGGTGCGTTGGATGGAGGGAAAGCTTGAGAGAGAGACAAGATTCAGAGATGGAACATGCCAGCAGTTGGTTAGAAGGATACAGAGATCAAGGAGGGAGCAGAAAGCAGGGCTCAGCCACTGAAGGGCAGAATGGGGCAGCAACAAAGAAGACAAGGCGGGGGCAGACTAGTCGGAGAAAGAATGGATAACTAAGAATGATAGCAGAAGCTGAGGTTAGCTATAGTTGGAATTTTAAAATTCTTTCCTGCTAGACTTTGAAAACATCATGCTAAATGGAATAAGTTAGTATTTGCCCTAAGTATAGGGCAAATACTGTACGATCTGACTTATATGAAATAAGCAAATATATAGAAAGCAAGGATTATTGGTCGTTGCCAGTTGTGGGCAGGGGGAAGGGGAAGTTTTTCCACTGGGGCATTGAGGTTATGTTAATGGTTTTAGAAAAGTTTGGAGAAGGATATTGAGAATGGTTATATGACTTGAAGAATGTAATGAGTATCACTGACTCGTACATTAGCAATTATTCAGTTATGTTTTATGTATATTTTGAACACAATTAAAAAAAATAAAACTTTGCAATTACAAGAGAAAAAAAACGATCTATACTATAGCTGTCTTTACCTAGAAGAAATGTTAAACCCTTCGGTAAAGATGGTCAGGAGACCTTGGAGGAGAAGGGAAATCCCTAGAGCTAGAGGGGCAGGGCCTTCCTGGACCTTCTTCTGCCTGAGTCCAGGCTGAGGACTGTGGCAGCTTACATTGACTGGGAACTCTGAATGAATGTGTCGTACTGTGCTCCATCACACCACCCACTCCCAAAACCTCCTGATAAATTTGATATATTTTTTTAATTCGCATGATATATTAATTCATTCTCATGAAAAAATTAAGTACAAGTCTCTGTAACCACCCTTCTCCCTGGTTCTATACCCACTGCCCCAGTTGCCCACCTGCGTTCTTTCCACTAACAAAGCAGGAGAGTTCACCAATCTGACTTGTCTGCTACTGTTATGGAAAGCCCCTCAGATGACAGTAGAATTCTATACTTCACTTACATATTTATTCCTTCGTTTATTTATTCACACTATAATTTCTTACTGTTTACTAATTGACAGGAAGTTTTTTCAGGTGAAAGCCTCGGTGATCCCTTGTGGTCCTTGTTTCCAGGGTGAATCAAACCCCTTGCTGCCCAGCACCCATCGCACAGACTGAATTTTCCTCCCACCCTTACCTCGGGCCTTAGAGAAAGGCCTCTTCCTCATGTATTGCCGCTCCATTCTGGCTGGGTGAAGATGAACCACGAAGGATGGTCACCGGCAAGATGTTTCTCCTCCTCCCACGTAGAGATGATGTCCCAAACTCTCACAAGTTGGGGACCTTGATTTAGGCAGAACCGTTTGTAATTTGGTATCCAAAGTCGCTCTCCCACAGGAGACCTCAGACCCACAAAGAGCAGTTGGGATCTGAGTGAGCACCAAGGTTTCCAGTAACTCTTGTGTGACATCATCGCTGACATCGCTCAGTTCCAAGGGCCCAGTTTGAATCTAAACAGCGCACTAGGAAAAAATATGGCAACTGTTGTGGGAGAGGCTAGGAGGCTGGGAGGAGGGAAATTATATCTTAAAAATGAATTGAAATGTTCACTTAAAGAAGTCAACATCTAAGAGGAAGGAAACTGTGAGTTGAGGAAATAGAAGAGTATAATGAGTCGCTATTTCTCCCAAACCTCTTCTCTGGCCGTGAATCAAATCTCTCCAGCCCTAGAAACACAATGTCCACTCTGAACACCTCTCAGTCCTCCTTTGCCACTTAGGCTTCACACAGGCTGTTCCCTCTGACTAGTAGACATTCTCTCCCTTCCTGTTGACTGGTTCCTCCTCCAAGGTACCCAGTCTGTGCTTCTGGTTTATGTATTCAGAGGACCTAGTAATCTTTTAGTAATCCTCCATCATAGCACTGAGTCATAGGAGATGCTCAATTTCCAATTTGTGTCTTCCAAATGTGTTGTAAATAACTTGGGGACAAAGACGAGGTCTGCCTCATGTTTGGTAGTCCCAGAAAGTGAGACAGAACCCCACCCATAGGAGATACCCAATATATATCTATTGATTAAATAAAAGAAAACTCTTCCAAAAGACTCACCCTTCGTAGCTATCCGTGCAGAATGGAGTTTTTGGTCTGTTGCCTGGAGGTACCATCACTCAGTGGTGGTGTCTAGGCCACTCTCTCTTGACCTCCTGACTCTAAACCCTGTGAAGCCTCTTGGCCTGTCCACACACTTCTCCCTTGGAGCCACTAAAAAGGGTAGGATTACATCATCACAGAAAAGCACTGAGACTCCGGACGTCTATGGTTAACCTGCCTGGGAGGCTTAGGAGAGCCCTCGGGGAAAGGTCCACTGTCCTCTGCTTGATCTCCTTGTTTGTCCAAGGGGCAATTAGAAAAGGAACAAGCAAATTGTTGAAACATTTTAAGGCAGGGTTTGGGAAGTTGTGCTTGGTAGGTAGAGGAGAGCCTGAGGATTTGAAGGAAAAAAATAAAGATGTCAACGTGGGAGCAGAGGGCTCGCTTTGTGTGACGACAGATGGTAGAATGTGGGCAAGTGGTTGGAAATGTATAAAAAAAGAAAATCTCCTAACCATCCACTCGTATTTCAAAATTTAGGTCAAGCATCACTTCCTGGTGGAAGCCTTTCCGACCCTACACCTGGTAGAATTTCCCACCCTGCTCCACACTCTATTGTATTTAAGAAACGCTTCTGCCACAACTAGGGACAAACTTGGTTGCATTTACATGTTGTGATGGATAGCAAAAATGGCCACATGTTCTAATATGTATGTATCCATACATATTATATGACTTATAGCTCCCTTTCTCAAGAGCAAGATTCTTCCTCCACTCCTTGAATTTGGACTGATTTATGATTGCTTTGGCCTTTGGGACAGTACAAAGACCAATAGAAGCAGAGACCGAATATAATTAGACACATCGTGACTTGCTCTCTTACCAAAAACGAAACCCATCACTCTCAAGTATATTCTAACTCATAGTGACCCTGAAGGACAGAGTAGAACTGCCCCATAGGATTTCCAAGGCTGTCATCTTTACAGAAGGAGAGTGCCATGTCTTTCTTCCACAGAGCAGCTGGTGGGTACAAACTGATTACCTTTCCTTTAGCAACTGAGCCCTTAACCACTGCACCACCAGGGCTCCTCCTTGCCTTCTTGCTGCTCTTCAAACACTGAGAACCCATGGGAACAGCCCAGGCCACCCTAATAAATGACAAGAGACCATTAGAGAGAGAATCCAGCTGAGAAGACTTCAGGCCCTCTGCCAGCCAGCTGACATGGTGGCTGATTCCAGATACATGAGGGAGCCCAGCCGAGAGCGGCTGAGTCTGGCCCAGACCAGAAGAACCCCAAACTGCCAACCCGGAAACCTGTGAGCGAAGTAACTGCTTGTTCTTTTAAGGCACTTCATTTTTGGGTCATTTGTTATACAGCAATTGATAACTGATTCATTAACTGGGCTGTTTCTCTCACCAGACTGCAAGGAATCTTAATCATTTCTGTATCAACAGTATCTGACAGAGGGTTGTTCCTGTAGTCATTAGACAGTAGAAATTTCTTCATTTGCATAATTTAAAAGTTTCTATCATTATGTTTTAACTTTCTTTTATAAATAAGATATGGCTGGATTTGCAAGTCTAAGCTGAGTGTACATGTTTTTTCCTTAGGTATTAATCCCTTTTTCTTGCTATTACTCATACATTTAGACATAATTCCAATATTATACTTCATATTCACTGTTCTTTTTTTTCTGCCTTTCCTGTTTCTTTTTTTATTGGAATGATGAAATTTCTCTTACTTTCTTTTTCCTTCTAGCTATTTGAAAGTCGTATTTTCAATTCCTATTCATTCATGGCAAACATGAGATCTTTGAACATTTTAATATTTGGTATATTGTATCAAGTTCATATCTCAGTTCTCCTCTCAAACAGTAATTTTTTGCTAGCTGCCATTGAGGTGACTCCGACTAATGGTGAACTTAGGTAACACAGAACTAAAGGTTGCCAGGTCCTGTGTCATCCTCACAAATGCCACCAATTTAGATTCCATCATTATGGCTAATGTGCCAGTCCATCTCACCAAGGGTCTCCTACAGCCTTGTTGGCCTTCTCCTTCACCAACCATGATATTCTCCTCTAAGACTGATTAATCTCTCCTGATGACATGTCCAAAGCAAGTGAATCGGACAGTATTCTCTTGTGATCTGTAAGGGTTTAATTGTCTAATTTTCAGAAGTAAATCTCCAGGTCTTTCTTCCTAGTGTGTCTTAGTCTTGAAGCTCCACTGAAACCTGTCCACCATGGATAACCCTGTTGGTATTTAAAATACTGGTGGCCTAGCTTCCAGCATCATAGCAACATCCAAACCACCACCGTACAGCAAACTAAGACAGGCAGCGAGCTGAACAGCATATTGTTGTTGTTAGGTGTCATCAGGTCAGTTCTAATTTATAGTGACCCTATATACAGCAGAACAAAACACTGGCCAGTCTTGTGCCATCCTCACACTTGTTATTATGCTAGAGCCCATTGTTGCAGCCACCGTGTCAATCCATCTCACTGAGGGTCTTCCTCTTTTTCACTTTCTACTTTACCAAGCATAATGTCCTTCTCCAGGGCCTGGTCTCCCCTGATAACATGTCCAAAGTATGTGATACAAACACTCACCATCTGTGCTTGTAAGGAATATTCTGGCTGTACTTCTTCCAAGACAGATTTGTTTGTTCTTCTGGCAGTCTATGGTATATTCAATATTGTTCACCAACACCATAATTCAAAGGCAGCCTTTCTTCATCAGTTTCCCTTATTCATTGTCCAGCTTTCACATGCGTATGAGGCGTTTGAAAATGTCATGGCTTGTGTCAGGCACACCTTAGCCTTCAGAGTGACATCTGTGCTTGTCACCAGCTTAAAGAGTTCTTTTGCAGCAGATTTGCAATACGTCATTTGATTCCTTGATTGCTGCTTCCATGAGCGTGGACTGGGGAACTGAATAAAATGAGATGCTTGATAACTTCAATCTTTTCTCTGTTTATCATGATGTTGCTTATTGGTCCAGTTGTGAAGATTTTTGTTTTCTTTATGTTGAGGTGCAACCCATACTGAAGGTTGTAGTCTTTGATATTCACCACTAAGTGCTTCAGGTCCTCTTCACTTTCACCAAGTTTGTGTTATCTGCATATCGTAGGTTGTTAATGAATCTTCCTCTAAACCTAATGCCACGTTTGTCTTCATAGAGTGCAGCTTTTTGGATTATTTGCTCAGCATACAGATTGAATAAATGTGATGAAAGGATAGAACCCTGACACAAACTATTCCTGATTTTAAACCACATAGTGCCCTTTGTTCTCTCTGAAAAACTGCCTCGTGGTCTATGTACAGGTTTCAAATGAGCAATATTAAGTGTTCTAGAATTTCCGTTCTTTGAAGTGTTATCCATAATTTTTTATGATTCACACAGTATAATGCCATTTCATAGTCAATAAAACGCATGGAAACATCTTTCTGGTATTCTGGTATTCTCTGCTTTCAGCCCAGATCCATCAGACATCAGTAATGATATTCCTCATTCCATATCCTCTTCTGAATCTGACTTGAATTTCTGTTGCAACTTCTTTTTAATGATCTTCAGCAAAATTTTACTGAGTTTTAATATTAATGATATTGTTTGATAGTTTCTGAATTTTGTTGAATCACTTTCTTTGGAATGTGCACAAACATGGATCTCTTCCAATCGGATGGCTAGATTATTCGGCCAGTGCTGCATCTGTTTGTTGAAACATCTCAATTGGTACCTGTCAGTTCTTGGAGTCTTGTTTTTTGCCAATGCCTTCAGTGAAGTGTGGACTTCTTCCTTCAATACCATCAGTTCTTGATGACATGCTACCTCCTGAAATGGATGAACATCGACCCATGCTTTTGTGTGTGTGTGTGTGTGTGTGTGTGTGTGTGTGTCTGTGCAGTGACCCTGTGTATTCTTTCCATCTTATTTTGATGCTTCCTGTGTTGTTCAAGATTTTGCCTGTATAATCCTTCACTATTGCATCTCGAGGCTTGGATTTTTTCTTCAGTTCCTTTAGCTTGAGAGATGCCAAGCATGTTCTTCCCTTTTGTTTTTCTAACGCCAAGTCTTTGCACATGTCATTATCATACTTTGTCTTCTCGAGCCGCCCTTTGAAATCTTCTCTTCAGCTCTTCTACTTCCTCATTTCTTTCATTTCCTTTAGCTACTTTACGTTCAAGAGCAAGTTTCAGAGTATCTCTGACATTCATATTGGTCTTTTCTTTCAGTATAAGGGCTGTATTAGAGGGTACCATCATTTTTATAACTTGCAAGTATCCTCTGTCAGGGCAGTTATTGATTGTAGCTGCACACCACCTAGTTCTTCTGGTTTCAGGCTGATGGCGTCTCTGGTTTATGTGGCCATTAAGGGAAGACCTTTTATTCAAAGAATTATACTTAGAGCAAAATTTGTATATTTATGTATAATTTAAAGCTTCTCCTTTAAGATTGCCTTTCCCTGAACAGAAAGCTCTCACCATGTCATTATGAGAAATACTCTTTCAGTGTGAGGCAGAAAGAGATGTCCATATTTGAGAGTCCGATGGTACAAATCTCAGTAGCCAAGACACAACCACATCAACTGTGTGTGTGGGTGGGTTGTATATGTGAACATAAGGGTCTGTATTTTCCTGAGTATGAAGGTAGGATTGGCGAGTTAAGGAAGAAAGAGATGGAAGCATCTTGGGAGTGGAGTGCAAACTCCGTGACAGAAGTTGCAGCAGGGGATCTCTCAAGAGGGTTTTAGAGGCCAGTTAGAAACCTAGGAAGCAAAAGGAAATAGGGCCAGTGGAGGGCAGCACTACAGTAGTGGTGGGGGGTAGCAAAAATAATGGTAGTGGAGAGGGCAACAAAACTGCCCTGAAAGGAGTGGCAAATTAAAGATCCTAGACAAAATTCAGGTTAAGAAAAGTAGGAATGTAAAAAAATTCTATCCTATAGCTTTCTTTGCTGTGAGAGTTTTTTAGGCCCTTCGAGAGATGTGGGGAGAAGACATAGGAGGAGAAGGGGAGTTCCTGAATCTAGGGGAGGAGTCTGCAAGCCATCTTCTGCCCTCAATGATGTGGGCTCTGGGCTCCTTCAACTTCTCACTCCCAGAACCTCCTGAAATATTTTCTTAATTCTTCACATAGTACATTAATATCATGTCATTAGAAAATATAATAAAGTACGCTTCTCTCTAACCACCCTTTCCCCCATCCTATACTCTCTGCCCTAGTTGTCCACTGGCTTCCTTCCTTTCCACCAGGTACAGATCCTAAACAACAGAGTGCCTGGAAAGCTCTCGAACTCCCAATGAATTCTGTAGCTTGATCCCTCACTTATTCCTACATTTCTTATTGATATAAGAATTTGGTTAATTGCCCACCAAATGACAGGAAATGCTTTCTCAGGACGCTCCTTCTTATGACCTTATCCATTCCCAATTCCTTCATCTTGTCCTATCATGGCTCTCTTTTCTGGTGGAAACCAGACCCTTTGTTCCGTAACACACATCAGTCTGGGACAATTTTTCCTCTCACCCTTATCTAGAGTCTTAGAGAAAGGCCTCTTCCTTGTGTATCACTGTTTCCTCCTCTCTGGGTGAAGAAGTTCAATCATAATGATGTTCTGAAGGATCTTTATCCCTTTTCCCAGTTCTTCACGATGCATGACCGTTTGGTGACTTGGGGACCCCGGTTTAGTCCGGAATTCCCGTGATAGAGTAGTTCCAGGTGCTCTCGCACAGGATCTCAGATCGACACCCTCTCCAAAAGAGTAGGTGAGATCAGCGTGAACTTCCATAACCCTGTGTGACATCATTCCTGACATTGCTCAGTTCCATGGGCCCACTTTAAATAGAAACACAGCAAAAACAAAAATATGAAACAGTTCAAGTAGGAGCTTGAATACTGCCAGTCCCAGACTGGGAAAAGGGGGCTTAGATATAAAAAAGGAATTGCAACTTTTCTCTGCACTCCATGTCGTTACTATCCCTTGGTGGGGAGAGAGAGAGTACAGGGAATCGTTACAGTGTGATCAGGAGTTGATTTGCCCAAAACTTCTCATTTGACTCTCTTGGAATCATGTCTCTCCAGCCCTGGTCATACAATGTCCACTCTGAACACCTCTCAGGTCTCCTTAGCCTCTGAGGCTTCACACAGGCTCTTCCCCGTGACTAGAAGATTTTCTCTCCCATCCCATCTTATGGCCTACTCTCTGGTGAAGCATGGTGGTTAAGAGAACTGACCCCATTGGAACAGATTGGGCTTATGAGCTCACCATAAAATGCTAAGACTCAGGAATTTGTGGTCAGCCAGAATGGGAGGTTTAGGAGTTGAGTTGGGGAAAGTCCATGACCTCTGCATCTTCCAGGCTCTGCTTTCACTCTGGAGCCCATATAGAAAAGGAGCTGGTAAACGGAGACAGCATTTGAGGAAGCAATTAAGAACGTTGGGGTGGTGATGACTTCTCAGAGGAAAATAAAAGTTTCAACAGGGAAATGCTAGGGTCTACTCTTGTATGACTCCAAACTATAAATAGGGACGAGTGGTTGGAAAACAGTAGAACAAAAGATGATCTGCATCTGGTCACAAATGTACCAAATGCCTCAGTGGCTTCAGCCTGTCTCCTCAGACTTCTCTCTGGAGAAGACATGGGGCTTCCTGGACCTGGGCCTTTTGTCACCCCTTAACTATCCAATCATATTCCCAACTTGGTTCAGGCATCAATTCCTGGTTGTGCTCTTCCCTAAATATCCTCCTGGTAGATTTGTTCACTTCTTGCTCCCTACTCCATTGTACCTGCAAAACCCTTTACCACAGTATAAAACACAATTGCATTTACCTGTTGTGGTTGATGTAAGAAATGTCTACACATTTATCCGCTGTCTGTGCCCATGCCTTCTATGAGACTCTGGAGCGCCTTTCATTAGCAGTAGGAGTCTTTCTCCATCCCTTAGTTGGGGCTGACATTATTGTTTTGGACATTGGGATGGTAGAAAACCTGATAAAATGAGAGAGTTGAAAGACTTTACACTGAGACTTCCCTTTTGTTGCTCTTAAACCCTGAGAACTCATGGGAACATCCTCATGCCAGCCTGCTAGATGATGGAAGACCAATGGAGGGAGGATCTAGCGGTTTCACTGACTTGATGTTATGAACTGGCTCCCAGCTACCTGGAAGCAAATTGTGGACACATGAGGAAGCCATGTTGTGAGCCACTGTGCCTGGCCCAGATCAGAAGAGCTCCAAACTGACAACTTGAAAAATTGTGAGCTGGTAAATTGTTGTTGTTTTAAGACACTACAATTTGGGGTCATTTGTTACAGAGCAATACATGACTGATACAACTGTTAACTTGGCTGTTTCTCTCACCAGGCATTGAGGGAAATTCTCTGAGTCATTTCATCATCAAGAGCAACTGCCATAGGGTCTCACATGTAGCTATTGTATAGTAAATCTTTGGTGGCTTCATGGATGAATGAATAATATGAACCGTAACTGTGAATCTGCACAAATTCATGTGTGCAAGAAAACATGATATTTCTTTCAGTCAACTGAATTCCAACTCAGAGCTCTTGGCTTACAAAATTGGGGTGAAATTTTAACCTTACTTATTTTTAGGGCTTTGTTTTTTTTTTCCGTGTTGGTTTATTTTTAGGGTGCCCCTCACCCAGATATGCAGTAATTCCTGGAGTCTAATGAAGGACCAAGGTTTGGAGAAGAGCTTTAACACACTCATTGCCCCAGTCTACGTGGGTGATCTCTCTAGAAGCATTGCCTCTGCGGCTTCCTTTCCCACCTGGAGCATGAGAACGTTGGCAGGGCTGGGAACGCCATAAGGGAGTCTGTCTACTTACGTGCCTGCATCACCCTTTGAGGTGCTGCCACTTACCCCAGGGCTTTATCAAGAAGCAGACCTCACCCCTTCCTAATGTCTAGGACTCTGCTGTCTGACTCCCACTCTTCCCCTGGGTTCCAGTTCACTCACTGTGATTAATCCAGTGAGCTGAGGCTTTTACCATAGACTCTTCAGAGTCTCCAGGCTTCAGGGATTCAACTCTGTGAGTCCAACTACCTCTCTGAAATGAGGTAGGGAAGGAAGGAAAATGCAGAAAGATTTTATGTTGAATTTAATGTTTCAATAAAATTTCTTGCCCTGCGTTTTCAAAGGGTCCTGCCTGACGGTTCCCTCTGTTCTCTTACAAGATGCAGGACGATGAGGAGGGAATGTTTGTTGTGTCATAATCTGTGGAAGGATGCAAAGTGCACATGGGGTTCATTGCTCCTGATGCTCACACTATTGCACCCCACCTACTGGGAAATTACCGTAAGTGTTGCTGAGTCCCTCACACATCCACACTGAACAGCTTTCGGATTCTCATAAGCAGGAGTTATTTGTGTCCTAAGATGAGCCACTCCTTGGAAGCCCTACCCTGTCCTATAGGGTCGCTGTGAGTCGGAATCAACTGCATGGCAAGAGTGTTTTTTTTGGAGAGGGGTTGATATTAGCTGCAGAATAATGTTTAAAAAAATGCTGACAGCGTAGCAGGTGAAACCAACACAATGAAACTGAAATGAAATCTCTTTTTCACACTTATCGACCCCACAGTTCCTTCGAAGTGTGTACTTTTCACTGGGTTTAGAGGAAAGAGAGAACTCTTCACGAGAGAGACACAGCTTGGGACACCTCCAAAATCACACGACTCCTCCCTGATGTTAGGTAACATTCCATGCTGTTTGGCTGGTTTATCATCTGACTGCTCCACACAAATAGAAGGCCCATAAGGGCAGGAGCTTCTCTGCTGTGTTGCAAGAGTATCCTGGTTCCTAGCACCTAAGAAGCACTCAAAACTGATTTGAGTGAATGAATGAGTGGGTGGGTTTTTATAAAAACCATGGTACTGCTCTCTTTATGTAGTTACAATAGTGAAAACAGGGATAAGGAAATGGAGACTAGTACTTGTATAACTTAAAGTTATATAAAATGAGAACAGAACTTCTATAATGAAGAGAGAGACAAAAATAAAGTGTACTAACTGAATGTACCCCCTTCGCTTTGGTTGGAAAGAGACATGGTAAAGTTGGGTTGTTTTTCCCCTACTGATTTATAAGTTCTATATATTGAATTGAAAAGTTAGTCTTTTAGGAGTCAGAAATATTTCTATTGAGAGATAATTCACCCGCCATAACATTGCCCTTTGAAATGTGCACAATTCTGTGGTTGTTAGTATATGGACAGAGTTGTGCAACAATCACCACTGTCTAGCTTCACGATATTTTCAGTGCCCTGTAAATAAATGCCCTACATATTAGTAGTCATCCTCATTATTCCTTTCGTCCAAGACGTAGTAACCACTAATCTACTTTCTGTCTGTGTTGGTTTGTCTGTTCTGGACATCTCATATAAATGGAGTCACGCACCATGTGGTCATTTCTGTTTGGCTTCTTTCACTTAGCATAACGTTCTCAAAGTTTGTCCATATTGTTGCATGTATTTTAATGACTAATATTCCAGTCTACGAATATACCACAGCTTGTCTATCAGTTCATGACATTTGGATTCTCTCCATATTTTGGGTATTTATGAATAATGCTGCTATGAAAATTCTTTTGTAAGTTGTTATGTGAACATGCTTCAGCTCTCCTGGGTACATACCTAGGAGTGGAATTGCTATGCATGGTAACTCTATGTTTAACTTTCTGAGCAAGTACTTAACTGTTTTCCAAACTGATTGGATCGTGTCACATGTCCACCAGCAATGTATGAGGGTTCCAGTTTCTCCACATCCTCACCACATATGTTGTCCATCCTATTGATTTGAGCCATCTTAGTGGTTTTGAAATAATAGTGCGTTTTGGTTTTGATTCGCATTTCCCTAATGACTAATGAGGTTGAGCTTCTTTTCATGTGATTATTGACCATTTCTATATCTTCTTTGGAGAAATGTCTAGTCAAATCCTTAGCCTGCAATTTTTTTTTTCAGCTTTTTGCCTGTATTTTTGCTTTCTTCATATAGTTTTTGCTATGCCAAAGATCTGTATCTATATCTTACCAGTTTTAGCCTTCACAGCTTTGGGATTTTTAGAAAATCTTTCTCTTTTACCAATAAAAAGCAAAACAAAATCTCTCATAGTTTCTTCTGAAATTTTTATGGTGGCATATTTTACTTTTAAATATGTGATCCTTTTGGAATTTTTTTTCCTGCAAGCTATGAGAAAAAGGATGAAAATATTTTTACAGGTGATCTAAATGATTACCAAATTGCTGCAAACATTCCTTTTTGCCTTTTTGCATAAGCCATATCTTAACTGCATTTTCCCATATTCCATATAGAAAAACATTTTTACAGAAGGAGGCCCGCCATTCCCAGCCATTTCATTTTAAGGTTTTGCTTTGCTGCAATAGAAATCCCTTCTATACCTTATCTATACACCTGTTCTCATAGCCAATAAAAATTTTGTGTGAGTAGGACTCCTGTGAATTTATAAGATGAGGTTGAATTTTATAACTGGTTCCATGTGGTGCAGCCCAGCAGAAGGACAGACAGAAGCAGTAGCTCCAGAGGGAACAGAAGCTATAAGCACATGAGCCTCTAGAGATTTGCTCTTGAATTTCAGAGAAAGCTCTAGACTTTTCTATATAAACATATTATATATGGCCATCACCTTAGAACAGACAGAGAATAATGCTTTGAATGTGAAGCATTCAGGACAGAACTGGAGAAAAATGTAGAACAATCTTCTAACTCACAAAAAAAACACCAGACTTACTAACTTGACAGGGATTGGAGAAACCCTGAGTGTATGGACCCCAGATATCCTTTGAGGTCAATAATGAAGTCGCTCATGAGGTTCACCCTTCAGCCAAAGATTAGACAGGCCCATAAAACGAAATGAGGCTCCAGCAGCATACTAGCCCAGGAACAAGGACTAGAAGGTAGAAGAGGACAGGAAAGCTGGTAATAGGGAACCTAAGTTGAAGAAGAGAGAGTGTCGACATGTCATGGGGTTGGTAACCGTTGTTATAAAACAATATATGTACTAGCTGTTTAGTAAGAAGCTAGTTTGTTCTGTAAACCTTCATCTAAAGAAAAATTTAAAAAGTTAGGCTTTCAGAATGAGAGTGTTCATTCCTTAGAAGTATGTGCTTTGTTGAACATATCTACCCATTTCTATTGGGTATGTATCTAGAAGTAGAATTGCTGGGTCGTAGGATACATGTGTGTTCACAGCTTTAGTAGATATGGCCAAAGCATTTTTAAAGTGGTTGTACCAAATTACACTTTCACTAGCAGTAAATTAGAGATCCCTTTGCTCCATGCTCTACCTAGTAGTTGGTATTTTCCATCTTTTTCATTTTAGCCATTCTGGTGTGTGGGGGATAGTATCACATTGTGACATTTTGTTAAGAGTTTCTCTGATAACTAATGAATGTATGTTGGCCATATAGAAATCTTTTCAAGTATTTCCTCATCTATTGGACTTTTTTTTTGTTTTTGCTTTATAAACGGTTCTTTATATATTCTAGAACCAAGTCCACAGTAGGACATAGGTATTGCAAATAACTTCTGCTACCACACGAATTCACCCTTGTGGCTTGTCAAGAGCTTTCAGATTCAGAAACCTGCCTTTTATAAGAACAGGCAAATGTATAGTAACGAAAGTTTATTAGGGGTTAACAGGGGCAGGAGGGAGGAAATAAAGCAGTGTTATTGCATACAGAGCACGGAGTTTCAGTTTATGGTGATGGAAAAATCCCATTGATAAGGGTAAGTTTGCACAGCTGATTAATGTAATTGCTGTCAATAGCTTGTACACCTGTACAACTTGTTCACTTGGCAAAGGTTGTGTGCAATATTTACAGCAGCAACAAAAATGAGCAGCTTCTGAGGCAACATTATAGTCTGCAATTGATGAGATGTATTCTTTTATTATACTTTTCTCAGTTTTCTGGTTTGTTAACATGTGACTGTTAAAATCAAAGATAATAAAGCGTTTGCATGATGAAAGTGGTAACAATGTCTGTTCCACCCATTGTGTCCCTCTGAAGCTTAAATGAGGAACTACATGCCACTAGCAGTCGCCCAGCCTTACTTGGCACTTGGGAAATATTTCATTTCTCCCACTCCTCTGGCTCACGGTCTTCTCCCCTTGTTTATTTGCTCTTTTCTCTTTCCAGCTGGCTGCATGTGACCACCAGGCTTCCTGACTCCATCATTCTGCTTTCCATACCAATGTTATTGTAACCTTGGGATCTTGGGCAGTGGTGAAAGTTACACACTGTCCCTGCCATTATGAAGGGGACAAGCCAGTGCGGGTGGGAGGGGCAGTGGGGAAATTCGGCCTAGAGAAAGGACAGGCCACCTTCCAGGAACCACACTGGCCTTCAGAGAGCTTTGTTGGCTGTGGTTCACCCTGGCCAGCTTGTAGGCGTCAGGGTGCCCTAGGGCTCGGTGCTTAGTTCTCTCTATTGACACCCTCTGTCTAGGATGACTCAGTGAGTCCACTGCTGTCTATCTGTAGCTAAAGATGCCAGCTTTGTAGCTCTAGTCAAATTCCTCCTGGGTGCAGACTCGTATAGTCAAATGTCAGCCTAACTCTCTGTATCGACCTCTTTTGTAAAATGGGCATTATAATGGCACATTCCTCATAGGACTATCATGCAGAGCAAAACTCTTAAGGAGAAGCTTTTACAAGAGCCCCTGACACCAGTGCATGTGCTCAGTAAGTGTTAGCTGTTAGTATTATTACCTGACATCTCCACGTGGACGTCTGACAGCTATGCCATGTTATCAAGGCCATGAAGCAAGTCTTGGTCCCAAACCCATTCCACCCGTATCAATTTCTCAAGGCTACAGTGATGGGAGTCTGTGTGTTTTTCCACATAATGGACATGGTTAAAAAGGTTGACCAGGTCCTTCATAATAAGTTGCTCCAAAGTTCATATGGGTGACCATTGATACAAGTTACAGTCAACTAATATAGAAAAAAAAAAAACAGAAGCACTCTCAGCAGCTCATGCTTGGACTCTCAGTCCAGAATATCTGGTGAGGGCACTATTATGGACTGAATTGTATAACCCCAAAAGGTATGTTGAAATCCTAACCACTGTACCTGTAAATGTGACCTAATTTAGAAATAGGGGATTTTTAAAATTATGTTAATAAGGCCATACCAGTGTAGGGTGGGTCCTAGACCTAGTCCCTTCTGAGTTATAAAAACAGCAGAATAGACACAGACAGGAGCAGATGCATCTACAAGGCCAGGAACACAAAGGGTGGCTGGAAGCTGCTAGAAGCTGAAGTAGACATGAGCCGTGCCCTGAATTCAGACTTTGAGCCTCTCCTGAACTGTAAGAAAATAAATTTCTGTTCTTTAAAGCCACTCAGTTGTGTTATTTTTTTCTTATGGCGGCACTAGGTAACTAACACACATATCTGTGCTTATAAATCCAGCCTAGGGTAAAATAGTGCTCTCCCCTCCTTGTCTAGCCCACCTGGATCCTGCTGTTTCCCTATCAGTGTCCTCTGCTTTCACTAAGCTACAAAAGAGCCGGCTTGATGCTGATGCATAGAAATTCACTCTATTTTTTACTTTGTATTTATGATTAGTATTAATTCTAATGTTTTCTATGGCTTTTAAAAATTTCCTGTGAAGACATTCGTATAATCTATGAATAATAACAGTTATACTTTTTCTTATCATTTCGTTCTAGCTTCGACCTCCATTGTTAAATATTTCATAGAAATAATAAGAGAAAGCATCCTTGTTTTATTGCTAATTAATTTTAAAGAGAATGTCCCACATTTCGCCATGAACTATCATGCTAGTTGTAGTTTTCCAAGTTTGGGAACTCCTTTTTTTGTTCCTAGTTTGCTCAGAGTTCTTATGTCTCAGTGTGATTGGATTTTATCACTACTTTTCGCCATCTCTTTATGTGAGCCTTGTCTTTTCTTCCTTAACCTACACATGTGGTGAATTAAGTTATTAAATGTTTAATGTTCACTCGATTGCATGCTGACAATAAACCCCCTTGATCGTGGCGTATTACATGGTTTACACTTGTCTGGAGTTCTTTGCCAGCATTTTATGTAGGGTTTTGCATCTCAATTACTTATACCTTTCTTTTCTAATTCGGTATCAATATTAAAGTAGCCTTAAGGATCAAGTTGGAGAGCATCTCATATTTTTCTCTTCTTTGGTGACTGTGTACAAGATTAAGATGATCTGTTTTTTGCATGTTTGCTGGAACTTGCCTGAAAGTGGTCTCCCAAACCTGAAACCATTTGGCCATCGAGTTGATTCCTTCTTCTTAGGGAGATCTTGAACTACTGACCCATTTTGTATAGTGATTAAAGGCCATTTCTGGTGCCAATTTACTTAGAAAAATTTTCACTGCATGTTGTAGACTGCTAGGATGTCATCATTAAATATTACGCGGTTATCACTGTTTTCAGCCTCATCCAGGCCAATTAATCAATCCCAGATTTTCCATTTTCCGGAAGTGACGCTGCGTATCTACTCCTGGTACCAGTTCCCTTATCTAAGACTTATTTGCAAAGAAACATACAACCAAGCCTCCTTTGAGTCTATGATGTGAGAATACAGTCAGTCCCACATAATGTGACATCTTTGTAATTGTTCTTTTTAAGTGTTTCACATTCACTTTTTTTTTTTCATTTCCCACCTATCTAGCAGTTTTAAAGTTGTGCATTTCAGGTTGAGGTCATTAGCTGGATTGACTCTGCGGGGCGGTGCGGTGCCCAGTTGCATCTGGGCATCAAGAAAAGGCGCCTCTAGAACTAGGAGGCCTGAGGCGGAGGGTGGGTGGTTGGGGGGTGGGGGCGGGGCAGGGCTGCACAGAGAGGGGCGCCCTGGGGGATGCGCGATGCCCAGGGCTGCCCCACCGCAAGCTCGCGGGCAGCAGGATGAAGCTGGCTTCAGGAGCCTTTTGCGACAGTCCCAGCCCACCCAGCCCTGCCCTGAACTCAGACCCACCAGGCTCACAGGTCGCACCAGAATAGGGGAAGCCTGAGGCCACAGAGAGCGAGACCCAGTGCACGCACCTGAGCCTGATCACAGCGCTTATGCTGGGATAGGAGGGCAGAGGAGGCATATGGGGACTTGGGTCCAGAGGATGACCCAGGAAAGGTGGGAGAGTTGAGGTCACCCTCTAACTCTGGGTCCGCACGTGGAGGCCCGAGGTTGCACTTCTGGGAGGAGAAGGCAAAGCCCCAGAGGCCACACTGTAGGTACACACACTGCACCCCCTTTCTCCCTCAGAAGGGCTCCCCAGGGAGGTCACCCCTAGTTTGGGGTGCAGCAGAGCCGACCCCGGTCAGGACTAGGGACTTTATTTCCTGCACTTTCACCACTGGCTTATAGTAGACTCCTTTCTCCATAGACTAAAGAAGAAATCATCAAAATAAGCTCAAAACTCCAGATTTGAGTTAAGGATCATAAATACAACTTCAGTGATAAATGCCTGTTTGGAGCCCAAGTTGCATTAAAAAAAAAAAAAATCCTGAACAAGACCCCAGAGGGAGTGATAGGAACCTCCCTCTTTTGCCACAGTCCCTCTGTGGCCCCAAGCTTTCTTATCTCCCACCTCCTAAGACTGTATCAACTGCTTTGAGAGTTTTAGAATAAAGATCCCCAGGAATATGGCTGCTCTCATTCAGTAAGGATTTCCCCAGTGCTGGATTAGACTAAATTCTGAGAATTCTCCAGAGGCTTCCGGGGCCTTCATACTGGACGGTCAACACACCAAGCTGCAGAGCTAATTCCTTTTTCCTGCAATTGGGCATGACCCCAGGGACATGACCCTGAGGGTACTGACACTTCCTCAACCAATGACCCTCCCCCTGGGTTTCCCTCTGTCTGGGTCTCAGGATCAGTCAGGCCAACTTGTCCCCTCCAGAGAGTTTCTGTTGAAGGACACCTAAGCGGCACTATGGGTTTGTGCCCCCCACCCTGCAAACCTGCCTCCTCTGAGTGGGGTGAGGTGCTACTGAAACATTGAAACTAGCAGAAGCCACAGCCCATGGTGCTGGGAGAAAGCTGGGAGGGAGAGAGAAGTGGAGAGGCTATAAAGGCCCAGTTGTAAAGGTGAACTGGGGCCGGGATGCCCTGAAGCCAAAAAGCTGAATGGTCTCACACCTGCAGCTCCTGAGCCCATCTCTTCTTTCAATGGAGAAAGTCTTTCCCTGCTCTTACTCTGCTGGGCCGGAAGGGCCTTTGACTTTTAACATGAAGCAGCCTCCAGAGCCTCTTGGGGCAAGTGATGTCAAGGAGGCTCTGCCCAGTGCCCCCCCCCCGCCCCCACTTGTCAGAGCACCAGGAATTTCAGTCTTCCAGGTCCTGGGCTGATCTAGTGACTTATAACAGGATTCCACTGGAACTCGAAACTTTGGAAGATGGGAAATACTAAAAAAAAAAAAAAATTTTTTTTTTCTCTTCACACAGCTGAACACCTGGTTCCTGGTCTTACTATACAAGTTTCATAGAGGATGCGAAGAGGAGTTTGGGTTTGACACCTGACATCTTAGCAGTGGTTCCTGTTTGTTTGGGAGGGAAGTGGTAAAAAGAAGGCAGCATCTACTACTTCCTTTTCCATGAGTCTCAGAAAATCCTCCTGAAGACCCTCTCAGGTCCCAAGGACTGATGGGAAATCCCTTGGTTTATTCTTAAACTTTGCCCTTGAGGCATATTTTGTTGATGACCACATATAAAATATTGTCCTCTCAAGGATGCACTCTAATTCTTACCTAGACTTGATGCAGAATGAGTATATATGAAAACTAAAGTTGGTTCTTAAGCAAGGGATTATCTCTCAGAGAAGGTCCATGGGAAGGTTCATACCAACTTCTGTGGTACTGATATTGCTCCAAGGAGCCCTGGTGGTACAAAAGTTAAGTGCTCGGCTGCTAACCGAAATGTTAATTGTTTGAACCTACCCAGAGGCTCTAAGGAATAAAGATCTGGCAGCCTGCTCCTGTTAAGATTACACACCAGTAAACCCTATGGGGACAATTCTCCTTTCACACCAGGCCACGGTGACTCAGAAATCCCCTCGATGGCACCTAGCAAAAACAACAGGAAGACATTGCTCCCGATGTGCTTGAAATGCCTCTCTGGGGAAGGCCTTCAGAGCTGGCTCATGGCCACATGGGAATTGAGACTCATTTTTTTGTTTCCACGACTTATTTTGGGTCCAAAAATTTATTTTCCAGTTTATTCACCAGACTTGAATACAGCCAGCTCTCAGATATTGTCAAAATTAATTCCTTTCTCTAATAATGATTTGCCACCAAGAGTGTATTCCCAAGCATTTCCAAGAGACTGGAAAACCTTTCCAAAGAGGCATGTCCAGCGCCATGTTGTGCAGTGACTACAGTGTTGACATAGTATATTTACCCACATAGTTCCTACGTTTTCTGCTTTCCTGAAATATGAATGAAATTCCAAGTCTACCACCTGAACCACTTTTCTCAGTGTTTCATTTAGCAGAAGTCTGGTGCTGATGAATTCTCTCAGTTTTCCATCCCCTGAGAATGGCATTACTTTTGCTTTACTCCCAAAGGTATGACTGGGTATAGAATTATATATCTATATAGATTAATATTTCCCTCTTTGTGTTGAAAAAATGTTGTTTCACAATCTTTTGGCTTCCATGGCTTCTGATAATGACTATAGAGTTATTTGAATTATTTTTCCCATTTGAAATGTGTTGTTTTCTGTCTAACTTCTTCCTGAGTATTTTCTTGGTCTTTGTTATTCTGCCATTGATTATGATATATCATATTTTTATGCAAATAATGCATGTTTTATATATATTTTTTCTTTTTTTGTCAACTGCATTTTCCCCCTCCCAGGTATTGTCATAAGCACAGTACGCCGTTTTCTTTTTTACATGTCACTGTAAAAGAATTCGTATAGTGTGCTTAAAATATTTTCATAATAATATGTTATTGCGGTATATAATTCCTTAAATTTAACTCATTGGGGTTTGCTGAGCTTCTTGAATCTGTAAGTTCATGTCTTTCACCAAATTTGGAAAGTGTTAGTATTTCTCCTAATACTTTTTTCTGCACCACACATTTTCTCCATGTCTTCTGGAGTTCCAATAAAGAAATAGGGTTTTGGTCTAGTTTTTGAGGCTCTGCTCATCTTTTTCTGTATTTTTTCTCTGTTTTCAGAATAAATATTTTCTATTGATCTACTTCCAACTCAGTTTTTTTCTCTGTCATCACCATTCTGCTTTTGAAACTATCAAATGAATTTTTCATTGCTAGCATTGCATTTTTAGCATGTAAAATTTTCCTTTGCAAATAGCCACTATCTTTCCACGTATTTAAAAAATGTCCCTGTTATTTCCTGGAGCATGATTAGAATAGCATTTTAAAATACGTGTCTTAAGATTTCAAAACTGTAAGTCTTGCTTAAATGTTATGGAAAAACAAAATGTTAATTTTTTTTTTTTTATAATAACTTTTATTAAGCTTCAAGTGAACGTTTACAAATCCAATCAGTCTGTCACATATAAGTTTACATACATCTCACTCCCTACTCCCACTTACTCTCCCCCTCTTAAGTCAGCCCTTTCAGTCTCTCCTTTCTTGACAATTTTGCCGGCTTCCCTCTCTCTCTATCCTCCCATCCGCCCTCCAGACAAGAGTTGCCAACACATTCTCAAGTGTCCACCTGATATAATTAGCTCACTCTTCATCAGCATCTCTCTCCCACCCGCTGACCAGTCCCTTTCATTTCTGATGAGTTGTCTTCGGGGATGGTTCCTGTCCTGTGCCAACGGAAGGTCTGGGGAGCATGGCCGCCGGGATTCCTCCAGTCTCAGTCAGACCATTAAGTTTGGTCTTCTTATGAGAATTTGGGGTCTGCATCCCACTGATCTCCTGCTCCCTCAGGGGTCCTCTGCTGAGCTCCCTGTCAGGGCAGTCATCAATTGTGGCCGGGCACCAACTAGTTCTTCTGGTCTCAGGATGATGTAGGTCTCTGGTTCATGTGGCCCTTTCTGTCTCTTGGGCTCTTAGTTGTCATGTGGGCTTGGTGTTCTTCATTTTCCTTTGCTCCAGGTGGGTTGAGACGAATTGCTGCATCTTAGATGGCTGCTTGTTAGCATTTAAGACCCCAGACGCCACATTTCAAAGTGGGATGCAGAATGATTTCATAATAGAATTATTTTGCCAATTGACTTAGAAGTCCCCGCAAACCATGCTCCCCAGACCCCCGCGCTTGCTCCGCTGACCTTTGAAGCATTCATTTTATCCCGGAAACTTCTTTGCTTTTGGTCCAGTCCAATTGAGCTGACCTTCCATGTATTGAGTGTTGTCTTTCCCTTCACCTAAAGCAGTTCTTATCTACTGATTAATCAATAAAAAAACCCTCTCCCACCCTCCCTCCCTCCCCCCCTCGTAACCACAAAAGTATGTGTTCTTTTCAGGTTTACTATTTCTCAAGATCTTATAATAGTGGTCTTATACAATATTTGTCCTTTTGCCTCTGACTAATTTCGCTCAGCATAATGCCTTCCAAGTTCCTCCATGTTATGAAATGTTTCAGAGATTCGTCACTGTTCTTTATCGATGCGTAGTATTCCATTGTGTGAATATACCACAATTTATTTACCCATTCATCCGTTGATGGACACCTTGGTTGCTTCCAACTTTTTGCTATTGTAAACAGAGCTGCAATAAACATGGGTGTGCATATATCTGTTTGTATGAAGGCTCTTGTATCTCTAGGGTATATTCCTAGGAGTGGGATTTCTGGCTTGTATGGTAGTTCTATTTCTAACTGTTTAAGATAACGCCAGGTAGATTTCCAAAGTGGTTGTACCATTTTACATTCCCACCAGCAGTGTATGAGAGTTCCAATCTCTCCGCAGCCTCTCCAACATTTATTATTTTGTGTTTTTTGGATTAATGCCAGCCTTGCTGGTGTGAGATGGAATCTCATCGTAGTTTGAATTTGCATTTCTCTAATGGCTAATGATCGAGAGCATTTTCTCATGTATCTGTTGGCTGCCTGAATATCTTCTTTAGAGAAATGTGTGTTCATATCCTTTGCCCACTTCTTGATTGGGTTGTTTGTCTTTTTGTGGTTTAGTTTTGACAGAATCATGTAGATTTTAGAGATCAGGCGCTGGTCGGAGATGTCATAGCTGAAAATTCTTTCCCAATCTGTAGGTGGTCTTTTTACTCTTTTGGTGAAGTCTTTAGATGAGCATAGGTGTTTGATTTTTAGGAGCTCCCAGTTATCGGGTTTCTCTTCATCATTTTTGGTAATGTTTTGTATTCTGTTTATACCTTGTATTAAGGCTCCTAAGGTTGTCCCAATTTTTTCTTCCATGATCTTTATCGTTTTAGTCTTTATGTTTAGGTCTTTGATCCACTTGGAGTTAGTTTTTGTGCATGGTGTGAGGTATGGGTCCTGTTTCATTTTTTTGCAAATGGATATCCAGTTATGCCAGCACCATTTGTTAAAAAGGCTGTCTTTTCCCCAGTTAATTGACACTGGTCCTTTGTCAAATATCAGCTGCTCATACGTGGATGGATCTATGTCTGGGTTCTCAATTCTGTTCCATTGGTCTATGTGTCTGTTGTTGTACCAATACCAGGCTGTTTTGACTACTGTGGCTGTATAATAGGTTCTGAAGTCAGGTAAGGTGAGGCCTCCCACTTTCTTCTTCTTTTTCAGTAGTGCTTTGCTTATCCGGGGCTTCTTTCCCTTCCATATGAAATTGGTGATTTGTTTCTCTATCCCCTTAAAATATGACATTGGAATTTGGATCGGAAGTGCGTTAAATGTATAGATGGCTTTTGGTAGAATAGACATTTTTACTATGTTAAGTCTTCCTATCCATGAGCAAGGTATGTTTTTCCACTTAAGTATGTCCTTTTGAATTTCTTGTAGTAGAGCTTTGTAGTTTTCTTTGTATAGGTCTTTTACATCCTTGGTAAGATTTATTCCTAAGTATCTTATCTTCTTGGGGGCTACTGTGAATGGTATTGATTTGGTTATTTCCTCTTCGGTGTTCTTTTTGTTGATGTAGAGGAATCCAAGTGATTTTTGTATGTTTATTTTATACCCTGAGACTCTGCCAAACTCTTCTATTAGTTTCAGTAGTTTTCTGGAGGATTCCTTAGGGTTTTCTGTGTATATAATCATGTCATCTGCAAATAGTGATAACTTTACTTCTTCCTTGCCAATCCGGATACCTTTTATTTCTTTGTCTAGCCTGATTGCCCTGGCTAAGACTTCCAACACGATGTTGAATAAGAGCGGTGATAAAGGGCATCCTTGTCTGGTTCCCATTCTCAAGGGAAATGCTTTCAGGTTCTCTCCATTTAGAGTGATATTGGCTGTTGGCTTTGCATAGATGCCCTTTATTATGTTGAGGAATTTTCCTTCAATTCCTATTTTGGTAAGAGTTTTTATCATGAATGGGTGTTGGACTTTGTCAAATGCCTTTTCTGCATCAATTGATAAGATCATGTGGTTTTTGTCTTTTGTTTTATTTATGTGATGGATTACATTAATGGTTTTTCTGATATTAAACCAGCCTTGCATACCTGGTATAAATCCCACTTGATCAGGGTGAATTATTTTTTTGATGTGTCGTTGGATTCTATTGGCTAGAATTTTGTTGAGGATTTTTGCATCAATGTTCATGAGGGATATAGGTCTATAATTTTCTTTTTTTGTAATGTCTTTACCTGGTTTTGGTATCAGGGAGATGATGGCTTCATAGAATGAGTTGGGTAGTATTCCGTCATTTTCTATGCTTTGGAATACCTTTAGTAGTAGTGGTGTTAACTCTTCTCTGAAAATTTGGTAGAACTCTGCAGTGAAGCCGTCCGGGCCAGGACTTTTTTTTGTTGGGAGTTTTTTGATTACCGTTTCAATCTCTTTTTTTGTTATGGGTCTATTTAGTTGTTCTACTTCTGAATGTGTTAGTTTAGGTAGGTAGTGTTTTTCCAGGAATTCATCCATTTCTTCTAGGTTTTCAAATTTGTTAGAGTACAATTTTTCATAATAATCTGAAATGATTCTTTTAATTTCATTTGGTTCTGTTGTGATGTGGTCCTTCTCATTTCTTATTCGGGTTATTTGTTTCCTTTCCTGTATTTCTTTAGTCAGTCTAGCCAATGGTTTATCAATTTTGTTAATTTTTTCAAAGAACCAGCTTTTGGCTTTGTTAATTCTTTCGATTGTTTTTCTGTTCTCTAATTCATTTAGTTCAGCTCTAATTTTTATTATTTGTTTTCTTCTGGTGCCTGATGGATTCTTTTGTTGCTCACTTTCTATTTGTTCAAGTTGTAGGGACAGTTCTCTGATTTTGGCTCTTTCTTCTTTTTGTATGTGTGCATTTATTGATATAAATTGGCCTCTGAGCACTGCTTTTGCTGTGTCCCAGAGGTTTTGATAGGAAGTATTTTCATTCTCGTTGCTTTCTATGAATTTCCTTATTCCCTCCTTGATGTCTTCTATAACCCAGTCTTTTTTCAGGAGGGTATTGTTCATTTTCCAAGTATTTGATTTCTTTTCCCTCGTTTTTCTGTTATTGATCTCTAGTTTTATTGCCTTGTGGTCTGAGAAGATGCTTTGTAATATTTCGATGTTTTGGAGTCTGCAAAGGTTTGTTTTATGACCTAATATGTGGTCTATTCTAGAGAATGTTCCATGTGCGCTGGAAAAAAAAGTATATTTTGCAGCAGTTGGGTGGAGAGTTCTGTATAAGTCAATGAGGTCAAGTTGGTTGATTGTTGTAATTAGATCTTCCGTGTCTCTGTTGAGCTTCTTACTGGATGTCCTGTCCTTCTCCGAAAGTGGTGTGTTGAAGTCTCCTACTATAATTGTGGAGGTATCTATCTCGCTTTTCAGTTCTGTTAAAATTTGATTTATGTATCTTGCAGCCCTGTCATTGGGTGCGTAAATATTTAATATGGTTATGTCTTCCTGATCAATTGTCCCTTTTATCATTATATAGTGTCCTTCTTTATCCTTTGTGGTGGATTTAAGTCTAAAGTCTATTTTGTCAGAAATTAATATTGCTACTCCTCTTCTTTTTTGCTTATTGTTTGCTTGATATACTTTTTTCCATCCTTTGAGTTTTAGTTTGTTTGTGTCTCTAAGTCTAAGGTGTGTCTCTTGTAGGCAGCATATAGATGGATCGTGTTTCTTTATCCAGTCTGTGACTCTCTGTCTCTTTATTGGTGCATTTAGTCCATTTACATTCAGGGTAATTATAGATAAATAAGTTTTTAGTGCTGTCATTTTGATGCCTTTTTATGTGTGTTGTTGACAATTTCATTTTTCCACACACTTTTTTGTGCTGAGGCGTTTTTCTTAGTAAATTGTGAGACCCTCATTTTCATAGTGTTTGACTTTATGTTAGTTGAGTCGTTACGTTTTTCTTGGTTTTTGTCTTGAGATATAGAGTTGTTATGCCTTTTTGTGGTTACCTCATTATATACCCCTATTTTTCTAAGTAAAAACCTAACTTGTGTTGTTCTATATCGCCTTGTATCACTCTCCATATGGCAGTTCAATGCCTCCTGTATTTAGTCCCTCTTTTTGATTATTGTGATCTTTTACCTATTGACTTCCATGATTCCGTTATGTGTATTTTTTTTTAATTAATCTTAATTTGTTTGTTTTTGTGATTTCCCTATTTGAGTTGATATCAGGACGTTCTGTTTTGTGACCTTGTGTTGTGCTGATATCTGATATTATTGGTTCTGTGACCAAACAATATCCTTTAGCATTTCTTGTAGCTTTGGTTTGGTTTTTGCAAATTCTCTAAACTTGTGTTTGTCTGTAAATATCTTAATTTCCCCTTCATATTTCAGAGAGAGTTTTGCTGGATATATGATCCTTGGTTGGCAGTTTTTCTCCTTCAGTGTTCTGTATATGTCGTCCCACTCCCTTCTTGCCTGCATGGTTTCTGCTGAGTAGTCAGAACATATTCTTATTGATTCTCCCTTGAAGGAAACCTTTCTTTTCTCCCTGGCTGCTTTTAAAATTTTCTGTTTATCTTTGGTTTTGGTGAGTTTGATGATAATATGTCTTGGTGTTTTTCTTTTTGTATCAATCTTAAATGGGGTTCGATGAGCATCTTGGATAGATATCCTTTCGTCTTTCATGATGTCAGGGAAGTTTTCTGTCAGAAGTTCTTCAACTATTTTCTCTGTGTTTTCTGTCCCCCCTCCCTGTTCTGGGACTCCAGTCATGCGCAGGTTATCCTTCTTGATAGAGTCCCACATAATTCTTAGGGTTTCTTCATTTTTTTTAATTCTTTTATCTGATTTTTTTTCAGCTATGTTGGTGTTGATTCCCTGGTCCTCCAGATGTCCCAGTCTGCATTCTAATTGCTCGAGTCTGCTCCTCTGACTTCCTAGTGTGTTGTCTAATTCTGTTATTTTATTGTTAATCTTTTGGATTTCTACATGTTGTCTCTCTATGGATTCTTGCAACTTATTAATTTTTCCACTATGTTCTTGAATAATCTTTTTGAGTTCTTCAACAGTTTTATCAGTGTGTTCCTTGGCTTTTTCTGCAGATATCCTAATTTCATTTGTGATATCATTAAGCATTCTGTAAATTAGTTTTTTATATTCTGTATCTGATAATTCCAAAATTGTATCTTCATTTGGGAAAGATTTTGATTCTTTTTTTTGGGGGGGTTGGAGAAGCTGTCATGGTCTGCTTCTTTAAGTGGTTTGATACGGATTGTTGTCTCCGAGCCACCACTGGGAAACTAGTTTTTCCAGAAAATCCGCTAAAAAAAAACTGCAGTCAGATCCCTATCAGAGTTCTCCCTCTGGCTCAGGCTATTCAGATGTTAATGAAGCCACCTGGGGAGGGTGGGGGAGGGAACAGAGAGATAGGAGAGTAGCACCTCAGAATATAGCCAGAGTTGCTTGTCTTGCTTGGAATGACTGTTATATCTGAGATTCCCGCGGGCGCGTCGCGTATGTGTGCTGGCTGTGTGGAGATTGCCCCCAGGGGGTCTGGCCCGCTGGAGTCACGGTCAGATCCTCCGCTTCCAGCCCCACGCCCAGCGTCAAGGCTCCCCTACTGGGACGGTGCACTCTCAACTCCAAAATCAGTCGCTGCCTCCCGGGGACTTCTCGTCCCTCCAGCCGCGTGGCCGTGCCGCCCCCGTGAACCAGGTAGGCCCCCTCCCGGGGTTAGTTCAGATGGGTGGAGTAGCTCCCCGTGCTTGTGCCGCGACCAAGTGTCCCGGCTGGAACGCTGTTCTCCCCACTCCAATACCAGTCGCTGCCTCCCGGGGACTTCTCCTACCGGCTGCGTCCCACGCCGCCCGCGCGACCCGGCTGGTCCCCTTCCCGGGGTTAGTTCAGGGGGTGGAGCAACTCTCCGTGTTTATGGCGTACCTGCGAGCAGTCCAAATCCCTGCGGGACGGTTCCCCGGCTCGGATGCTGCTCTTTCTGCTCCAAGATCAGTCACTGCCTCCCGGGGACTTCTCCTACCGGCTGCGTCCCACGCCGCCCGTGGAACCGGCTGGTCCCCCTCCCGGGGTTAGTTCAGGGGGGTGGAGCAGGTCTCTGTGCTTGTGCCGTACCTGACTGGTACGCTGGCTCCAGGCTCTGGAAACTATCGCTGCTTCCCTGTATTAGTTCGTTCTCCGTCTCTAAATCTGTGTTTGTTGTTCAGGGTTCGTAGATTGTTATGTATGTGATCGATTCACTTGTTTTTCCGTGTCTTTGTTGTAAGAGGGATCCGAGGTAACGTCTGCCTAGTCCGCCATCTTGGCTCCGCCTCTAATTTTGTTTTTTTTAGCATTCAATTGACCCGGATATGTTCATGCTGCAAGTTCTGTCCTGTTTTTGTATTCTGTGGCTCACATCTTCGTTCAATTTTTGAAGCCTTTGCGGTGATACTCGGGTCTAATCTACATGAGTGCCACCCAGACTGGAATCTTGATGGCGTTGTAACCCCTAGTGAGGCTCTTAAAGGATTTGATAGTGCTTCTTAGGGTCAGGGCAAGGCATATGCATCTGGGGGGATGGGTGGTGAACCAGGAGTTCATAGCAAGTTTGAAGAATCTCTTTCTTGTGCCGCTTCCTCTCTCTATTTCTCTGATGCTCTCTGAGCTCTGAAGGAGTGCTTTCTTGGCCCACTGGTAGGAATCCTGTGGCTTTAATCTCCTCATTCTGTCGTGCACATAAGCGACTGGTTCTGCCTATGGGGCCAAAATACTCCACAACCGGCCCAAAGGTTGGCAGCATGAGTCTGTCAAGAAGCGTCTCAGAAGACTAGCCTGGTGATCTGCTTTCGAAAAGTCACACCCTTTGAGGCAGAACTGACTAAATGCCAACAGCAGACAGGGAGAGAGAAAACTTAATGGAGCTTCCTCCACACTCTTGGGCCCTTACATACTCTGGTCAGAGAGAAGGAATCTGTTCTTCCAGAGTTTTAAGTTTCTTCCCACCTGCCGACTTGCCCACCTCTCTCCTTTATGGACCCTCTATCCCATTTGATATGAGAGAGGGCTTCTCTCGGAGCTGTTTCTGTGCACAGCTGGTATGCAGTTACATGATTTGGACTCATTTAATTTCAGCCTCTGGAATGTTTATACTTTATGTTCTGGTTTCCTACCACTGCCAACCACTTCCTTTGCAGAGTCCTGAGATAGCAGCCCATGCATTTGTCCAGATACTTAGTTGTCACATACCAGTATAGCCACTGGGGGAAGTGTTGGTTGTGGTAAGGGGGGGAGGGACTGTACACTGAAGGAGCTGCAAGATCTGGCTGCCTTGTGTGAGTAGGACGGGGGTGTGCTGAGGATGGGTGCTGAAGGTGCTGAGTCAAGGGGAGTTTAATATAAAGTTGGGTCAAGGACAGTTTGTTGATATGGGGGAACTCTCTCCTAACAAGGATTTATCGCCATAGCAAGGGCTCTAGAAATGGGTCTCGTAAGCTGTGGCATTGTTCTTCGATGCTTGGAAAAGGCAATGGCCCACTATCTACGAAATAGAAATGCCAGACCTGCTGTGTCAGATGTGGGAAGATGAGGCAAAAGTCTCCAATATGTGGCCGTGGCAGAGTTAGTTTCTATAAGACCATTTCTTGGCGGTCCTGAAGGACGCCCATTTCATCAAAATAATAAGGAATGCAGAGATGAGGGGAGCAGCAACAACACTGAACTTACTGATATCTGTCTTCTCTAGGGGGTCCCTGGGTGCCACAAACAGTTCAGTGCTCAACTACCAGCTGAAAGGTTGGCAGTTTGAACCCACCGAGGGGTGCCTCAGAAGACAGGCCTGGTGATCTCCTTCTAAAGGGTCACAGCCTTGGAAACCCATTAAGCAGTTGTACGCTGCACACATGGGGTTGTCATCAGTTGGAAATGACTTGACAGCAACAAACGACAACAACAAACGACAACAATTCTCTATTGGCTGAGATTGTTCATGGGAGCTGGGCTACCTCATACCAATATAAGTAATGGGATCCCAGCCCAACAGAGGCCAGGCAGAAGTACTTAACTGTCAGAAACAAGTTGTGTGTGATTACAACAACGGTCAGCAGGTCAGAGTATTAGTTACCTACTGGGGCATAATAGATTATCCCCAAACTTAGCAGATGAGAGATAAATGGAAAAATATTCAATTCATGCTGATAAATTTGGAACTAGACAAAGATTTTGGTAAGACTCAACATACTTTTAAGGTGAAGGGTTAAACTAGAAAATTTAAATAACTGGTATAAGTATAAAAACAGATTTTCAAAATAATGATATAATTGCATACCCGAATAAAAGACAAATACATCAAAATCAAGGGTTTCTGTCCCATGTGGACATAAGAGACTAAAATTAGCAAGGGTGGGAAAGGCTGGTCGTTCTCTTTCGCCTATTACTTGACTGTAGCAAACTGTGTCCAAAACTATAAAATATTTAGGGGAACATTGTTCTGACCGGAGCAGCGAAGGACATATATAAAGAAAACTAATGTATTAACGTAAATAAAACAAAACCTGAGTATGTGCAAAAAAATATGCCATATTTCCAAGTGGGAAGCCTTGTTAATCAAATGGAGGTTCCCAAAACTAACACATAAATGGATTGCATTTCCAATTAGAATATTCGGGTAGTTGTTTTTTAATTGTATACATTAATCATAAGCTACAAGTAGTACAATAGATAACAAAGAATGTTGTTGCTGGAGCCTTGGACAAGATGTTTGACTCACAGCCGTCCCGTCTGACTGCCCAGTAGGCCTTTATAGGCCGTAATCTTTATGGGAGCAGACCGCCAGGCCTTTCTCCCTCAGAGCCACTGGGTGGGTGCGACCTGGCAGCCTTTCTTTCAATTAGCAGTCAAGCACTTAACCACTGCAACACCAGGGCTGCATTACCAAAGAATAGACAAGAAAAACCTGAAATAACAGGATAGTAACAGGTGTCTACCTCATCAAGTAACAGAACAAATCAATATTACATAGCATACAAACTGACAGACAACTGAAATAGAAAACCTACTAGGAAATCACAGTAACTATTCATAAAAAAAAAAAAAAAGGTGGTGTGAAAATCATATTTATTTAATAAATGGTGCTGACTCAACTGATTGTTCTGGGGGACAAAGCTTGCAAAAATGTGATACACAAATCATAGATTTGGAAAATTATGTGAAATGTAGATGACCAGGATTAATAACAGTTTATATTTTACACAGAAGGATAAAAGTTAAGCACTTGAAAAATGAGCAGTGAATTCAAACAGATCGTTCACAGCAAATCCACATGCCCAATAAACATAGTCCAAGTTGCTCAAAAACACTGGTAGTTAAGAAAATATCAAAGTCCCAGTGAAACTGGCACAATTTAAAAATCAACACCATCTATAGCTGGCTGGGCTGTGGGGAGAAGGAAACCCTGAGACATGGCTGGAAAGGTGCTTTAGGACAGCCTATAGGGGAAAGACATGGCCATGGCTCTGTACTTTTAACATTCTTTGAACTGGAAATCTCACTCTGTGGAGTCTACTCCACATAAGCGAATCCTGTACTATACAAAGGATGTTTATTATTGATGCTGACAAAACATTGACTGTCCATTGGCGGTGAAATGATAGAGAATATATGGTAGAGCTACATCATCAATAACATAGGAAGTTATTAGCATGAAAAAGAGTTGTAGTAGTTAAGTAGGAGAAATCTCTGTGAAGTATTATGGAAGTTTACTGAAAAAATCAAGGTGCAGAAAAGTATATATAAAATGAGCACATTTGGGTAGAACAATAACAATTGAACATATTTGAATACCTGTTTACATGTATGTGTGTGTATAAATGAACAGATGATGGTACATGTATGTGTGCGTGTGCTTGTTTAAGCAAGGATAAGATAGACTACTTACCATATGGTCGAAGTGAATTACCTTGGATTCACTTGTGGGAAAGAACAGGGGGTGGAAAGCTAGAACATGCAGGAAGAGTGGACTGAAAAAGCATGGGTGATAACGTGTTTCCATTTCACTAGTGTTATGTATGAGACAAACAAATCTGTCTTGAAAGAAGCTGGAATGTTCCTTAGAAGCAAGGATGGCTTTAGACATGTTATCAGAAGGGACCAGTCCCTGGAGAAGGACACCATGCTTGGTAAAGCAGAGGTCCAGCGAAAAAGAGGAAGACCCTCTATGAGATTGACTGACACAGTGGCTACAACAGTGGGCTCAAATATAGCAACCATTATGAGGGTTGCCCAGGACCAGGCAGTGTTTTGTTGTGTTGTGCATAGGGTCGCTGTGAGTCAGAGCCAACTCGATAGCACCTAACAACATGTCTAAGTCTAGATAAAGTGTACTAAAACTGTTATTATCTATTTAAATTATGTGTGTAACTTAGAAGACATAAAAATATAGTTAATGCTATATCTAATGACTTACAGAGAGTCAAGATAGAATGTCAGGTGAAAGAAGGGGCAAGAGCAATGTGGGTAGAGTATGACCAAGTTTCCATAAAAGCAAACACCCCATCAGATCTACTTGTGTACCTGTGACTGTGTATACATGTCACAGCAGAGAAACCTAGGGAAGGGTACACATGTGTCTATTAACTTTGGATACCTTGGGGGAGCAGGAGCAAAATATGAGGGTGGGACTCTGCATGTTAACTTTTTCATTATACAAATTTGTATTCTTAGATATGTAATAAAAAAGAATTTCATAGCTTTGGAAATTTTTGGAAATTAGTAAATGACATAGACATATATTTTTAAATAGGTGAAAATTCTCTATGACAGACAAAGGTTTTAATCACTGAAAGGAGAGCATACCACAGACAGTAATAATCACGATCAGTGGATTTCTTGCATGTTCTTGGAGCCAATGTGCTCTTCTGGTGTCTGTAACTAGAAATGACCAAAAATAATTTGGGGAAGTCAATCACCTCTTGCAAACACACGTCCACAGCTAAATGAAGGAGAATGGACACCATGTGCAATTCACTAGGTAACTCATGTGCCTCTAGAAGATTCTCTTTCCCAGATATGCTTCCACTACCTCCTCCCCACCTTGCCACACCGAATAACCCACCCTTGTGCATTCTAGGCCCTTTTCAGGACTGAGCATAGATGACGTCAACTGAGAAGATAGTTGATGAAGAGAAGAGGGTTTGATGAAAAAATTTCAGAAAGCAGTACCTCCCCAACCAGCCTCTCCCCAACCTGGGAATGCCAACCTCTCCCACTCTGATACCTCTGAGAATCTCTGATTTTCCGTTTGGATCCTTAGGAGACTGCTGAATTCACCTGTCCTGAAAGCCTTCACTGCCCTCTAGCTCTGACGCTGTTCCATGCAGGAGCTGTCTCTGTCACTCTGAGAAATCCACACAGGACAGCCTGTGGTTGGAGGTGCTCATTCTGGAGGTCCTGCCCTCCCTTCCTGTGCTCCCGAAGGCTTCCCTGTGACAGTAGAGGTCTCATCTTCCAGGGAGATGGCTACGCCCCTGTCATGTCCAGACATGGGACCTGATGCTACGGCTGAGATTTGGGCTTTTCTGTCCACTACTTAGTCTGGGCCTGAATCTGCCCCTTCCCACCCTCACCTCTGATCACCTGTGTTCTTGCTGTTCTCTCTGGGTTTACAAGCCTGCCCTCTGCTTCTTTCATCTGAGTCAATCTTTTTCTTCAGTTCTTTGACCTCAGGACATGTCAGGTTAGACCACAGAAAGAAGAAAAAATATTAGCAAGTTTCATTAACATGTGGAAAACCTGAAAGAATAGCTTGATTTACTGGAGAGGAAAAAGTTCCAAAGCTCTACTCCTTACTTTAGGACATGCTATACAGAAAATATCCTGCAAGCACTGGATCAACTCTTATCCAGAAATGGAAAACACCCAGGAGGATTTTGCTACACCAGCTCTCCCTTCCCCTCCCCTAATCCTAATTGTAAACCCAAATTCATCCTGTGAGGACAGAAGACATGACTGGGGTGAGCTCCTTTTCCTCCACCCCGCCCTCCTGTCCTCCTCCCAAGCCCTGCTTCTTTCTCTGCCTGCAGGCTGCTGGGAAGGGACCCAGAGGCCTTGGTTTAGGGCTTTATGTTCACTGCTCACCTGCAGGCAGGTTCCGCACAGTCTGCGGCTTCTCTGATTCCTTCTCCTGCAAAGAACTCAGTGATACCCCATGACCGTCACACCTCCCTTAGAGCTGTCCTTGCAGGGACCCCTCAACCTCCCAAGTCCCACTGAAATCCCATTTCCCTTTCCCTACTTATGCTATGCTCATCCTCAGAGTTCTGAGACCTCATCATCCAGGTGAGGCCTGTCCTCTCCTCTTCTGGGCCAGTGGAGCCTCTGAGGGGACCTGGTGTCTGCGGTCAGCTATCTGGGGCTTCCTCCATCCAGATCCTCCTAGGGCTGGAGCTCTCTGTGTACTCGGGGTGGGAGGGTGGGGATCTTCCAGGGGAGCTGGGTTAAACAAAACTGAATGGAGGTCTCTCCTGAAGGGCCCACACTTCCAGCCCAAAGGCCCTACTCCTCCTAGTCCGGGGGTCCTAGAGGGTCTTCTGGTGCTTCCCGCTCTGGCCTTGGTGCTGCACCTGCACCCTCTGTAGCCTGAACTTCTGCCTCTGCAGCCTCTCCAGCTGGTCCCTCAGCCTCTTTAGCTCCTCTCTCTGCTTCTCCAGCTGCTCCTCCAGGTGCCTGCAGACCACACTCTTCTCCCTCACCTCCCTCTTCTTGGCGACCATCAGGCAGCGTCTGCCCACCTGGCGGCAGCATTCGGGCCTACAGGGGACTGAGGGTGGAATCTGGAAGGCATTATGCTGAGTGAAATTAGTCTGTTGCAAAACGACAAATACTGTATGAGACCACTATTGTAAGAACTCATGAAAAAGTTTAAACGCAGCAGAAAACATTCTTTGATGGTTAAGAGTGTGGGGAGTGAGGGAGAGGAAAATTCACTAACATTGTGAAAATGTCAGTTCTACCCAAAACCATCTACAGATACAATGCAATCCCAATTCCAATTCCAAAGACAGTTTTTTAACAGTAACTGTAGACAAATATCATCTTAGGTGAAGGGAAGGACATCACACAATACAGGGGAAGTCAGCACAACTGGACTAAACTAAAAGCTAAGAAGTTTCCTGATCACAACCAAATACTTTGAGGGACAGGAGAGCAGGGGCAGTGGTCTGGGGACCATGGATTCTGGGGACGTGTAGGTAATTGGCATAAGGAAGTTTATTAAGAAAATGTTCTGCATCCAGTTTTGGTGAATGGCATCTGGGGTCTTCCCAGCTAGTAAGCCGCCATCTAAAATTCAGAGATAAGAGGTTTGGGAGAAACCACAGCCCATCACACTCCATTATCATTCCCTGAACTCACATTTCTCTTCCCAATAGAATGGTAACCTCTTTGAAGGCAGGGAAAACTTTCAATTCATTTTTATTACATACTTATTATTAAGTTTCCCCCAATCCTCCCAACACCTCCAAAAGCTGCCATGTTTGTCTTGTTTAGGTTCACACTGGGCCCTCGAAACTGAACAATGTCAGCAATGATGTCACACAAGTGTTATGGAAGCCTTGGTGCTCGCTCAGATCCAACTGCTCTTTGGAGAGGTTGTCGATCTGAGGTCTCCTGTGGGAGAGCAACTTAAGCTACCAGTTCACAGAGAGTGATTCCTCAGTTGGAGTTCCCAACTCGTGAGAGCTTGGAACAGAGGGGTGAACATCCTTTGGGGGACCTTTTTTTTTTTTTTGGTTTACCTTCACCCAGTCAGGATGAAATGGCAATATGGGAAGGAGAAACCTCTAAGACTCGAGGTAGGGGTGGGAGAAAAATTCTTCCTGATTGACAGGAGGTGTGTGGCAAAGAGTCTGATTTCACCAGACAAGATTTGGAGACAAGATATGGATTTTGAGTGAGGAGATGAAGTGGCTCTCCCAGAGAAAGTACTTGCTGTCATTTAGTAGACAACAAAACAGTGATATGAATAAAGGAATGAGCGAGTGAACCAAAGAACACTACTGTAACTCTAAGGGCCTTTCTGAGTAGGCACAGACTAGCTACTCAATTGTTCAGGCTTGGGAACCTCCTATGTTGAGGAAGCCACTGGGCAACTGGGACGGGGGTGAAGGGTGTTTAGGGAGATCAGTTATTCATTTGTATCATATTTTCAAATAAGATTGAATTAATATGTCATGTCAGGAATAACGAAAGAAGTAAAATTTCTCAGGAGCTTATGAAAGTGGGTGGCGTGAGGAAGCACTGTGTCTGTACCACTGTGAGCTATGCTGTCCCCAGCCTGGGCTTGGGCGGAAGACCCCATCCCCCTAGATCCAGGGAATCCCCTTCTCCTCTTCCAAGGCTTAACACCCAGTCACAGCAAAGCCTCACTTCAGGATAGCATTTTAAATTCCTACTCTACTTAGCTTGAAGTATAGGTTAAGGAGGTAAAAGTGCCTAGGTGATGCAGTTTGTGCTCAACAGCTCACCTAAAAGTAGGAGTACTGGGGAGAAAAGTCCTGGCGATCTGCTTCTGTTAAGATTACAGTCAAGAAAACCCAATGGAGCAGTTCTACTGTGAAACACATGGGGTCGCCACAAGTCAGAATCGACTTCATGGCAACTGACAACAACAAACTGAACCTGAGCTTCTGTGGTTCCTAATTGTGCACACTTTCATCAGCCAGTGTCTGTCCTCCTTCATCTTTTCAGCTGCTTGCCCATGCTGCCCTGGACCTCCCCAGCCCCGTTTCCTGTTTCCTCCTTGGTCCTCTGCCTGGCCGCTAACTTGCTTCTGAGAGCTTTCGCTACTTTCCACCCCACACCCAACCTGGCTCCGTCTGTTTTCTCTCTTCATCCTGAGGCCTTGAATCCTTCCCTCATGTTCAGAAGTGTACATAGATAGACCTTATGTTGACACACACAACCCTCCTAGACACACACAGGTGAGGTGGTTGTGTCTTAGCCTCTCAGGTTTGTGGCATCAAGGCTTTCAGTCAAACATATGTTATCTGCATCACTCTGAAGTCACTCATCTAATAAGGACATGGTAAGGGGCTTCTGTTCAATTGTTTTCAAGAGGAAACAATTTTAACCTATTACTGTGGCTTGGTTAAGAAGGGTACAAGGAGGAGGTATACCTGTCAGGGTCTTAACTAAATATACAAATTATTCTCTAACTTTTAGGTATAATTCCTTCTATGAAAGGCTTCCCTTAAAAAGAGGTGAAAAAAAATTTTTAAAAAAGAGGTGAAAATTTCTCCCATTTGCGTGTTTAAATTTACTAAGAAAATCACTTTCATAGGAAACTCCTTTTGGAGAAGTCACAAAATATTATAAAAGTTCAAGAAAATGAGGTCATTCCCATGTTCCAAAGGAGCAAATTCCCTGAACATTCAGCAAATAAAGGGGGGAGGGAGCACATTGGATGATCTTCTATTTACAAATATAAAATCCCAAGACATGTTATAGTGTTTTCAGAGTAAACATTTTTGTTATAAGGTACTACTATCATTAGTGTCATTGTGCCCAGGGGATTCTGTCTCCCACAGCAGCGCCCCCAAGAGGAGTGAGGGGTCCCAGGACAGAGGGAGAATTGATGGGAGGATGGTGGTGATGGACAGGCCCCAGGGATCCCTAAGACCAAATCCTTGGGCTCATAGATGAGTCTTCCCAAGACCCAGACTCGATAATGAGCAGAAAAGGCCAAGTTTCAGCCACAACAGCAAGCACTAGGAGCTGGGAAACCCTGGAGGTGCCAGGGGTATGTCCTTCCCTCGGTGATGAGACCCCAAGTGGCACAGGGAAGCCCTCAGGGGCAAGGAAGGGAGGGCAGGGCCTCCAGGAGGGGCATTTCCAACCACAGGCTGCCCTGTTTGTACTTCTCAGAGTGACAGACTCTCCTGCGAGGGACAGGGTCAGAGACGGAGGAAGCGAGGGCTTTCAGGCGAGGTGAATTCTGCAGTCTCTGATGATCAAACAGAAAGCCCTGGATGCTCAGAGGTACAAGAGAGTGAGGGGGCCGGCATTCCCACAGTGGCCATAGGCTGGCTGAGGGGGTCCTACTGTCCCTGGAGCTATTGGTCGAAATATTTTTCCTTAAAAGCTGCATCTTTCCAGTTAACTTCCTCTATGTTCAGTCCAGGAAAAGGTATAGCATGCCAAGGGTACGTTTTCCAGCAGAGCAACAAGTGGAAGGAAGTGATAGTGGCATATCAGGGAAAGAGAATCTTCTAGTCATCTATGAGTTACCTAGTGAACTGCATGTGGTGTCCAGCCTTCTTCCTTTATCTGTAGACATGTACTTGCAAGAAACATTTGAGGAGTAACTTCATGGACCCTTACAAAATTCTTGCTGGTCATTTCCGGGTGTAGAGACCAGAAGAGCTCATTGTCTCTAAGAACAAGCAAGAAATCTGCTGGGTCTGACTGTTGAGCAGTCTGTGGTGTGCTCTTCTTCCAGTGATTAAAATCTTTGTATCTGTTGTTAAAGATATTTTCCCCCTGTTCAAAAAAAAAAATCCAACAAAATGTTTTTAAAATAATGTATCTATGATGATGTTTATCAACTTTCAAAGCTCTGAAAGTCTTTTGTATAACACCTCTAAGGGTACAGATTTGTATAAGGAAAAAGTTACAGTCATGGTCCCACCCTCATATGTAATTTGGTCCTGCACCCCCAAGGCATCCAATGTTAACAGACACATGTGTATCTTTCCCTACGTTTCTCAGCTGGGACACATACACACAGTCACAGGTTCGCAAGTAGATCCCCTGGTTTGTTTGCTTTAATGGAAATTGGGTCATACACTACCCACGGTGCTCTGTAAATTGCTGATTCCCTGAAGGTCATTAGGTATGGCACTAACACTGCCTTTTTGGGTTTTTTTTAAGATTGAACTCATATTTACATATAAAGCATTTAAATAGATGAGAACAATTACTGTATACACTATCTAGACTCATACATAGCACTAAAAAAAAATTTTTTTTATTGAACTCATATTTACACATAAAGCGTTTAAATAGATGAGAACAATTACTGTATACACTATCTAGACTCATACATAGCACTAAAAAAAATTTTTTTTTTATTGAACTCATATTTACACATAAAGCATTTAAATAGATGAGAACAATTACTGTATACACTATCTAGACTCATACATAGCACTACTACAGTGGAAACACATATCACCCGTGCTTTCTAAGTCCGCTCTTCCTGCATGTTCTAACTCCCCCGCCCCCGCCAGTCCTTTTCCAGAAGTGAATCCAAGGTGCTTCAGGTTAACAATGTGGTAAGTAGTCTCTCTTACCCTTGCTTATACGAGCACACACAGACATACATGTATCTTCGTCTGCTCATTTACACACTCACATAAACACAAACAGGTATTCAAGCATACTCAAACAATTGCTATTGCTTTACCCTAATGTGCTCATTTTATACAGACTTCTCTGCACCTTGATTTTCTCCTTCAATAATACTTCACAGAGATTTCTCCTATTTAACTACCAGAGTTCTTTTTCATTCTAATGACTCCTAAATTTTATTGATTTAGCTCTACCATAAATTATCTTTCCACCATCCATGGCAGTCGATTTTGCCATTATTAACAATAACCGTCCTTTGTATACTAGAGGATTTGCTTCCATGGGATAGATTCCAAAGGGTGAGATTTCTAGGTCAAAGAATGTTTCAAAATTACAGAGCCATGTCCGTGTCTTTCCCCTAAAGGCTGTCATAATGCCCCTTTCCAGCCATGTCTGAGGCACCCTTCTCCCCACAGCACCCCCCGGCCCCAGCCATAGGTGGTGTAGATTTTTAAATTGTGCCAGTTTCACTGGGACTTTGATATTTTCTTCACTGCCAGTGTTTTTGAACAACTTTGATTATGCTTATTAGCCATTCGTATTTGCTCTGAACGGTCTTTTGAATTCATTGCTCATTTTGCAAGTCCTCAATTTTTGTCTTCCTTGTATAAAATGGAAATAGTTGTTAATCCTTATCATCGACATTTCCCATAATTTCCCAAATCCATCGCTGATGTATCACATTCTTAGAAGTTTTTTTTTTTTTTTTTTTTGCCCAGAATGATCAGTTGAGTCAGCAGCATTTATAAGATAAACCATAATTTTCCTGAGTTGAAATACCACCTCTGTATTAACGGTTATTATGATAATCTTTGTGGATTTGCTACTTCGTTTCCTTGGTCTAGCTTTCAGTTCCTATGCTATGTAATATTTGTTCCGTTAGTTGATGAAGCAGCCTCCTTCTTTTTCATGTTTTTGTTGTCTGTTCTTTTGTATCTGTTATACTATTTGCATCTTAAGATTACTGTATACAGTTCAACAAATAACTAGGTAAATATTCTAATGGGAATTGCAATACATTTGTATGTTGATTTTGGGGGACTGTCATTGATTAAACAAGACTTCCCATTTGATAAAACATATTTTTTGCATTATTAAGGTTTAATTTTATTTCCTCCTCTACTTCAAATAGGTTCTTTTCTGTTCCAGTCAAAACAACGTTTTCCTAAGTAGTTCATGGTTTTGGACACAATTTGATGCAATCATGTAGCAAAGAAAATTGTCTTTATTCCTCCCACGCTGAAACTTCCAATTTTGGGCACTGTGTCTAGATTGGAGAGAAGTCATTGATTTTGGTATATTTGGCTTGTCAGTTTACCAAAATTTTTATCCTCATTTTCTAGGTATGCAATTATATTATCATCATAAAAAGAAGAAAATCTGTTTTAATATTTAATTCATTCCTTAACTTTTCTAGCTCATTAATTCACCTAGAAAAGTATGTTGGGTCATAAAAGTAATAACAGTATATTTGTCTACTTCGAAATTTTATTAGCATGAATGGAGTATTTTTCCATTTATCTAATATCTACTATGTTTTATGATAATTTTTTATGCCCCAGTAGATAATATATTGACCTGCTGACCATTACAGTAATGACATACACCTTGTTTCTGATAGTTAAGTGCTTCCACCTGGCTTCTGCTGCTCTGGGACCCCATTATTCCCATTGCTACTAGGCAGCTGTCTCCTACCCACAACCTAAGCCTCCAGAGGACAGACATCGCTAAGTTTCACTTTGCTGCCGCTCCCCTCCACCGTGCCTTCCTTATTGTTCTGATGAGAGGAGTGTCCTTCAGAACTTCTCAAAAATGGTCTTAAGAAAACTCACTCTGGATGTCCATGTATTGGAGACTTTCCCCCATTTTTCAACATCTGACACAGCAGTAACGGCATTTTGATTTCATAGAATGTGGACCATTGCCTTTTCCAAGCTTCCAAGCGCAATCCCTGTAGCATATTAAACCCATTTCCAGAACCCCAACAATGGCAATAAATCCTTTTTAGGAGAGAGTTCCCCCATATCAACAAACTCTTCTTGACCCAACTTTACGTTAAACTCCCCTTGACTCAGCACCTTCAGCACTCGTCCCTCAGCACACCCCGGTCCTGCTCACACAAGGCAGCCAGGTCTTGCAGCTCCTTCAGTGTACAGTCCCTCCCCGCAACCACAACCAACACTTCCCCGGTGGCTATGCTGGTATCTGACAACTAAGTATCTGGACAAATGCATGGGATGCTATCTCAGGACTCTGCAAAGGAAGTGGTTGAAGGTGGCTGGGGGAGGAAACCAGAACATAAAGTATGAATATTCCAGAGGCTGAAATTAAATGAGCCCAAATCTCATAACTACACTCAGGTTGTGGATAGAAATAGGTCCAAGACAATCCTTCTTTCTCTCATGTGGGGGGTAGATGGTCTGTAAAGGAGAGAGATGGGCAGGCAGGCAGGGGGGCAAACACCTAATACTCTAAGTCCAAAGAGTGTAGAGGAATGTCTGTTACATTTTCTGTCTCTATCATACCATTATTTCGCCCCATAGACAGACCCACTCACTTAACCGTGTGGCAGAATGAAGAGATTAAAGCCCCAACATTCTTGCCAGTGGACCGGGAAGGTAGCCCCTCAGAAGGCAGATATAGAGAGGAAGCAGCTCAAGACAGGGATTTCATAAAGTCGCACATAAAGTCACCTCTAAGTTGACTCGACGGCAATGGGTAAGTTGCACATGCATAGATCTGATCCTAAGAAGCATTGTAAACCTTTGAGCACTGTATTATGGGTTAGAACACCATCTAGGTCCCAGACTGAGTGGCACTCACATAGATAAGTCCTCAAAATATTTTCGTCCTCTTAAGCTTTGAAAATTCAAAAGACATTTGAGCCACAGCATACAGGAGATGAGACAGAACTTGCAGCCTGAACATAACTGGGTCTATTTCTTGCTAAAACAAGCAAACAAAAAAATGACAATTTCCATAAGGTTAAAGCAGGACTCACAGCACTGGCATAACAGAAAAACTGTAAAAAGGTATTGTAACCGTGCTCTAAGAAGTAACAGGAAGAGTTTTTTTTTTTTTTTAAACAAATGGCAATGTAAATATTATCACTAAAGAAAAAGAAGGTATTTACAAATGACAATTTTTGATGTGAGAAAAATTTAGGTATGAATACACTAATAAAAAAAATTTTTTTTAGAAATTAAAAATTCACTTGATGGGCTCAATAGCAGAATGTAGATGGTATTCTGTGTAGGTGTTAAAGTATTTGAAAAAATCTGGGCTGAACAGTTCCCAATTTTGGTGAAAGACAAACTTACGAATTTAAGAAGCTCAGGACATGCCAACAAATTAAATTCAAAGAACTTTATGCCCAAATAAGTTATAATCAACTATAGAATACCAAAGACAATGAAATGCCTTGGAAGAAGTTAGAGAGAAAACAACACATTTCACAAAGGGGAAGAAAATTTTCAATTACTCTACAGTTCTCATCCAAAACCATGGAGGTCAAAAGACTGCAACAACATTTTTTCAGTGCTGAAAGAAAAGAATCGTTAACTCAGAATTCTATATCCAGTGAAAATATCCATCAGGAATAAAGGAAAATAATGACATTCTCAGCTGAAGGAACTCTAAAGAGAATTCATAACCACCAGACTTAGTTTAAGCACTAAAGGAAGTTCTTCAGGTGGCAGACTCGGAATTTCAGGAATTATAGAAAGCAGCACAGTGCTAAGTATCTGGGTGAACACTCTATGCCAACCCTGCTGTCACTACACAACATGGCGCAGGACTGCCCTCTTTGGAAAGTCTTTACAGCTTGGTGCAAACACTTTGGAATACACTCTTGGTGGCGTATCAGTACTAGAGAATGAAATTTACTTTGAAAATATGAGAGATGTCTGTAGCCACATCTGGTGAAAAACTGGATAATAACATTTTGGACACCAAATGAAAGATGGTAGCAAACAAACAAACAAACAAAATGAGTCTGAATTCCCATGTGCCCATGAGCCGGCTCTGAAGGCCTTCCCCAGGGAGGCATTTCAAATACATCTGGAGCAATGGCAGCATCAGGGAATGAAGGCTATATACCTCTCCTCTGGCCTTCTCTGAAGGGTAACCACTTGCTTAAGTACCAAGCTTAGTGGTTAACATATAGTCATTCTGTAGACAGTCTAGCTAAGAATTACAATGCCTCCTTGAGAGGAAAGCATTTTATACAAATGACATAAACAAGTGCCTCAAAGACAAAGTTATAGTAAACCAAGGCATTTCCCATCAGTCTTTACCTGAGAGGGTCTTTGTAAGGATTTCCAGCGGCTCAGAAAAAAGAACAGAGTAAACTCTGTCTTCTTTCACCTCTTCCCTCCTCAAGAAACAGGAACTGGTGCTAAGATGGCAGGGGTCAAGCTCCAAACTCCTCTCCTGGTCCCGTATCTAAGTTGTGTAATAGCACCAGACAATGAGCTATAAGAAGATGAACCCAAGGAGTATTTCCAGTCTGTGACAGGTTTGCCTTCCAGTGAAATCCTGTTTCAAATCGCTAGACCAGTGGAGGAGCTCTGGTCCTCTGACCTGAGAGAAGGACAGGGTGGGGTTGTCAGAACCTCCTTGACCATCATTCTCCCCAAGAGGTTTTAGAGACTCGTTCATGTCATAACTCAAGGACTATTACTGCCCAGTTGCATAACTGCGGAAAAAGACTTTCTCCTTTGAAGGAGCAAAGGGCCCAGGAGGGGCAGGTGTGAGGCTTTTCTCTTTAAGTCAGCTTTGTGGCTTCAGGTCACTGGCCCCTGGCCACCTTCACAACCTGCCTTTTGAACTCATCCTCATCTCTCCCTCCCAAATTCCCCCAGCACCCTGGGCTGTGGCTTCTGCGGGTTTCAATGGTGTCCTTTCAGTAGCTCCTTGCTCTCCGCTGAGGGAGCAAACCCGCAGTGCCCTTAAGTGTCCTTCAGTAGGAACATTGCTGAGGGTACACGATGGCCTGACTGATCCTTAGACCCAGATGGGCAGAACTTTGGGTGGGGGGTCATTGTCCAGAAGTCTCAGCTTCCTTTAAGTGGCTCCAAACTTCAGTGTGTTGACTGCCCAATACACAGGTGGGGGAAGCCTGTGGAAGATTCTCAGTCCTAGTTTCACCCAGCACTGGGCAAACCCTAAGGGGGGAGAGCAGTGATATTCCTGAGGATCTTTATTCTAAAGTTCTCAAAGCAGCTGATATAGTCTTAAGAGGTGGGAGATGAGAAAGCTTGGGACCATGGGAGGGTGGCAAAAGAAGGAGACTCCTATCACTCCCTCTGCGGTCTTGAGTAGTCCTTTCTTCCTTCCTCCCTTCCTTCCTCACACCCTCCCCCTTCCTTCCTTTCTCTTGCTTTTCCTCCCTTCCCTTCCTCCCTCCCTCCCTCTGTCGCTTCTTTCCTTCCTTCCCTCCATCCCTCCCTTTCTCCCCGCTTCTTCCCTCTTCTTTTTTTTTTTTTAATGCATTTCAGACTCCAAGCAGGCATTTGTTGCTAAAATCATATTTCTCTGTGTTAACTTATGATCCTTAACTTAAATCTGGAGTATGTAGCTCATTTTGATAATTCCTCTTCTGTCTGCACAGAGAAGAGACTGCTCACAGCCAGTGATGAGAGGGGAGGAAACAAATTCCTTAGCCAGAGCAGGCTCTGCTGTTTCCTGTACTAGGGGTGACGCCCCTGGGGAGCCTTTCCCAGGGCAGCAGGGCAGGCAGTGAGTCCAGCCTGGGGCTGCGGCCAGGCTGTGTGGCCTCTGTGGCTTTGATTTCTCCTCCTGGAAGGGCACCCTGTGGGCTTCCCATGGGAGGACCCTGACTCCATGGGTGACCACAACTCACTGCCCTGCCTCCTGTCCTCCTCTGGACCCATGTCCTGATAGGCCTTCTTCCCTCCTTCCCAGTATAAGCATTGTGATCAAGCGGGGCAGAAAAAGTCCTCAGGGCCAGACCCTGGGCCTTGCCCTCCGTGGCCTTAGGCTTCCCCGAGTTTTGGTGGGACCTGTAGCCTGGCGGGGGTCTGGGGCCTTGAGGTGCTGGACTGGCTGGGCCTGTCCCAGAAGGCACAGCAGGCCGGGCTCTGTCCAGCAGCCCCACGGGTTTGCGACGGGGCTGCCCCGGGCCTCGCGCCACCCTCGCGCCCCTCTCCGCGCAGCCCCGCCCCCCCCAACTGCCCAACCGGCGCCCTCCCCGCCTTCTGGTTCTAGAAGTGTGTTCTCTTGCTGCATAGATGCAACTGGGCACCGCACTGCACACAGAGTCAATCCCACCTGGGTTGAAGACTTGAACATAAAACCCACAACTTTAATACTACCAGATGGAGGAGGAGGGAAGGGATGAAAAAAGAAAGTAAAGAAAAAAAGTTTTAGCAAAAGAACAATTAGAAAAAATAAGTATTAGAAGATTATATGCTCACATTATGGATTCACGGAGCCTGTGCACACAAAACTGCTTGGATAGCATACTGTGATATCTTTCTTTGGAAATAAGACTTAGATACGGGGATTGGTGCCAGGAATAGTTGCAGAGGCTGACTTTGGGAAAAGGGGGAAAATTTGGCATTGATTAGTTGGTCTGAATGAGGCTGAAAACCATGAAAATCAAGATAATATTTAAGATAGAATTCTAGTAGCCTAGAACAGGCAGCAGAAATTTTTCTAATTACTACCAGAAGAGGCCTTTAATCACTAAACAACATGGATCAATAGTTCAAGATCTCTGTACAAAGAAAATAATGGGCCTAGATAATTTTCAGTCAGGTTACCATCAAACATGCAAGAAACAGATAATTTTAAACTTGTACATAGGCAACAAAGAATAGAAAACCATGAGACACTCCTCCAACTGGATCTTAAGGCTAGTTTAATAAGGATAACCAATTACAGAAGGATGGTAGAAGAAGAGTTACAGGACAAGCACACTAAATAACTGAGATGCAAAAACCTACGTGAAGTGCTGGCAAAGGAAATCTGGCACAGAATAAAACATATAATATGCCATGATCAAGATGGTTTATTGTAGGCACGCAGGTTTGAGAGAACATTAAAGATTTAATAATTTAATTCACCACATGTATAGGTGAAAGAAGAAAAGACAGGGTCACCTGAAGAGATGGGATAAAGCAGTTGATAAAATCCAGTCACTGTGAGAGATAAGAACTCTGAGCAAACATGAAACAGGAAAGGAGTTGCCTGACCTGGAAAACTATAATTAATATGGTATTAACTGGAAATGTTGGACATTTCCTTTAAAATTAGCAATAAAATAAGAATGCTTTGTATTATTTTTATTAAACATTTAAAATGGAGATCAAACTCATACAATAAGACACAAAACAAAAAAGAAAGAAAAGGCATAACTTTTATCATATGTAGATTACAGAGCAGTCTCCATAGAAAAAAATTCAAAACTATAGAAAGTATTGTAATTAATAAAAATTAATCATACATATGAGGAACCCTCGTGGCACAGTAGTTCTGTGTTCGGCTGCTCAGTGAAGGATGGGCGGTTCCAACCCACCAGCCGCTCTTCAGGAGGAAGATGTGGCAGTCGGCTTCCGTAAAAATGTACAGCCTTGGAAACCATATGGAGCACTTCTACTCTGTCCTACAGGGTGACTACGAGTTGGAATTGACTGGAAAGCAGTAGGTAATCATAAATATAAAATAAGAATATGTATTTTCACCACAATTAAAAATCAATCAATCAAATTTCTATCCATCAGCACGAAGCTGACCCTGCCAAGGCTCTCGGGTGAGAGCAGAGGACACTGAGAGGGAAAGAGCAGGATTCTGGTGGGCCGCACCGAGGAGGAAGGGGGCAGGGTGGTTCAGTGGTTGAATCCTTGCCTTCCATGCAGGGGACCCCAATCAATTCCCGGCCCGTGCACCGCATGCACGGTTACCACCATCTGTCAGAGGAAGCTTGCTTGTTGCTGTGAGGCTGAACAGGTTTCAGCAGAGCTTCCAGACTAAGAGGAATGAAGAAGAAAGAGGTGGCAATCTATTTTTGAAAATCAGCCAGTGAACACACTACGAATCAAAACAGTCCCATCTCGCTTTGCATAGCATCACCATTAGTCAGGGGCTGAGTAAAGAGCAGCTAACACCAACAACGAATACCAAGGAGGAAAGAACATTACTTTGGGCTAAATTTATCATCTTGGTACCTGTAGGAGTTACAATAACAACAACAAAAACAAAGTGACTATTGGGTGGCTTTAAAAGAGAAATATATTTCCTCACAGTTCAGGAGGCCAGAAGTCTGAATTCAGAGCATAGCTCCAGGGGAGGGTCCTTCCTCCTCTATTTCAGCTTCTAGAAACTGCCAGCAATCCTTAGAGTTCCTGCACTGTAGAGGCATTTGTCTCCACCCTCCACCATCTGCCTTCCTCTGCCCCGTGTGTATTTCTGTGTCTATTCCACACATTTTCATAGCTCAGAAGTGAATAGGTTTAGGACCCACCGTACACTGTTATGGCCTCATTAACATAACAAAGGGAGCCCCCTATTTTCAAGCTGGGTCATATTTACAATTGCGGGAGTTAGAATTTCAACACACATTTTTGTGGGACACAATTCAGTCCATAACAATAGTCTTACCAGATATTCTGGATTGAGAGTCCTAGCAGGAGCAGCTGAGGATGATTCTAATTGTTTGCTACATTAGTTGGCTAAAGCTCGTAGCAAAGTTTGCCCATTCAAATGTCTGAGCAATTCATTAGGTAAGACCCGGCCAAACTTTCCTAAACATATCCATTGTGTGGAAGAAAACACATACTACCATTATGGAAGTCTGGAGAAATGCATTAATAAAAGTAGAGTAGGGCTTGGGACCAAGAATTATTTCATGGCCTTGATAACATGTGATAACTGTTAGACGTCCACCTGGAGATGTCAGGTAATGATACTAACAGCTAACACTTACTGAGTACATGCACTGGTGGTGCCAGGACCCTTGTGAGGGCTTCTCCTTTCTTACGATATTTGTTCTGCATGATAGCTGTATGAGGAATGTATCATTATAATGCACATTTTATACATGAAGAGGTCGATACAGAGATTTATGCTGACATTTGAGTATAAGTCTGGACCCAGGAGGAGTTGAAAAGGCTGGAGGTGGAACCTTGACTTAATAAATAAGTGAATAGAAATGGAAGCACTACATCTGTGGAGAGGCTGCCCATGAGCCCAAGATTACGGTGCACTGGTATGGAAAACAGAATTGCGAAGTCATGAACCCTGTAGCCATATGTAGCCCTCAAGGTCTTAGCAGAGCAATAAGGAAAAGAGAGAGAGCCAGAGGAGAGAAGAACACATTCCCTGAGTGACGTAGGAGGCTTGGCCCTCTGCTCTGTTCACATGTCATTCCTCATTTAACCCTTAGATTGATACAGTGTGTGAGATAGGTATTATTATTCACTTTTAACATTGCAAAAGTTTTATTTTCTCTGACTTAACAGTAATGAGTGTTTATTGAAACAAACGAGAAACTAGAGAAAAGTATACTTAAAGGGGAAATCTCATCAATTGACTACTATTATTTAGTCAGAAACTGAGGAAGTTGTTGTTGTTAGGTGCCATCCAGTCATTTTTGACTCATAGTGACCTGATATGACCGAACAGAACTGCTCCATAGGTTTTTCTAGGCTGTAATCTTTATGGAAGCAGATTGCCAGGTCTTTCTCCCATGGAGGTGCCTTGTAGGTTTGAACTGCCAACCTTTCAGTTCGCAGGGAGCTCTTAACCTTTGCACCACCAGGGCTCAGGAGATATGTATGGAAAAAGAAAATAGAACATCATTAAAAGAGTCAAGCAGAATGGTGGTGGGAGTATTTCTAATACAGGGCTTAGCTGCTACCAGTTAGGAAAGCAGACAGAAGTATATGATCTACAAGGAAAAATGGCACATTATTTCTGACTCCTTTTTTTACCCCAGCCCTCGCTCTCACCTCCCACTTTGGCCTGCCTAGTGAGCAATAAACACAAGAAAAGGGGCTAGACATCTTTGGTCATCATGCAAATGCAAATATAAAGCAACAATATTATACTACCCCATACCAACCAGGATGGGTAAAATAAAAAAGATACTAAATACCAAATTTTGAGTAGAATGGAGGAACTGGAACTCTAATCTACTGCAAGGGAGAGTGTAAACTGGTATAACCATTTTAAACAATTATTTGAACCTATCCATAATTTATAATTCAGCAAATTTACTTCTAGACAAATACCCATCAAAAATGAAAATATATGTTCACCAAAATACATATACTTGTAAATATCCTCCAAGGCATGAATATATTCCTTATAAATGCCTATGGCTTAGGGTGTTATTCCCTGTGGATAGTAAAGTTGATATACAGATTCATCTTCATATGGAAAAAATCTAGAGCCCTTTGTAGAACAAAATAGCAAATCCCAGAGAATCATGTTCTCATGGCTTAAGACATCCTTGTGGTTTCTATTTACACCTCTCCTGCTTTGAGGCTGGAACACATAGACCCAGTTATGAAATCACCCTTGCTTGTTAGTTTTGCAAAAATCCCGCACACCTCAAAATTTTTGTGAGTTTAATAGAGAAAAGATCACAGATGGATAAATAAAAAAAAAAAAGAGAAAGGGTATATTTTGCACCAAAGCAATATATTTAAAATGAAATGGTGAGAATGGTGGGCTTCCTTTTTCTGAAAATGCTTTTCAATTTGTTTGATGGTGGGGAGCAGAGGAACGAGACGGTTTATTCAAGAAGTAGTTTTCTGGGCAATTTGGTAACTACCTAAACAATAACCTCTAAAAATAAACATTTTGATCCATTGACTTGCTGCTTACACCTGCTTATTTCCAGTTAGATCACATATTTAAATTTAAAATACAAAAAATAAAAAATTTTTAAGAAACTATGGCATTTTTGCTTAATTTTTTAACTGATAAGGAGGAAGTGCATTCTAAAATACTCAAAGTCATAAAATAGAAAGGTGATAAGTTAGGTGTAAGAAAATATAACCAAATAGAGAAGTAGTAACTTTGGCAAAGGATAAAAGAGTACACAATACTGGGGAAACCAGCAGAACTGTATAACTCAGGGTCATGGTAGCTCCATAAACACATCCAAACTCCCTGAGGGACCAAATTACTGGGCTGAGGGACCAAATTACTGGGCTGAGGGACCTGGGGACCATGGTCTCAGGGAACATCCAGCTCAACTGGCATAACATAGTTTATAAAGAAAATATTCTACATTCTACTTTGGCGAGTATCGTCTGGGGTCTTAAAAGCCTGTGAACAGCAATCTAAGATACTCCACTGGTCTCACCCCTCAGGAGCAAGGGGGAATGAAGAAAACCAAAAACACGAGGGGAAGATTAGTCCAAGGGACTAATGGATCACAACTACCATGGCCTCCACCAGACTGAGTCCAGCACAACTAGATGGTGCCAGGCTACCACCACTGACTGCTCTGACAAGGATCACAATAGAGGGCCCCAGACAGAGCTGGAGAAAAATGTAGGAAAAAATTCTAACTCACAAAAAAAGACCAGACTTACTGGCCTGACAGAGACTGGAGAAACTGCAAGAGTATGGTCCCCAGGCATCCTTTTAGCTCAGTAATGAAGTCACTCCTGAGGTGTGCCCTTCAGCCAGAGATTAGAGATTATGGCCCACAGACACCTGCTAACCCAGAACTGAAGACACTCCCAAAGTCTACCTTTCAGCCAAAGATTAGACAGGCTTATAAAACAAACAATAACACACGTGAAGAACATGCTTCTTAATTCAATGAAGTGTATGACACCAAATGGGCATCATCTGTTCAGGACAACTGGAGGAATGGACATAGGAAACCTGAGGTGTAAAGGGAAAGTGGGAGCATGCTAATAGATAGTGGGGATTGCAACCAACGGCAACAAAACAATTTGTGTATAAATTTTTGAATGAGAAAATAATTTGTGCTGTAAACTTTCACCTAAAGCAAAATAAAAATGTATCACTCATAAAGGCAAACTTAAATAAACAGAAGCAATACATCAATAGGGGTTACTATAAAATCCCCAATTAATAAATGGGCAAGGTCAATGATTCCACTTTAAGACAGAAGATTGAATATGCATACTTACCTCCTTTAATTCCTTAAAGTCCACTAAAATAAAAAATAGCCATAGAAAAATCATTTTTAAAGGAATTAATATGCAAGTATCAGACTGGGAGAGGCAACCAAGAACATTGATTCCTGAGCTGTCAGTAGGGCATGAGACCTGATTTGTAGTGTAAATACCCAAAAAGGCTCAGCAAATAATGACACCTCATCCTACTTTTGAAGTGACAGTGAATGTGATGCGAAAAACAATATAGTTGAAAAAACTTAATGTAATGGAAAATGGCAGAGTAGAAAGCACCAAGTATTGGTCTCTCCAGCAAAACAGCACTAAGCTTGAAAAAAAAAAGTCAGAATCATCTATTGCAGTGCTCTGCAACCTAATCAGATACTTAGGGCAACCAGAGAACTACTTGATGAAGAGAGTGGCTGCTGAGCTTTAGTAAGAGAGCAACATGGAGGAACGAGCTACCAGCACCCATTCCTCAGCATGACCACAGACATACGGGCAGTGGCTTTTATTCTTAGAGTGGCTAACTGATGCCAGCATGGACTATAAGAACCTTGTCCTCCAAATATTTGGAGTTGTACATTTTGGTGGGTCAGGTGGTTACTTGAGGGAACACTGAGGATATTTTTGCCCTGTTTTAGCCCCTTCAGGATCCAGTGGCTGAAAGAGATACAAACAAACAAAAAAAAAACTTGTTGCCATAGAGTCATTTCCAACCAACAGCAACCCTATAGGACAGAATAAAACTGCCTCATAGGATTCCCAAGGAGCAGCTGTTGGATTTGAACTGCCAACCTTTTGATTAGCAGCCGAGCTCTTAACCACGGTGCTAACAGGGTTTCTAAAGAGATATACACACCTTTAAAAAAATCTCCATATTTAAGGAAATATCTGTAAGGTCACAAACTGACCACAGAGATAATGGAACAGATGCTTGACTGACCACTCACAGGTGAAATAAAGACATTACATACATAATTTAAAAATCCACTTTGCAAATGGATGGCTGAAGCCCTCAAAAAACAACAGCAGTAACCATGATGAGGGAGAGAATATAATTTCCAGAACTGCCACATTTTAATAGTCAAAATTTCCATTTCTCAACAAAAAATTCCAGAGCATACAAAAAACCAGAAAAATATGGCTCATATAAAGTAAAGAAAAATATCTGACAGAAACAATCTCTGAGGGAGCCTAGACATTGGAAGTAGTAGTCAAAGACATTAAATCAAATATCTTAAATATGCTCAATGAAATAAAGAAAGCCATGAATAAAGAGGTAAATCACAAGAACAATGTATGAACAAATAGAAAATGTCCACAGTGGTATAAATCAAACCGGTTGCTATTCAGTTGAACCTGACTCATTGTGACCCTATAGGACAGAGGAGAACTGCCCCATATGGTGTCCAAGGAGAAGCTGGTGGATTCTAGCTGCCAAACTCTTAACCACTGCACCAGCAGAGCTCTAATAAAGATACAGAAACTTTTTTTTTTTCAGCTGTTGTGCTTTTCATCTTCATGATTTCCATTTGGTTCATTTTTATAGTTTCTATAATATAGTCTCACTCATGATGACATAGTTTCTATAATAAAGGAATTGAAACTATAAAAATGAACCAAATGGAAATTATGAAGCTGAAAACACAACAGCTGAAATAAAAATTCACTAGAGTGGCTCAATGACAGATTTGAACAGGCAGAACACAGAGTCAGCAAATTTGAAGACAAGGTATTTGGAATTATCCAGTCTGAAGGGGGAAAAAAGAATAAGAAAAACAAACAGAACCTACGTTTCCCGTGGGACATCAAACACGCCAGTAAACATATCACACCAAAACCAAACCCATTGCTGTTGAGTCGATCCCAACTCATAGCAACCTTGTAGGACAAAGTAGAACCAGCCTCATAGGGTTTCCAAGGCTGTAAATCTTTATGGGAGCAGACTGCCATATTTTTCTCCCGGCAACACATCATGGTCATCCCAAAAGTAGAGGATAGAGAGAAAGGTGCAGAAGCAAAAATAACAGCCGGACACTATCCAAATTTGATGAAAGACATAAATCATGCAGCACACTGGCCTTGGCTCAAACCCATGAGTTTCCAGGGTTTGAAGAGCAGCTATAGGGCAAGCCCCAAAGCCCAAGTCCTTTCAGTTCTCTACTTCTATCAGGTTTGGTATTGGCCAATGGCCAAAGCTGTCATAAGTTCAGTCGCAATTCAAGAGGTTAACAGACTTCTGCTTTTGATGAAAGCAGCTTCCAGGTCATTTTCCAAAGGCATGGAAAACAAACAGGAAAAATATATGGCCATACTGTATTCAGGTACAATAAATAAAAGCACTTGAGTGTTTTCTGAACTATGGTAAGGAATTTCTTGAGTACAAGAATCTCCCGGAGTGGGACATAGTTCTGTTGTACATAGGGTCACTATGAGTCGGAATTGACTCAATGGCACCTAAAGACAACAGCAACAGGGAGTAGGATGTGCTACCAGGAATAGTGTCAAGAAAGGCTTCAACCAAGAAGTGATGCTTGAAACATTAAAAGGGCACAGGTACAGAGATAGCAAGAATGAGTGGCCACTTTTACCATCAATCACAAGAAGCAAATACAATCAAGTGTGTTCTGAGCTATGGCAAATTGTTTCTAAAACACAATGGAGTACACAGCAGGGAGTGACGAGTTATACCAGCAGTAGGGTCAGAGAAGGGTTTACCAGGAAGTGATGCTGAGCCAAATGTGGAAATATCAGTAGCTGGTTAAAAAGTAGGAAATGGCCCAATATATTCAGGAAACCCCAAGTATTCTCCTGAGGCCACAGTGCAAGTGCATGGGTATCATGAACGTAAAAATTCTGAGGAGACAGGGTGAAGCTATTGGGGCATTTTTGCTGCATTTCTGAGCAAGAAAGTTCTTCTTTTGTCCTTTTGTGTTTAGAGATGCTTGTCCCGGTTCTACCCTTTGCAGTCACACAAAACAATCCTCCTCTCCTCCTCATCTGAGACCTTCCGTTTTCCTCCAAGTTATCAGATTCCCTTCTGTTCACCAACAAAACTTTCTAAAACCCCTTCTCAAATGGTTTCAACAATTTTACTGGTTGCTTTTCTAAACAGCGCTCTAGAACAAAATCAAATGTGCAGCAAAGCAGAGAACAGTGGGCTTTTTCCTGAGGGCTCTGCTAGGCCTCCCATGTGGGTTGACCATGGAGGTCCTTATACTCATTACTTTTCTGTGAGGCCATAATGCTAACCCTTTTCCAGAAGGCCCAAGAGAAAGCATGGGAAGGGGGTAAGTGTACCATATTCTGGGGCTCAGAGCCAGGAAGATCAATGAATTTGGGTCAACAGCCTACCCATGAGTGATGGTGCTTTTAGGCACCACATCGAAGAGTTCTATTCTGCGCTGATTTTCTACAAAGGATGGGTCTTTTGGGGGACTCATTATTCATCATTCATTGATCCAACTAATATATGTCAAGTATCTACTATGTGTCAGGTACTATCCTACTTTCTAGGACTACACGTATAAGGCAGACCTTGTGTTTGCCCCTAAGTTGCTTATAATCCTTCTAAAGGAGATAGATTTTTAAATGAGGATCTCACGTGAACAGTTGAGTGGGGTGGGGAGGGGGAGTGTTATCATGTAGGGATTATAGAGTGATCTGATATACTTAGAGCAGGAATATCAAGTAGTTTAGGCAGACTCAGCAAGCTGTGACATGAAGTATAACAATGTTGTTGTTGTTGCTATGTTCTATCAACTCGATTCCAACTCCTACTGACCCCACGTGACAGAGTAGAACAGCCCCATGAGGTTTCCAAGGCTGTAATCTTTATGAGAGCAGATAGCCAGCTCTTTCTCCCCAAAAGCCACTAAGTGGGTTTGAACTGACACCTTTTTCCTTAGTAGCCAACACTTAACAATTGCACCACCATGGCTCCTCTAACAGTGAGCATTCACACAATCTTAGTCTGTAGCAGTCACTGTTGTTAAAGGTGGCATCCTCTCAACAACCCTATGAGAAGGATAAAAAAAAAAAAAGAGTTCTCTTAGTCTGACAGGTGATGGAAGTGAGGCATAGAGAGGTTAAATGCCTCATCCAAGGTCATATGGCAGGTATATGGAGACACTGGGACTCAAGCCCAGGAGTTTGGCTGGGGCCTGCTGTCTTCACCATCATGGTTCACCACGGAGAAGAAGGGAGGGGAGAGAACATCTTCCATCCGAAGGGAACAGCCTATGTGAAGCCTCAGCTGCAAAGGAGGCCTGAGAGGGCTTCAGAGTGCACATGTGTTTCTAGGACTGGAGCAAAGTGGTTCAAACAGTGTCAGAGGAGTGGCTTGGGGAACAACAGCCCTTATACTGTTATCATTCCCTGGACTCTCAAGTCACCCCAGTGGATATTAACCTGTTTAAGGGCAGGGGAAAGGTTCAATTCATTCTTTCTATATTATTTCCCTTAAAATAACTTCCTAACCCCTGCCAGAAGAGTTGCCACATTTTTCTTGTTGCCGTGTATGGATTCACAATGGGCCCTTGGAACTGAGATATGTCAACAATGATGTCACACAAGAGTTACGGGAAGCCATGGTGTTCACTCAGATCCCAACGGCTCTTTGGAGAGGTTGTTGATCTGAGGTCTTCTGTGGGAGAGCGACTTAAGCTACCAGTTGCCAGAGAGTGTTTCCTAAGTCAGAGTCGTCCAGCTAGTGAGAATTTGGGATATCTTCTCTAACTGGGAGGAGGGAGAAACCTCCTTCAGAAAACCACCCTTTTTGGCTCATCTTCACCCAGGGATGGAGCAGCGGAATGCAACGAAGAGGCCTTTCTCTAAGAATTGAGGTGGGAGGAAAATTCTTCCCAATCAATTAGAGCTGGCAGTGAGGGGTTGTATTTCCCTGAAAAAGAAGGCCACAAGGAGAGAAGATGAAGCCTTTGATGTGGGATGACCGGGCTCACTAAGGTTTTTGTTGGGAAAGTACTTCCTGCCATTTAGTAGACGATTAAGCAAAGGAGGTAATGTGAAGGAATAAATGCGTTAATCATAAAATTCTACTGTAACCTGAGGGTTTTTCAGAGTAGGGAGGAGAAGACACTCAATATTTTAGGCATATGCTTCTATCTCTGGGATTGAAGGAGGCAAGTGGTCACCTAGGGCAGTGGGTGAAGGACCAGGAAGAAGGGTGGTTATGGAGACTTGTACTTATTTTTAATATGTTCTAATGAGATCGAATTGATAAGTCATGTGATGAACTAAAAGAAATAAAGGTATTTGAGGAGTTTTGGGAGTGGGTGGTGTGAGAGAACACAGTACCCCACGCTGACCCAGAGTTGCCGGTCACTGTGAGCCCCAACAGTTCCCAGCCTGGACTCAGGCAGCAGAAGGTCTGGGCATGACTTGCTGCCTGAGCTCCAGGGACTTGCCCTTTTCCTCCAAGTTCTAAAGTTCTATTTAGGCTTGAAGTTTTAAAATTTTACCACACTGAACCTGAGCTTATGCTGTAAATCCTGGTGGCACACCCTGATACTATAACCTCTTCCACCACCCACCCCTTTTTCTTCTCTGCTTTTCTCCTGTATTGCCCCACAGTGGCTGAGCCCTGCTTTCTGCTCCCTCCTTGGTCTCTGTATCTCTCTAACATACTCCTGGGAGGTCCCTCCTCTCTATCCTGTATCTCACCTTGGAGTTTTCTGTCCATCCAACTCACACAACCTACCTCCATCTCCTTCTTCTCTCTGAGCTCTCCAGTCCTTCCCTCAGATACAGAAAAACCTACAGACCTTTAGGCTGACATGGACAACCCACCCAGACACACCCAGGTGAGGTAGTTTTATTTGACCACTGACGTCTGTGGAATCAAGACTCTCAGATACATACAGTCATCTGTTTTCTGCCTGAGGACCTTGAAAGAGTTCATCTAAGATGGATCTGTAGAGGGGACTTCTGTTTACAGAAAGATGAGTTTAACCCTCTGTTGCTTGTTTAGGAAGGGTACAAGGAAGATGTATACCTGTAAGGTTTTTAACAAAGTATACAAATTTTTCTTTCTCTTTAGGTACGGCGCCTCTATAAAAGTCCTCCCTTCAAAGAGAGTTAAAAGAGATGAGCGTTTCTCCTGTTTGAATGTTTACTTGTTAAATATGGTAAGAAAATCACCGGCGTAGAAGAAATCTTTAGGAGAAGTTTCAGACTGTTAAAAAGGTTCAGGGAAATGAGGACATTTACATGTTCCAAAGGAGGGAATTCACTTGGCATTCAACATATCAATGCCACGAAAAAATTAACTTGAAGATTCTTTGTTTACAAATATGAAACCCCACAATACTATTTTCAAAGGGCGTGAACTTTTGTTACAAGGCACTACTATCACTAGAAGGGGACCTTTGGTGGCACAAACCGTTTGTGCTCTACAGATAAACGAAGGGTTAGTGGTTCCAACTCACACAGGTGCGTCCTGAAAGAGAGGCCTTGCTTCTGCTTTCATAATGATTACAGCCAAGAATACTCTATGGAATGCAGCTTTACTCTGTAACACATGGTATAGCCATGAGTCAGAATCCACTGCTTGGAAATGGCTATTATCATTGGTACCATTTTGCAGAGATTTTATTGCTCACAGCAATGCCCCCAAAAATATGGTAGCTTCTGTGGAAAGAGAGAAGGGACGAGGTCTGCAGAGGTGGAGGATGCTGGTGATGGAGAGGCCTCCAGGGATTCCTGAGACCAGAGCCTTGGGCTCCTATATGAAGATCAGGGCCATGAGAGCTCATATAAATTAACTATTCTCAGAGGTCTCTATCCAAAAGGAAAATGCCCAAGAATCCACAACATCTCAAGCAAAAAACCCAAGCTCTAGGGCCAGAAAGACTCCACTACCATCAGAGAGGCCTTTTCCCTCAGCTTCCGCTGAGCAGACATCTCATTCATCCAGCTAAGGGGCTACCCCAGAGAAGCGATGGGTAAGGTGTGCATATTTCACCCAGGTGCGCACGGTCAAGTGGGTGGCTGTGGCCTGGCAGACCAAAACCTCCTTTGCCCCCGTGGGACAGATGCCCCAAGTCTTTGAGGCCGAGCTCTCTGAGTAGAGCACCGTCGCTGTGCCCCCAGTCTGGCCAACACTGAGTCCCTGGTGAGCACCCTGGGGCCTTGGAAGGAGGGGCCCCAGGCCCGCACCACCGAGCCCAGCATCTGAGGAGAGGAGCATGGGGAAAGCCCCCACGCAGCCACCCCGGAGTGGCTAGTGACCCATGAGCGCAGCTTCCACTGCTTGGCCTGCTGCCTTGTGTTCAAGTCCCAGGAGGCCCTGGTGGCTCACGTGGAGCATGGACTACGCCAGGACTTCAGCTGCCAGGTCCTGTGTGAAGAGCTGCTGGAAAAGGAACTGCCACCCTCACCCCCACGCGAGCCCAGAGGCGGCCACCAGCTGGCCAAGGCCACTTGATGGCCTCCAAGAAGAGGAAGGTGTGGGAGAGGAGTGCCATCTGCAGGAGTTGGAGGGGCAGCTGGAGAAGCAGAGAGAGCAGCTGAGGAGGTTGAGGCACCAGCTGATGAGGTTGCAGAGGGAGGAGGCCAGGCTACAGAGGGTGGGGACACAGCAGAAGAGGAAGAGCCTGAAGACCTGCTAGCAACTTGGGACTGGGAGGAGCAGGGCATTTGTGCCGGGAAATGTGGGTTGTCTCATCAGCTGCTACCCAAAAGATATGTGGCCCACGGAAGAAAGGCCTGGCAATCTACTTCTGTACTATCACAGTCATTGAAAACTCTGTGCAGTGCAGTTCTACTCTGAAACACCTGGGTTCACCATGCATTGAAATCAACAAGACAGTAGGTTTTTGTTCTGTTAAGGCCTCTGTTCAGGCTCCTTTAACCCACCTGCCCTGTAAGAACCTCTCCTCCCAGCCTGTGCCCCAACCCAACTACTCCAAGTGCATGGAGAGCTGCAATCCTAGGGGGACCTGGATGGAAGGAGCCCCAGGACACCTGACTGCAGACACCAGGTCTGCTCAGAGGTTCCCCTAGCCTAGGAGAGGAGAGGACAGGCCTGATCTGGATGGTGAGGTCTCAGAACCCTGAGAATGAGCACAGCATAAGGAGGGGGAGGAGAAATGGGATTTCAGTGGGACTTGGGAGGCTGAGGGGGACCCTGGAAAGACAGCTCCAAGGGAAGTGTGCTGGTGAACGGGGTGTCACTGAGTTTTTTGCATAGAAGGAACCAGAGAGACAGTAGGCTGTGGGGAGACCTGCCTGTAGGTGAGCAGTGGGCATAAGGCCCTAACCAAGGACTCTGGGTCACTTCTCATCATCCTCCAAGCATAGAAAGGAAGAGGTCCTGGTTGGGCAAAGAGGAGGAGGTGGTGAAATAAAGAGCTCACCGCATTCAAGTCTACTGCCCTCGCTGGGGGGATTTGGGTTTATTGCTGTGATTTAGTGTTGCCTCTTTGGAGGAAACCCTCATGGTGTATTGGTTAAGTGCCAGGGCTGCTAACCAAAGCGTCGGCAGTTCGAATCCACAGGTACTCATTGGAAACTCTATGGGGCAGTTCTGCTCTGTCCTATAGGGTCACTATGAGTCGGAATCGACTTGGCGGCACTGGGTACTGGGCCTCTTTGGACTGGACTGGGAGATGGTTTAGAAAAACTCTCCTGGGTGTCACCCTTTTCTGCGTAACAGTTGATCTAGTAGTGTCTGCATAACTCATGCAAAGGATGAGTTCCTAGGATGTAAGGGAACTTTTTTTTTTCTTTTAAAAAAGATTTTTCTGTTTGATTTTGCACATATCAATGACACTAGCTTGTTCTTTCTTTTTTTCTGTGGTATAATTTGGCCAATCCTGAGGTCAGAGAACCGGAAGAAAAAGACTGGGCTGGAAGTATAGGAACAAAGGCAGACGAGGCCTCTTAACCCTGGGAGAACACAGATGGTTAGAGGTGAGGCCAGCAAGGGGCAGATTCAGGCCCAGACTGTATAATGAACAAAAAAGCCCAAGTCTTAGACACATCATCATGTCCCACGCCCTGGGAAGCCCTGCAGGTGCCAGGGGCATGTTGACCCTCCTGGGAGATAAGACCCCAAATGGCACAGGGAAGCCTTCAGGAGCAAGGAAGGGAGGGCAGGGCCTCCAGGACAGGCATCTCCATCCACAGGCTGCCCTGTGTATATTTCTCAGTGACAGTAATGGCTCCTGCGAGGGACGGGGTCAGAGGCAGACAGAAGCGAGAGCTTTGAGACAGGATTAATTCTGCCAGTACCAGAGGATGAAAAAGGAAAGCCTACGGTTCTCAGAGGTACAGAACTGCCAGGGGCCTGATGTTTACAAGGTGGGCAGAGGTGTCTGAAGAGGTCCACCTGTCTAAAGACTTATGGCCATAGTCTTCATTATCCTAAAAGCAGCAATTTCCCAGTTAACTTCCTCTAAGTTTAAACCAAAGCCAAACCCATTGCCACTGAGTCCTGATAAAAGGCCTGGAGTGCTCAAGGGTGGGTTTTCCAGTAGAGCAATGAGGGGAGGAAGATGGTAATAGCATACCTGACAAGGAGACTCTTCTTTGTGCCTTGCGTTACCTACTCAATTGCACATGGTGTTCAGCCCTCATCTTTGCGTATACACGTGTACATGCATTAAGAGTTACTGTATTGAGCCTCGCAGAATTCTTTTTGGTCCTTTCTAGGGATAGAGATCAGAAGAGGTCACTGGCTCCATATACCAAACATGAAATCTGCAGAGTCTGACTTTTGTACAGTCTGTGTTTGTGTTCTCTATCCAGGGATTAAAATCTCTGATCTGACATTAAAGATTGTTTTTTTCCTACAAGAAAAAGAGGAAGACCCTCAACAAGATGGATTAACACAGTGGCTGCAACAATGGGATCAAACAGCAACAGGTGTGAGGATGGTGCAGGATGGGGTAGTATTTCCTACTGTTGTACATAAGGTCATTATGAGTCGGAACCAACTTGATGGCACCTAACAACAACAACAACATAAAAAAAATAGTTTTAAAAACATATATGTCATATTTTACGACTTGCAAATATCTTATAATCTTATTATGACATACGTAACAGTACAAATTTGTAAAGAAGTTATAATACAAGCCATCCCTACATATGTATGATGCTCCTGCTCTCCCAAGGTGTCCAGTGTTCAAAGACACATGTGTGTCCTTCCTTACATTTCTCTTTTCTGGGACACATGTTACAGTTGTACGTATCCATGTAGATCTATTTGCATGTTTGCTGTTACAGAACCTTCAACACAGTCTACCCACATTGCTCCTTGCCCCTTTTTTCACTTGACATTTGATCATGGCCCCCTGTAAGTCAGTAGATATGGAACTAATGCTGTTTGGTTCTTCTAATTTTTTAACTCGTATTTATACACAAAGAATGTAAATAAATGGGAACAATGACAATGTGCAACCTATACACTTTCATATAACTCTACAGAAATGAAAACACATAGCAGCTATGATCTTTAAAAAAATCTGCTGCCATTGAGTCGATTAAGCATAGTCTTTTCAGTATGTTCTAGCTCCCCACCCCTTGTCCCTTCCCATAACTGAATCTAAGATAGTTCATATCAACAATCAGGTAAGTGTTCTATCTTATTATTCTTGCTTAACTATCATACTCATACATGCAAATAACCACATCTACTCATTTATGGACATATATATATATACATATAAAAAAATTTTTTTATATGCTTATGTAAATACATTTGGTTATTTGTTATTGTTTTACCCATATGGGCTCACTTTATATATATACTTCTCTCTGTCTTGCTTTTTTTTCTTCAATGATACTTCACAGTGATTTCACTTACTAATCTTCTATAGCTCTGTTTCATTCTAATGACTACCATATATTATTATATGATATGGTTATTATATTATTATTCTAATATTACTGGAATATTTGAATATTATGTATTAAAATTTTATCATAATATCACATCATCAATGGGCAATAATTTTATTTTTCCTTTTTTGTCTTTAACAATAACCATCCTTTGCATATACTACATGGAGCCTTGGTGGCACAGTGGTTAAGAGCCCAGCTGCTAACCAAAAGGTTGGCAGTTCGAATCCACCAGCTGCTCCCTGGAAACTGTATGAGGCAGTTCTACTGTGTCCTGTAGGGTTACTATATACTCTAGGATTTGTATCTGTGGGGTAGATTCTAATGAGTGACATTTCCAGTTCAAAGAATGTTTTAAAAAGTATAGAGCCATGTCTATGTCTTTCCCCTATGAGCCTGTAGTAACGCACCTGTCTTTGTCATCTAGTGCTGCTTTAACAAAAATACCACAAGTGGATAGCTTTAACAAAGAGAAATTTATTCTCTCACTGTCTAGTAGGCTGCAAATCCAAATGCAGGGTGGCTTTCTATCTCTGCTAGCTCTGGAGAAAGGTCCTTGTCATCACTCTTTCCTTGGTCTGGGAGCTTCTCAGTGTGGGAATCTCAGGTCAATTGCTTCCCTTTCCTTTTATCTCTTGTAAGGTAAAAGGTGGAGCAGGCCACACCCCAGGGAAACTCCATTTACACTGGATCATAGTAAGGGTGTTAAAATCCCACCCTAATCCTCTTTAACGTAAAATTACAATCAAAAGTGGAGGACAATTACACAATACTGGGAATCATGGCCCAGACAAATTGATATATACCTTTTGGAGGGGACATAATTCCATCCATGACAGCACCTTTCCAGCCATGTCTGAGGGCATCCTTCTCCCCACAGCCCACCCAGCCATAAGTGGTGTTGATTTTTAAATTGTGCCAGTTTCACTGGGATTTTGATTGACATTTTCTTAACTATCAGTGTTTTTGAAACTTTGATTATTTTTATTGGGGATTTGGATATTTTCTGAATGGTCGGTAATTGCTCATTACCAACAGTTCTGATGAGGGCCACGATACATAGATGCTGAAAAAGTGGGAGAAAAATGAAGAACAGAACTCAGGTTATTAAAAAGTCCAGACTTACTGGACCAGTTGAGACTAGAGGACTCCCTGAGATTATCACCCTGAGATACTCTTTAAACCTTGTACTGAAACTATTCCCTGAGTTCATCTTTTAGCGAAATAGCAGACTGGCACACAAAATAAAGGGTATTATCCATCAGTACGGCACTCCATTAAAAAGCCATTATATGCAGCCAAAATGTCAACCATTACTCTAAAGCAAAGACGAGATGATAAGGGGGCAGGGAAACTAGAGTACTGGAAATGGAACAACCAGAACACAATTAAAGACACTGTTGACACGCTGTGAAAGATCTGAATGATTTTTGTAGAAATTGTCAGACAGGAACCTAATTTGCTGCGTAAAGTTTCACCAAAAACATAATAAAATATTATTAAAAAAAATCATTGCTCATTTTCCAAATGCCAAATTTTTGTGTCTCCTTCATCTAAAGTAGGAATAGTTATTAGTCCTTTGTCATCTACGTTTCAAATTTTTAAATCTTTTGCTTGTTTATCTTTTCTTTTTTCTTTTTTTTTTGCGAGTGATATTTTCCTCTCTTCAGTAATTGAAATGTTTTATGCTCAATTACATCTACCTTTTCTCTTAGAATTTCTGGATTTCCTATATAGGTTAAGAAAATCTTACATGTAACTTCGTAATTTTCTGTTAAGATTGTTGTTGATTTATACATTAAATTTGTAAATCCATGTGGTATTTTGGCACACTTTTCTATAAGGACAATCAGTTGAGTCAGCACCATTTATTATGTAAATCATAATTTTGCCTAGTTGAAATATCAACTCTGTCTTCGTGGTTATTAGGATCTCCTTATGAATTTTCTATTTTGTTCCATTGGTGTATTTCTCAGTTCCTAGTATAAACCCTGGTGGCGCAGTGGTTAAGAGCTATGGCTGCTAACCAAAAGGTTGGCAGTTCAAGTCCACCAGGCGCTCCTTGGAAACTATGGGGCAGTTCTACCCTGTCGTATAGGGTCACTATGAGTCAGAATCGACTCGACAGCATGGGTTTGGTTTTTTGGTTTAGTATAATGTATTAATATGTTCTATTATTCAATGAAACAAGGCTGCACTTACTATCCTTTTTCATATTTCAATTGTCTGTTCTTTGGTATAAGGAGCCCTGGCGGTGCAATGGTTAAGCACGTGGCTGCTAACCGAGAGGTTGGCGGGTCGAACGCACCCAGCAGCTCTACAGGAGAAAGACCTGGGAATCTGCTTCTGGAAAAATTACAGCCCCCTTCTTTCCCCTCAGAAAAAACCCTAAGTGGCAGTTCTACTCTGTGTTCAGTTCAACAGACAACTATTTTGGTATTCCAATGGGAATCACATTATATATATATCTTAGTTTTGAAACACTTGACTTGTTTTACAAGTCTTCACGTTTGGGAGAACAGGCATATTTTTTTGCGTTCATTCGGGTTTTGTTTTATTTACTTCAGTAGATTATTTTCTTCATATAGGTTCCTTACCATTTCTATCAAAACATTTCCCTAAGTATCTTATTGTTTTTGACACTATTTGGTACAATCAAATAGCAGAGAAAAAAGAATGGTCTATCCTTCCCATTTCCATTTTTTCGCGTGCTTATTTCTGGTCGAAAATATAGCACTGATTTTGGTGTATATGTCCTATATCCTGCCACTTTATCAGCAATTTTATATTCGTCCTCTAGGTTTGCAATTATATCAGCATTAAAAAAGTTTTAAAATCTTTTAATAGTTACCCTCGTTATTTAAAATTTCTGGTTTATTCATTCACCGTCAAAACTATATTCTGGGATAGAAGTAATTATAGCTATCTTTGTTTAGTTGTGAATTTTATCAAAATGAATGGACTGTTTTGTAGTCTATCCCACATCTGTTAAGTTTTGGGATAATTCGTTGCGCACCAGTAGATAACAAACACATTGACCTTGCCGACCATGATTGCATTTAGCTTCGTGGGCAAGTTGGGGAGAGTTTCATCTTCATCTATTCTTTGATGGATCCTGTCTAAGACCAAAATTAACTGTTTGCATGCTTCATGAAATCTGAGAGCCAACCAGGCCTGTAATTTTCTTTGCAGGAAGATTTTTAACTCTAATCCATTTTCGACTCAACGGCAAGTAGCGACAACAACAATCCATTTTGCTTCATGGAATCTTCTGGCAATAATTTATTAGAGAAGTTTCCAATGTGTGCTCTAGGCTGCTAGAAACCCATCTTTAAAGATTATGTGGATATTCACTCTTTTCAGCCTTATCCAAACCCATTGATCAATCCCAGATTCTCCCCATTTCCACAAAGGTCCTTTCCTGCATCCACTCCTGGTACCAGTTCCCTCCTCTCAGACTTTGTATTTTCTGAAAAGAAATGAACAGTGTGCCACCCAAGCAGTGTCGTGCCCACAGGCTCCTGAGTCCAAAATAGGGAGGATACTGTCTTCAAATATTCTTTTATTTTCTATTTTTGTCTTTACTTAATTTCTTTTTCATACCGTATCGTAATTGTTTTAAAGTTGTGCTTTTATGTCTGGGTCTGAAACCCAGCTGAGATTCCCTTTGTGTGTGGTATGTTGTGGTGTCCAGCTGCATGTGGGCATCAAAAGGACACATTTTTCAGGAGGGTGGGGATGGGGAGGGTGCTGACACATTGCCGGGATTGCAACCAATGTCGAGGAACAATTTGTGTATGAATTGCTGAATGGCAAACTAATTTACTATGTAAATTTTCACCTAAAGCACAAAAATGTTATACACACACACACACACACGCACATTGTGAAACTAAAAGGCAGGGAGAGGCAGTTGGGGCGGTTGGGCCAACCACAGTGGGTGCTGCGCGCGGGGAGAGGAGCACTCCAGGGCGTCACGGAGTCCTGCGCCCAGCAGGGCTGGCAGAGGACCTGAGCCTGGGTCCGGTGCCTCTGGCGAAGGGCCAGCTCCCCTCATACCTGCCTGCCAGCCAGGCTTCAGCCCCTGCCCTCATCCCTCTGGGTCTCCCCCACCAGTCTCCTCATTGCTACCACTAAAATTTAGGGGGAGGCCAATGCCACGGAGGGGGTGGCCCAGAACCTGGACTTCAGGAGCTCCGCGTGCACCGCCGGGCCCGCAGCACTTCCGCTGCGAATCAGTCAGCTGTCGGGTATCCCTAGGACGCTAGGCACGGGTGAGTGAGTTGCGATCACACATGGGTTTCTAAATCCATCCATAGGAAACCCCGGGGGGTGCACTTCCAGGAGGAAAAGGCCAGGCCAAAGAGGCCACACTGTCAGGTGGACCCTCTCTCCAGTCAGGACTCACCACCTGCACCGCACTGGGAAGAGTCCTCCCAAGGGATCACCCCTAGATTGAAGGCCACGATCAGACTGTGGGGATCCCCAGGCTCCCAGAGCTGCAGCACCGCACGGGGAGGGTGAAGTGGTGCTTACAGGCCAAGCCCTGGCAGCAGTTCCTCTTGCATGTGACCCCTTTGTCAGCCTGAATTTCTTGCACTGTTTTTCCACCAGCCTGGCATTCTGCAACAGAAGCTGCAGGGAGAGTTGCCTCATGAAGCTGCTTTGCACTGAGGTCCTGAGCCTGTGCACTCCCAGGACGAGGTCCCATGATTTTAGTTGGGTGGTTTCTTTCCAATGACATGTTTTCCTAGATTTTCTTCTCAGCCCTATCTAGTTCTTTCTTCTTTTCCTCCCACCTCCATTTTGTTGGCTCCTGTGACATCTATCAGTTCTTTTGCCCCCACCCTCCCATGACTCTGCCACTGTAGACCCCACCCTGGAAGACCCCCATGGAAGGTGCTAGAGAGTGGTTCATGGGCCCCTAGCTGCTCAGCAATTTGGGGAGGGGGTATCTAGGGATCTACACTTCTAAGAAGCTCTTCAGGCAATTCTGGTCCTGATACAATGGAAGGCTTTATTTTAGAGGTCAGCTGTGAGCAGGCCCCTACTGAGAATGGCTGTGGCAGGTTTTCCACACACCCCTCTGCTTTGCTCAGTCTAGGGGAGACAGAAGAAGATAGCAGAGCTAAGCTGCAAGGATTTCCTGCAGCAAAGCCTGCCCTGGTGTGGGCTAGGGAATTTGTTTCCCCCATTCTCATCACTAGCTGTGAGCAGACTGTTCTCTGCTCAGACAGAGTTAACAAAATGAGCTCGAAACAATAAATGCCTGTTTGGAGCCCTAGTTGCTAAAAAAAAGGCGGGAGGGGGGGAATGAAACAAGAATCCAAAGGACGTGAAATGAGCCTCCTCTTTTGACACTCTGCCTGGTCCCTAACTTTCTCATCTTCCACCTCCCAAGACTGTACAAACTGAGTTCAGATCCTGGAATAAAGATCCCCAGGAATATTGCTGCTTTCGTCGCCCCGTGAGGGTTTCCCCAGTGCTGGCCAGAATAAGGTCTGAGAATCCTCCAGGGACTGCCCAGGCCTGTGTACTAGACATTCAACACACTGAGGTTCAGAACCACTTCAGTTTTCCAACACTCGGGCTTGACCCCAGGGACCTGACCCTGAGGAAGCTGAGATTTTCTGAAGTCAATACTCCCACCCACTCCTCGGGTTCTCCCCATCTGAGCCTCAGGATCAGTCAGGCCTCATGTCCTCTCAGCAGTGTTTCTGCTAAAGGACAACAAAGGGTACTGTAAGGAGCCCTGGTGGCACAGTGGTTAAAGTGCTCAGCGGCTAGCCAAAAGTTTGGTGGTTCAAACCTGCCAGCCACTCCACAGGAGAAGAGGTGGCAGTCTGCTTCTGTGAAGATTTACAGCCTTGGAAACCCTGTGGGGCAGTTCTACTGTGTTGTACAGGGTCTCTATGAGTTGGAATCGACTTGATGGCAGTAGGTTTGGGTTTTGAAGGACACTGTGGGTTTGTGCTCTATACCCTGAGCACCTGCCCACTCTGAAAGGTGCAAGGAGCTACTGAAAGGACACCATCATAACTGGCAGAAGCCACAGCCCATGGTGCTGAGGGAAAGCTGGGAGGGAGAGAGAGGTGGATGAGTTAGAAAGGCCCGGTTCTGCAGGCAGCCAGGGGCCAGGGTGACCTGAAGCCAGAAAGCTGACTGAAGACGAAAAGCTTCAAACCTGCCCCTCCTGAGTCCGTTTCTTCTTTCAAAGTCTTTTCAAAGTCTTTCGCTGCTCTTATTGGCTAGGCCTGAAAGGCCTTTGCTTTAACACGAAGGAGCCTCCAAAGCCTCTTGGGGCAAAGAATAGCCCAGGAGGCCCTGTCAACCACACTCCGTCCTTCCCGCAAGTCCGAGGGCCAGTAGTTTCAGCCTTCCAGCTCCTCCACCGATCTAATGACTTGAAACAGGGTTTCACTGAAGCTCAAACATGACATAGACTGGAAATACTCCTGGGTTCTCTTCTCACAGCAGCTGATCGCTTGGTTCCTAGTTTTATTAGAAAACTTAGATACGGGACGAGAAGAGGAGATTGTGGAATGCCTGACATCTTAGCGCCAGTTTTTTTTTTTTTCTTGAGGAGAAAAGAAGGCGGCATTTACTGTGTCCTTTTCCGTGAGTCTCACGAAATTCTCACAAAGACCCTCTCAGTTAAGGACTGGGGGGAAGTGCCTTGCTTTTCTTTTAAACTTTGTCCTGAGGTGCTTTGATTATGGAGCACATATGAAGAATTTTCCCCTCAGGGAAGCATTCTAATTCTTACCTAGACTGTAAGCAGAATGACGACATTTTAAGCACTAAGCTTGGTACATAAGTGAGTGGGCACCCCTCAAAGCAGGCCTGTGGAGAGGTTCATTCACGATTCCCTGGGAGGCACACCCGTTGCTCCAGACAACTTTGAAATGCCTCCCTGGGGAAGGCCTTCAGGCCTGGTTCCTGGCCACATGGGAATTCAGTCCCGTTTTTCTGTTAACACTGCTCATTTGGGGTCCAGAATGATATTGCCCAATGTCTCATTTCCAAGGCCTCTGCTGTGAGTGTGACTAAGAGACAATATGGGAATTCTTAGAAAATCCTGCAAGAAAGGCACTTATTAAATTCAGTATTTTTCAAACCAATGAAGTTTTCATTCTTACTGAAAAAGGGGAAAAAATGCCACAAACTCGGGGGGGGGGGGTGGGTGGGGATATTTGCAATGAACATAACTACCTAAGGATAGGCATTCAGAATATGTTAAGATCTCTCTCAGTGAATAGAGAAAAAGCAAAAACCCAATGGAGAAGAGTCACTAGAAGGCAGATTATAGCAGAGGCACCTAAAATGGCCTATAAACCCGAGCTCCTCAGAAGTAATCAGGGATCATCACAGAGACCACACAGAATAGTCCTTCCCACACAGGGAGCAGTCCAGGGCCAGGCCCCTGAATGAACGTGTTATGAAGCTATCACTGAGAAAAGAGGATCAGTCCGTCTATACCACCACTGGGGCCCACTCGGCATCCTGCATGCCTTTGACCAGAATACCTAGGTTCTGCTTCTGGTTAAGTAAAAAAAACAGGTGACCTTATAGAGGGGTTTGGAGAGCATTTCCCTTAGCCCAGCTTCTCAAAACGGGTGTCTGCTGCCCAAGAGGAGAAAATCAGAGGGAAAACCCATGCAGTGCGCAGATGGGGAGATGACCTATTTCCCTGGGGCCAGCCCTGAAATCCTATAGCCTATTTCAAGGTGGCACAGCATAGCCATATTGAGAGGGAAATCTCCATGGTTCCCTGAGATGAGCTCACAGCTCTGCCCATGTCCTGGCCCATTCCAGCACCACCTCTGGCCCCCAGAATCTAGGATTTAGATGTGACTAATTAGCTCACCATTTAAAATTCATTGCTCAAAATCCATTTCCTCATTAAGGGTTACCCTGACCACCCATTTAAAATTGCAACCAGGGAAACTCTTCCCTCCCATTCACACTCACATGCTCCCTAGCCCTGCCCTATTTTATTACTAGCACTTATCACCTTTAACTGTCTTAGTCATCTAGTGCTGCTGTAACAGGAATACCACAAGCTGATGGCTTTAACAAAGAGAAATTTATTTTCTCATACCCTAGTAGGCTAAAAGTCCAAAATCAGAGCACCAGCTCCAGTGGAAGTCTTTCTCTCTCTGTCATCTCTGGAGGAAGGTCCTTGTTACCAATCTACCCCTGGACTAGGAGCTTCTCTGTGCAGGAACCCCAGCACTGCTTTCTTGGTGTTATGAGATCTCCAACTCTATGCTTACTTCTCTTTCATTTTATCTCTTGAAAAGAAAAGGTGGTGTAGGCCATAACCCGGAGAAACTCCCTTTACATTGGATCAGGGATGTGACCTTAGTAAGGGGGTTACAATCCCACCCTAATCCTCTTTAACATAAAATTACAATCACAAAATGAAGGGCAAGCACACAATACTAGGAATTATGGCCTAACCAAGTTGACTCATATTTTGGGAAGACACAGTTTGATCCATGACATTCCATCCTTTGGCCCCCAACCAAATTCATGTCCTTGCTACATGTAAGATGTATTTACCCCATCATATGACAGCAAAAGTCTTAAATCAACTCCTAGTCTAAAATCCAAACATTCCTCTTCATCTGTGAAATCTAGAATATAAGTTTTCTGTTTTCAAATGCAGTGGCAGGACAAGTGCAAGCTGTACGTTTCCATTACAAATGGAGAAACTAGAAGAATAGAAGGGATAACAAGCACCAAGCAAGTTAACAGAACACATTACATTATCCCTAAAGGCTTTGCAAATAATCCTCTGTTCTCTGAGACCATTTACACAATGGCCCAGCCCTCTAGACTCTAGGTATTGGCCACACTCTCCAGATTCTGAGCGGAGGCCCCAGAGCCCTGGGGTTCAGCTCTGCCTTCCTGACCCACTTTGATGGCAACTCTGCTCCCTCGACTTTAGTCATACCATTCTCCTGGTCCATCTGAGTGGCGACTCCACCCTTAGAAACACCAGAAGTCATGGCTCCACTTTGAAATCCCAGAGGTCAAGGCTATACCTTTTGAGACTAAGGCAGCTCAGCTTACAGTGTTCCTTGTCTCTTTTAACCTCTGCTTTTTGGCTTCTTGGCCCTCTGGCCCTATGCCCACATCTGTCCTATTGGGGCAAGTGTTCCAAAGCTCAGTAGCTCCCCCGATAAGTGCCTGGAGGCACCCCACTCTGCCAGGAATCCTCCAGCACACAGGCACTCAGCTCTCTCGCTCCTTGGGTTGACTTCAGCACTGCCTGGCCCTGGTTTCCTGGGTGTGCTGCTCCTGGCTCCCTGCTGCTGCTGGTCCTCTGCTGCTGTTTCTCACCATCGGTACCTTCTCCGGTGTTACCAGTTCTCCTCACTTCCTTCTGAGTCTGTCCATTTACAGTTTCAAAACCACTTCCACATTTTAAGTATCTGTTAGAGCAGCACCCCATTCTCTCAGTACCAAATTCTGTCTTAGTCATCTAGTGCTGCTACAACAGAAATACCACAAGAGGATGGCTTTAACAAAGACAAATTTATTTTCTCACAGTCTAATAGGCTGGTGATCCAAATTCACGGTGTCAGCTCCAGGGGAAGGCTTTCTCTATCGGTTTTGGAGGAAGTCTTTGTCACCTTCACTAATTGTGCCCTATTTTATTACTAGCACTTATCACCTTTAACATAATAAATATTTCCTAGTTTATTACATTTATTATCTATTGTCTCTCCACTGGACTATAAGCTTAGTGAGGACAGAAATTTTTGTGTGCTTTATGCATTGATATATCCCCCGATCATAGATAGAACACTTCCTAGTGTAGTATGTTTTAGGTAGTTCAATATTTGTGGAATGGATGCATGAATCCAAAGAAAGACAGCTCGAATAGGGAAACCCTCTGCTATCTCTTCTCCCAATAATGGAGGCACAACTGTCATATCTCTGGTGTCTCCAGGGCTTTCCATGCCTCTCATTTGCAGCCAAAGCTGTAGACTGGGATTTCCTAACTACTCTTTATGCTGGAGACATGCACGTGAAATGCTCCATGTCCCCCTCCCACCACTGAGATTCAAGTTGACACCCCTCACCCAGGCCCAACCAACATCCCCTCTTTTTTGCTCTTTTGGGCACTCGCTGCATCTGATCTTGCGATGTCAGCAAGGGTCAGAAAGCCCCATGGAAAGAAAGAAAGGCCCCCCCGTGTCAAATCTGCGCCCCAAAACAGACGCCAAGCCCATCAGAAAATCCCAAGGCCACAGATCTTCTCATCAAATTTGTCTCAGAGGTGTCTCTTATGGAAGAATTCTGAGCTGACCATAGGGTCATGGAGCCTCACCAGGTCTAGAAGGAGGGAGTCACAAGTTGGGCCTGCATGTATTGAGGTCAACACTCACACCCGTGCTTATGATAGAAGTAGACTCGGCCACTTCTGACTTCACCAATCCGTATTACTCTTCTTTGTACTTTGGTGGGCTGAGCACAGTAAGGAGCTTTTGGGAACCCAGCCATGGCTCTGGCTACTGCTCTGATATCCCGGTTGGGTTTGGGAATGAAGGATGGTTGCTCTAGGCACTTTTGACCCCCACCCTTCTCAGAGGTATGGCCAGTTGAATTGATGTAGATGTTTCTTCTTTATTCCCTGAATCTTCTTGAATCTGAATTCTTCATTTGGATATTCTAGGACCTCTCTCCTCAGGCTGGGATCCAGGGACCAGCAGCACTGGTAGCACCTGGAACCTTGATGGAAATGTAGACTCTTGGGCCTCAACCCAGACCTCCTGACTCAGACTCATCATTTTAACACGATCCTTAGGTGATCTGGGTGCACAGTGAAGTTTGGGAAGCACCATGACTGACCTGGATCTCAGAGAAATCAAATATAATGCATGTGAGTTCTTGGGCCCATTACAAAAGGGATTGTCATCCCTGAGATCTGGTTTGGCCCCATCTTTCTGTCAGTAAGTGAGATCTCTTTGGTTCCTTCTCAGGAGATAAGCCTTCCCAGCTTCTAGTTGAGGTCTTAAAGAGAAGTACTTAGTACCAAAGGACATGAAAAATAAACTTGAAAGAAAAATGTGTTCATTTCGAGGAGAAAACCCAGTGCAAAGTGTTGCATTTATACTTGGTATATTTTCAATCTCAGAGGAATTCACAGTTTAAATAATTCTGTTAAAACATTTTTTGTTAATTGACTGCTGAATTAATGTCTACCACTGGGACATGGAAACAACACTGATTTGCTCAACCTTGGTAATGTGAATTTATCATATTATTTCAGGAAGAAAATGCACGTTTCTTCATGAACGTGTAATTTAAATAGGGAATCTGCAGAGTTTTATAACTGTTTAACGGTTTAAGCAAGGATAATGAGATAAACTTAACAGATTCTTAGTGTGAATTCCCTTGGATTCACTTGTCGGAAAAGACAGGCAGAGGAGAGTTAAAACATATAGAAACAGTATGCTTCAAAAGCATTGATGATATGTCTTTTCATTTCTGTAGAGTTGTATGTGACTGTTGACAGTGTGTACTGCCCTGGTGGCACAGTGGCTAAAAGCTCACTTGCTAACCAAAAGATTAGTGGTTCAAATCCACCAGCTGCTCCTTAGAAACCCAATGGGCAGCTCTACTCTGTTCTATAGGGTTGCTATGAGTCGGAATCAACTTGCTGGCAGTGAGTTCGGGTTTTTTGTTTTTTTGGTATGTTCCCGTTTATATATGAGTTAAAAATTAGAAGAACCAAAAAGATAGTGTTACTGCGATGTCTACTGACTTATGGGAAACAAGATAAATTGTCAAGTGAAGAATGGTGCAGAGAAACATGTGGGTAGAGTGTGACCTAATCTCCAGAAGAGCAAACAAACCATAAAGCTACGTGTGTACCTGTGACTATGCATATGTGTTCCAGCAAACAGGAATGTGTGAAGAGGTACACATGTGTCTTTGAACACGGACACCTTGGAGAAGCAGGTAAAATTTACACATGTGGGGATGGCTCTTATTATAATTCTTATAAAGATCTGTGTTGTTAAATGTGTTATAATAAGAATACAAAAGTTTTCAAAGTAAAAAAAAAATCATAGAAATATATATATGTATATATTTAAAACAGTTTTATTGGCTGTTATTTTATATAGGCAAAACACTGTCATCAATACTGGATTCAGAGACTTTCACCACTGGGTGAAGAGCAAACTCAGAGATGGAACAAAAGTCTCAGCAAATTTCTTGCTTGTTCTTGGAGCTAATGACCTCTTCTGGTCTCTATACCTGGAAATGGCCAAAAAGAGTTCTGTCAGGATTAATGTAGTCATTGTTCAAACATCTACTGCATGTACATGTCTTCGGGGTAAGGAAGAATGCTGGACACCATGTGCAATTCATTAAGTAACAAGTGGACCATTAGACAGTTTTTTCTCTGATGTCCCACTACCCCGTTCCTCCCCTTGTTGATCTACTGGAAAACCCACGGTATACATTGTAGGCCATTTTTCAGGACTCAACATAGAGGAAGTTAACTGGAAAGATACATCTTTTAAAGATAAAGAAGATTTTGTCCACAAGGTCTTTAGACAGGTGGACCTCCCAGGCAGCCTCTGCATAGGATGGGAATGCAAGACCCCTCTCACTCAGTATCTCTGAGCATTTCAGTCTTTCTGTTTCTTTATCAGGAGACTGCAGAATTTACCCACTTCAGAACGCTTGCTGCCATCAACCCCAACCAGTCCCATATAGGACCCCTCACTTCCACTCTGAGAAATAAAAGTAGGACAGCCTGCAGGTGGAGGTGCCTGACCTGGAGGCCCTGTCTATCCTTCCTTACCCCTGAGGGCTTCCCTGTGCCAACTGGGGTTTCATTTCCCAGGGTGGACATACTTCTGGCACCTCCAGGGCTTCCCAGGCCCTGGAGCTTGATATTAAGGATGGGACTTGGGCTTTTCTGGGCCTGCAGAGCCTGGGCCTCAAGCTGCCCCTTCCTACCCTCAACCTTTGGTTATCTGTACTCTGGCTGTCTTTACCAGGTTTAGGAGGCCTTGCCTTCTCTTTTGCTCCTTTCATCTCAGTCAGGCTTTTCTCTTCCAGTTCTCTGATCTCAGGGCAGTTCAGGCTAGACCACAGAAAAGAGAAAGATGAAACAAGTGTCATTGATTATGTGTGGAGGCTGCTGGGAAAGGAATTGACTGTCATTGGTTTAGGGCTTTATGCCCACTGCTCACCTGCAGGCAGGTTTCCCCACAGCCTACTGTCTCATTGGCTCCTTCTGTCACAAAGAACGTGGTGATGCCCCCTTCACCATCACACTTCCCTTAGAGCTGTCATTACAGAGGCTCCCTCTCAGTCTCCCAAGTCCCACTGAAATCCCATTTCACTTTCCCTACTAATGCTGTGCTCATCCTCAAGGCCTCAAGAGCTCACCATCCAGATGAGGCCTGTCGTTTCCTCTCCAAGAGAGCCTCTGAGCAGACCTGGTGTCTATGATCAGCTGTCCTGATGCTTCTTCCATCCAGTTCCCCCTCCGGCTGGAGCTCTCCATGCAGTTAAGGGGATGGAGTGGGGTGGGGAGGAAGGCACATGTGAGGATTTTACAGGTGTAGTGGGTGAAAGGAGCCTGAAAGGATGTCTTTCCAGAAGGGCCCACACTTTAAGGCCATGCCTGTACCCTCTGTAGCCAGGTCTCCCACATCTGCAGCAGCACCAGTAGGTGCTGTAGCCTCTCCAGCCCCTGTCTCTGCTCCTCTAGATGCTCCTGAAGGTGCCCGGCTCTTCTTGCCAGGACTCCAGGATGCTGACCGAGGCTTAGGTATTGTGTAGACTGGAAGCAGAGCCGATGGGGCTGTCTTTGAGAACTTGGCCTCAAGACTGGGGGCATCTTGCCTACGGAGGCAGGGGATGTTTTGGTCTGCCAGACCACGGCTACCCCCTTAACTGTACACACTTGGGTGAAGTACACATGCTTGACTCATGGCTTCTCTGGAGTAGCTTGATGAGTGAGATATCTGTTCAGAGGAAGCTGAGAAAGAAGACCTCTCTGATTCTTAAGGAGTCTTCCTGGACCTGAAGCTTACGTTTTTTGCTTCCGATATTCTGGCTTGAGTGGCACTTTCCTCTTGGGTTGAGACTTCTGATAATAAAGAGTTAACTTACATGAACCCTCTGGGCACTGAGTCCTCAACTGTGACCCAAGACCCTGGTTTCAGGTGTCCCTGGGAGCCTCTCCATCATCACTGTCCTCCACCTCTGCAGGACCTGTGGGTTCTTCCTTTTTCCCTGGGGACCTTCCATCTTTGGGGAACATCACTGTGGGAGACCAAGTCTCCTCTGGGAAATCTTTTGTGATATTAGCACTTCATAACAGAAGTCTATAGTCTTTCAAAGGACTATAATACACTGATAATTTCTATTGCAAAGAGAGGGTCTCCACATTAATTTTTTTGGCATTTGTTGAATGCCAAATGAAATTGTTCCTTTGGAACTTGAAAATGACCTCATTTGCCTGATCTTTCATAATCACACATGACTTCTCTGAGAGACATTTTCTATGAAAGTGATTTTCATAACAGATTTAGAGTGTAAACAGTGAAACAGGAGAAATTGTCATCACTTTTTAAACTTTTTTCAGCCTTCTTTTAAGGGAAGGGTATTTATAGGAGGAAGCATACTTAGAAAAATTTGTATTTTATATGCATATAAAGCTTCTCCTTGTATCCTTAACCAACCCAGGGTAGAAGGTTAAAATTGCCCTTTTCTGAACAGAAGGCCCTTACCATGCTGCTATGAGAAGCACTCCTTCAGGGTGACACAGAAACAGATGTCCATTTCTGAGAGTTTTGATGCCACAAACCTCAGGTGGGCAACATACAAGAACCTCACCTGAGTGTGTCTGGGTGTGCTGTAATGTCAGCCTAACAGTCTGTGCACATTTCTGAATATGAAGGAAGGATTGGTGAGTTAACGAAGAAATGAATGGAAGCAGTTTGGGAGGGGAGTGAAAGCTCCAGGGACAGACAGAAGATGGGATGGGGGACTTGTCAAGAGGGTGTCAGAAAACCAGGAAGGAGCAGGAAGCACGGCCAGGGGAGGGCAGCATAGGCTAGGGGGCAGCAGAGATAATGGTAGTGGGGAGAGCAACAAAACTGGCCTGTGATACAGTGGGAAATTAGTAATCCTAGATGAAGCTCAGGTTAAGTCAAGTAGGAATGTAAAAAATTCTATCCTGTAGCTATCTTTGCTGTGAGGGATTTAGGTCCTTGGGGAGAGGTGGGGAGGAGACATAGGAGGAAAAGGCGCGTTCCTGGGTCTAGGGAAGGAGTCTGAAAGACCTTCTTCTGCCCTAACAGGCTGGGGCTGCATGGTTCACAATGATGTGGGCCCTGTGCTTCTTCACACCACCCACTCCTAGAACCTCCTGAAAATTTTCTTAGTTCTTCACATAGTATGTTCATTCCATCTCATTAGAAAATATAATAATGCAATACACTTTTCCCTCACCACCCTTTCCTCAGTCCTACATTCTCTGTCCCAGTTGTACACTGGCTTCCTTCCTTTCCATCAGGTTTAAAGGCCAGAACAATTGAGTATTATTTCTGCACTTATTCCAGAAATTTCTCAGAATCCTAAGTTTGATCATTGATTTATTCCTGCATTTCCCATTGACATTACAAACTTTGGTGAATTATCTACTAAATGACAGGAAATGCTTTCTTAGGTCAATCCTCCTTATGACCCTATCTGTTCACCTCAAATCCTTCATCTTCTCCTGTCATAGCTCTGATTTCTGTGGAAATCAGATCCCCTAGTTCCCTAGCTCTCACCCATCTGGGAGATTTTTCCTCTCACCCTTATTTAGAGTCTTAGAGAAAGGCCTCTTCTTTGTTTATCACTGATTCATCCTGTCTGGGTGAAGACATCCAAAAATAATGGTACTCTGAAGGATCTCTATCCCTCCTCCCAGTTACTGATGATATCTGAATCTTTCATGACTTGGAGACTCTGATGTAGTCCTGAATTTCCTGGATTTGCTATCTAAAAACACTCTCCTGCAGGAGACCTCAGATCGGCACCCTCTCCAAAGAGCAGTTGACATCTGAGCGAGCACCAAGACTTCCATAGCCCTTGTGTGACATCATTGTTGACACTGCTCGGTTCTATGGGCCCAGTTTGAAGCAAAGCTGGGCAGCAAGGAAAATATGGCAACTGTTGAAGTAGGGGCTTGGGGGCTGGGAGGAGGGAGATTATATATTAAAAATAAATTAAAACTTCTCTCTGCACTCAAAGAAGTTACCATCCCTTGGGAGGGAGAGAGAGCATACAGGGAATGAAAATAGTGTGATAGGCAGTTGCTTCCACCAAATCCTCTCATTTAACTCAATTTGAATCGTCTCTCCAGCCCTGGTCATACAACATCCACTCTGCACCCTTTTCAGGTCTCCTTAGCCTCTGAGGCTTCACACAGGCTCTTCACTCTGACTAGAAGATGTTGTCCCCCTTCCCATCTCCTGGCCTACTCTTCCTGGTGAAGTATGTGGTGAAGAGAACTGACCCTGTTGGAACAGGTTAGGCTTATGGCCTCACCAAAAAGCCCTAAGACTCAGGACTTTTATGCAGCCAGAATAGGAGGTTTAGGAGTTGACTTGGGAAAGCCCATGACCTCTGCTTCTTCCAGACTCTATTTTTGTTTTGGATGCCATTTAGAAAAAGATCCTGGAAATGGGGAGATCTATTATGGAAGAAATTAGGAAAGTTGGGGAGGTGACGAGAGAGGTGCTGACTTCTCGGTAGAAAATAGAAATTACAACACGAAGATGCTAGGGGCTCGTTTTGTGTGACTCCAACTGTATAGGAGGGAGGACTGGTTGGAAAACAGAACAAAAGACGATCTGTGCCTGTTGACAAATGCACCAGTGGCTTCACTCTGTCTCCTCAGAATGTTCTCATCAAGCCATCCCTCACCTTGTACTGAAGCCTCTGGAGAATTCTTGGGGTTTCCTGGATTCTGGGCCTTTGTCATCCCTTAACTATCCAACCATATTCCCAACTTGGTTCAGGCATCACTTCCTAGTTGAGATCTTCCCTGACCCTTTTCCTGGTAAATTTGTCCACTTCTTGCTCTGTACACCTTTGTATTTAAGATACCCTTTACCACCACATAAAACACAATTACATTTACTTGCCACAGATGATTTTAGGAAGGTCTACACATTCTCCCTCTCTCTGTGTCCATGCCTTCTGTGAGACTCTGGAGCGCCTTTCCTCAGCAGCAGGAGTCTTTCTGCACCCTCAGTTGAGGCTGACCTTACGGTTGCTTTGGCCATTAAGATAGTAGTGAACCAGATACAAGGTGAGAGTTGAAAGGACTTTGCATTCAGACTTGCCCTTTTGTTGCTCTTAAAGCCTGAGAACCCATGGGAACGGACCCAGACCAGCCTGCTGGATGGTGGGAGACCATTGGAGAGAGGATCCAGCAGTTTCACTGAGTTGATTTTAGATGAAATGGCTCCTAGCTGACCTGGAAGCGAATTGTAGACACATGAGGAAGGCCTGCTGCGAGTCACTGTGCTTGGCCCAGATAGGAAGATCCCCAAATTGACCACCAGAATAACTCTGAGCTTAGTAAGTGGTTGTTCTTTTAAGTGCTACATTTTGGGGTCATTTGTTACACAGCAATACACAACTAATACAACGGTTAACTTGGCTCTTTCTCTGATCAGGCAATGAGGGACCTTCTCTGAGTTATCTTATCATCAAGAGTACATGGCATAGGGTCTGACATGTAGTCAGTATACAGTGAATCTTTGTTGACTTAATGGATAAATGAATAATATGAGTCATAAGTGTGAATCTGCATAAAATCCTGTGTGAAAAAAAGCATGATATTTCTTTAAATAAACTGAATTCCAGCTCAGAGCAGCCTGCTTACCAAATTGGGGGGCGGGGGGGGGGGACGGGGTGGTGGATTTTCACCTTACTTATTTTTAGGTTTCCTCCTCATCCGGATATGCAATAATTCCTGGGGTCTAATGAAGGACCAAGGTTTGGAGACAGGCTTCAAAACACCCATTGCCCCAGCCTACGTGGGTGATTTCTCTAGAAGTATTGGCTCTGCTCCTTCCATTCCTAGCTGGAGCAGGAGAACCTTGGCAGGGCTGCGAACACCATGATGGGGTTTGTGTACCTATGTGCCTGCATTATCCTTTGAGGTGCTGCCGTCTACCCCAGGGCACTGTCAAGAAGCAGGGCCAACCCCTTTCCTATTTCTAGGACTCTGCTATCCGACTCTCACTCCTCCCCTGGGTTTCAATTCACGCAGTGTGATTACTCCAGTGAGCTGAGGCTTTTACAACAGGCTCTTCAGGGTCTCAAAGTTTCAGAGGTTCAACCCTGTGAGTCCAACTACCTCCTTGAAATAAGATAGAGAAGGAAGAAAAATATAGGAAAATTTTATTTTGAATTTAATGTTTCAATAAATTTTCTTGCCATGTGTTTTGAAAGCGTCCTGCCTAAAAATTCCCCCTGTTCTCTTACAATTTGCAAGACAGTGAAAAGGGAATGTTTGATTGTGTCATAATCTGCAGAAGATGTCAAGCACACATGGGGTCCATTCCTCCCGATGCTCACACTAGAGCACCCCACCCACTTGGAAATTTCTGCAAGTATTTCGGAGTCCCTCACACATCCACAATGAACAGCTTTCAAATTCTCCTAAGCAGGAATTATTACTGTCACAGCCTGTGACCCAATAAGCAAGGTTATGCATGGGTCCAGTTGTGCCTTCCCACTAATCTACAGCGCACAATTTCACCTGTCAACCACCACATCAAAGACGTAGTGAAACCCATGTGAAATTGCTCGCCGTACATTGTTGCTGTTGTGTTGTTGTTGTTAGGTGGGTCTAATCAGTTCCAGCTCATACTGACCTTATGGACCACAGATGGAAACACTGCCCAGTCCTGCGCCATCCTCACAGTTGTCACCATGTTGGAGACCACTGTTGCAGTCACTGTGTTAATCCATCTCATTGAGGAACTTCCTCTTTTTTGCTGAGCTTCTACTTTATCAAGCACGATGTCTTTGTCCAGGGACTGGTTCCTCCTGATAACATGTCCAAAGTACGTGAGACAGAGCCTCATCATCCTCGCTTCTAAGGAGCACTGTGGTCATACTTCTTCCAAAACAGATTTGTTTCTACTTCTGGTAGCCCATGGTATATTCAATATTTTTTTGCCAACACCATAATTCGAAGGTGTCAATACTTCTTCGGCCTTCCTTATTTATTGTCCCAGCTTTTGCATGCATGTAAAAAAAAAATGCATATAAGGTGATGGAAAATACCATGGCTTGGGTCAGGCCCACCTTAGACCTCAGAGTGTCATATTTGCTTTTGAACACTTTAAAGAACTCTTTTGCAGCCAATCTGCCCAATACAATAAGACATTTGATTTTTTTGACAGCTGCTTTCCTGGGTGTTGATTGTGGATCCAAGCAAAATGAAATCCTCTACAACTTCAGTCTTTTCTCTGTTTATCATGATGCTGCTTATTGGTTCACTTTTGATGATTTTTGTTTTCTCTATTTTCACCACACTTATTCAATCTGTACGCTGACCAAGTAACCTGAGAAGCCAGACTGTATAGAAGAATTTGGCATCAGGATTAGAGGAAGACTCATTAACAATCTATGATATGCAGATGACAAGACGATGCTTACTGAAAGTGAAGAGGACTTGAAGCACTTAGTGATAAAGATCAAAAACCACAGCCTTCATTATAGATTACACCTCAACATAAAGAGAACAGAAATGCTCACAACCAGGCCAGTAAGAAATGTCATGATAAAAGGAGAAAATATTGAGCTTGTCAAGGATTTCATTTTACTTGGAGAGACAATCAAAGCAGCATTCAAGAAATCAAATGACGTGTTACTTTAGGCAAATCTGCTGCAAAAGCTTTCCTTAAAGTGTTAAAAAGCAAAGATGTCACTTTAAGGACCACGGAGTGCCTGATCCAAGCCATGGTGTTTTCAACAGCCTTATATGTGTGTGAAAGCTGGACAAGGAGTAAGGAAGACCAAAGAAGAGTTGGTGCCTTTGAATAATGGTTTTAGTGAAGAATATTTAATGTACCGTGGACTGCCAAAAGGAGAAAAAAATCTGTCTTGGAAGAAGTACAGCAAGAATGTCCTACTGAGCAGTTACATCTCTCTTATAGGGTTGCTGTAAGTTGGAATCAACTCAATAACACTGGGTTTCATTTGGTTTAAGTGGCGTTCAAGGCAAAAATGTTTTATATAAATATCACAAAATACATTTCCTAAATCTAAATTGATAATTTATATTTAGGAAATGTATAAATTTTGTTGCATTTTTTATTTTATAAGAAAATAAAATTTATAACTCTTCAGGGTTATACTTTATCTATATTAATGGGGTGCCAATTATACTTTCTGAGCATTCTTTTTAGTTCATATGATTTTTCAGTTGAGTCTAATAGTGTTTCAGGTTGATATATCATACGTAAATACCATTCATTTTTGCTAGCTTTTCAAAGGTAAGATATTTTTAGTTCCAGTGTTGATATCAGATCTACGATTTCCAAGAAAAATGTTGAGTATTGGATCCTTAATGTTTGATTCTAACATTGATGGAAAACATTAACAGTGTTTTATTTTCCATTTAAAATATGTATGCATTTTATCATATTACAGATTTTTTTTCTGCCTCTTCTAGACTATTAAAAAAAATTAGTATGTTTGTATTTAGTGTTCTATGGGAATTTGTATTATTTTTTACTCAAAATGTTTCTCCTCCACTGATGTGATGTCAGGGTTTTTCTCTAATCTGGAGTATTCATGGACTTCTCTCTTTCTCTAACATCTTATATACAACACTTTCTGTTGGTTGTATCTTCAGAATAGATTCCATATCTGCCCACTTCTAAATTACTCCCTTGCCAACACCCTGGGCCTGGCTGCCATTACAGCTTGCTCAGACACTGTAAGGGCCTCCTAACTGCTCTCCCAACCTTCAATTTTTCCCTCTAGAGTCTAATCAGACAACAACCAGGTGGAAGTTCTCAAAACATTACTCAGGGGACATGTCTCTCTGATCAAATCTTTTCAAAGATTTTAAATAAATCCAAGTCCTTTAGGCTGCCATGATAGTCTTTTGGACATATCTCTCACCTCACTACAGGGCACCCCTCTCTCCCTTGATTTCTGTTGTGCATCCTCCTTGTTTTGTTTCATTGCCTCCAGGCCTTTGGACTGGGGTTGGTTCTCTCTCCTAGTATTTTTTTTTTTTTGCATATTTTCCTGTTGGTTGTCTCTCCCCTTTCATTCAGATCTCTGCTCAGATATCACTCTTAAGAAAGGACTTTGCTGACCAACTAATTTAACCTATAAATTAACATTCTACTTCAATGCCTTGCTCATTTTGTAAGCATTAGCATTACTTTGAATTTTACTGTATCTCTATTTGTATATGCATTTTTTGTGTATTTCTACATTGGAATGTAAGTTTCTGATGGGCAGAGAATTTGTCTGATGGTTTACTTCCATTTCTATGGGACCTGAAACAGCAGTTGACAAACAATATGCACTTACTTAATATTTTTTAATGAATGGATGATTGTACTGGTCCTATTGTAGGACCATCTTAGGAATTTTGTGATTACAAATATATGTTTAAAATACAGTATCTTTTTATTTACTGATAGCACACATTTTCTGGGATTTTATTTATGATATTAAATAATATGCATAAGTGAGACTTGTCCAACTTTATATTTTTGTTCTCTTTGTTATCAAATGTTTCAGTGATAATGCCATAAATATTCATGATATATTGATAACAATTAAGTAGCAACTACAATATACCAAGCAGTGTTCTACACATTTTGTTTATAATAAGTCACTTAACTTTCACAGGGAGTCCCTAGTTGCACAAATTATTAAGCTCTTTGCTGTTAACCAAAATATTTGTGGTTTCAATCTGCCCAGAGGCACCTCAGAAGAAAGACCTAGTGATCTACCTCCAAAAGGTCACAGCAATTGAAAGCCCTACAGAGTACAGTTCTGCTCTGACAGACATGGGTTTGCCATGAGATGAAATTAGTTGGATGGCAACTAGTTAATCCTCACAACGTCAAGACCTATTACTTCTATTGAATCTGTTACTGTTATTACTGCCATTGTACAGATGACAAAGTTGAGGCTCAGAGAGATTAAGTAACTTGTTCTTGGTCATGCAACTAGAATTTGTATGATTATTATTAATCACAGGGTTTTGTTCTATTTTATATTCTCCATTGTCTAAACAGAAGCATAGCAAAAGGGGGGCAGAGGAGGGCACATGCACCAGGGTCCAAGTCCAAGGGTGCAGCAGACAAGGTACAGAATGCTTTTAGGCGCCACAAATATGAAAGCCAGACAAGAGGGGGAGACATTTCTGCTGACTCATCAACATCTATTCGTCTTGAAATTTGGGATAGGGAAAGGCTGAACTTAGGGATTGGCCCTGGAAACTCCTTACCCTCACTATGCCCTGTGTCTGAAATTTATTACAAAGTATAAGAATTGCAAGTTTCTTGCTATTTTGATAAAAGTAACATAAAAATTATATGACAGTGATTTGCTTTGGATTTTAATGGTTCAGTAGCTTTCTAGTTTAGGTATTTTCTATTCAGTATTTTTTTGGTATTTTATTGATTATATTTTGTTAATGTATATCTTTGAACAGACTTACACGTGTGTATATGAACACACACATGCATGCACACACTCCTACTCTCATGAACACACATATCCACTCAAGGATTTCATGGATAAAATTATAATATTGACATGAAAGTAGACCTCAATAATTCTTGAGATATAGAAAGTTAATGGTTAAGAAGACCAAATTCCACCAATACTGTTTATATATTCTATGCAAATCTAATAAAAATCACAACAAAATTTGTAAAGAAAATGACAACCTAATTCTAAAACTTATGTAGGTATGTAAAGGCCCAATAGTAGCTAGAGTAGTACTAAAAAATAAGTAACAGCCCCTACCAGATACCTGACATTTTGTAATAAATGAACAGTGCTGTGTCCTTACCTAAATAGACTTCTCATTTGACTAAATCTAGTTTATGTCATTGTTTAATTTCTATCTCTATGCTTACAACTACCAAATTTATATCTCCAAATAGAATCTCTTCCCTGAAATCCATGGTTGAATATCAACTTCCAAGTTAATATCTCCATGAGGTTATATATTAAGTATTCAAAATTGACTTATTTGAAGTTTAAAGGTTGATTAGGCTCTCCAAGATATTTTCCTGCCCAATCTTCATCCTATCAATAAATGATGCCTTTATTCAACCAAAGCTTTAGTAGCATCCCTGACTCCACTGTTCTCTCAAAGAATGCATTATTCAGCATTTGCTCATTGTCTTCAGGATTTTGCTACTTTTGCTATTTTCCATACTTGATGGTTCAAGTCATCATACTTACTCACCTGTACTTTTGTAATATCTATCTAAATGGTCTTACTGTGCCCATCTTTGTACCATGTGCTTTATGGTACATGGAATAATCCATTTAAAGTATGTTAGATTTTATTAAGGTTCTATTCAATTTTACAAAAACCTGAGTTGAATGGAAAGCTCTTAAAAAACTCAAGGCCCAACTCCACCTGGCCTCCATTATTGTATGCTCCTCAATTCCTATTACATCACTGGGCTCTTTCATTGTATTACAGCTATATTTTGCTGAGGTTTCTTCTATTTTAGGGCTTTAGCCAGTTCATTTGCTTTGAGCAGTCTGCTTCTAGAAATGATAGAGAGACTTCATCCCTGAACCAGTTACTATCTTGTCCTTTTACCCTACTTTTTAAATTTTTCTTCAGATAGCAAGGCACCATCTAACTATATATATGTAATTATGTGTATCTATTTCTGTCTATCTACTACTAGAAAAAGAATTGATGCATGCAAACTCCAGCGTTGATGAAGAATGTTGAATATACCATAGACTCCCAATAGAATGAATGTTTACTCATTCAGTCTTAGAAGAAATACAACCAAAATGTACCTTAGAAATTAGGATGGTGTCTTAGTCATCTAATGCTGCTATATCAGAAATACCACAGGAGGATGGCTTTAACAAAGAAAAATTTATTCTCTCACTGTCTAGTAGGCTACAAGTCCAAATTCAGGTCGTCAGCTCCAGTGGAAGGCTTTCTCTCTCTGTCTGCTCTGGAGGAATGTCCTTGTCATCAATCTTCCCTTGGTCTGGGAGCATCTCAGTGCAGGAATCTCAGACCCAAAGGACATGCTCTGCTCCAGCACTCCTTTCTTGGTGGTATGAGGCTCCCATGTCTCTCTTCTCACTTTGCTCTTTTGTATCTCAAAAGAGATTCACTTAAGACACTACCTGATCTTATACATTTCATCAACATAACTTCTGCTAATCCATCTTATTACATCATAGTGATAGGGTGTACAACACTTACGGAAACCACATCAGATCGTAAAATGATAGGCAATCATAGAATCACACAAGGTAATCATGACCTAGGCAAGTTGACAGATATTTTCGGGGGGGGACACAATTCAATCCATGACAGACGGTGAGACTTCAAATTGCTTACTTTGAACATGTCATCAGGAAAAACCAATTGCTAGAAAAAGGTACCATGTTTGGTAAAGTAGAGAGCCAACCAAAATGGGGGAAACCCTCAGTGAGACGGATTAACCCAATAGCTGCAACAACGGACTCAAAATACCAAAGATCATGAAGATGTTACAGGACATGGCAATCTTTCATTTTATTATGCATAAAGTCACCGTAACTCGGAACCAACTTGATGGCAGCTAACAACAACTAGAATGCATATACTTTGAATCCTGCTTTGGTATCTGAAAAAAATATTTGTGTCCAGAAAGTATTTCTTGGATGAGTGAATGCAACTTGTGTAGATTAGATTATTAGTCACCAAATATTGACATTATTCCCCTGCTTGTCCCCACACACATAGATCTACACTGTCTCCGTGGGAGGAGTATATTTCCTGACCCACTGACACTAGTCTTGGCCATGGTACTTGGTTAATGGAATGTGGATATGAGTGTGAGTGTGGTGTTTCCCAGCCTAGTCTGTAAGAGACTTCTCCTCTGAAAGCTTGAAGTTCTACCATGAGATGAACATGCCTCAAGTGTCTGCTGCCCCTTCAACTTGTCCAAGGAAATTAAGAGATGCATGGAAACAACCTGAACTCAAAACCTAGCTGATCTGTAGAGTTGCATGAAATAATTTTTATTACATGTCACTAAGATTTTGTGGTTGTCTTTTATGCATCATTATTGTAGTAAAATTCTGACTAATATCCCAACCCAGTGCCTTCGAGTCGATTCCATGACTAATATAGGAACGTGATATGGAAGCCAAATACAGACCTAATGGTATATGAAATATATGATTAATTCACTATACCTAGAAACAAGGGAAAGGGTTATCCTTGGTGCATCCTGAGTAGCGGGGTATTTCTCATCTCTTTCACGTCAGGATTTGCCATATGACTTGCTGGGCAAATGGAATATGAGTGAAGTGAAAGATTCCACATTCAAACAGAAGAATTAAGTGCCATTTACCTGGTTCCATCCATATTCCTATGCATTTGCCATGATAGTGACTAACATAAGAGCTGCTAACCAGAAATGAAATAGGAAAGATGATAATTCAGAGCAGATTTGCACTTGACTCACACCCAAGAGGTATTATAAATGAGAAATATCCCCACATTTTAAGTCAATGAAATTTGTGGATTGTCAATCAACTAGGATAGAGTTCAAGCCCAGTTCTAAGGATATAACCTAACCATTTCACCAATAACAGTAACCCCATTTGTCGTGATTATTTCTGGAGCATGATTTAAACCAGATGTTGTCTAATTAGGTCAATTGTTTATTTATTCTAGAAGGGGTTCATGCACCTGTAATTATTACACAAGTTTGAACTCAGGTTTTTTTTTTTTTTTAACCCAGTTAACACAAATTTTAACTGATTTAGTGATAATGCAAAAAAAGGGCTGCTGCTGATGATAATGGTGATGATATACACCCGTCCCAACCCATATGTATTTTATATAATTAATACTGACAGAAGCTTGGGTGAAACTTTGACTTGCTCTACAAGCATGACTAGAAACCAGTGAGATATCACAGGTGTCTCCTATGAACAATAGGCATATTGGTTTTGACAGACCCTAAACCAAAGATGTCCCTATAATAGCTGACTTGAATATCATATTTTTAATACCATTAGGTGACCATTTATATATATATATATATTTATTAACTTTTATTGAGCTTCAAGTGAACGTTTACAAGTCAGTCTGTCACATATAAGTTTACATACATCTTACTCCGTACTCCCACTTGCTCTCCCCCTAATGAGTCAGTCCTTCCAGTCTCTCCTTTCGTGACAATTTTGCCAGCTTCCCACTCTCTCTGTCCTCCCATCTCCCCTCCAGACATGAGATGCCAACACAATCTCAAGTGTCCACCTGATATAATTAGCTCACTCTTCATCAGCATCTCTCCCCCCCGCACTGTCCAGTCCCTTTCATGTCTGATGAGTTGTCTTCGGGGATGGTTCCTGTCCTGTGCCAACAGAAGGTCTGGGGACCATGGCCGCCAGGATTCCTCTAGTCTCAGTCAGACCATTAAGTATGGTCTTTTTATGAGAATTTGGGGTCTGCATCCCACTGATCTCCTGCTCCCTCAGGGGTTCTCTGTTGTGCTCCCTGTCAGGGAAGTCATCGATTGTGGCCAGGCACCAACTAGTTCTTCTGGTCTCAGGATGATGTAGGTCTCTAGCTCATGTGGCCCTTTCTGTCTCTTGGGCTCTTAGTTGTTGTGTGACCTTGGTGTTCTTCATTCTCCTTTGCTCCAGGTGGGTTGAGACCAATTGCTGCATCTTAGATGGCCGCTTGTTAGCATTTAAGACCCCAGACGCCACATTTCAAAGTGGGATGCAGAATGTTTTCATAATAGAATTATTTTGCCAATTGACTTAGAAGTCCCCTTAAACCATGGTCCCCAAAACCCCGCCCTTGCTCCGCTGACCTTTGAAGCATTCATTTTATCCTGGAAACTTCTCTGCTTTTGGTCCAGTCCAATTGAGCTGACCTTCCATGTATTGAGTGTTGTCATTCCCTTCACCTAAAGCAGTTCTTACCTACTAATTAATCAGTAAAAAACCCTCTCCCTCCCTCCCTCCCTCCCCCCCGTGAAATATTTCATAGCTTGGAGGAATCTGGAGGGCATTACGTTGAGTGAAATTAGTCAGTTGCAAAAGGACAAATATTGTATGAGACCACTATTATAAGAACTCAAGAAATAGTTTAAACAGAGAAGAAAATATTCTTTGATGGTTATGAGGGTGGGGAGAAAGGGAGGGAGAAGGATATTCGCAAATTTAGATAGTAGACAAGAACTATTTTAGGTGAAGGGAAAGACAACATACAATAAAGGAGAGGTCAGCATAACTGGACTAAACCAAAAGCAGTTTCCTGAATAAACCAAATGCTCCAAAGGCCAGAGTAGCAGGGGCAGCAGTGGGGGGACCATGTTTTCAGGGGACATCTAGGTCAATTGGCATAATAAAATCTATTAAGAAAACATTCTGCATCCCACTTTGGTGAGTGGCATCTGCAGTCTTAAAAACACTATCAAGCGGCCATCTAAGATGCATCATTTGGTCTCAACCCACCTGGAGCAAAGGAGAATGAAGAACACCAAAGATACAAGGTAATTATGAGTCCAAAAGACAGAAATGGCCACGTAAATCCAAGACTACATCAGCCTGAGACCGGAAGAACTAGATGGTGCCCGTCTACAACCGAAGACTGCCCCGACAGGGAACGAAACAGAGCATCCCTGATGGAGCATGAGAGCAGTGAGATGCAGACCTCAAACTCCCGTAAAAAAATCAGACTTAATGATCTGACTGACACTAGAGGAACCCTGGAGGTCACGGTCCCCAGACCTTCTGTTGGCCCAAGACTGGAATCATTCCCAAAGCCAACTCTTCAGACAGGGATTGGACTGGATTATAGGATAGAAAAAATAGTGGTGAGGAGTGACCTTCTGGTCTCAAGTGGACACATGAGACTATGTGGGCAGCTCCCGTTTGGAGGGGAGATGAGAAGGCAAGAGGGGGACAGAAAGTGGCTGAATGGACACGGGGAATACAGGGTTGAGAGAAGGAGTGTGCTGTCTCATTGGTGGGAGAGGAACTAGGAGTACATAGCAAGCTGTATACAAGTTTTTGTATGAGAGACTGACTTGATTTGTAAAGTTTCACTTAAAGCACACACACAAAAGATGGAAAGAATACACAGAGTCACAGTACCAAAAGAAATGGTCGACTCTCAGTCGTTTCATGAGGTGGCATATGATCAAGAACTGGTAGTAGTGAAGCAAGAAGTCCAAGCTACACTGAAGGCACTGGCGAAAAACAAGGCTCCAGGAACTGACAGAATACCCACTGAGTTGGTTCAACAAACAGATGCAGCACTGCAGATGCTCACTCCACCATGCAAAGAAATTTGGAAGCTAGCTACCTGGCCAACAGACTGCAAGAGATGCACGTTTGTGTCCATTCCAAAGAAAAGCAATCCAACAGAATGTGGAAGTTATCAAATGTAAATCATAGTATTAGTAAATATGGTAAACAAACAAACAAAGAAACTCTATCTATTCTACAGTGAATATGACATTCTATCCCCAGGAGATCTAGTGAGTTTATGATGTTGTTGTTAGGTGCTGTTGGGTCAGTTCCAACTCATAGCGACCCTGTGTACAACAGAACGAAACAGTGCCCAGCCCTGGGCCTTTCTCATTGCTATGTCTGAGCCCACTGTTGCGGCCACCGTCTCAATCTGTCTCATTGAGGATCTTTGTCTTTTTCACTGACCCTCTACTTTACCAAGCATGATGTCTTTTTCCAGGGACTGATTCCTCCTGATAATATGTCCAGAGTACGTGAGACCAAGTCTTGCCACCCACCTTTCTAAGGAGCATTCTGGCTGTACTTCTTCCAAGACAGGTGTGTTCATTCTTCTAGCAGTCCATGGTATATTCATTATTCTTCACCAACAACATAATTCAAGTTTCAGTTCTTTTGCCTTCCTTATTCATTGCCCAGCTTTAGCTGCACATGAGGCGACTGAAAATATCATGGCTTGGTTCAGGCACACCTTAGTCCTCAAAGTGACATCTTCGATTTTTAACACTTTAAAGAGGTCTTTTGTAGCAGATTTGCCCAATAAAATATGTCGTTTGATTTCTTGACGGCTGCTTCCATGGGTGTTGATTGTGGATCCAAGTAAAATGAAATCCTTGATGACTTCAGTATTTTCTCTGTTTATTGTTCCAGTTGTGAGGATTTTTGTTTTCTTTATGTTGAAGTGTAATCCATACTGAAGGCTGAAGTCTTTGATCCTCATCAGTAAGTGCTTCAAGTCCTTTTCACTTTGAGTAAGCAAGGTTGTGTCATCTGCATGTCTAGGCTGTTAATGAGTCTTCCTCTAATCCTGATGCCCCTTCTTCTTCATATAATACAGCTTCTTGGACTGTATGGATTATACGTTTTTTTAAAGACACTGAGTTTTTGGTAATTTACTATGGCAGCCCTAGAAAATGAATACAGAGCCCTTCACCAAGAACAAGTCAAGTTAGCACCAAAAATGCTCCTGTAAGGGTAGCCGCGTAGCATGAGACATGGCAGTTTTAAAAAGTATGAAGTAAAACTCTCAGCTTTGACAGACAAAGAGCTCCTCTAAGACTAAGTTCATTGCTGTTGAGTCGATTCTATCTCATAGCGACCCTAAAGGACAGAGTAGAATTGACCCATAGGGCTTCCAAGGAGTGGCTGGTAGATTCGAACTGCTTGAATAAGTATTGTGAAAAAATACAACCCTGACACACAACTTTTCTGAGCTTAGTATTAAAACAAAACAAAACAAAACAAAGTCGCTATCGAGTGGATTCTCACTCATAGGGACCCTACAGGACAGAATAGAGCTTCCCCACAGGGTTTCCAAGGAGCGACTGGTAGATTCAAACTGCAGACCTTTTGGTAGCACCCAAATGCATAATCATCGCACCACCAGTGGCTTTCAAATCAGCTATAGGCTGATGATCTCCAAATTCTTAGAACCCAGAAAAGTACTCTACCTCAGAGTGGTATCCACAGCTGGGAACTGTTCTCCACACTTGGATGACCTCAGACATGCAAATCTAACATGTCCAGAAAAAATCTTTTGGTCATTTTCTCAAGTTTGTTCCTCCATGGTTTTCCACATGGTAGAGAATGGCTCTGGTGACCATGCGCTCATGGTAGCCTGAATTCTAGAAGTCACCTTTGATTCTCCATCCCCCTCATCCCATACGTCTGATCCACCAGCAATTCTTGGCAGCTCAAGCTCCAAAGTACACCTCAAGCCTGCCCACTGTTCCCACCTGCACTACCACCATCACTCCTCACCCTGACCACTGCAGAAGCATCCTGACCGGTCCTCTGTATTTGCTGTCTTCAAGTTCTCCTGGGCTACAGTTAATTCCTGGGACACATTCTTTCTCAAGACCATTGAACAATAGAAGGAGAAGGGCATTTAGTTGTATGCTACCTCCTCCGCTTGAGCTGCATACCCCTCAGAAATCACTTTTCACTGTCCACTCTATAATGTCTCTATTCCAATTTCCTGTCTTTGGCCACACTGCTTTGATAGCGTGCATGCATGTGTGCTTCAGGGGTCATGTAGACAGCTGCTTGGAGGAATTTTTCTTAGTACAATCATGGTTGTGTGCCATCAAGAGATTCTGACTCATATCAACCCTGTACGACAACTTAGAACTGCCTCACAAGGTTTCCTAGGTTGCAGTCTTTATGGCACAGCCCTGGTGGCACCGTGGTTAAGAGCTCGGCTGCTAACCAAAGGGTGGACAGTTCGAATCTACCAGTTGGTTCTTTGCAGAAAGACATGGCAGTCTGCTTCTGTAAAGACTTATAGTCTTAGAAACCCTGTGGGGCAGTTCTGCTCTGCCCTATAGGGTCACTATGAGTCAGAATTGATTCAACAGCAACTGGTTTGGAATTTTGTTTGGTTAGAATCTTTATGGGAGCCCATCTCCAGATCTTTTCAACCCCTGAGCTGGTGGGTTCCAACGGCCCACCTTTCAGTTAGCCAAGCACTTAACCGTTGCACCTCCAATACTTAACTCTGCACGCGAGAGGGCCCTCTCCTGACGTCTCCCGTCTCCTCACCCCGCACACTTTGGCGTTGTCCTTGCTTCTAGACCCCGCCCTCCCATATGGAGGCCCAACCCCCCCACGCCCGCCCCACACCCAGGCCACTGGGGGGGGCCGGCAGCCATGTTCCTCGCCGTCCAGCCAGTTACTCACGGAAGCGCTGGGACGGGTGGTGAGGGGCCCGGGCCGGATGGCGCGCCTTAGAGAGGATGCTGTTCGTGCTGCTTTCCGTGCCGTGTTTTCTGAAAGGTATGAAACTCCGGCAGCTGGACGGAGGGGCCCGCTCCCAGACTGAACAAGCCCGGCGCCTCGAAGGTGTGGAGGGAAGGCGCCAGGAGGGCGGGTCCCAGTCCCAGCATCCCGTGGGCTCCAGAGGTTGGAGAGTCCGGACGTTGGGTTAGCAGCTTGCATCCCCCCCTCCAGCGTACCCCGTCCCGAGTGATCCCCAGGAGCGGACGCGGCGTTGGGCCGGGTGGACGCAGCCACTCTACGGGCTGCGAGAGGGAGCCTCTGGCCCGGGAGACGCAGCTGGTCTGCGAAATTTGCATCCCCGTGGATTTGCGGGGGGGGGGTTCCAGCCGCGGGATCCAGCTGCGGAGTGCCCTCGGGCCTGGGGGCTTGAAGGGCTTGGGGAGAAAGGCCGTGTCCAGGGCTGCACCCAGGTCCCTACTCTGCCCAGGGCAGGTTTGCGGGCCAAGCTGGGGGATGGGCGCCTGCCCCCCTGCCCCCCACCTGCTCCCTGTGCCAGGGGGGAAACCAAGGCCCAGAGTTCGCCCGGGCGGGTGAGACTCCAGACTGAGGGCGGGGCACTCGCCCCCATTCCTCCTCCCACCCCCACCAGACTCCGTAGGGTGCCAGGGACGGGGAGAGAGGGATCCCCCGCCCAAGGCCATGCTGCCCCTTACTGTTTTGGGCGCTGTGCCTGGGAGGCTGAGGCACCCCGCGCCCTCGCCCGGCCGGTCTACTCTCGGGGCTGGGGCGTCGGCGCGGCCCCACCGGGAAAGGAAGGGGTCCTGGGAATCTGTGGAGCAGCGCGGGGATCCTACTCCTTGTGGATGCAGCGATTCAGTGTCTGTTAACAGTGTGGATGCCGGGTCCCGCTCCCCCTCTGGGTGGCGGGGTGGGGGTAGCAGGAAGGGGTCCTGAGCAACCAGGTCATTTGTTAACTTAAACATTTGTGCAGCGCTGTGTAGCGGTCGCTGTGGACGCGGTCTCTGGTGCTGAGGGGATTTGAGGGTTCCTCACACTGGCGGGATTTGGAGCCTCTACCCTAGTGGCAGTGGGTTCGTGGGTTACCCTGGTGGTGTAGTGGTTAAGTGCTAAGGCTGCTAGCCAAAAGGTTGGCAGTTTGAATCCACCAGGCGCTCCTTGGAAACTCTGTGGGGCAGTTCTACTCTGTCCTATAGGGTCGCTATGAGTCAGAATTGACTCGAGGGCAACGGGTGTGTTTTTTTTTTTTTTAGGTTGGAGGAGATTAGGTGTCTCTCGGGCTGACATTTGAAGGCCTGGAGCTGGCCTTTTATGAGGGTTTATAAGGGTTTTAAGCGCTCCGGCCATGGGCGCCAACCTGATCTTCCAGCCCCTGCGGACGGGCCACCTCCCCCGCCCCCGGGGGATTGGCTGCTCTGGGACCCTGAGCCCAGAGGGCGGTGAGAAGCTGACAAACGTGAGTGATGTCCTGCAGGCTCCAGTCGGCGGGGCAGCCCTGCTCACATGGTCTCAATATGGGCAGTGGGCTTCGTGCCTGGGGTGTGGTTTCCGATTGTTCACTCGTGTCCCCCCACCCCGTGCAGGGCGACAACTCTCCTCTGGGCGGGGACCTAGTAGAGGCCTGCAGGGCATCAGGGTATGGAGGGGCAGAGCTTGGGCGGGGAGGGCGCGGCCCTGCAGGTTCCTGTACATGGCCACGGCAGGGGGGTGCGGGTCGTGAAGGCTGGGCCTGGTCGAGGACCCACTAGGTCGCGCAGAAGGAGTGGGTTAGGATAGTAACAGCATTAATGGGAGTATTGAGAGAGCGCCCTGGGGCGTTGGGTCCCTTGGGAAGAAAAGCTTCTGCTATCGCCACTGGAGCAGTACCCAGGTCAGTCCCGGCTTAGGTCCAGGAGGTTCCCATGCTCCGAGGGTCTGGTGGGCAGAACGGAACTGGCGGTGCGCGCGCCCTCTCGCGGCCTTGCACCGAATCGCTGAAGTTCAGTGTCAGGCGATTCTAAGCCATGGTTTTGGAACTGAATAGTGAAGCAGAGCAAATGATGCAGTGCCTTGATGGGACCGGTGGAGACAACAAGAAGCAAAGCACAGCTGAAACTTCAAAATTCCACTGAGTGTTAGTAGGATTTGGAGGAAGAAAATAGACGGAGAGTCGAGAGGCCCAGAGATGCAGAAGGGTTAGAGGATTAGGGTTAGGGGTTAGGGTTTGGTGTTAGGGGTTCAGGTTGGGGGGTTAGAGGTTTGGGAGTTAGGTTTAGGGGTATAGGTTTTAGGTGGTTGGGGGTTGGGGTTACTAGGCTAGGGCACAAGAGGTTTAGGGTTATGGTTAGGGTTAGGGTGAGGCTGAGGTTGATTTCCCAGTCTTGTGTACTGTCTCTTCCTTCACCAGAGTTACCACATATGTGTCGTTTGGTTGGAAACCCTGATGGCGTAGTGGTTAAGAGCCACCGGTGCTAACCAAAGGCCTGCAGTTCAAATCCACCAGGCGCTCCTTGGAAACTCTATAGGGCAGTTCTAATCTGTCCTGTATGGTCGCTATGAGCTGGAATCGACTCGACGGCAGTGGGTTTGGTTTTTTTGGTTATTGTTTAGTTAGCTTTTCTCTACCCGCTCTTCGTCTCCCTGGTGAACATCAAGGATTGTTCCTGTGCGTAAATGTTTTCATGAGTTTTTATGATAGTGGTCTCTTACTGTATATGTCGTTTTGTGACTGACTTAGTATGATGCGCTCCAGATTCATCCATGGCGTGAGATGTTTCAGAGATTCATCATTGGTCTTTATTGTCGTGTAGTGTTCCACTGTGTGTATGTACCATAGTTTGTTTATCCGTTCCTCTGTGGATGAGCACTTAGGTTGTTTCCATCTTTTTGCTACTGTGAATAATGTTGCAGTGAACACGGGTGTGCATATGTCTATTCCTGTGACTGCTCATGGAAACCCTGGTGGCTAGTGGTTAAGTGCTACTGCTGCTAACAAAAAGGGTTAGGGTTTGGGGTTAGGGATGTTAGGGTTAGGGTTGTTAGAGTTAGGGTCGTTAGGGTTTGGGGTTAGGGGTTGGGGTTTGGGGGTTAGAGTTTAGGGCTGGGTTTTTTGGTTAGGGTTTTTGGGATGGGGGTAGGTGTTAGGTTTAGGGTTTGAGGTTAGAGTTCAGAGTTACAGGTTAGGTGTTAGGGGTTGCAGTTTGGGGTTTAGGGTTTTGGGGGTTTAGGGTTTTGGGGGTTTAGGGTTTTGGGGTTTAGTCATTAGGGTTTGGGTTAGGTTTTAGGGGTTTAGGTTTAGGCTTGGGGTTGGGTTTGTTTGGGATTTGTGGTTTGGGGTTAGAGGGTTGGGGTTAGAGGGTGGGTGTTAGAGGGTTGGGGTTTAGAGTTTGGGGGTTAGAGATTGAGGGAGTCAGGGTGAGGGGTTAGAGGGTGAGGGGGTTAGAGGTTGAGAAGATTATAGAGTGAGGGAGTGAGAAGGTGAGGATGTGAGGGGGTGAAGGTTAGGGTTTAGGGTTAGAGGGTTTAGGCTTAGGGTTCAGAGGCTTAGGGTTGGGGGTTAGGGTTTCGGGGTTCAGAGGTTGGTGTTGGTGTTGTGGTTAGGGTTAGAGGGTTAGGGGTATAGTTTAGAGGTTTAGGGTTACGGGTTAGGGCTAGGGTTTAGGGGTTCAGGTTTAGGGGTTTGGGATGGGTTTGGGGTAAGGTTTTGGGGTTTAGGGTTAGAGGGTTAGGTTTAGGGCTTAGGGCTTAGAGTTTAGGGTTTTAGGACTTAGGGTTTAGGGCTTAGGGTTTAGGGTTTAAGGCTTAGAGTGAGGGTTAGGGCTGGGGGCTGGGGTTAGGGTTTAGTTTTTAGGGTTTAGAGTTAGGGTATTAGGGTTAGAGGGTTAGATGACTTAGGCTTTAAGTTAGGGTTTAGGGGTTAGTGGTTGGGGTTAAGGGTGTTAGTGTTTAGGGTTTTGGCATTTAGGATGTTAGGGTTAAATGTGTTAGGGCTAAGGGTGTTAGGGTTTCACGTTTTAGGGTTTTAAGTGTTATGGTTTAGGGTTTAGGGTTGTGTTAGGGTTAGGCTTAGGCTCATTCTTAGGTTTAGGGCTAGGGATTTGAGGTTTAGTGTTTGGGGTTGGGTTTGAGGGTTGGGGTTATGTTTAGGGCTAGGGTTAGAGGGTTAGAGTTAGAGGGTTAGGGTTTCAGGTTAGCCTTAGAGGGTTAGGGTTCGAGGGTTAGGGCTAGAGTAGTTAGGGTTAGGGTCGTTAAGGTTAGGGTGGTTAGGGTTTAGGGTTAGGTGTTAGGGTTTAGGGCTTACGGTTAGGTTTTGGGTTTGGGCTTTGGGGCTTGAGGTTTGGGTTTAGGGTTTGGGGCTTGGAGTATAGGGTTTAGTGTGTATGGTTTTTGTGTGTAGTGTTTTGGGGTGTAGGTGTTTAGATTGTAGGGTTTAGGGTATATGGTTACAGTTTGGGTTAGGGTTAGAGTTTAGGGCCTTGGTGGTTAGGACCTAAGGGCTTAGGGTCTTAGGGGCTTTGGGGCTCAGGGCTTAGGGGCTAGAGTTAGAGGGCTAAGGCCAGAGGGCCAGAGGGCCCGAGGGCCAGGGTTATGGTTTGATTCCTGGATGGCAATTTTTTTCCTTCAATATTTTGTATAAGTCATCCCATTGCCTTCTTGCCAGCATGATTTCTGCTGAGTAGTCCAAGTTTATTATTATTTACTTTCCTTTGTTGGTGACTTCTTTTATCCCTAGCCTCTCTTAAAATTCTCTTTATATTTGATTTTGGCAAGTTTGATTATTATATGTCTTGGTCACTTTCTTTTGAGATCTACCGTATGTGGAATTCGATGAGCATCTTTCATGATATCAGGGAAGTTTTTTGCCAACAAATCTTCAACAGTTCCCTCTGTATTTTCTGTTAGCCCTCCCTGTTCTGGTACTCCAATCACTCATACTTATTTCTCTTGATAAAGTCCCACATGATTCTTTGGATTTCTTCATTTTTTAAATTCTTTTATCTGGTTTCTCTTCAAATATATTGGTCCCAAGTGTTTTATCTTCAATCTCAGTAATTCTGCCTTCCAGTTCTTCAATTGTGCTCTTCTTACTTTCAGTTGAGTTTTCTAACTCTGTAATTTTATTGTTTATCTTCTGAATTTCTGATTGCAGTCTCTCTATGGTTTCTTGCTGCCTATTAAATTTTTAATTATGTTCTTGAGTAACCTTTTTAATTTCTTCACCTGCTTTATCTGTGTGTTCCATGGCTTGTTCTGCATTTTGCCTCATTTCCTTCCTGATGTCTTTGAGAGTTCTGTATATTAATCTTTTGTATTCTGCATCTGGTAATTCCAGGATTGCACCTTCATCCAGAAGATTCCTTGAGTCTTTGTTCTGAGAGCTTGTTGAAGCAATCATGGGTCAGCTTCTTTTTTTTTTATTTTAATAATTTTTGTTGTGTTTTACGTGAGTTTACAAATCAAGCCAGTCTCTCACATGAAAACTTATACACAACTTCTTACATATTCCCAATTACTTTCCCCCCAATGGGAGAGCCCACTCCCTCCTTCCACTCTTTCTTTTCGTGACCATTTTGCCAGTTTCTAAGCCCCTCTACCCACCCATCTCCCTTCCAGGCAGGAGATGCCAAGATTGTCTCAAGTGTCCACCCAAACGAAGTAGCTCACGCCTCACCAGCATCCCTCTCCAACCCATTGTCTAGTCCAATCCATGTCTGATGAACTGGCTTTGGGGATGGTTCCCATAGTGGGTAAACGGAAGGTGTGGGGGCCATGATCACTAGAGTCCTTCCAGTCTCAGTCAGACCATTAAGTCTGGTCTTTTTATGAGAATTTGGGGTCTGCATCCCACTGTTCTCCTGCTCCCTCAAGGGATCTCTGTTATGTTCCCTGTCAGGGCAGTCATTGGTTGTGGCCCAGCACTATCTAGTTCTTCTGGTCTCAGGATGATGTAGTCTGTAGTTCATGTAGTCATTTCTGTCTCTTGGACTCGTTATTATCTTATGTTCTTGGTGTTCTGCATTCTCCCTTGATCCGGGTGGGTTGAGAATCATTGATGCATCTGAGATGGCCGCTTGTTAGCATTTAAGACCCCAGACGCCACATTTCAAAGTGGGATGCAGAATGTTTTCTTAATAGATTTTATTATGCCAGTTGACTTAGATGTCCCCTGAAAACATGGTTCCCAAACATCTGCCCCTGCTTTGCTGACCTTTGAAGCGTTCAGTTCATATAGGAAACTGCTTTGGTTTAGTCCAGTTGTGCTGACCTCCACTGTGTTGAGTGTTGTCCTTCCATTCACCCATAGTAGCTCTTGTCTATCTCTTGTTGTCCTTCCATTCACCCATAGTAGCTCTTGTCTATCTCTTTAGTAAATACCCCTCTCCTACCCTCCCTCACGCCCCCCCTCATAACAACAAAGGAATATGTTCTTCTCAGTTTAAACTATTTCTCAAGATCTTATAATAGTGGTCTTATACACTATTTGACCTTTTGCAACTAATTTCACTCAGCATAATGCCTTCCAGGTTTCTCCATGTTATGAAGTATTTCACAGATTCGTCACTGTTCTTTATCGAAGTGTAGTATTCCATTGTGTGAATATACTATAATTTATCCATTCATCCATTGATGGGCACCTTGGTTGCTTCCATCTTTTTGCTATTGTAAACAGTGCTGCAATAAACATAGATGTGCATATATCTATTTGTGTAAAGGCTCTTATTTCTCTAGGATATATTCTGAGGAGTGGGATTGCTGGGTTGTATGGTAGTTCTATTTCTAGCTTTTTAAGGAAGCGCCAAATTGATTTCCAAAGTGGTTGTATACCATTTTACATTCCCACCAGCAGTGTATAAGTGTTCCAGTCTCTCCACAGCCTCTCCAACATTTATTATTTTGTGTGTTTTGGATTAATGCCAGCCTCGTTGGAGTGAGATGGAATCTCATTGTAGTTTTGATTTGCGTTTCTCTAATGGCTAATGATCGAGAGCATTTCCTCATATATCTGTTAGCCGCCTGAATGTCTTCTTTAGTGAAGTGCCTGTTCATATCCTTTGCCCATTTTTTAATTGGGTTGTTTGTCTTTTTGTGGTTGAGTTTTAGCAGAGTCGTGTAGATTTTAGAGATCAGGTGCCAGGGGGAGATGTCTTAGCTGAAAACTTATTCCCAGTCTGTAGGTGGTCTTTATACTCTTTTGGTGAAGTCTTTAGATGAGCATAGGTGTTTGATTTTTAGGAGCTCCCAGTTATCTGGTTTCTCTTCGTCATTTTTAGTAATGTTTTGTATTCTGTTTATGCCATGTATTAGGTCTCCTAATGTTGTCCCTATTTTTTCTTCCATGTTCTTTATCGTTTTAGATTTTATGTTTAGGTCTTTGATCCATCTGGAGTTAGTTTTTGTGCATGGTGTGTGGTATGGGTCCTGGTATGGGTCCTGTTCCATTTTTTGCAGATGGATATACAGTTACGCCAGCACCTTTTGTTAAAAAGACTGTCTTTTCCCCAATTAACTGACACTGGGCCTTTGTCAAATATCAGCTGCTCATATGTGGATGGATTTATATCTGGATTCTCAATATTGTTCCATTGGTCTACGTGTCTGTTGTTGTACCAGTATCAGGCTGTTTTGACTACTGTGGCGGTATAATTGGTTCTAATATCAGGCAGAGTGAGTCCTCCCACTTTGTTCTTTTTTAGTAATGCTTTACTTATCCGCGACTTCTTTCCCTTCCATATGAAGTTGGTGATTTGTTTCTCCATCTGTTTAAAAAATGTCATTGGAATTTGGATCGGAAGTGCATTGTATCTATAGATGGCTTTTGATAGAATGGACAATTTTACAATGTTGTCTTCCTATCCACGAGCAAGATATGTTTTTCCAATTACGTAGGTCCCTTTTGTTTTTTTTGCAGTAGTACCTTGTAGTTTTCTTGGTATAGCTCTTTTACATTTTTGGTAAGGTTTATTCCTAAGTATTTTATCTTCTTGGGGGCTGCTGTGAATGGTATTCATTTGATGATTTCCTCTTCAATGTTCTTTTTGTTGATATAGAGGAATCCAACTGATTTTGTGTGTTTGTATTGTAATCTGAAACTTTGCTGAACCCTTCTATTAGTTTTCTTGAGGATTCCTCAGGGTTTTCTGTGTATAAGATAATGTCTTTGGAAATAGAGATAATTTTATTTCTTCCTTACCAATCTGGATGCCCTTTATTTCTTTGTCTAGCCCAGTTGCTCTGGCTAGGACCTCTAGCACAATGCTGAATAAGAGCAGTGATAAAGGGGATCCTTGTCTGTTTCCCGTTCTCAAGGGAAATGCTTTCAGGCTCTCTCCATTTAGGATGATGCTGGGTATTGGCTTTGTATCAATACCCTTTATTATGTTGAGGAATTTTCCTTCTATTCCTATTTTGCTGAGAGTTTTTATCATGAGTGGGTGTTGGACTTTGTCCAATGCCTTTTCTGCATCAATTGATAAAATTACGTGGTTCTTGTCTTTTTTTTATGTGGTGGATTACATCAATTGTTTTTCTAATATTGAACCAACCTTGCATACCTGGTATAAATCCTACTTGGTTATGGTGGATTATTTTTTTGATATGTTGTTGAATTCTATTGGCTCGAAGTTTGTTGAGGATTTTTGCATCTATGTTCATGAGGGATATAGGTCTGTAATTTTCTTTTTTTGTGTTGCCTTTAGCTGGTTTTGGTATCAGGGTTATGCTGGCTTCATAGAAGGAGTTAGGTAGTATTCTGTCCTTTTCTATGCTTTGAAATACCTTCAGTAGTAGTGGTAAGTCTTCCCTGAAAGTTTGGTAGAACTTTGCAGTGAAGTCGTCAGGTCCAGAGCTTTTTTTTGTTGGGAGTGTTTTGATTACCTTTTCAATCTCTTTTTTTGTTATCGGTCTATTTAGTTGTTCTACTTCAGTGTGTGTTAGTTTAGGTAGGCAGTGTGTTTCTAGGAATTCATCCATTTTTTCTAGGTTTTCAAATTTGCTAGAGTACAATTTTTTGTAGTAATTTGATATGATTGTTTTAATTTCAGTTGGATCTGTTGTGATATGGCCCGTCCCATTTCTTATTCGGGTTATTGGTTTCTTTTCCTGTATTTCTTTAGTCAGTCTGGCCAGTGGTTTATCAAATTTGTTAATTTTTTCCAAGAAGCAGTTTTTGGCCTTGTTAACTCTTTCAATTGTTTTTCTATTCTCTAATTCATTTAATTTTGCTGTAGTTTTTATTTTTTGCTTTCTTCTGGTGCCTGACAGTTTCTTTTGTTGCTCTCTTTGTGTTTGTTCAAGTTGTAGGGACGGTTCTTTCATTTTGGCTCTTCTTTAATATGTGTGCCTTTATTGATATAAATTGACCTCTGAGCACTGCTTTCACCATGTCCCAAAGGTTTTCATAGGAAGTGTTTTCAGTCTTGTTGAATTCTGTGAATTTCTTTATTCCCTCCTTAAGGTCTTCCATAACCCAGTCTTTTTTGAGCAGGGTATTGTGCAGTTCCAAGCATTTGATTTCTTTTCCCTGGTTTTTCTGTTATTGATTTTTACTTTTATGGTCTTTCATTCAGAGAAGATGTTTTGTAATATTTCAATGTTTTGGGTTCTGCAAAGGCTTGTTTTATGACCTAATATGTGATCTATCCTAGAGAATGTTTCATGTGCACTAGAAAAGAAATTATAGTTTGCAGCTGTTGGGTGGAGTGTTGTGTATAAGTCTATGAAGTGAAGTTGTTTAATTGTAGCAATTAGATCTTCTGTGTCTCTATTGAGCTTCTAACTGCATTTCCTACCCTTCACCGAGAGTGTTGTGTTGAAGTCTCCTACTATAATTGTGGAGGTGTCTATCTCACTTTTTAATTCTGTTAACGTTTGTTTTATGAATGTTGTGGCCCTGTCATTGGGTGCATAAATATTTAATATGGTTGTATCTTCCTGGTAAATTGTCCCTTTAATCATTATGTAGTGTCCTTCTTTATCCTTTGTGGTGGATTTAACTTTAAAGTCTATTTTATAGGAAATTAATATTGCCTCTCCTGCTCTTTCTTGATTGTTGTTTGCTTGATATATTTTTATCCATCCTTTCAGTTGTAGTTTATTTGTGTCTCTAAGTCTAAGGTGTGTCTCTTTTATGCAGCATACAGACTGATCGTGTTTTTTTATCCAGTCTGCAACTTTCTGTCTCTTTATTGGTGAATTTAGTCCATTTACATTAAGTGTAATTTTAGATAAGTATGAGTTTTTTTTTTATGAGTTTAGTGCTGTCATTTTGATGCCTGTTTTTGACAATTTCATTTTTCCATTTACTTTTTTGCGCTGAGTTTTTCTTTGTAGAATGTGTGTTCCTCCTTTTTATAGTAGTTGAATTTATTTTGCTGAGTCGTTATGTTTATCTTGGTTTTTATTTTGAAGTATGGAATTGTTAGACCTCATTGTGGTTACCTTAATATTTACCCCAGTTTGACTAAGTAAAAACCTAACTTGTTTCACCCTATATCACCTTGGTTTCCTCTACATATGTAAGATCTATGTCTCCTGTATTTAGTCCCTCTTTTTTGTCTGTTGTAATCTTTTACATAATGACATCAATGATTCCCTGTTTTGAGTAATTTTTTTTTAATTAATCTTATTTTGTTTTTGTGATTTCCCTATCTGAGTTGATATCAGGATGTTTTGTTCTGTGACCTTGTGTTGGTATCTGATATTATTGATTTTCTGACCAAAGAATTTCCTTTAGTAATTCTTGCAGTTTTGGTTCGTTTTTTGCAAATTCTCTAAGCTTGTGTTTATCTGTAAATATCTTAATTTCACCTTCATGTTTTAGAGTTTTGCGGGATGTATGATTCTTGGCTGAGAGTTTTTCCTCTTTGAGTGCTCTATATACGTCATCCCATTGCCTTCTTGGCTGCATGGTTTCTGCCGAGTAGTGCAAACTTATTGATTCTCCTTTGTAGGTAACTTTTCATTTATGCCTGGGTGCTTTTAAAATTTTCTCTTTATCTTTGGTTTTGGCAGGTTTGAGGATATGTCTTGGTGATTTTCTTTTGGGATCTATCTTGTATGAGGTTCGATGAACATCTTGGGTAGATACCTTTTCATCTTTCACGATGCCAGGGAATTTTTCTGCCATCAGATCTTCCACTATTCTCTGTGTATTTTCTGTTATCCCTCCCTCTTCCGGAACTCCAATCACACGCAAGTTATTCTTGATAGAGTCCCCCATGATTCTTAGGGTTTCTTCATAGTTTTAAATTCTATTTGATTTTTCTTCAACTATATTTGTGTCATTTGCCTTATCCTCCAGCTCCCCCACTCTGCATTCCAGTTCCTCGAGTCTGCTCCTCTGACTTCCTATTGAGTTGTCTGATTCTGTGACTTTATTGTTAATATTTTGGATTTCTGAATGCTGTCTCTCTATGGATTCTTACAGCTTATTAATTTTTTCACTATGTTCTTGAATAATCTTTTGGATTTCTTCAACTGCTTTATCCGTGTATACCTTGGCTTTTTCTGTAGATTGCCTTATTTCATTTGTGAGGTCATTCCTGATGTCTTGAGGCATTCTGTATACAATTTTTTTATATTCTACATTTGGCAATTCTAGGAATGTATCTACATCCGGGAATGATTTTGATTCTTTGATTTTGGGGTTTGTAGAAGCAATCATGGTCTGCTTCTTCATGTGATTTGATGTTGACTGCTGTTTCTGAGCCATCTATAAGCTATTGTAATGTTTTCTTTTATATTTGCTCACTGAGTCTTATCTTCTTGTTTTGTTTTGTTACAATACACCCAGATGGGCTACTAGATTGTGGTATCGTGATTGCTGTAGCTTTTGAATCACTTACGTCCTATTACCAGCTTGCCTGAGCTGTTCCCAGGTATGTAAGTGTATGAGTCCATTCACTATTCTTGAATAGAATCAGCTCAGGTGTCCTGATAGCTGGTCACCTAGTGTGTGGTGTAGGCTCTCACCTATTATCTTAGAGGAGTAGTGGTGATGGTTGTATGCACCAGTTTCTATTAGTGGCAGGGGGTCACATTTCGAGGAGGGCAGGATGCTGACAGCCTTCCTTCAAGTGTCAGTGAGGTAGGTGTGGCTCTATTCTCTAGAGTGCTCTGGTGGGTGAGCTCTGCAGCTGTATCTTAGGCACCCAATGCTAGGGTAGACATCACTATTCTCAGATCCCTCTAGCAGGTGGCTAGGTGGTGTGGGTGGAGTCTCAGCCCTCTTTTCACTGGTGTGGACCAGTGAGGGCTCTGTTTAATAGGTAGAGAGGTATCTGACCTCCAAAACTTGCCTTTCCACTGCTGAGCTAAAACAATTATGGTCAGATGTCTATCAGAATTGCCTTTGCATTATAATAGCCACCTAGTTACCTGTAGGGTGAAAGCCAAAGACTATGGGTCTCTTAATGCCTGGATGGAGCTGATTCTGTATTGTTAATTGCAGTTTAGGGAAGTCAGGGAAGGATTTTTTCTTTGATTGCTAAATGGTGCTTTTCTCAGGCCAGGAGAACGGGTTAGAAAAGAAAGAAGAAAAAAAATCGAGCAGTGCACTTCACTCTCTGGCACAGGGAATTCCAGTCTTAATGAAGCTGGCTGGGGCAATGAGGGGTGGAATCAGATATATAGAAGAGAGTAGCCTGGCAAAATATACAAAGTTACTTATGTTGTTTGGTGAGGACTGTTTTTTCTGAGATTCCAGAGCGTTGTGTAGCTTGCGTGTGCTGGCTGTATCCCTGCTGAGACTGTCCCAGAGGGTTAGGGTTGCGTCCATGCTCACACCATCTCAGGAAGCTGCAATCAGCTCCCCCACACTTAGTCCAATGCCCAGCACCAAGGTTTCCTTTCTGGGGTGCTGCACTCCAGGCTCCAAAACCAGTCGCTGCTTCCCCGTGGTTTTTCATTTCCCTGCCAGCCACGTCTGTGTGGAGCCTGCGTGTGCTGCCTTGGTCCCCTCCGAGGTTGGTCCTGAGGGTTAGGCCTACATCCGTGCTTCCCTGTCTCAGTAAGCCACAATCAGCCCCACCACTCTGGCACCAGGAAACTGCGAGGGCTCAAGGCTGTGGCGTGGGACACTGGCTCCGGAAGCGGTCGCTGCTGCAGTGTGGCTTTTCACTCCCCTGTCACTCAGGTCAACTCCTTAGTTCTGTGTTTGATGGTCAGGGTTTGTAGATTGTCCTTTATGTAATCAGTTCACTTGTTTTTTCGAGTCTTTGTTTCAAGAGGGATAAGCGGAAGCTTCTACCTAGTCAGCCATCTTGGTCCTGCCCCCGTGTCTGCCTCTTTATGTGATTTGATATTGACTGTTGTCTCTGAGCCATCTATAAGTTATTGTATTGGTTTATTTTATGCTTGCTTTTTGTATCCTAGCTTCTTGCTTTGTTTAGTTTTGGTATACCCAGATAAGCTGCTTGAGTGCACTAGGTTGATTATTTTCACCTTTGAAGCTCTAATGTACTATCACCAGATGGCTAGCACTGTTACCAGGTATATGAGCCTAGGAGTTCATTTACTTTTCTTGTATGGATTCAACTCAGGTGCCCAGGTAGTTGGTCATAAAGTGTAAGGTACAGGCTCTGTCCTACAGTCTTAGAGGGGCAGGGGTTATTGGTGTAGGCAGAAGTATCTGGCTGCAGTAGGGGGTCAGGCTCTGATCAAGGCAGGGGTCTGACAGCTGTCCTCTGAGTGTCTGTGAGGAAAGCGCATCCCTGTTCTGTAGAGCACATGGGTGGGTTCTGCAGAAGGGCGATGGGTACCCAATGCTTTTGGTTGTAAGTTCTGGGCGGTACTACTTATCCTTGGAGCTCTGTCACAGGTGGCCAGGTATTGTGGGTGGAGCCAGCAGTCCTTAGGCCCCTGATGTGGGTAGGTGAAGACGCCGTTTAATAGGCAAAGCAGTGTCAAACATCAAACACCCATCTTTCCACTGTCCAGCTGAAACCATTGCAGTCTGGCAACAAGGGCCTATTCTCCTGAAATGGGCCCACACAGGTCCATGCTGGGGTGAAAGGTATTCAAAGCCCATGGACCGTTTGTGCCTGAACAAGAGCTACTTCTGTCCTGAGCTCCCCAGCTTAATTGAGCTGGCAGATTACCTTTCCCCCAGTTGTGAACTTATACCTTCTTCAAGGACGGAAGAATGGCTCAGAGTGGTACCGGGGCCTATCTCAGGCCCAGGGAAATTGACAGCCACTGAAGCCAGCTTGGGGGTTGGGGGCGTGGTAAAATAAACACAAGTAATTAGCTTTTGCTGCGAGTGCCATTCTTCTCTTGTTCTGGAGGTGTGAGTAGTCTGTGCAACTTGCTGTCTTTCCCTGAGTGAAGCGCCTCTGGAACGCTACTGCCAGCCCCACTGCACTCGCTCCAGGGAACGGTGCCTGAGGGTTCCTGGCTATTCAGGTCCAGTAACTCCTCTCCACTTCTGAATAGTCTCTCCCTCCCCCTGCCACTGAGTCCGTTTTCTAACTTTGCCTTTGATGTTCAGGGCTCCTAGCTTGTCATAAATATAATTGCTTCACTTGTTTTTTCGGGTCTTTTTTCTAAGAGGGATCACTGGCAGCGTCTCACTACTCTGCCATCTTGGCCTCGCCTCTCTAATATAATCAACAATTTTTTTAAAAAAGAAAGAAAAGAGTGAAACCTGTAGAAACAACAAATAACAGAATGAGATCCACAGAAAAACTAGATATTGGAGCTATCAGACAAAGACACTGAAATAACTCTATTATGTTCAAAGAAATAAAGGCAAGACTTAGAAATTTGGCAAAAAACTAGAAACTACAAAACAGATCAACTTAGAAAGTCAACTGAAAACTATAGCTGAAGTTAAAATCTTAATGTATGTATATAACAGCAGATTACAAATGCTGAAGAGAGATTTAGTGGAAGACATGTTGGAAGAAAATAGAGGCATAGACAAAAGGAAAAATATATATAATATAAAAACAAATAAGATACAGAGAATACAATGAAAATATCCAGCATAAGATACTTTAAGAAGGAAGAAAAAGAATGAGGCAGAAAAACTGAGATTATGGCTGAGAAGTTTCCTCAAATGATTAAAGATATCAAGTTACAGATTCTAGAAGACTTACAAAACCCAAACCAAAAAAAAAAAAAAAGGAACCAAGCCACTGCCGTCGAGTCGATTCCGACTCAAAGCGACCCTATAGGACAGAGTAGAACTGCCCCGTAGAGTTTCCAAGGAGCGCCTGGTGGATTCGAACTGCTGACCTTTTGCTTAGCAGCCATAACGCTTAATCACTACGCCACCAGGGTTTCCTTATAAGACCCATGTAGGGTAAATACAAAGAAATTCATAGTAGGACTGCTGAAGCTAAAGACAAAAAACCCCACAAAAAGCAAATAATTGAACACTACTAAAGAATGGAAGAGATTATCTTTAAAGGACAAACAAAAAAACTGACCGATGACTTCTCTACAGAAATAGTGAAAACCCTAAGACAATGAGATGATATATTTAAATTACAGAGAGAAAATCCATGGCAACCCAGAACTCTATGCTGAGGAAAAACATCCTTCATGAATGAGCAAAGACCTTTGTTTTCAGACAAACAAAACCTAGATAAGTTAACATCAGCATGCCCACATTAAAGAAAATTCCAAAGGTATTCTTCAAGCAGAAAGAAAATAAGGTGAAAGGCTTAAGATGCAAGAAGGAATGAAAGTTAATGAAATGGGTAAAAATAGAGGATTACTGACTGCATAACATAATAAGAATAGACTTTATTGGGTCTAAAATATGTAAGAAATTAAAATGTATGAGAACGACAGCATTTTGACTTTTATGGCTTTATGGTCAGGAAACATGCTGTGTAATATTTTGATGTCTTGGATTCTGTTAATGCTTGCTTTGTGGCCTAATACGTGGTCTATTCTCAAGAATGCTCCATGAGCGTTAGAAAAGAAAGTTTCCTTGACTACCGTTGGGTGAAGTGTTGTGTTTAAGTCTATGAGACCAAGTTGGCTGATTGTGGTATTTAGATCTTCCATGTCTTTATTGAGCTTGTTTATGGATATCCTGTCTGTCATCAGAAGTGGTATGTTGAAGTCTTCGACTATTATTGTGGAGCTATTTCTCTTTTCAATGCTGTTTGAGTTTGTTTTATGTGTTTTGGAGCACTGTCATTGGGTATGTAAGTATTTATTATGATTTTGTCTTCCTGGTATATTGACCCTTTAATCATTATATAGTGTATTTCCTTTTCCTTTGTGGCGGATTTTACTTTAAAGCCTGTTTTATCAGAGATTAATATTGCCACTCTTATTTTTTATTGTTGTCTGCTTGATATATATATATATATATTTTCATTCTTTGAGATTTAGTTTGTTTATGTCTTTGAGTCTATGGTGTGTCTCTTGCAGTCTGCATACAGACGGATCATGGTTTTTAATCCATTCTGCTACTCTCTGTCTCCTTATTGGTGCAATTAAACCATTTACATTTATCGTAATTATTCATAGTTATGAGTTTAGTGCTGTCATTTTCGTCTTTTTTCTGTATGTCTTTTTGACATTTTCCTTATTCCACTTAATTTTCTCTGTTGAGTCGTTGTTCTTTGTGCATTTTCTTTCCATCCTCTTCATTTTTGTTGCCTTTGTATTTACTGCTAATTAATTTTTTCTGTGCTGAATCGTTTTTCTTTTTAGTCTTTCATCTTTTTCCTTGTTGCTTTTGTATTTGCCGAAAATTTATGTTTTCCTTGTTTTTTTTTTTTATTTTTATGTGTAGGATTGTTAGTTTCCTTTGGGTTACCTTAACATTTACCTCTGTTTTTCTAAATTTAAACGAATCTTTTATTCCTTTATATCGTCTTGACTTCCTCTCCATATGAAAGATCTATGACTACATTATTTAGTCCCTCTTTTTTGTCTTAATGTTGTCATCTTTTACAGATCGATGTCTCTGTTTCTACATTTTCAGTGTTTTAGCTTTGATTTATTTGTGACATCTCTACGTGGGTTGCTATCTGGTTGTTCTGTCCCGTGTTCTAGTCTTGGGTTGTTAGCTGATGTCATTGATTTTCTAACTGGAGAACTCCCTTTATTATTTCTTGTCATATTGGTTAGGTTTTTAAAAATTCCCTAAACTTCTGCTTATCTGGAAGTGTCCTAATTTCACCGCCATATTTGAGACACAGTTTTGCTGGATATATAGTTCTTGGCAGGCAATTTTTTTTTTTTTTTTCCTTCAGGGCTTTGTATATGTCCTTCTTGCCTGCATGGTTTCTGCTGAGTAGTCCGAGCTTAGTCTTACTGACGCTTCTTTATAGGTGACTTTTTGTTTATCCCTAGCTACTCTTAAAATTCTCTCTTTATATTTGGTTTTGACAAGCAAGATTATAATATGTCCTGGTGACTTTATCTTGGCATCTACCTTGCGTGGGGTTCAGTAAGCATCTTGGGTAGATATCTTCTTATCTTTCACAAGATCAGTGAAGTTTTTAGCCAAGAAGTCTTCAACAATTCTCACTGTGTTTTCTGTTATCCTCCACCCCCCGCCCCGATTCTGGTGTTCCAATCACTCTTGATAGAGTCCCTCATAATTCTTAGCGTTTCTTCAATTTTAAAAAATTACTTTATCTGATTTTTCCTCAGATAAGTTGGCGTCAAGAGCTTTATCTTCAGTCTCACTAATTCTGACTTCCAGTGCCTCAATTCTGCTCCTCTCATTTTCTATTGGGTTGTCTAATTCTGAAATTTTATTGTTACTCTTTTGGATTTGCTTGCTGTCTTTCTATGGATTTTTGCAGCCTGTTACATTTGTCATTATAGTCTTGTGTAACTTTCTTAAGTTCCTCTATTGTTTTATCTGTGTGTTCCTTGGCTTGTTCTTCGTTTTGCCTGATCTCCTCCTGGATCTCTTGAAGGGCTTGGTCTATTAATCTTTTAAATTCTACCTCCAGTAATTCCTGGAATTTTTCTTCATTTGGAAGATTTCTTGATTTGTTGTTTTGGGAGCTTCCTGAATCCATCATGGTCTGCCTCTTTATGTTATTTGATATCTACACTTGTCTCTGAGCCATCAATAAGTTATTATATTCATTTATTTCATGTTTGCTTACTGAGTTGGAACCTACTTGATGGCACTGGGTTTGGTTTTTTTTGTTGTTGTTGTTGTTGTATTGTGTCCTAGCTTCTTGTTTTATTTTAATATGCCCAAATAGGCTGCTTGGTTGAGCTAGTTTGATTATTGGCACTCTTGAAGCTCTTACATCCTGTCACCAGGTGATCAGAGCTGTTAATAGGTATGTGAGCCTAGGAGCCCTTTTACTTTTCTTGTATGGATTCAGCTCAGTTGTCCATGTAGTCGGTCACCAAGTGTGTGGTTTAGGCTCTCACCTACAGTCCTGCATAGACAGGGTTGATTGGTGTAGGTACAGGTGTCTGGCTACTGTGGGGGGAATGACTGCCCCTGAGTGTCTGGGAGGAAAGCATGTCCCTGTTCCCTAGAGCACATAGGTGGGTGGGTTTTGCAGCCAGACCATGGGCACCCAATGCTGTTGGTTGTAAGTACTGGGATTCACCACTTATTCTTGGACTCCTGAATTGGGTGGCTAGGTGACGTGGGTGGAGCCACCAACCCTCAGGTCACTGATGAGGGTAGGTGAGGACCCTGTTTAATTGGCAGAACGTTGTAAAATATCACGAACCTGCCACTCCACTTTATAGCTGATACAGTTGAAAATAAAATTGTAGTGTGCTAATGAGGGCCTACGCTGTTGAAATGGGCCCACACAGGTCTATGCAAGGGTGAAAGGCATTCAGAGTCCTTGGACCCCTTATGTCTGTGCCTTCCCTGAGTTCCTAGCTTAGGGAAGCTGGCAGATTATTTTTTGTTGTTTGTTCCTGCTCCACGGCATGTGATAGTTCCTACTTCTGGCCCAGAGGACCCAGAAATAGCCGAAGCTGGTCTAAGACTAAAAACAGAGAGGGAGGAAGCAGGTAAATGGGAGAGATGTTCTTCCCAAAGGGGATGATTTTTGATTTGTGTGGCATTTTAAATGCATGTACTTATCTTTTGCCAACTTGGCACTGCTTTTCACTGGTTCTGGAGGCTTGTGTAGACTTTCTACCACTCGGTCTCTTCTGATGTGAAAAACATGTCCCGAGCGTCACTGCTTGCGTCACCGCACATGCCATCCGATCCAGCCTGCAGGGTGCTGGTTTCTGCCGGGTCAGATCTGTCAACCTCTCACTGCTTCTGAACCACATCCCCCTCCCCCTGCCACTAAGTCCAATTCTGTGACTTCACCTTTGATGTTCAGGGCTCCTAGATTGTCATATATAATCGATTTACTTCTCTGGGTCTTTGTTATAAGAGGGGCTACACAAAGCATCTGACTATTCTGCCATCTTGGCCCCACCCCTACAAGAGACATTTTTCATCACATTCCTGAATCTGACACTATCACAGAAACTTATCTCTGAGAAAATGAAATAGGGATGAGGCAGTAGGCAGAACAAACCTGCTGGGTTGGAGTCCATTCTGATGCATAATGACCCTATAGGTCAGAGTAGAACTGCCTCATAGGGTTTTCAAGGAGCGGGTGTTGCATTTGAACTACTGGGCCAGAGTATATTTGGAGCACTGGTGGTGCAGTGGTTAAGAACTCAGCTGCTAACCAAAAGCTTGGCAGTTCGAATACATTAGCTGCTCCATGGAAACCCTATGGGGGCAATTCTACTCTGTCCTATAGCATTGCTATGTGCTGAAATCAATTCACCAGCAATGGGTTTGGTTTTTTGGTTTACACGCCTACATGAGTAAAATTTGTCTTGAATCTCTAAACTTAATTCTAATGTGAGAATGAAATTGTAGCACTTCTCCATGAAGGTTTATCTTAAGTCATCAGGATAAAAACGAAACCCACTGCTGTCGAGTCGATTCTGACTCATCCTGCCCCTATAGGACAGAGTAGAACTGCCCGATAGAGTTTCCAAGGGGCACCTGGTGGATTTGAACTGTCGTCCTCTTGGTTAGCAGTCGTAGCACTTACCCACTGTGCCACCAGGGTTTCCTCGTCAGGATAAGCCTGTGCTGGTTTATTGGGTACCTTCAGGAATTCTTCATCAGTTATATTCACATTAAGAAGGAAAAAAATATCAGAAGGAACTTCATACATCTTCACCCTTCATTTCATGCAAGATTCAAGTGTGTCAGTGAGGATGGTTGTGTGAAATTGATCCCTGGCACTCAATACTTCTGGAGCATTTCTGTCATTTACTTGTTTCTTTTAATGCTTCTGCAACAAGGAACTGCTTGATAATCAGTATTTGGCAGTATTTGTTTTATTGTGTTTTCAAAATATTCTCTTATGTAAATATCTTGTTAATAGGTGGTAGAGATCCATGCATGTCTATAAATTTATTTCTGAATCTTGGAGAATTGACTCATCAAATGAAAATGATGCTATATATTATTATACATAACAAACATAAATATATGGGCTGTGTTTACATTTTGTTGGTGACGTTTTAAGCTTCTGTTCTGGTATCTCCTTTTTGTGACTGGTCTTCAGCAATATTCTCTATGGAACCTAGAATCTGAGCGTGTGATTCCAGGATTGCATTCGTTGCTATAGCATGTGCTTCCCAGTGGGTATTAGAAAGACATTTTAATGCTGATCATGGCCTATGAACAGCTCATCGGTGAATAGAGATGGCAAAAAATTTGTAAAATATCTGAATAGAAGAAAAAAATCATTTTTTGGACAAAAATCCATTGTGATACATCCTACAAAATTAAGTGAATATGCAGCACCTTGGTATGAAAATGGCATATTCATTACATTCCAGAATTTTCTGTTGCATGCCTTTATAATGCAGTGACATTTCTCAGCATTGTCATAGGATTGGTCTCTGCACTTAGAAAAATCAATTTTGCAAGCTTCATCTAATTAGTGAAACACTTGGTTTGCAATGTCTTTGAGGGCTAATGCGATGTGTTCTCCTGACTCGCTTGGTACATGTTATGCCTTCTTTCCCTCAAGTTCTTCAGTTTGTAATGGAAATGTCTAGCTTGTTCCTTTTATGCCATTGTACCTTTGGAAGCAGATAACTTGTGTCCTAGATTTCACAGATGAAGAGGGGTTTTTGAATTTTGGACTTGGACTTGATTTAAGACTTTTTCAATGCTATGATGGGATGAGGAAACCCTGGTGGCGTAGTGGTTAAGTGCTACAGCTGCTAACTGAAAGGTTGGCAGTTCGAATCTGCCAGGCGCTCCTTGGAAACTCTATGGGGAAGTTCTACTCTGTCCTATAGGGTCGCTATGAGTCAGAATCGACTGGACGGCAGTGGGTTTGGTTTTGGTTTGTGATGGGATGAATATGTTTTCCATTTGCAAGAATGTGATTTTGGTGGGGCCAAAGGGTAGAATGTCATGGATTGAATTATGTCCCCCCAAAATGTGTGTATCAACTTGGATAGGCCATGTGAGGTTGTCCTCCATTTTGTGATGGTAATTTTATGTTGAGAGGATTAGGGTGGGATTTTAACACCTCCCTGATTTGAGATACAGGGAGTTTCCCTAGGGCGTGGCCTGCACCACCTTTTATCTCCCAGGAGATGAAAGGATAGAGAGTTGGGGACCTCATACTACCAAGAGTAGAGCATGTCCTTTGGACCCGGGGTCCCTGCGCCTGAGAAGCTCCTTGACCATGGGAAGATGGAGGACAAGGACCTTCTTCCAGAATCAACAGAGAGAGAAAACCTTCCCCTGGAGCTGACGTCCTGAATTTGGACTTGTAACCTACTAGACTGTGAGAAAATAAATTTCTCTTTGTTAAAGCCATCCACTTATGGTATCTGTTGTGGCAGCACTAGGTGACTAAGGCAGCGATGATTTTAGCTTCTGTTTTGGAGTTTCCTTTCTGTATCTGGTCTTCAGCAATATTCTGTGTGGCGCCTAGAATTGTACTTGTTGCTATAGCATGTGCTTCCCAATGTGTATTAGACATTTTAATGCTAAATCATTGCCTGAATGTGTTTTAAGAACAGCTCATCAGTGAGTAGAGGTGGCAAAAAATTTGTAAAGTAACTGAATATTAGAAAAAACATCAATTGCTTTTGGACAAAAAAAATCTATTGTGATACATCCTACAAAATTAAGTGAATGTGCAGCACCTTGGTATGAAAAGGGCATATTAATTTCATTCCAGAATTTTCTGTTGTATGCCTTTATAATGCAGTGACGTAATGGCAGCATTGTCATAGGATTGGTCTCTGCACTTAGAAAAATCAATTTTGCAAACTTCACATAATTAGTGAAACACTTGCTTTGCAATGTCTTTACCAGTATGATTTTTTAGATTTTTTAAGCTAGCAAATGTGATAAATCACCACACAGGTTTTCTATCTGTTGGAGATACGGATCTTTAAACAATCCTTAGCTGGCCTGTATGAGAAGGCTCAGAAGTGGAATCCACAGACAAAATCAAATATCGAGCTATACTTATTTCACTGACAGTAGTTGATTGAACTTCATCACTTATCAAGATTATAAATTTTTTACACATTATTTTAGAATTATGGGATGGATTGCCCTTTCCTGTGTTACCGTGTTTTGAGATGTGACTTGCTAAAAATAGATCAAATGAGCAGCAAGTTGAAGCCAACTTTAAAATTTTCCATTTCGTGGGGACCCAAAGACTTCATTTCTTTTTCACGAAGATAGTCCACTTTCAGTGATTGTTATGACAACAACGACACATTACAAAATGGCTTTTCAATACTGATGTTCATTAATTTGTGATTCCAGTTCATAAATTAAGCCAGAACAATGTGTTTGGTTTAAATATGATAACATAATCTCTGTGAATTGAACTATTTTCATGTTTACCGATCCTATTCAATTTGCACCAATTGCTAAATTCATCTGTAACAATTCGAGAATTAAATGAGGATGACGGGTTTGTTTGTTTGGTTAGTAGGTTTGCAAACAAAGCAGTACACAGAGCTGACTGATGGAGATTGCAGTAGCCACTCCCTCTTATAATTTTCATCATTAACTTTGCACTCTAGAAAAAATTCTGGCTGCAGAACTTTGTTTACCGTCCAGGAATTTTCAACACAAATTTACAAGTGGACAACTGTGATGTTGACAATCACTTGGGCCTCTTTTGATCCAGTAATTTACTTCATTAGAAGAAAATTATTCCACAAGGCAGGATCTGCATTTCTGTTATTTATGGGGTCTGCAGATGTGACAATTTAATATTCTTAGTTTCACTTTGTAGATCATTACTAATTTCTTTTTTTTTTTTACTACAGCAAGAAATGGATGCAGAATTTGGAACAAATTCTGTTATATTTGTATTGCCATCGTTAATTTCAGCACTAGTGGTACTAGTAGGATGATTCCCACCCATTAAGCACGTACCTTTAATGGAAGAAGTCTCTGCTGATTTATTACATTCTAAAAACGAATTTTGGAATAGTCTTTAGGGATTCACAGATCATTTTCTTTTTATCTTCTGCAGGCTTCCATTTTTGCACTGCACTTAGTTATTGCCATTTCATTTTGCCTGGATTGAAAATTACGTCACTTTTTAAATTTGATTCTGCCATAACAATAAATTTGAATAATAGAAAATAAATTTATAAAACCAGAAGTTTATAAAATGAAATTTACTTTAGAATTTAGACATTAACACAAAAAAATTTATATTTGAAAATTAAATAACTCATTGCTGTGGATTAAATTTTAACTAACAGTGACCCTATTGGACAGAATAGAACTGCACAGTAGGGTTTCTAAGGAGAGGCTGGTTGAAACCTTTTAGTTTCAGCCAGGCTTTTAACCACTCTTCCACCAGGGCTACATTTGAAAATTAGTAAGTAAAAACGTTAATTTGGACCATGAGATTTTGTTCTTCAGGTCTTAGATAGTCCAAAGAAATAGTACATGATATCCTTCTCCATGGACTAATTCCTTCTGAAAACAGGTCCAAAGTATGTAGGATGTAGTCTAGCCATTTTGCTTCTAGGCTAGGGTACATTCTGGTTATACTTCTTTCAGGATAGATTTTTTCGTTCTTTTGGCAGTTCATGGTATATTCAGAATTCTTCACCAACACAATTAAAAGGCATCAATTCTTCTAGAGTCTTCCTTATTCATCGGCCAGCTTTCCCACACATACGAGGCCACTGAAAACACCTTGGCTTGGATCAGTTGCATCTTAGTTTTCAAGGTGATGTCTTTGCTTTTCAACACTTTGGAGGTCTTTTGCACCGATTTGCCTGATGGCAGTGCATCTTTTGATTTCTTAACTGCTGTTTCCATGGGTGTCGATTGTGGATCCAAATAAAATGAAATCCTTGACAACTTCTATCTTTTCTCCGTTAATCATGATGCTGCTCATTGATCCAGTTGTGAGGATTTTTGTTTTCTTTATGTTGAAGTGCAATCTCTACTGAAGGCCGCGGTCTTTGATCTTCATCAGTAAGTGCTTCAAGTCCTCTTATCTTTTAGCAAGCAGGGTTGTGTCATCTGCAAAATGCAGGTTGTTAATGAGTCTTCCTCCAATCCTGATGTCGTGTTCTTTGTATAGTCCAGCTTCTCAGATTATTTGCAGATTAAATAAGTATTGTGAAAGGATACAACCCTGACACACACCTTTCCTGACTTTAAACCACGCAGTATCACCTTTTTCTGTTTGAACGTCTACCTCTTGATCAGGTTCCTCATCAGCATAATGAAGTGTTCTGGGATTCCCACTCTTCGCAATGTTATCCATAATTTGTTATGATCCAAGCAGTCAAAGGCCTTTGCATAGTCAATAAAACACAGGTTTAAACATCTTTCTGGTATTCTCTGCTTTCAGCCAGAATCGATATGACATCAGCTGTGATATCCCTTCTTCCATGTCCTCTTCTGAATCCTGCTTAAATTTCTGGCAGTTCCCTGTCAATGTACTGCTGCAGCTGCTTTTGAATGATTTTTAGCAGAATATTACTTGCATGTGATATTAATGATATTGTTTGACAATTTCCACATTTGGTTGGATCACCTTTCTTAGGAATAGGTGTAAATATGGATCCTTTCCAGTTCATAGGCCAGGTAGCTGTATTCCAAATTTCTTGGGATTAGACAAGTGAGTGATTCCAGTGGTGCATCCATTTGGTGAAACATCTCAGTTGGTATTCCATCAATTCTCGGAGGCTTTTTTTTCTCACCAATTCCTTCAGTGCAGCATGGACTTCTTCCTTCAGTACCATCGGTTTCTGATCATATGCTACTTCCTGAAATGGTTGAAGGTCGACCAATCCTTTTTGGCATAGTGACTGTGGGTATTACTTTCATCTTCTTTTGATGCTTCCTGCGTCGTTTAATATTATACTCGTAGAAACCTTCAGTATTGCAACTCAAGGGTTGAATTTTTTCTTCAGTTCTTTCAGCTTGAGAAATGCTGAGTGTTCTTCCGTTTTGGTTATCCATCTCCAGATCTTTACACATGTCATTATAATACTTTTTCTTCTCAAGCCACCCTTTGAAATCTTCTGTTCAGCTCTATTACTTCGTCATTTCTTCCTTTCACTTTAGCTACCCGACATTCAAGAGCAAGGTTCAGAGTCTCTTCCGACATCCGTTTGGTCTTTTCTTTCTTTCCTGTCTTTTAAAGGACCTCTTGCTTTCTTCATGTGTGATGTCCTTGATGTCATTCCCCAACTCACGTGGCCGTCAGTCGTTAGTGTGTAACATGTAAAATGTATTCTTGAGGTGGTCTCTAAATACAGGTGAGATATACTCAAGGTTGTACTTTGGCCCTTTTTGACTTATTCTAATTTTCTTCAGTTTCAACTTGAACTCCCATATGAGCAATTGACAGTCTGTTTCACAATCGATCCCTGGCCTTGTTCTGACTGATGATATGAGTTTTCCCATCTTCTCTTTCCACAGATGTAGTCAGTTTGATTCCTGTGTATTCCATCTGGTAAAGTCCACGTGTATAGCTGCCGTTTATGTTGGTGAAAAAAAAATAGTTGGATGAGTCACTGGTCTTGCAAAATTCTTTCATGAGATTTCTGGCATCATTTCTATCAGCAATGCTGTATTTTCCAACTACTTTTCCTTCTTTGTTTCCAACTTTAACATTCTAATGACCAGTAATTATCAATGCATCTTGATTGCATGTTTGATCAATCTCAGGCTGCAGAAGTTGTTTAAAATCTTCAATTTCTTTGTCTTTGGCATTGGTGGTTGGTGCATAAATTTGAATAGTCATATAAACTGGTCTTCCTTGTAAGTGTATGGATATTAGCCTATCAGTGACAACATTGTACTTCAGGCTAGATCTTGAAATGTTCTCTTTGATGATTAATGTAACGTCATTCTTTTGACTCTGGTGGAATATCCGTGTTTGTAAGACTGCTCAGAGACTGTTTCACCAGAGAGTTTTCTGGTACTGCGATATCTACCACTAATCTCTGTGATCCCTGTGAATTGGCAAAATAAGAATAGTGCTATAGATTTCTTCCAAATACAGAAAACATAATTATGAAAATGTTCTTGCTATTGATTATGTTCTTTATCAATCCGTTCTGATGGGATTTTTGATACTTCACTCGAAAAATGAGTCCAAGGTACTGTGATGTGATTGTTTACTTCGTGTGGCCTTTCTAGCCATGGTCTTATAACATCTACCCTGGTACTTGGGCAGGACTGTGTGATAGGGTAATTGTGGCTCACCAAGGGGATTGTTTAGTTTTCCCTTCAAAGAGAACCAGTTCCAGAGCAAAGAGGAGGATTCAACTCCCATCAAGGAAGAACAGCCAGGAGCTGAGCATATATTATGGACCTGAGATCCCTGCACTGAGAAGCTCCTAGAAGCAGAGACTGAGATAGAGAGAGGAAGCTGTAACCCTGAAGACGGTAAGATGCCATGGCAGAAGAGACCAAGCAACAGGGACCCGGCTATAGGAGATGATGGCCCAGGGAGAAGGAAAGCTGAGTGCCTTTGGAGAGAGGCCCAAGGCCAGGCAGAGGCACACCTATGAGCACAGGAGGGGAGAGGCTGTCCCAATAGAAGAACTGTATTCTGAGTGTCTTTGAGCCTGAGTTATAACTGTTACTTCCCTAATAAACCCCATAATCATGAATATGGACTGTGAGCTCTGTGTGGCCGTTGCAATGAATTATTGAACCCAGCAGAGAAGTAGGGAGTGCTGTGTGAGGGACAGTTGGTGTCAGAGTTAGTGAAGATGGTGGAGAGAGGATAGTTTTTTCACCAATGCCTTCAATGCAGCTTCGATTTCTTCCTTTTATACCATCAGTTCTTGATCTTATGCTACCTCTTGAAATGGTTGAAAATTATCCAGTTCTACTGCAGTACTATATTAATATCAGACAAATTATACTTCAGAAAAAGGAGTATTATTGGGAATAGGTAGGGACATAACATAATAAAGGTTCACTTCTCCAAAAAGATACAACCATCCTAAATGTGTACATATTTAACAACAGGGCTCCAAAATACAAAAACTAATAAATCTGAAAGGGGACATGGACAAATACGCATTTGTAATTGGTATCAGTACTTTTCTATCAATAATTAATAGAGCCCTGCTAGTCGAAGTCCAAAGCATCTGTATGAACCACTCATGGATGTCTATGTGTCTGTGTATGTATATAGTATAAAGACAAGTAATACAGAAATAAACATAGAGTCCTTGGGAGGTGCAAACGGTTAATGCATTCAGCTGCTAACCAAAATGTTGGAGGTTTGAGTCCACCCAGAGGCACTTCGGAAGAAAGGCTTGGCGGTCTACTTTTGAAAAATTAGCTGTTGAACTGACACACTTGAGTGTCACTACTACTCTGACACACATGGGGGGAGGGGTCACCATGAGTCAGATCAGCTTGATAGCAATTGAATGATTTTTTTATTCATTCTGCCAGTGTTTGTCTTTTAATTGGTATCTTAGGCTGGGTTCTCTAGAGAAGCAAAACCAGTGAGATATATATATGTATGTATTTATATATAAATAGATTTATATCAAGGAAATGGCTCCCAAGGCTATAGAGGCTGGTAAGTCTCAAGTCCATGGGTCAGGCTGGTGGCTTCTCCTGACTCACATAGATGCAGGGACTGCAGAACTCAAGATCTGCAGGTCATACAACAGGTCTGTGGCTCACAGGCTGCAAAGGCTGACAAATCTCAAGATCGGCAGGTAAGCTGGCAGCCCGCGGCTCACAGACTGCGGAGGCTGATGAATCCCAAAATTGGAAGGTAAGCTGAGAGTTCGAGTCCCAAAAATTTGAGATCAGATGACGAGGAGCCAGCTGCAGGATTCAGAGTGAGCAAAAGCTCAAGAGCCTTGCCAGAAAGTCCACCTATATTGGATGCAGTCCACACCCCTGAGGAAACTCCTTTACATCTGATTGGCTACTCACAGCAGATCCCATCATGGAGGTAATCACATTATATCACATCTCATCATGGAAGTGATTGCATCGTTTTACGACTGCTAAACTACATCATAACTGCCAAAGCACTGAGAATCATGGTCCGACAAAGTTGACACACAACTTTAATGATCCCAATTGTGAATTTAATCTATTTATATTTAAAGCGATTAATGATAAGGAAGGACTTATATCTTCTACTTTGTAATAGTAGGTCATATACGTACTTTGTTTCTCATTTTCTTCACTACTGTCCACTTTTGTGTTTGACTGATTTTTTTTTCAAGTGTACAATTTTGATCCTCTCCTTGTTTCCTTTCCTTATATTTTTTAACTTCTTAGTGGTGAGCATGAGGATTACAATTAATATCTTATATTTATAACAATCTTAATTAATACAAATTTAGCTTCAACAGTATAGAAAATTCTGCTTTTATTCAGCTCAGTTACCTCCCCTACTTACGTTGCTGGTACAAAAATTGCATCTTTATACATTGTGTGTCCATTAAGAGAGATGTGTAAGTATTTTTATGCATTCGTGCTTTAAATCATATATGAAAAAAAGAGAGGCGTGATATAAAAATATTACTGACTTTGTTTTATCTAAGTAGTTACCTTTACGGAGTCTTTGTTTCTTTTTATGGCTTCCAGTTACTGTCTAGTGTCCTTCCATGCCAGCCAGAATGATTCCCTGTAGCGTTTCTCATAAGGCAGTTCTGCTGCTAACACACTCCCTCAGGTTTTGTGTATCTGGGCATGTCTTAATTTCCCCTTCATTTTTGAAAGATAGTTTTGCTAGATATTGACATCTTGGTTCATAGTTTTGTTTCTGTATTTTTTTTCCAGTATCTTAAATACATCATCCCACTATTTTCTCATCTCAATGGTGTCTGATGAAAAATCAACAGTTAAACTTGTTGAGACTCTCTTCTTGTACATTAGGGGTCACTTATCTCTTGCTATTTTCAAGTTTCTGTCTTCGTCTCTTGACATTTTGATTATGTCTCTCTGTGGATATCTATGTATTTATTGTCCTTTGAGTTTATTGAGCTTCTTGGATATCTAGATGACATTTGGGAACCTTCCAGTCATTACGTTTTCAAATATTCTTTCTGTCCTTTCATCTTTCTTTCCTTTCTGGGACTCCTTAATGAGTATATTGGTATGCTTGATGTTGTCCCACAGGTCCCTTAGGCTCTGTTCATTTTCTTCATTCTTTTTCCTTTATGCTCCTCAGTTAGAACAATTTCAGTTGTGCTTTTTCAAGTTTACATTTTCCTGCTTTCTTGCTCAAATCTGCTGTTGAGCTCCTCTAATGAAAATTTTATTTCAGCTATTCTACTTTTCAGCTCTATAATTTCTATTTGGTTCTTTTGTATAATATTTCTTTATTAATATTTTCTACTTGTTCATGCATTCTTTTGGTTTCCTTTTTTTTTTTGTCTATGGTTTCTTTAGCTCTTTGAGGAAATTTAAGACAATTGGTTTAAAATCTTTGTCTAGTAATCCCAATATCTGTGTTTCCTTAGGGATGCTTTCTGTTCATTCTCTTCTTTCTTTCTTCTTAACAAATGAACCATCCTTTTCTTTTTCCTTTTATGACTTAAAATAGTGTGTTGAAAACTGGATATCTTAAATATTATAATGTAACTCTGGAAATCAGAGTCCCTCCAGTCATTAGGGTTTGCTTTTTTTTTTTTTTAATTGTTGAGGACCAGTCATCCATTTGCTTAGTGATGTTTCCAAACTATTTCTGCAAAGATTGTATGTCTTCTCATGTGTGGACACTGAAGTTCTGTTCTGTTATGTCAGCAGTCAGTTCATGACCTGACAGTGATTTCTTTAAATACTTGTAGCCAAAAAGAAAAAGGAACATTATCCCAGTCTTTGCAGATTGGCTCTGAACTGGGGTGTTCTTTCAGTGCTAAGCAAAAGCGCCTAAAACTCTGCCTTAGCCTTCACTTCCTGCCCCCATGGAGCCCAAAGATCAGCCAGAGGTGCAAGCCTAAAGCTTTGTCAGGATCTTTATGAGCATGTCTTCATCCTTAGGCAAGAATATTGCACTCCAGATTCCTCAGTATATGTGGTAGCCCTTCAAAGCCCTTAAACCACCAACCATTGTCCTCTCAGCCCCCTTTTTTCCAAGCTTTTGGATGTCTCTGCTGTTTTCTCTGTCCTTCATCCTTTGACCCTGGAGGTAGGACCAATTCTTATACCTTCGTACTGCTCAGTTTCCATCACATCATACATTTTTTCTTATGTGCTGATGAGTCAATTCTGACTCATAGTGACTATAGGATGGAATAGAACTTCTCCAAAGGGTTTCTAAGGCTGTAATCTTTATGGAAGGAAATTGTCATATCTTTCTCCTGTGGAGTAGTTGGTGGATCAAATCAAAAGGTTTAACAGCTGAGTGCTTAACCACTGCACTACTGGGGCTCCTTTTGACATCATGCATCATAATAGATTTTTAACACACCCCTCAGAAACATAGAAGTCCATAAATTGTCAAGGGTACAGAAGATTTAACATGTATAAAAATACCAAATTGATATATGTGTATGTGTGTGTATTATCTAACCACTAAAGAATATACATTCATCTCATGCACATACATAGTGTTTATAAAAATTGACTGTATACTGTGTTATAAAGCAAGTCTCAACAAATTTCAAGAGTCTGCAATAATATAGAGGATACTGTGTAAGTACAGCATAATTAAAAAAAAACATATTAGAAAAAGAAAATACAAAATCTCCATGTGCTTGGATATTTTAAAATACTAGGCATTAAAAAAGACATCATAATGAAAATTAGAATATATTTTGAAGTGAACAATTATGAACATAGTGCATATAAAAATTGGTGCAGTACAGACAATATAATATAGGAAACTTATAGCCTTAAAAATATAATCGGAAAGAACAAATTTTGAAAAATAAGTGAGTTAAACATCCATTCAAAATGTTGGGAAAAAAACAGAAACAAACATTCATAGGAATTTTTGTTTCTATTAATGATTGGATACATGCAACAGACGATCAACAAAGACTAAAGTTGATTCTTAGAAAATGCTGGTAAAATTGACAAACTTTAGGCAAGATTGATCAAGTGAAAAAGAATGAAGGTATAAATAACGAATATCAGGAATTAGAAAGAAAATGACTACAGATCTTGCAGAACTTAAAGATAATGTGAGAATGTTATGAACCATATTAGCTAATAAATTTGCAAATTTAGGTAAAGTAGGCAAACGTATCATACCATGTAAGTTAATAACAACGATTCAAGAAGAAACAGGAAGCAAAAGTAATTCCACAATTGTTAATAGAATTGAATTAGAGCTCAAACTATTCTCAAAAAGAAAACTTCATGTCAGATGGCTTTTCCTGCAAATTCTGCCAAATATTCAAGAAATACTTCACAAATTCTTCAATATAAAATGAAATATATGCCCAAACTCATTTTATAAAGCTTGTAGAATGAATATTGATACCAAAACCTGACAAGAGCAGCACAAGATGGGAAAATTACAGGCCAATGTCACTGATGAACATAGATGCAAAATATAAAAAGAAATAGGCAAAACAAATCCAGCAATACTCTAAAGAAGAATATAGTATGACCAAGTTGGGTCTATCCCAAGAATTCAAGGTTAGTTTAACATTCAAAAATGAATCAGTATAATTTGCCATATGTACAGGAAAAATAAATGTGGTTATATTAATAGGTGTAATAAAATAAGTATTTGATAACCTCCAGCATCCACTCATGTTTTTTAAAAGAACATCTAGCATGCCATGAGACCAGAAGAACCAGAAGGTTCCCGGCTACTGTCACTGAACATTTTGATCAAAGAGTCCACAGCAAAGCCCTGATCAAAAGGGGGAAAATGCAGAACAGAATTTCAAATTCTCATGAACCCTAGACTTTTTGGAGCCATTGAGGGTGAATGAACTCCTGAAACTATTGCCGTGAGATAATCTTTAAACATTACACCAAAAGCATTCCCTTGAATCATCTTAAAACTGAAGTATAAAAAAGAAAACACCATACTGTTGCTGTTGAGTTGATTCTGACTCAGAGACCCTATAGGACAGAATAGCACTGCCCCATAGAGTTTCCAAGGTGCAGGTGGTGGATTCAAACTGCTCTTCTTTTGCCTGGCTACCGTATCACTTAACCACTGTGCCACGAGGGCTCCAGAACATTAGCTACTTAACTAATAAAAATGGTCTACCTTGAGCATATGCTCTTTTAAGAACTGTCTATATGGCATCAGGTTGACAACAGCTACTGAAAAGATTAGATAGGAACCTTAAGGAGCAGTGGGTTTATGCTAATGGCAGAGGAACTACTCAGAAAAGGAGGGTGAGAATGGTTGCACAACTTGAATGTAACCGATGTCATTAAATTGTACAGGTAGAAACTGTTAAGTTGGTGTATGTTTTGCTGCATATATTCTCAACCACAAAAAACACATTTACAGGTAATAATTAACAAAAAATGTCAAGGACAGCTAAATATTTTGAAAATAAGACAGAGTTGCATGTGAGGGAATGAGTGGGGTGAGCTGTTTTAGATTAATAGTTAGTAAAGGCTTATGGGATCAGGATATTTGAGGAGATAACTGACCTATATCAAAGGAGAGAATAGCTGTATGAAGTTCTGGAGGGAGGATATTGCCAATAAAGGAAAGAGTTGTTTCTGAGGCCCTTAAATAACCAAGTGTTCTGGCATGTTTTGAGGAAGCTCAGGAAATAAGTCATGGCTAGTGTGGAGTGAACCGAGGGAAGACTGTTAGGAAATGAGGTTAGTATGGTGGGCAAGCCCCGCATCATGAAAGACCATGGGAAGGATTTGGGAATTTTTCCTAATTGCCATGAGAAGCCACTGAGGTGATGCTGTTATGTAGACTGTAAGAGGGAAGATCGGTGGCACGGAGTCCAGTTTTAACCAAGAGATGATGGTGGCTGTAAGGTGGAGATAGTGAGAAGTGGATAGAGTCAGGATTTATGTTAAGGTAGTGCCAAGAGTCCAGAATATGTGTCAATGGATTGGATGCAAGATTTGAATAAAGGAGAGAAATCAAGGATGATTTCTAGGTTTTTGTCCTGAACAACCCAGAGGATAGTGAGAACATTTGCTGAGATAAGGAAGACTGGGAGGTAGATAAGACACTTGGACGAAGAATTTTATTTGAACCACATAAAGTTTGAGATGCCTAGTAGACATTCAAGGGAAGATGTGAGGTCAGCCATTGGTGAAGGAACAACAGGGCAGAGTATGTAAATGAGGGTATCCTAGGGCTCAGGTGGAATTGACTGCCATGAATTGGCTCAGATAACCTAGATAGTGAGAAGTAATGAATGATGTTACTTAAACAGGGCATGGAAATCAATGAAAAAGGTGTGGGAGTGGCAGGGAGGCTAAGGTAGAGAAGTTTCTCTCTTCCTAAACCTGATTGGCTGGATTTGAAGACATCATAAGTTCGTGTATGAGAAATATCCAGCAAATTACCAGTTGATTTAATAAATTGATAACAAAGTCCACCTTTCAGCCAAAGATTGAAAAACAAACAAACCAATTGCCATCCAGTGAATTCTGACTCTTAGCAACCCTCTAGGACGGAGTAGAACTACCCCATACGGTTTCTAAGGAGCAGCTGTTGGATTCAAACAGCAGACCTTTTGGTTAGCAGCTGAGCTCTTAACCACTGCACCACCAGGCTCAAACCAAGAATAACACAGATGAGGAACTTACTCCTTAGTTCAATCAAGTATGTAGATATTCAAATTTGTGATTTTGGAGATTCCCCCTCTTTTTTTTCAAAGTGGGGGGCATTGAGATGGAGGATTTTCCTATGACCACCATCCTAAGGGATTTAATTAACCCATAGTTGAGACATTGTAAACATCTCAAGAAATTAATACCTTTGAGAAACTTGAGGGTGAGTAGGCATATCACCTGGCTCCTCTTAAACTCCTTTTAAAAACCTGACTTGAAGACTCACCTGCCTTTTTGAATAAGTGCCAGCTTGAATAGGCAGGGTTCAGGGAATTGCCAACCAAAGGTATGGTTTCTCCAGAGGCCTCCAAGGGGTGTAAAAGAAGAGTGGAGCCAGACCCCGCGCTTGGGACACACCCTTGGTAGGAAATATTTGAGTGTGTGTGTGGTGAGGGGAGCACTCGGTGTGGGAGAGTGGGGTGGGTGGGTAATAGGGAAATGCCTGTTTTTTTTTTTTTTCTGGTTTTAAGAAACAGTTTTTTACTTTTTTTTTTTTTTTAATTACAACGAACAGTTCAGTGGAGACATGTTCCTTATCTGCAGGGGCTAGTGGAATTGCTGATAGCTGAGAATGTAGCCTGCTCCCCAAGTGCGAGTTGGCATTTTGGAGAGAAAACTTGATGTTTGGAGCACTGACTGGCACTGCGTTTTCTAAATAATTAAGGGTGGTGGGGTGGTGGTGCGAGAAAGAGGATGGTCTATGAACACTGACCCTGGAAAATTAACTCCCGAGTGTGTGGGTTGTGGATAACAGGAAAAGAACATCACCCGCAAATGACAGCAGTGCCTTTATTTATTTATTTATGCTTCTTTTTAGTTCTGAGTTGTTTTTAAGCCACAAATTAATGGGGCCACCATGAGTTTTCAGAGAATGAGTTTTACAAAAATCTAAGTGTTTTAAATATTGCAAGGATTTACTTATATATGCTGTATATGAGAAAAGTCCTTCCAGTTATAGGGAGGAGAAAGAAAGTATATTCAGGAATTAAATTTTCACAGTTCTCTGAATTCTTATATTTCTCTTGTTGTCCATTTTTCTTTTTTTGTCCTTCATCCACCCCTTCCACCTTGACCCACTGTCTTCATCATCTAGTGCTGCCGTAACAGAAATACCATGAGTGGATGGCTTTAACCAAGAGAAATGTAATACCTCACATTAAAGTAGGCTAATAGTCCAAATTCAAGGCATCAGCTCTAGGGGAAAGCTTTCTCTCTCTTTCGGCTCTGGAAGAAGGTCCTTGTCCTTAGCCTTCCCATGGTCAAGGAGCTTCTCAGGTGCAGGGACCCTGGGTCCAGAGGACATGCTCTGCTCCTGGTGCTGCTTTCTTGATAGTCTGAGGCCCCCAACTCTCCGCTTGCTTCCCTTTCCTTTTACCTCTTGCGAGATAAAAGGTGGTGCAGGTCACACCACAGGGAAAGGTGACCTGAGTGAGGGTGGTGTTACAATCCCACCCTAATCCTCTTACAGTAAAATTACAATCACAAAATGAAGGACAACTAGGCAATAGTGGGAATCATGGCCTAACCAAGTTGAAACACACGTTTTTTAGGGTCATAATTTAATCCAAACCAAATCAAACTTGTCACCATCAAGTTGATTCCAACCCATAGAGACCCTAGTTGATATTAACTCATAGAGACCCTATAGCATAGAGTAGAACTACCTCATAGAGTTTCCAAGGTCTAGTTGGTGGATTCGAACTGCTGACCTTTTGGTTAGCAGCTGAGCTCTTAACCACTATGCCACCAGGCCTCCTCTTGATCCACAGTCCACCCTAATTCACCACTGTGTTAGAAAAAGGCTTTGCTATTCTGAAATAAGAACTTTTTACTATACTTTTGTGTTCGTGGTTGCTTTTGGTATGTCTTTAAGCACTGAACAGTTAACTCATACCCATTAAAAACCCATTGCCACTGAGTCTATTCCAACTCATAGCGGCCCAATAGGGCAGAGCAGAACTGTGCCATAGACTTTCCAAGGAGTGCCTGGTGGATTTGAACTGATGACCTTTTGGTTAGCAGCCATAGCTCTTAAACAGTACACCACCAGTGTGGGAGGGGTTTAATTGATAACATGATGTCTGGGCTCCAAGGGAGATGGAATGGATGTGCAGGAGAAGGGCATGCAGAGTCAGCCTGTATAGTCCCCTGAACTCTGTTCAAGATCATAACACACCTCAGTAATCACTTGAATCTAAACATACAACTTTAACAGTTGATATAAATGACTTTACACATGAATTTTGGAACGCAACTATTTCTCAATGGAAGTTTCTTCAACTAAGCTGTTTGTATTCCCTTAATAATTGTGAAAGCTAACATTTATTGTGTTCATTCTGTGTGTAAGGCCTTTTTCTAAGTGCCTTGTGTGTTTTATTTAACCTGCGTAACAACCTTTTGAATAAGACCCATTTTAGAAATGGGAAACTGAGGCAGTGAGAGGTAAAGTAACGTGCCCAGATCAACCAGCTGATAGATTGAGTTAGGATTTAAACCCAGGCAGTTTGTTTCAGAATTTGCTTATGTAATCACTGTACATGACAGCAGTGAGCCCTAGTGGCTGTGTGGCTAAAGAACTTGGCTGCTAACTGAAAGGTCAGTGGTTCGAACCCAACCGCCTCTCTGCAGGAGACAGATGTGGCAGTCTGCTTCAGTGAAGACTTACAGCCTTGGAAACCCTATGTGGCAGTTTTACTCTGTCCTTTGGGGTCACTATGAGTTAGAATCGACTTGATGACAGTGGGTTTTGGCACATAATACTAATGTGCAGTGTATTCTGTATGCCGTGTATATGTTCAGAAACTAATTTTCCGAACATTTATGCCATATATAGATTACCAATCCAGTTGCCGTTGAGGAGATTTTCACTCCTGAGGACCCCGTGAGTTTTCAGAGTAGGACTGCCCTCCGTACGGTTTTCAACAGCTGTGACCATTTGGAGGTAGATTGCCAGGCCTTTCTTCCAAGGCAACTCTGAGTGGATTTAAACTGCCAACCTTTCAGTTAGTAGCTGAGCACTTAACTCTTTGTGCTACCTCATACATATATATACTAGGAGGTTTTCCTCCTTATTTGTACTTTAACGTTTTTTAGACTGTTATGAATACATGTTCCTGGCAGTTAACTACATGCTAAAGAACAGAATAGGCACATGTAACCCTCTCTCACCTTCTCCCTCCCCTCTTTCACAGAGATGAAATGAAAAGGAATTAATGAGGACAGATTATTGGATTAGGGCCCATACTCAGGGCTCTAACAGCATGGGGAGTTTCTCCTGTCACTTCAGTTCTTGTTCAGGAATTGGCACCTGCTTTTTGTGAATCACAAAAACCAGTGCTTTATATCAAGCCATTTAGATTTGGGCTATGGAGCAGTGACTTTAAAAAATTAAATTTTATTTTCAGAGATTTTTTCTATTAATTGTTTACATTTATTTTAATTGTATATTCTGAAACCGCTACAAAAAGGCATGAAATAATTGTTTAAATTTTAATTCGTATGGGTCTAAATGTATGTTAAACTACCTATCGTCGCCGTCACAGTCGTTGTTATGTTTGAGCCGATTGTTGTGGCCACTTGTTACCAAGTATGACTTTCTTCTCCAGGGACCGATCTTTCCTGACAACGTGTCCAAAATATGTGAGATGAAGCCTCGTCATTCTTGCTTCTAAGGAATATTCTGGCTGTACTTCTTTCAAGACAGATTTGTTCATTCTTTTGGCAGTCCGTGGTATATTCAATATTCTTTGCAAATACCGTAATTCAGTGCCTTCAATTTTTCTTTAGTCTTCCTTATTCATTGCCCACCTTTCGTGTGCGTATGAGGCGACTGAAAGCACCATGGCTTGAGTCAGGTGCACATTAGTTTTCAAGGTGACATCTGTGCGTTTGAACACTTTAAGAGGCCTCTGGCAGCAGATTTGCCCAATGCAATGTGTCGTTTGATTTCTTGACTGCTGCTTCCATGGGTGTTTATTGTGGATCCAAGTAAAATGAAGCCCTTATTGATGTCAACATTTTCTCCATTGTCATGATGTTGCTTATTGGTCCTGTTGTTAGGCTGTTGGTCTGTAGTCTTTGATTTTCTTCAGTAAATGCTTTAGGGCCTCTTCACTTTCAACAAGCGAGATTGTATCATCTGCATATCTCAGGTTATTAATGAGTCTTCCTCCAATCCTGACGCCTTATTCTTCTTCAGACAGTCCAGCTTCTCGGATTATTTGCTCAGCATACAGGTCGAATAGGTATGGTGAAAGGATACAATGGAGATGCATACCTTTCTTGACTTTAAACCATGCAGTATTCCTTGTTCTATTTAGATGACTGCCTCTTTTTCTATGTACAGGTTTCTCATGAGAACAATTAAGTGTCCTGGAAATCTCATTCTTTCCCATGTTATCCATAATTTGTTATGAGCTGGAGTAGGTCTCAGAAATAATGTGCCATTTCTTCCAGTTGGTTGTGCACGGCTGCCTACTTCCCTAGGTGGTAGCAGGTAAGGCCTGTCTCAGAAACACTCCCCTCCTCACTAAGCATGATTCTTCACACTGCTCCATCTTCTTTCCCGTGTGTGTCTCCTGCCCTCCTCAGTGGCCGGGGAAAATGATAGTAGTCCACTATGAGATTTATTCTTTTATTATACTTTATTTTATCATTTGTTTTTATAACATAGTTCCGTTAAAATCAAGGGTAATAAAAATGTTTGTGTGATGGAAGTGGATAATCCCACCCATTGTGTCCATCTAAAGTTTCATGAGAAAACTGTGCCCACAACAGAGGGCTCCCACTCCTCTGGCTCACTGTATTTTCTCCTCGTTTATTTGCTCTTCCCTCTTTCCTGATGCATGCATGGGACCACTGAGCTTCAGGACTCCACAATTCTCCTTTTCATACCAGTGTTACTGTAATCTTGGGTTCATGGGCTGCCTTGCCACAGATTTACTCATTCTGTTTCTGTTAATTATTTCATTACTTAAAAATCTCTCATGAATTTTTCCAGAAGTACATTCTATTCCTCAAAAACTTGGAAGCAATGGGAAAGTATGCAATAAATAACAAGAAAACATACGTAATGCATAGAATAAATTATTAACGTTCCGATATGTCTGTTATCTTACTTACATTGGCATGTATGTGTATTAGAGTCTCTGGTTGATGCAAATGGTTAATATCTTGAGCTGCTGACAGAAAGTTGGAGTTCAGGTCCACCCAGAATTGCTGTGAAAGAGAGGTCTGGCAGCCTACTTCCGAAAACCCAAACACTGAAACCACTATGGAGTACAGTTCTACTCTGGCACACTGGTGTCATCATGAATCAGAACTGACTCAGTGGCAACTGGTTTTATGTGTGTATTAGCACACACATTTATGTATATTAACACGGATATTATATCCTGATATTTTCGTTCATCATTAGTCTTTTCTCATGATAAATTTTTTTTGTTTTTTTTTAATGAGGGCATTAAATTACTTTATAATATTCTGTGTGCATGTAGTATATGTTTTTTAACGATTTGACTATAGTTGCAATAATAAATGTGCATGTTTCTAGTAATCTTCAACCTATACTTACATCTTTTTAACATACATCTCTGCCATTAAATCTCTTTGTTTAATTATTGTTTAACACTCTTTACACCTAAGAGATGGTCTCAGAAGCAGCCCTGATCAGTTTTTCTCCCTCTTACTCATGAAGCCCCTTAATGTATCCCAAGGTATCAACTACGAAGGATTTTACGTACTTATCGTTTGTTTATTTTTCTTTCAGTCAGTATATTCCATGGGCCAGAAATAGTCTATGTTATGCAGATACAGTGGTGAACGGTACACACTGTCCCTGTCCTCATGAAGGGGACAACCCAGTGCAGGTGGGAGGAGCACTGGGGAAATGCAGCTGAGAGCAAGGACAGACAACCCTCCAGGAACCACACTGGACTTCAGAGAGGCTTGTTGGCTGCTGTTCACCTGGCAGGCTTCTAGATACCTGAGTACCCTTGGGCTTGGTGCCTGCTCCTCTCTCTATTGACACCCTCCCTCTAGGATGCCTCAGTGAGTTCACTGCTGTCTATTTGTAGCTAAGGACCTGAGGTTTATACCTCCATCCATTCAAACTCCTCCTGGGTCCAGACTCATATATTGAAATGTCAGCCTAACTCTCTGTATTGACCTCTTTATGCATTATAATGATACATTCCTCATATGGCCATCATGAAAAGCAAACATGAAAGGAAAAGCACAGGAGTGCCTGGCACCAGTGTAGGTACTCAATGAACATTAGCTGTTGGTATTATCCTTGACATCCCCGTGTGGGGTGAAGTTTTATTACCTGACATCTCCATGTGAATATCTAACACCTACACCATGTTATCTAGGCTATGAAACAATTCTTTGTTCCAGCCACTATTCTTTTCTTATCCATGAATTTCTCAAGGCTTCGGTGATGGGATTGTGTGTTTTTCCACACAATGGATGTGATTAGGAATGGTTGGCCAGGTCCTACACAATAAATTGCTCCAGCGTTCCTTTGGGTGACCATTGAGACAAGTTTCAGCCAACGAATGTAGCAAAGAATTGGAACCACTCTGAGCTGTTCATGCGAGTACTCTCAATCCAGAATATCTGGTAAATCGACTGTTAGGGATTGAATTGTGTCCCTCCAAAATGTATGTGGAAATCCTAACCCCTGTACCTGTAAATCTGACCTTGTTAGGAAAGAGGGGGCCTGCTTTTATTATGTGAATGAGGTCATACCAATGTAGGGTGGGTCCTAAGCCTAACTCTTCTTAGTTATAAAAGGAGCAGAATACACACAGACACAAACAGGTGAAAAGGAAGACAGACAAAGAAGACAGATGCTTCTAGAAGGCCAGGAACACAAATGATTGCTGGCATCTACTAGAAGCTGAGGTAGACAAGGAAGGACCTCCCACTACAGCCATGCCCTGAATTCGAACGACTACCTGCTAAACTGTGAGAAAATAAATTTCTGTTCTTTAAAGCCATCCAGTTGTGTTATTTTTTGTTATGGAGGGACTAGGTAACTAACACACATACCCGTTCTTATAAGTTCAGCCCAGTGCAGAATAATTTTCTTCCCTCCTTGGTCTAGACCACCCGAACCTGCTCTTTCCCTATCAGTGTCCTTTGCTTTCACCTAAGAGCTATGACAGAGTCAGCTCGATGGTGATGCATTGAAATTTCAATTAATTTTTTATTTATGATTACTATTAATTCCAGTATTTTCTACAGTTTTCAATGGAGACAGTCCTATAATCTATGAATAGCAGTTATACTTTTTCTCTTTTTGTACTAGCTTACACTTCCAGTGTTCAATGTTTAATAAAAGTAATGATAGAAGCACCCTTATTTTATTGTTTATTAATTTTAAAGAGAATGTCCCACACGTCACCATGAACTATCGTGCTAGTTGTAGTTTTCCATGTTCGGGAACTCCTTTTCTGTTCCATATTTGCTCCTAGTCCTTATCTCTCCGTGTGATTGGATTTTATCAACCTGCTTTGCCCCCATCTCTTGAGGTGAGCATATGTCTTCTCTTCTTTCACCTATGCATGTGGTGAATGAAATTACTAAATCTTTAACGTTCACTCAAATTTGTATGCCTACAATAAAACGCCTTGATCATGGCATGTTACGTGGTTTATCCTTTGCTGGATTTCCTTTGCTGGCATCTTACATAGGGTTTTGCATCTCAGTTACTGAGTGTGCTTGTCCTCTAACTCTTCTTCTACCATCCTTCTCTAATTTGTTATCATTTTTAAACTAGCCTTAAGGATCAAGTTAGGGGAGTATCTCATGGTTTTCTAATCTCTGTTGACTATGTACAAGATTAAAATGACTGTTTCTTGCATGTTTGCTGGAACCTGACTGGAAACGATCTAGGTCTGCCGTTTTCTTTGTAGGGAGATCTTGAACTACTGACCCATTTTATTTAGTGGTTAAAGGCATCTTCTGGTGCTAATTTACTTAGAAAAAATTCTGATGCATGTTCTAGGTTGCTCGAATCTCATCTTCAAATATTGATTATCAGGGCTTGTAGCCTCATGGAAGGCAATTCATCAATCCCAGATTTCCCCAAAGTCAGGCTCTGCACCTCTTCCCGGTACCAAATTCCCTCATTTAAGACTTATTTGCAAAGAGACAACAGTATGCTATCTGCGCAGTTGTTTATCCACAACCTTCTTGAGTCCATAATGTGAGGATATAGTCTTCTAATACTTTTTTTGTAATTGTACTCTTTCTTATTTTTTTTTTTTTCCTTTTTTCACTGCCAATACCCCTGCCCCCCGCCAGTCTAGTAGTTTTAAAGTTGTGCGTTTCAGGTTCAAGTCTGTAATCCAACTGAGCTTCTGTGTGTGCTGCATGTGTGCATCAAAAGAACACGCTTCTAGAAGCAGAAAGCAGGCAGTGCGACTGTTGGGTGGTTGGCGGGGGAGGGGGAGGGGAGCTGCTGCTCAGAGAGGGCGCCCGAGGGAGGCAGGAGATGCCGGGCTGCCGCTGCAAGCCCGCAGGCTCCAAGGAGGCGGAACCCGCGTGCGCCATGAGCCTTTTGAGACAGGCCCAAGCCCACCCAGCCGGGTGCTAACCTCGCATCCGCCAGGCTTGCAGGTTCCACCAGGACTAGGGGAAGCCTAAGGCCAAGGAGGGCAAGGTCTAGGGTCTGGACCTGAGAACTGGTTCTGCCACTTGTGATCGCAGCGCTTATGCTGGAAAGGAGGGCAGGAAGCATATCGCAACGTGTGTCCGGACGATGACCCAGAAGGGGGGAGTTGTGGTCACCCACGGACTCTGGGTCTGCATATGGAGGCCCCCAGGGTGCAATTCCAGGAGCAGAAGGCAAAGCCACAGAGGCCAAAGTGCACCTCGCCGATGCTTCCCAGGGGCATTTCCCCAAATATGGGGAGCAGTCCCTCCTCTGGGCTAGGGACTTTGTTTCCTCCATTGTCATCACTGACTGTGAGCAGACTCTAGTCTATGCAGACTAATGAGGAGTTATCAAAATGAGCTCCAAACTCCGGATTTGAGTTAAGGATCATAAATTAACACAGAGAAATACGACTTTAGCAATAAGTGACTGTTTGAAGCCCAAGTTGCCTTAAAACACGGAATTTCAGTCTTTCAGCTCCTCTGCTAATCTAGTGACTAAGAACAGGATCTCACTGGAGCTCAAAGATGTGGGGCACTGGGAATACTCTGGGTCTGTCTGCTCACGGCTGATTGCCTGATCCCAGTTTTATTATACAGCTTAAATACAGACCAGAAGAGGAGTTTGGGGCTTGACACCTGACATCTTAACACCAGTTCCTGTTTCTTGAGGAAGGAAGAGGTAAAATAAATCAGCATTTACTGTGTCCTTCTCCATCCCCGGAAGTCTTCATGAAGACCCTCTCAGGTAAGGATTGACAGGGAGTGGCTTGGTTTACTATTCGACTTTGTCCTTCAGTCACTTTGTTTATGTCCTGCATGTAAACTATTATGCATTGACAGAAGCATTCTAATTCTTATGCAGAATGACTAGACCTGCTGCAGAATGACTATATTGTGCCTCCCTTGGGCACCCCTGTCTGCGCAGCACCCCCCACCCCCAACTGCCCAACCGCCTCTCTCCTGGCATTCTGCTTCTAGAAGCATGTTCTTTTGATGCAGAGATGCAGCACACACAGAATCCCAGCTGGATTACAGACTTGAACCTGAAGACCTTATGCAGAATGACTATTTATGAACCCCTAAGCTTAGTACTAAAGCAGGTACTTACTCCTCAGAGAAGGCCCTGGGGGAGGTTGACACCTGCATTCCCCAGCGCTCCTGCTGCTCTAGAAGTGCCTGAAATGCCTCTCTGTGAAAGGCCTTCAGATTAGGCTCATGGCCCACGTGGGAATTCAGGCCTATTTTTCTGTTAGAACATCTCATTTCGCTCTGAAAATTTTATTATCCAGTTTATTCACCAGACATGAGTACAGACATCTCATATTTTCAAAATAATCCCATTCTCTAATACTAATTTGCCACCAAGAGTATATTCCAAAGTGTTTCCAATAGGCTAGCAAGTCTTTCCAAAGAGGGGAGTCCTGCACCATGTTGTGCAGTGACAGCAGGGTTGGCATAATATGTTTACCCAGATACCTACCACTTTTTAAAAATTTTTTATTGTGCTTTATTTGAAACTTTACAGAGCAAATTACTTTCTTGTTCAGCCATTTATACACAATTGTTTTGTGACATTGGTGGCAATATTCATGATGTGTCAATATTCTCTTCTATGCTCCGGTTCCCCGTTTCCATCCGCCATGATTCCTGTTCCGTCCTGCCCTCTTTTCTGTGCTTTTGGGCAGGTTTTGTACTTTTGGTCTCATACACACGATTGAACTAAGAAACACTTTCTTCACGTGTGTTATTGTTTGTTTTATAGACCTGTCTAATCTTTGGCTGATCGGCAAACTTCAGAAGGTACTTTCGACTTTGTTGCTTTCCATAACTCCTGAAATTCCAAGTCTACCACCTGAAGAACTTCCTTAGTGTTTCATTTAGAACAAGTCTGGTGGCGATGAATTCTCTTAAGCGTCCTTCACCTGAGAATGTCAATATTTTTCCTTTACTCATGAAAGAAGTAACAGCCTATAGAACACTGGGTTAATGTTTCTTTTCTTTCAGTGTTGAAAAAATGTTGTTTTCACAGCCTTTTGGCCTCCATGGCTACAGATGATGAATACAGAGTCATTCCAATTGTTTCTCCTGTGTGAAATGAGTTGTTTTCTCTCTAGCTTCTTTGAAGATATTTTCTTGGTCCTTGTTATTCCACAATTGACAGTGAGGCATTTGGGCATAAAATTATGTGAGTTTAACTTGCTGGAGTTTGCATAGCTTCTTGAATCTGTAAGTTTATGTCTTTCAACAAATTGGGAAAGTGTTCAGCCAGTATTTCTTCAGATACTTTTTTCTACACCACATATTTTCTCTACACCTTATGGAATTCCAATAAATAAATGTTAGATATTTTTGGATTTTTTTGAGGCTCTGTTCATTTTTTTTTCAATATTTGTCCTCTGTTTTCAGATTGGATATTTTCAATTGAACTATTTTCATCTCATTGATCCTTTTGTCTGTCAACAGCATTCCGCTGATCAAGTGAATTTTTTATCTCTATTTTTCCTGTCTAAAATTTTCATTTGTGAATGGTTTCTATGTATTTTTCTATTTTTCTAAGGTGTGCCTGTTACTTCTTTGAGCGTGGTTAAAGTAGCTTTTTAAAGTTTTTGTCTATGATTCCAAGACTATGTCTTACTTCAATCTTACAGAAAATGTTGATGTTGTTTGTTTTAGCAATCACTTGACCCAGTTATGTTCAGGCTGCAGGTTCTTTCCCAACTTCTGGATGCTGTGGCTCAGATATCAGTTCAGATTTTGAAGACTTTGCAATGATATTTGGATGTAATCTATGGGAGTGTCACTCAGTCTGGGACCTTGTTGGTGTTCTAACCCATAATGCAGTTCTCAAAGGATTGATCTACTTCTTGGGGTCAGAGCAAAGCATATGCAACTATGGGAGTGGAGGGGGGTATGAAAAACAACTTTATGGTATCCCTCTCTTGAGCCGCCTGGTCTCTGTCTCTCTGAGGCTCTCTGATGTCTGAGCAGCTACCTTCCTGGTCCACTGGCAAGAATGTTGGGGCTTTAATCTCTTCATTCTGCCGTGCAATTAAGTGACTGGGTCTGCCTATGAGGCCAAATAACGGTAAGATGGAGAAAATGTAACAGAGATTCCTCTATATTATTTGGTCCTTATATACTTAGGTCAGAGAGAAGGCACACTGTTTCTGGTGATACTTCCAAACAGGTATGGAGAAAAAGGCATTAACAGGTCGATAGCTGCATACTAGGTGTTACGGATTAAACTCTGTCTTCCCAAAATGTATATATCAGCTTGAATAGGCCATGCTTCCCAGTATTGTGCGATTATCCACCATTTTGTCAGCTGGTGTGATTTTCCAATGTATTGTAAATCCTACCTCTATGATGTTAATGAGCGAAGATTTGAAGCAGTTATGTTAAGGAGGCAGGGCTCAATCTACAAGATTAAGTTGTGTTTTAAGTCAGTCTCTTTTGAGATATAAAAGAGAAAAGAGCAGAGAGACAGGGGGACCTCAGTAGCACCAAGAAAGAAGTGTCAGGAGCAGTGCATACTTTGGACCTAGGGTCCCTGTGCTGAGAACCTTCTTGTCCAGGGGAAGATTGGTGACAACGACCTTCCCCTAGGAGTGACAGAGAGAAAAAGTCTTCCCCTGGAATTGGCACCCTGAATTTGGACTTATAGAGCCTCCTGGACTGTGAGGGAATAATTTTCTTTGTTAAAGTCATCCATTTGTGGTATTTCTGTTACAGGAGCACTAGATATCTAAGACACTAGGTACCAGGAGATGTCCATTTCCCAGCTCTTTCACTCCCAGGGCCACTATGACTAAGTAGCCATTGCCATAAATCCATGTGAGCAGACTATTCTGATTACTGCTTTGACTCTACTGTCTGTTATGGTAACCACACACACCTTGTCTTTGTTGATTGAGTGCCACCACTTGGCTGCTACCACCACGGGGTCCAGTCAACTGCATTGTAGTTAGGTGTCTTAATTCAGTTAGGGCAGTTCTCACTGTGGACTCTTACTTACATAAAATAGCAACCACAGAAGTCTTCAATAATGCTGGGGCTTGCTTCCCAAATTTGTACCTCACCGCTATGGTACAAAGAGAGCCCTCTGGGCACTCCGTGTGTGGATCTGTGGGTCCAGCCTAATAAATCCATTCTAACCTGCCAGTTTCCCTCAGCCTTTGGTTACCTTCTCCTACAGTATACAATGGCAGATCTGCCATTTCCACTTGATTTATTGTAGGCCACCACTTAATCCATGCTTCAGTAAACCAACCAAATAAACTATGAGATCCTTTTCTAACCTCTGAAGCTGAAACACTGAATGAAGAATCTATGCTTCCTGGGTCTATATCAATAAACTCAGACTAATCCACCTTTATGTCGCTTGCACCATTATCCCACACCCATAATAGCCATTCCCACACATATTCACCAGGTTTCTGTATGTATGTATGTATGTATTAGAAAAATCAAGCAGTTCTTTTGGAGTTTAGCATACTTTCTCCTGGGTCACACTTCATAGTTCACCTTTTGGGGCTTGTTGGGACTGAAGTCTAGGTATAGGTCTAGAAGCAAAAATGGGCAGTGGCAGTGGGATGTTCAGCCGTGTCTTATAAGACATCTGCCTAAGGTGATGCCCCAGGCAATGCCCCAGATACCACCCCAGGAGATAACTCAAACAAGACACTTCAGGCACAGCTGAGGGTAATCTCATTAGATGGAGGTGGAAGGGATAATTGTTTTACTGGGAAGGGTGCCTTAGCAGGCAAAGTTAGAGAATCTCTTCAGATGGGAGTAAGAGGTCTGGTTCTGTTAGGAAGAGCGATTCAACAGAAATTGGAGGTTCATTGTCCCCCGCTTCCTGACTGTCTGCCCATATGTCCTCATCCCAAGTTTCAGGATCCCATTTCTTCCCAATCAGTGCCCTCACTCTAACTTCAGACACCATTTGAGGCTGGATATTCAACTGGCGCTTTAATTCAGTCACTCTTATGATAAGAATCTGAGTTTATTTTTGGCAGCATTAGCCTTGTTACTATAAGAAATATGGTTTTCTTTCTGGGCACAAGTGGCAGCTTTCAGATCTTGTATGTGGTGCTTCAGCTTTGAGCCCATTTCTTTCATTCACCAGTGTGACTAGCAAAAGCAGGACTAACCAAGCAGCTTCCTTATTATTCTTATTCTGACAAAATTATAGAAAAGTATCAAATATGTAATCAGGCAGAGCCTTGTCTCTCACAAATATTTGATCCAGTTGTAGTAGTATTTTGCGTATTTCTATTGTCACCTCCCACCATGGATTAGCAATAGCCTGTTTACTACTGGAGACAGTCATCAGTGCCTTTAAGACTAGCCAGACTTGAGAATCAATTCAGAAAACTCATCCTTAAGATTTGGTTCCTCTAGAACCACTGTAGGTACCAAATGTCTTAGCCTGGGATCTCTAGAGATGCAAAACTAGTGAAGAGAATATATATATATATATATGGAAACCCTAGTCGCATAATGGTTAATAGCTATAGCTGCTAACCAAAAGGTTAGCAGTTCGAATCCACCAGGCGCTCCTTGGGAACTCTGTGGGGCAGTTCTACTTTGTCCTGTAGGGTCACTATGAGTTGGAAACGACTCGATGGCAATATATACACACACACACATACACACATACATATATATATGCATACATATGTTAGTTGTGGCTGTTAGATGCCATCGATCCTGTGTAAAACAGAATGAAACACCGCCTGATCCTGAACCATCCTCACAATCATTGCTATGTTTGAGCCCATTCTTGCAGCCAGTGTGTCAGTTCATGTTGTTGAGCGCCTTCCTCTTTTTTTCTGACCCTCAGCTTTTCCAAGCATGATGAGCCTCTCCTGGGACAGGTCCCTCCTGAAAATATGTCCAAGGCACGTGAAACGAAGTCTCGCCATCCTTGCTTCTAAGGTGCATTCTTGGTGTACTTCTTCCAAGATGGTTTTGTTTATTCCTCTGGCAGTCCATGGTACATTCAGTATTCTTTGCCAACACCATATTTTAAATGAATCAGTTCTTCGGTTTTCCGTATTCATTGTCTAACTTGCTCAAGCATGTGAGGTGATAGAAAATATCATGGCTTTGCTCAGGCACACCTTAGTCCTCAAAGTGACATCTTTCTTTCTCAACACTTTAAGGAGGTCTTTTGCAACAGATTTGCCCAATGCAATACATTGTTTGAATTCTTGACTGCTGCTTCTGTAGGCATTGATTATGGATTCAAGTTAAATGAAATGCTTGATGACTTCAGTATTTTCTCTGTTTATCATGGTGTTGCTTACTGGTCCAGTTGTGAGAATTTTTGTTTTCTTTATGTTGAGGTGTAATCCATACTGAAGGCTGTAGTGGTTGCTCTTCATCAGTAACTGCTTCAAGTCCTCTTTACTTTCAGCAAGCAAGGTCGTATCAGCTGCATATCATAGGTTGTTAGTGAATCTTTCTCCAAAACTAATGCCATGTTCTTGTTCTTCGAAACCAGCTTCTCAGAATGTTTGCTCAGCATACAGATTGAGTAAGTATGGTGAAAGGATACCACCATGACACATAACTTTCTGATTTTAAACCACACAGTATCCCCTTGCCCTACTCAAATGACTGCCTCTTGGTCTACGTAGATATTCCGCATGAATACAGTTAAGTGTTCTGGAATTCCCATTCTTTGCTAAGCTATCCATAATTTGTCATGAGCCACACAGTTGAGTGTCCTTGTATAGGAAACAAAAACAGGTAAACATCTTACTGATATACTCTACTTTCAGCCAAGATCCATCAGACATCAGAAATGATATCCCACATTCCATGTCTTCCTCTGAATCCAGCTTGAATTTTTGGTAGTTGCCTGTCTGTGTACTGCTGCAACTGTTTTTAAATTATATTCAGCAAAATTTTTCTTGCGTGGGATGTTAATGACATTACATTGCTCGATAATTTCCGCATTGCGTTGGACCACCTCTCTTTGAAATGGGTACACATATAGATCTCTTTCAGTCATTTGGTCAGGTAGCTGTCTTCCAAATATATTGGAATAGTCAAGTGAGTGCCTCCAGCACTGCGTCCCTGTGTTGAAACATCTCATTTGGTACTCCATCAGTTCCTGGAGCTGTGTTTTTTGCCAATGCCTTCAGTGCAGCTTGGAGTTCTTCCTTCAGTACCATCAGCTCTTGATCCAATGCTACCTCCTGAAATGGTTGAATGTCGACCAATTCTTTTTGGTGTATTGAGTCTGTGTATTCCTTCCGTCTTCTTTTGATGTTTCCTGTGTTGTTCGATATTTTGCCCATAGAATCCTTCCTTCAGTATTGCACCTAGAGGCTTGAATATTTCCTTCAGTTCTTTCAGCTTGAGAAATGCCAGGTGTTTTCTTCCCTTTTGGTTTTCTAACTCCAGATCTGTTCACATTATTATTATCATACTTTGTCTTCTCCAGCTTCCCTTTCAGGTATTCTGTTGAGCTCTTTTACTTTATTTTTCCTTCCATTCTCTTTAGGTACTGTACATTCAAGAGCAAGATTCAGAGTCTCTTGTGACATCCTCTTTGGTCTTTGCTTTCTTTCCTGTCTTTCTAATGACTTTTTGTTTTTTTCATATATGATGTCCTTGTTATCATCCCACAACTAATCTGGTCTTCGATCATTAGTGTGCAGTGCATCAAATCTATTCTTGAGATGGTCTCTAAATTCAGGTTTGATATACTCAAGGGCATACTTTGACTCATGGACTTGTTTTAATTTTCTTCAGCTTCTACTTGAACGTGAATATGAGCAACTGATCATCTGTTCTGCAGTCAGCCCCTGGCCTGATTCTGACTCATGGTATTGACCTTCTCCATCATCACCTTCCACAAATTTGATTCCTATCTATTCTGCCTGGAATGGTTCACGAGTATAGTCACCATTTATGTTCCTGACGAAAGGTATGTGCAATGAATAAGTCATTGGTCTTGCCAAATTCTATCAGGTAAGCTTCATTGTCATTTCTATCATCAATACCTTATTTTCCAACTGCTGATTTGTCTGCTTTGTTTTCAACTTCGCATTCTAATTACGTAATTATCAGTACATCTTGATTGATGAATGCATCACGTTTGATCAGTTTCAAACTGCGGAACTTGGTAAAAACCTTCAACTTCTTCATCTTTCACATTCATAATTTGTGTGTAAATTTGAATAATAGTCTTATTAACTGGTCTTCCTGGTAGGCCTGTGAATATTATCCTATTGTTCGTAGTGTTCTACTTCAGAAAAGATCTTGAAATGTTCTTTTTATCGATGAATATGATGCCGTTCTCTTCAGTATCTCAATCCTGGCATAGTAGAACATATCATTGTCTAGTTTAAAAGGTCCAAAACCAAGCTATTTCAGCTCACTAATGCCTTGGATTACTGACCTTTATGCATTCCATTTCATTTTTGATGACTTCCAATTTCCCTAGATTCATACTTCCTTCATTCCACGTTCTGATTATTAAAGGATATTTGCATCAGTTTCTTCTCATTATGAGTTGTGCCCCATCAGGAAACGTCATTAAAGTGGGATCTACTTTGAGGAGGTAGCTCTTCCCCACTTGTATTTTGAGTGCCTTCCAACCTAAGGGGTTATCCTCTGTCATTCCATCAGACAGTGTTCCAGTACTATTTGTAAGATTTCACTGGCCAGTTGTTTTTAGAAATAGGTCACTAGGTCCTTTTTCCTAGTCTGTCTAAATCCAGAGCTCCACTCAAACCAGTCTACCATCAGTGAACCTGGTGGTATTTGAAATACCGGTGGCATAGCTTCTAACATCACAGCAACATGCAAGCCACCACACTACAACAAACTGACAGAAGAGTGGTGGGAGTTAAAAATGAGAAGAACCAAAAAGAGTGCTTCTTCCATGTCTGCTGATTTAGAGGATCCATGAAAAATTGTCAAGTGAAGAGTGATTCAGAGAAAAACATGGGTAGAATGTGACCTAATTTCCATAAAAACAAACAAATGAATGTACTTACACGTGTCCCGGCAAAAAGAAGTGTGTAAAAGGGTACATATGTATCTTTGGACACTGGACACTTTGGGGGAGCAGGTACAATATACTTATGTGGGGATGGCTCTTATTATAACTTCTGTATACAAATCTCTGTTGTTAAATGTGTTATAAGAATGTAAAACCTTTTTTTTTTTAAATAATTTTTATTGTGCTTTAAGTGAAAGTTTACAAATCAAGTGAGTCTCTCACATATAAACTTATATACACCTTACTACATACTCCCATTTACTCTTCCCCTAATGAGTCAGCCCTCTCCCTCCTTCCAGTCTCTCCTTTCATAACCATTTTGCCAGTTTCTAACCCCCTCTGCCCTCCCATCTCCCCTCCAGACAGGAGATGCCAACACAGTCTCAAGTGTCCAACTGATACAAGTAGCTCACTCCTCATCAGCATCCCTCTCCAACCCATTGTCCAGTCCATTCCATGTCTGATGAGTTGAATGTAAAACCTTTTAAAGTTTAATAACATCATACGTGTGTGTGTGTATTTGAAACATTTTTTTTTTTACTATTTTATATATGTGTTTTTTAGTTATCTAGTGTGGCTATAGCAGAGATAGCACAAGTGGATGGCTTTAACAAACAGAAACTTATTCTCTCACAGTTTAAGAAGCAAGAAGTTTGAAGTCAGGGCGCCAGCTCTAAGAGAAAGCTTTCTCTCTTTGTGGCTCTGGGGGAAAGTCCTTGTCATCCATCTTCCCCTGGCCTAGGAAATTCTCAGCGCCTGGACGCTGGGTCAAAAGGACATGCTCCACTCCAGGCACTTCTTCCTTGGTGGTATGAGGTCCCTCTCATTTCTGCTCACTTTTCTCTTTGTATCTCAAAAGAGACTGACTCAAGACTCACCCTAATCCTGCAGATTGTGTCCTCCCTCATTAACCTAACTGCCTCTAATCCTGCCTCATTAACATCACAGAGGTTAGAATTTACAACACATAAGTAATCACATCAGATCACAAAATGCAGGACAACCACACAATACTGGGAATCATGGCCTGGCCAGGTTGACACACATTTTGGGGGACACTATTCAATCCATAACAATAGAGAAAACACTGTCTTCAATGCCAGATTCAGAGACTTTTATCCATCTATGAAGGGCAAACACAGAAATTGAACAAAATTCAGACCAGCGAATTATTGCTTGCTCTTGTAACTAATGACTTCTTCTGGTCTCTATGCCTCGAAATGGCCAAAAAGAATTCTGAGGATTAATTCAGTTATTGCTAAAACATCTACTGAATTTGCATGTCTACAGGTAAGGAAGAATGCTTGACACCGTGTGTGATTCATTAAGTAACACAGGGACCCTTAGACTATTGTTCTCCTTCTCTGATATGCCACTATCACCTTCTCCCCTTGTTGCTCTCCTGAAAAACCCACACTTGTATATTCTAGGCTTTTTTTCAGGATTGAATTTGCAGGAAGTTAAAGATATATCTTTGAAAGATAAAGAAGACTTTGGCCACGTTGTCTTTAGACAGTCGAACTTCCCAGCCAACCTCTGTGCAGGATGGGAATTCACAATCCCTCCTACTCAGTACCTCTGAGCAGGACGGGATTTCTGTTTCATTATCAGGCGACTGTGGAATTCACCCCTCTTCAGAAAACTTACTTTCCTTTGCCTCAAACTGTCCCTCTCAGGATCTGTCACGGTCACTCTGAGAAATTCACATGGGCAGCCTGTATGGAAGTGCCCATCCTAGAGGCCCTGCCCTCCCTTCCTTGCTCCACAGGGCTTCCTCTGACACTTGGGGTCGCATCTCCCAGGGAGTACACACCTCTGGCACTTCCAGGGATTCCCAGGCCCTGGGATACTGTGGATGGGACTTGGAACTCAATCTGTTTCTTCCCATCCTCACCTTTGGTTATCTGTGTTCTGTCTTCACCAGATTTAGGAGGCCTTGTCTTCTCTTTGCTCGTTTCATCTCAGTCAGGCTTTTCTATTCCAACTCTCTGATCTCAGAACAGATCAGGTTAGACCACAGAAAAGAGAAAGACCAAGCAAACATCACTGATCTGTGCAGAAGCTGCTGAGAAGGGATTCGATTCTCATTGGTTTAGGGTTTTATGCCCACTGCTCACCGGCAGGCAGGTTCCCCCCAGAGTCTGGCTTCTGTCTGGTACCTTGTACTACAAAGAACTCAGTGACCAGACCACCTTCACAATCACACCTCCCTTAGAGCTATCTTTGCAGAGGCTCTTTGTCAGACTTCCATATCCCACTGAAATCCTATTTCTCTTTCCTTACAAACATTATGCTCATTCTCAGGGCCCTGAGACCTCATCTGCAGATGAGTCTTGTCCTCTTCTCTCCTTGGCGGGGGAAGCTTTTGAGTGGACCTCATGTCTTCGGACAGCTATCCTGGGGCTTCTTCCACCCTGGTGCCGTAGGGCTGCATCTCTCTTTGTACTAGAAGGGGTGTGGAAGGGGCACAAGGCTAAAAGAGGATGGATTTTCCAGGTGAGGTGGGTTTAAGAAGCTTGAATGAACTTCTTCCCTGAAGAGTGCATATTTTGCAGTCCAGACATCCTGCTTCTCTCAGTCTAAGGGTCCTAGCACGTCTTCAGGTGCTTTCTCCTTTGACCCTGAGGCCATGCCTGCACCCTCTGCAGCCAGGTCTCCCACATGTGTAGCAGCACCAGTAGGTGTGGTAGCCTGTTCAGCCCCTGTCTCCTCCTCCAGATGCTCCTGGAGGTGCCTGGCTCTTCTTGCCAGGACTCCAGGATGCTGACCAGGGACTCAGTGTTGGTTAAAGGATGTCGGCCAGTGACCACGTGTCCTCATTTCCTTTGAAGGCTTAGGCTAGTTGCCTGGGCAGAAGACAGCCAAGGTCAGTCTGAGCCCAGACACCTAGTGACCGACCTGTGACACTGCAGCGAGTGATAGATGTTAATTTCCATACTCAGGTATCCGCAGGTGGTGGATTCAGAGTGGTCGGAGGAGAAGTGTAACTAGAGATAACACACTCATGAGGGCACGGGCCAAAGGTCAGGGAAAATAGCTGAGGTCGTGGAGCTCTAGCGGAGCCAGTCTAGGGCACAGGCCTCCCTCCTGTATGTGGCAAAGAGGCGATCCATGTGCCGCCTTCTGCAGACTCTGGACTGCTGGGGCCCTGGTTGCCCAGAATTCGGCCTTGTCTTTGGAGAAGTGACGCGCATGCAGTGTGCCACCGGGGGCTGTGGCCCAGCAGAAGCAAAATCTTGACAATGGGGGCTTCAGTTGACTTTGCCTGTGCTCTCCTTTGGCTGAGTGACATCGTGTGTTTCCTAGCAGGTGAAGGCATTCGTGGAGAGAGGCGATTTCAATGCGTGCAGCAAAGTGTGTGCTGAGATGATGAGTCGCTGGAGACCGGGGTGGACTCTTCAGACCCAGGATAGGCCTCTGGCAGGTATGTGTCAATGTTTTCTGCCCATGGCACTCACCCGGGTATTTGCATAGAATGTCGTCAGCGGAATTAGTAGTCTCCGGAGAGGCTGCACATGTCAACAAGCTTCACCTGGCCAGAGTACACCCGTGATGTAGCTCCCCAATCAGTCACCTTCCCCCTTTGCTCTTTCGTCTCTAGGCACTCTATCAGGCACTCCAAGCTGTGAAGTGACTCAGGGAGAGAAGGAAGAGATTTCAGAGAATGAACACATACAGAGAGAGAGGCAAGAGATGCTGAGTGAGGATGTCTTGCGTACTGATATCCTGAGGAAAGTGGGAAAATTGGACCCTGGCCTGCTCTGCCAATGCCGTGAAGCAGTCCGCACCAGGGGCTCCCTTGTGCCTGCGTAGCCTTTCCCAGGGTGTGCTCAAATCCTGTGGCCACTAGGTGTCCTAGGTCACAATGGAGGACCCTGTGTCATCTGCCTGGTGGACTGGATCTCTGCCATTGGCTGAGTCTTGTCACCAGGCCCATCATAAGCTCTGCCCACTCTTCCGGTGGGGAGACTCTCTCCATGGTGATGGCAAAGAAACCTTAGTCCCGCCCACCTGGCCTTGACTTCACCTACCTGGCCTGCTGACCCTCACTCAGACCTCTGTGTCGATCAAAATGAATGTTCACCAGTTGCCCGGTGTCAGCATCTGGTATAAAGGATTCGGGACCTTGCCTGAGGCAGAAGGCAGCCTAGGTCTGCGGGTACCTGGAAGTCTAGTGACTTGTGACGCTGCTGCCAGTGAGAAATGGTGACTCCCATACTCACATATCCCCTGGTGGCAGAATGATAGTGATGGGTGGAGAAACATGGTTCCGGAGCACACGTTCAGTCGGGCACCGGCCAAATGCCACGGCCAGGAGTGGACGTTGTGGAGCTGCATGGCGAGCCAGTGAAGGGCCCAAGGATTTCTCCAATGAGGCAAAATGCAGATCAAGCCAAGGAACATAAAGATAAAGCAGCTGAAGAAATTAAAAAGGTTACTCAAGAACATAGTTAAAAATTTAATAAGCTGCAAGAAACCATAGAGAGACTGCAATCAGAGATTCAGAAGATTAACAATAAAATTACAGAGTTAGAAAACTCAATAGAAAGTAAGAAGAGCACAACTGAGGAATTGGAAGGCAGAATTACTGAGATTGAAGGTGAAACTCTTGGGACTAATATATTTGAAGAGAAAGCAGATAAAAGAAATTTAAATGAAGAAATCCAAAGAATCATATGGGACTTTATCAAGAGAAATAACTATGAGTGATTTCAGTACCAGAACAGGGAGGGCTAACAGAAAATACAAAGGGAACTGTTGAAGATTTGTTGGCAGAAAACTTCCATGATATCATGAAAGATGCTCATCGAATTCCACATAAGGTAGATCTCAAAAGAAAGTGACCGAGACACATAATAATCAAACTTGCCAAAATCAAATATAAAGAGAATTTTAAGAGAGGCTAGGGATAAAGGAAGTCACCAACAAAGGAGAGTAAATAATAAAAAACTTGGACTACTCAGCAGAAATCATGCAGGCAAGAAGGCAAAGGGATGACTTACACAAAATATTGAAGGAAAAAAATTGCCAACCAGGAATCAAACCATAACCCTGGCCCTCTGGCCTTCGGGCCCTCTGGCCTTAGCCCTCTAACTCTAGCCCCTAAGCCCTGAGCCCCAAAGCCCCTAAGACCCTAAGCCCTTAGGTCCTAACCCCCAAGGCCCTAAACCCTAACCCTAACCCAAACCCTAACCCCTATAGCCTAAACTCTACAACCTAGACACCTACACCCCAAAACACTACACATCAAAACCCTACACACTAAACCCTATACTCTAAGCCTCAAACCCTAAACCCAAACCTCAAATCCCAAACCCTAAACCTAACCGTAAACCCTAAACCCTAACACCTAACCCTAACCCCTAACCACCCTAACCCTAATGACCCTAACCCTAACCCTCGAACCCTAACCCTCTAACGCTAACATGAAACCCTAATCCGAAACCCTAACCCTCTAACTCTAACCTCTAACCCTCTAACCCTAGCCCTAATCCTAACCCCAACCTCCAAACCTAACCCCAAACCCTAAACCTCAAATCCCTAGCCCTAAACCTAAGAATGAGCCTAAGCCTAACCCTATCACTTAACTCTAAACCCTAAACCATAACACTTAAAACCCTAACACGCAAAACCCTAACACCCTTAGCCCTAACACATTTAACCCTAACACCCTAAACGCCACAACCCTAAACACTAACACCCTTAACCCCAACCCCTAACCCCTAAACCCTAAACTTAAACACTAAACCGTCTAACCCTCTAACCCTAATACCCTAAACCCTAACCCCAGCCCCCAGCCTTAACGCTCACTCTAAGCCTTAAACCTTAAGCCCTAAACCCTAGGCTCTAAGCCCTAAGCCCTAAACTCTAAATCCTAAAACCCTAAACTCTAAGCCCTAAGCCTAACCCTCTAATCCTAAACCCTAAAACCTTACCCCAAACCCATCCCAAACCCCTAAACCTGAACCCCTAAGCCCTAGCCCTAACCCCTAACCCTAATCCTCTAACCCTAACTCTCTAACCCTAACCACAACACCAACCCCAACCTCTGAACCCTGAAACCCTAACCCCCTAACCCCAAGCTTCTGAACCCTAAGCCTAAACCCTCTAACCCTAAACCCTAACCTTCACCCCCTCACACCCTCACCTTCTCACTCCCTCACTCTATAATCTTCTCAACTTCTAACCCCCTCACCTTCTAATCCCTCACCCTCTAACTCCCTCAATCTCTAACCCCCAACCCTCTAGACCCCAACCCTCTAACACCGACCCTCTAACCCCAAACCACATATCCCAAACAAACCCAACACCAACCCCAATCCTAAACCTAAACCCTAACCCCTAAAACCTAACCCAAACCCTAACGACTAAACCCCAAAACCCTAAACCCCAAACTGCAACCCCTAACACCTAACCTGTAACTCCAAACTCTAACCTCAAACCCTAAACCTAACCCTAACACCTAACCCCAACCAAAAAACCCTAACCCTAAACTCTAACCCCAAACCCTAACGACCCTAACTCTAACAACCCTAACCCTAACATCCCGAACCCCAAACCCTAACCCTTTTTGTTAGCAGCTGTAGCACTTAACCACTAGCCACCAGGGTTTCCATGAGCAGTCACAGGAATAGACATATGCACACCCGTGTTCACTGCAACATTATTCACAGTAGCAAAAAGATGGAAACAACCTAAGTGCTCGTCCACAGAGGAATGGATAAACAAACTACGGTACGTACACACAGTGGAACACTACACGACAATAAAGACCAATGATGAATCTCCGAAACATCTCACACCATGGATGAATCTGGGGCGCATCACACTAAGCCAATCACAAAACGACATATACAGTAAGAGACCACTATCATAAAAACTCCTGAAAACATTTATGCACAGAAACAATCCTTGATGTTCACCAGGGAGACGAAGAGCGGGTAGAGAAAAGCCAACTAAACAATAACCAAAAAAACCAAACCCACTGCTGTCGAGTCAATTCCAGCTCATAGTGACCCTACAGGACAGATTAGAACTGCCCCATAGAGTTTCCAAGGAGTGCCTGGTGGATTCGAACTGCAGACCTTTGGTTAGCACCGGTGGCTCTTAACCACTACGCCATCAGGGTTTCCAACCAAACAACAGATCGGTGGTAACTCTGGCAAAGGAAAGACGGTACACAAGACTGGGGAATCAACCTCAGCCTCACTCTAACCCTAACCCTAAACCAATTGTGCCCGAGCCTAGTAACCCCAGCCCTAACCCCAACCCCCAACCACCTAAAACCTATACCCCTAAACCTAACTCCCAAACCTCTAACCCCCCAACCTGAACCCCTAACACCAAACCCTAACCCCTAACCCTAATCCTCTAACCCTTCTGCATCTCTGGGCCTCTCGACTCTCCGTCTATTTTCTTCCTCCAAATCCTACTAACACTCAGTGGAATTTTGAAGTTTCAGCTGTGCTTTGCTTCTTGTTGTCTCCACCGGTCCCATCAAGGCACTGCATCATTTGCTCTGCTTCACTATTCAGTTCCAAAACCATGGCTTAGAATCGCCTGACACTGAACTTCAGCGATTGGGTGCAAGGCCGCGAGAGGGCGCGCGCACCGCCAGTTCCGTTCTGCCCACCAGACCCTCGGAGCATGGGAACCTCCTGGACCTAAGCCGGGACTGACCTGGGTACTGCTCCAGTGGCGATAGCAGAAGCTTTTCTTCCCAAGGGACCCAACGCCCCAGGGCGCTCTCTCAATACTCCCATTAATGCTGTTACTATCCTAACCCACTCCTTCTGCGCGACCTAGTGGGTCCTCGACCAGGCCCAGCCTTCACGACCCGCACCCCCCTGCCGTGGTCATGTACAGGAACCTGCAGGGCCGCGCCCTCCCCGCCCAAGCTCTGCCCCTCCATACCCTGATGCCCTGCAGGCCTCTACTAGGTCCCCGCCCAGAGGAGAGTTGTCGCCCTGCACGGGGTGGGGGGACACGAGTGAACAATCGGAAACCACACCCCAGGCACGAAGCCCACTGCCCATATTGAGACCATGTGAGCAGGGCTGCCCCGCCGACTGGAGCCTGCAGGACAGCACTCACGTTTGTCAGCTTCTCACCGCCCTCTGGGCTTGGGGTCCCAGAGCAGCCAATCCCCCGGGGGGGGGGGCGGTCCGTCCGCAGGTGCTGGAAGATCGGGTTGGTGCCCATGGCCGGAGCACTTAAAACCCTTAGAAACCCTCATAAACCGTCAGCTCCAGACCTTCAAATGTCAGCCTGAGAGACACCTAATCTCCAACCTAAAAAAAAAAACAAAACACACCCGTTGCCATCCAGTCAATTCTGACTCATAGCGACCCTATAGGACAGAGTAGAACTGCCCCACAGTTTCCAAGGAGCACCTGGTGGATTCAAACTGCCAACCTTTTGACTAGCAGCCTTAGCACGTAACCACTATGCCACCAGGGTAACCCACTAAACCTACTGCCACCAGGGTAGAGGCTCCAAATCCCGCCAGTGTGAGGAACCCTCAAATCCCCTCAGCACCAGAGACCGCGTCCACAGCGACCGGTACACAGCGCTGCACAAACGTTTAAGTTAACAAATGACCTGGTTGCTCAGGACCCCTTCCTGCTACCCCCACCCCCGCCACCCAGAGGGGGAGCGGGACCCGGCATCCACACTGTTAACACACACTGAATCACTGCTTCCACAAGGAGTAGGGTCCCCGCGCTGCTCCACAGATTCCCAGGACCCCTTCCTTTCCCGGTGGGGCCGCGCCGACGCCCCAGCCCCGAGAGTAGACCGGCCGGGCGCGGGCGCGGGGTGCCTCAGCCTCCCAGGCACAGCGCCCAAGACAGTAAGGGGCAGCAGGGCCTTGGGCGGGGGATCCCTCTGTCCCCTGTCCGTGGCACCCTACGGAGTCTGGTGGGGGTGGGAGGAGGAATGGGGGCGAGTGCCCCGCCCTCAGTCTGGAGTCTCACCCGCCCGGGCGAACTCTGGGCCTTGGTTTCCCCCCTGGCACAGGGAGCAGGTGGGGGGCAGGGGGGCAGGCGCCCATCCCCCAGCTTGGCCCGCAAACCTGCCCTGGGCAGAGTAGGGACCTGGGTGCAGCCCTGGACACGGCCTTTCTCCCCAAGCCCTTCAAGCCCCCAGGCCCGAGGGCACTCCGCAGCTGGATCCCGCGGCTGGAACCCCCCCCCCGCAAATCCACGGGGATGCAAATTTCGCAGACCAGCTGCGTCTCCCGGGCCAGAGGCTCCCTCTCGCAGCCCGTAGAGTGGCTGCGTCCACCCGGCCCAACGCCGCGTCCGCTCCTGGGGATCACTCGGGACGGGGTACGCTGGAGGGGGGGATGCAAGCTGCTAACCCAACGTCCGGACTCTCCAACCTCTGGAGGCCACGGGATGCTGGGACTGGGACCCGCACTCCTGGCGCCTTCCCTCCACACCTTCGAGGGGCCAGGCTTGTTCAGTCTGGGAGCAGGTCCCTCCAGCCAGGTGTCGGAGTTTCATACCTTTCAGAGAACACGGCAGGGAAAGCAGCACGAACAGCATCCTCTCTAAGGCGCGCAATCCGGCCCGGGCCCCTCACCACCCGTCCGAGCGCTTCCGTGAGTAACTGGCTGGACAGCGAGGAACATGGCTGCCGGCCCCCCCCAGCGGCCCGGGTGGGGGGCGGGCGTGGGGTGGTTGGGCCTCCAGAGGGGAGGGCGGGGTCTAGAAGCAAGGACAACGCCAAAGTGTGCGGGGTGAGGAGACGGGAGACGTCAGGAGAGGGCCCTCTCGCGTGCAGAGTTAAGTATTGGAGGTGCAACGGTTAAGTGCTTGGCTAACTGAAAGGTGGGCCGTTGGAACCCACCAGCTCAGGGATTGAAAAGATCTGGAGATGGGCTCCCATAAAGATTCTAACCAAACAAAATCCAAACCAGTTGCTGTTGAATCAATTCTGACTCATAGTGACCCTATAGGGCAGAGCAGAACTGCCCCACAGGGTTTCTAAGACTATAAGTCTTTACAGAAGCAGACTGCCATGTCTTTCTGCAAAGAACCAACTGGTAAATTCGAACTGTCCACCCTTTGGTTAGCGGCCAAGCTCTTAACCACGGGGCCACCAGGGCTGTGCCATAAAGACTGCAACCTAGGAAACCTTGTGAGGCAGTTCTAAGTTGTCATACAGGGTTGATATGAGTCAGAATCTCTTGATGGCACACAACCATGATTGTACTAAGAAAAATTCCTCCAAGCAGCTGTCTACATGACCCCTGAAGCACGCATGCATGCACGCTATCAAAGCAGTGCGGCCAAAGACAGGAAATTGGAATAGAGACATTATAGAGTGGACAGTGAAAAGTGATTTCTGAGGGACATGCAGCTCAAGCGGAGGAGGTAGCATACAACTAAATGCCCTTCTCCTTCTATTGTTCAATGGTCTTGAGAAAGAATGTGTCCCAGGAATTAACTGTAGCCCAGGAGAACTTGAAGACAGCAAACACAGAGGACCGGTCAGGATGCTTCTGCAGTGGTCAGGGTGAGGAGTGATGGTGGTAGTGCAGGTGGGAACAGTGGGCAGGCTTGAGGTGTACTTTGGAGCTTGAGCTGCCAAGAATTGCTGGTGGATCAGATGTATGGGATGAGGGGAACGGAGAATCAAAGGTGACTTCTAGAATTCAGGCTACCATGAGCACATGGTCACCAGAGCCATTCTCTACCGTGTGGAAAATCATGGAGGAACAAACTTGAGAAAATGACCAAAAGATTTTTTCTGGACATGTTAGATTTGCATGTCTGAGGTCATCCAAGTGTGGAGAACAGTTTCCAGCTGTGGATACCACTCAGAGGTAGAGTACTTTTCTGGGTTCTAAGGATTTGGAGATCAGCCTATAGCTGATTTGAAAGCCACTGGTGGTGCGATGATAATGCATTTGGGTGCTACCAAAAGGTCTACAGTTTGAATCTACCAGTCGCTCCTTGGAAACCCTGTGGGGAAGCTCTACTCTGTCCTATAGGGTCCCTATGAGTCAGAATCCACTTGATAGCGACTTTGTTTTGTTTTGTTTTAATACTAAGCTCAGAAAAGTTGTGTGTCAGGGTTGTATTTTTTCACAATACTTATTCAAGCAGTTCGAATCTACCAGCCACTCCTTGGAAGCCCTATGGGTCAATTCTACTCTGTCCTTTAGGGTCGCTATGAGATAGAATCGACTCAACAGCAATGAACTTAGTCTTAGAGGAGCTCTTTGTCTGTCAAAGCTGAGAGTTTTACTTCATACTTTTTAAAACTGCCATGTCTCATGTTACGTGGCAACCCTTACAGGAGCATTTTTGGTGCTAACTTGACTTGTTCTTGGTGAAGGGCTCTGTATTCATTTTCTAGGGCTGCCATAGTAAATTACCAAAAACTCAGTGTCTTTAAAAAAACATATAATCCATACAGTCCAAGAAGCTGTATTATATGAAGAAGAAGGGGCATCAGGATAGGACGAAGACTCATTAACAGCCTAGACATGCAGATGACACAACCTTGCTTACTGAAAGTGAAGACGACTTGAAGCACTTACTGATGAGGATCAAAGACTTCAGCCTTCAGTATGGATTACACTTCAACATAAAGAAAACAAAAATCCTCACAACTGGAACAATAAACAGAGAAAATACTGAAGTCATCAAGGATTTCATTTTACTTGGATCCACAATCAACACCCATGGAAGCAGCCGTCAAGAAATCAAACGACATATTTTATTGGGCAAATCTGCTACAAAAGACCTCTTTAAAGTGTTAAAAATCGAAGATGTCACTTTGAGGACTAAGGTGTGCCTGAACCAAGCCATGATATTTTCAGTCGCCTCATGTGCAGCTAAAGCTGGGCAATGAATAAGGAAGGCAAAAGAACTGAAACTTGAATTATGTTGTTGGTGAAGAATAATGAATATACCATGGACTGCCAGAAGAATGAGCACACCTGTCTTGGAAGAAGTACAGCCAGAATGCTCCTTAGAAAGGTGGGTGGCAAGACTTGGTCTCACGTACTCTGGACATATTATCAGGAGGAATCAGTCCCTGGAAAAAGACATCATGCTTGGTAAAGTAGAGGGTCAGTGAAAAAGACAAAGATCCTCAATGAGACAGATTGAGACGGTGGCCGCAACAGTGGGCTCAAACATTGCAATGAGAAAGGCCCAGGGCTGGGCACTGTTTCGTTCTGTTGTACACAGGGTCGCTATGAGTTGGAACTGACCCAACAGCACCTAACAACAACATCATAAACTCACTAGATCTCCTGGGGATAGAATGTCATATTCACTGTAGAAAAATAGAGTTTCTTTGTTTGTTTGTTTACCATATTTACTAATACTATCACTTACATTTGTTAACTTCCACAGTCTGTTGGATCGCTTTTCTTTGGAATGGATACAAACGTGCATCTCTTGCAGTCTGTTGGCCAGGTAGCTAGCTTCCAAATTTCTTTGCATGGTGGAGTGGGCATGAACAGTGCTGCATCTGTTTGTTGAAACAACTCAGTGGGTATTCTCTCAGCTCCTGGAGCCTTGTTTTTCGCCAGTGCCTTCAGTGTAGCTTGGACTTCTTGCTTCACTACTACCAGTTCTTCATCATGTGCCACCTCATGAAACGACTGAAAGTTAACCATTTCTTTTGGTACTGTGACTCTGTGTATTCTTTCCATCTTTTGTGTGTGTGCTTTAAGTGAAACTTTACAAATCAAGTCAGTCTCTCATACAAAAATTTGTATACAGCTTGCTATGTACTCCTAGTTCCTCTCCCACCAATGAGACAGCACACTCCTTCTCTCAACCCTGTATTCCCCGTGTCCATTCAGCCACTTTCTGTCCCACTCTGCCTTCTCATCTCCCCTCCAAACGGGAGCTGCCCACATAGTCTCATGTGTCCACTTGAGACCAGAAGGTCACTCCTCACCACTACCATTTTCTATCGTATAATCCAGTCCAATCCCTGTCTGAAGAGTTGGCTTTGGGAATGGTTCCAGTCTTGGGCCAACAGAAGGTCTGGGGACCGTGACCTCCAGGGTTCCTCTAGTCTCAGTCAGATCATTAAGTCTGATTTTTTTATGGGACTTTGAGGTCTGCATCTCACTGCTCTCGTGCTCCGTCAGGGATGCTCTGTTTCGTTCCCTGTCGGGGCAGTCTTCAGTTGTAGACAGACACCATCTAGTTCTTCCGGTCTCAGGCTGATGTAGTCTTGGATTTACGTGGCCATTTCTGTCTTTTGGACTCATAATTACCTTGTATCTTTGGTGTTCTTCATTCTCCTTTTCTCCAGGTGGGTTGAGACCAATTGATGCATCTTAGATGGCCGCTTGATAGTGTTTTTAAGACTGCAGATGCCACTCACCAAAGTGGGATGCAGAATGTTTTCTTAATAGATTTTATTATGTCGATTGACCTAGATGTCCCCTGAAAACATGGTCCCCCAACTGCTGCCCCTGCTACTCTGGCCTTTGGAGCTTTTGGTTTATTCAGGAAACTGCTTTTGGTTTAGTCCAGTTATGCTGACCTCTCCTTTATTGTATGTTGTCTTTCCCTTCACCTAAAATAGTTCTTGTCTACTATCTAATTTGCGAATATCCTTCTGCCTCCCTTTCTCCCCACCCTCATAACCATCAAAGAATATTTTCTTCTCTGTTTAAACTATTTCTTGAGTTCTTATAATAGAGGTCTCATACAATATTCGTCCTTTTGCAACTGACTAATTTCACTCAGCATAATGCCCTCCAGATTCCTCCAAGCTATGAAATATTTCACGGATTCATCATTGTTCTTGATCTATGTGAAGTATTCCATCGTGTGAATGTACCAAAATTTATTTATCCATTCATCTGTTGATGGGCACCTTGGTTACTTCCATCTTTCTGCTATTGTAAACAGTGCTGCAATGAACATGGTTGTGCATATATCTGTTCATATAAAGGCTCTTATTTCTCTAAGATATATTCCAAGGAGTGGGATTGCCATATTCTATGGTAGTTCTATTGCTAGCTTTTTAAGGAAGTGCCAGATTGATTTCCAAAGTGGCTGCACCATTTTAAATTCCCACCAGCAGTGAATAAGTGTTCCAGTCTCTCTACAACCTCTCCAACATTTATTATTTTGTGATTTGGGATTAATGGCAGCCTTGTTGGAGTGAGATGGTATCTCATTGTAGTTTTGATTTACATTTCTCTAACGGCTAATGATTATGAGCATTTCCTCATGTATCTGTTACCTGCCTGAATGTCTTCTTCGTTGAAGCACCTGTTCCTATCCTTTGCCCATTTTTAAAATGGATTATTTGTCTTTTTGCTATTGAGTTTTTGCAATATCATGTAGATTTTAGAGATCAGATGCTGATCGGAAATGTTATAGCTAAAAACTGTTTCCCAGTCTGTCGGTAATCAGTTTACTCTTCTGGTGAAGACTTTGGAAGAGCATAAGTGTTTGATTTTTAGGAGTTATCCAATTTCTCTTTGGGTACTTGTACATTGTTAGTAATGTTTTTGTCACAATCCCACCCTAATCCTCTTTAACATAAAATTACAATCACAAAATGGAGGACAACTACAGAACACTGGGAATCATGGCCTAACCAACTTGATACACACATTTTGGGGGGGACATAATACAATCCATGACATGCACCTTTTAGTATATTTTGGGGACTGGCCCTTTTAGTCAGAAATAGGTTGAATAAAAGTGCTTACTTACCAGCAGTTTCCCAACAGTGTTGGTGACGGATCCCCAGTTGGATACACACAATCACACTGACTGCATTTGCGGTGCCTCAGCAAGTCCCACTTGCCTTCATAACACTGATCTCTAGAACAAAACACAGCTCTGTAAGCAAGTCAATTGAAAATAAAGGCATTGGCTATTGAACATCACTAAAGACATAAGTGCATATTGGTTCTGTGCTGGTTGCCAGAATCTAATTCTCTTGATTAATTCATATTTTTTGTAGATATTTTTCTTGCTTCATATACCCAGAGTTCTGTGTACATATAATGAACATTCTACACGTAGTTTTCTCACAAATATTACCCAATATCATTCATTTTTTTGACCATTCACTCAATGTTCAAGAATAAATTGAAGTATAGGAAATATTCTTACGGTTATTTAACTCTAAGGATGAAGAAATTGCATAGTGGGTCTTGGCTCCCTTTAGAAATTCTCTACCTGATGCAGTTCCACACAGCAACACGGACCTTCATCTCAGCACAGGAAGAAAGACAGCTTTGTCTCAATATTTGCCACTGCTCTTCACCTTCTACTAAGGTAAAAACTCTTCAGCCTGCCAAGAGCATTGTTCAAGAATTGGCTCCAAATCTCTCCTTGAAAATTACAGTGAAAAATCTTATAAAAATGTTAAGTTTTATTATTAGGCAAACCACTATTTCATCAAATCATCGTCTCTATATAAATTTTTCACCACTATGTTTTTTTTTATGTGGCTTAAGACAACAATCAGGTGTGTAATAATGTGTATAACACTACATTTCAAATTATAAAGTGATGTTCCAATGGTTTAAAGAGTTGGAGGGACTATTGTGGCTAGGGAATACTGAATCAAAAAATATTTTGACGTGAAAGTTTCAACAACAAATATGTTCCATAACTATAGGTGTACTTGTAGGTAAATGTTTAATGTAATAATTCGGATGGTTAAAAAAGACAAAAACAAATAAAAACACATTAAACAGCAGAATAAGTCAATAGATATCTATTGTCATGACAGATACAAACAGAAAACAAAGAATAAAAAATAAGTGCAGCAGAGGTTACCAGCGTTATGTAAAAGAGAGGAGCATCTTGACACCGAAATAAAATAGCTAGATGCTTCAAAATGTGCATCCAGCAGCTTTTCCCTTTAGCAGGTGTTGCAATTTCTGATTTATTGGAATTAAACTAGCTGTCCATGTCATTCAAGTATTATTTTAATGCAATAAATCATTTTACAAGTCCCATGCTGTAGAAAAAATGCTTAAATCATTACATAAACATAGCTTTGCTCACAACTCTTCCCATTCTGAATGCATTACTTTCCCTTTACCACTTCCTAAATAGCTTTGAAAATCTTCACAGTGCTGTAAACCCAAGTTCTAGTCCCACCACCATTTTATGTGATACTGATCACTGTGTGTCCCTGTGAAGTCTTTTTTTTTTTTTTTAACATCCTATATATATTTTTTTTTTATAGCACTATGGTCACTATTGTCGACTCAACATGTTTACTGCCTTATTGCGCTCTTTACCTGTTGTTGAAGCCTTGTTATTTACTTTTAAATGTCTTTCTTATTTCTCTACCTTAACAGTTAAAAGAGTGTTTCATTTTATTTGCTGTTGTTGTTTTCTTTTATTATATTCTTGTCCACTCAGAGTTCAGGCATGATTAAAAAGTAATTACATTTTTGTGGAGACAGAATGGGATTTAGAATCAAGTTTTAATTACCTGGGTTTTACTTCCTTCGTTGACTAGCTGTATATCGGCAATACTTACTGACTATAAAACTTAATTTCAACATTTGTAAAACAGGTTACAATCTATCTATGCTTTTTTTAGATATATACATTTCTTTTTAATTTCAAAATATAAATTCACCAAAAATGATGTTAACATTTAGATTTTTCTTGTGTTAAAAAAAACTAAACCAAACCTGTTGTCATCAAGTTGATTCCAACTCATACCGACTCTGTAGGACAGAGGAGAGCTGCCCCATAAGGGCTTCCAAGGAGTGGCTGGTGGATTTGAGCTGTCGGCCTTTTGGTTAGCAGCCAGGTTGGAATCCGCTACATCACCAGGATTCCTTTCTTGTAATAAGTCAGATAAATTGATAAGCTTATATTCCAGCTATGTATTTAGTGCATGAAATATGTCAAAGAGAATTATGTAATGTTTAAAATTTTAAATGTAAATTGATCAAAAATTATAATAAATTCCAAATAAGTAAGATAAAGTGATTAGCTCTAGTTCTCAGTAGGGGTTTAAATGCCTTTGAGACCAGTTGGTGCTCCTGTTTTCACCCATTCTCAATGGCACAAACTCAGCATCAGTCTCTGAATAGTGATTATGATACTAACATAGTAGACAGTCAGGAGTGGTTGGGCTACTATTTTCACATGTTTTGCTGGCTAATAGATTTAAATTATCTTTACTGTCTAATATTTCTTATCTTTTACTTTTGGAGAACGAAGTCAATTGTTCATGTTGTATTACGTATGGTACAGCCCAGAGTGTTTGTAGTGTTCAATACTTTAAATTTCTCACCACTTTCATCATTACTTTTTTGTATAGGAAACTCAGGAATCAAATAGGTATTTTATACTGTCCAGCAATGCTTACCTTGTAAGTATAAAGTGGGAGCCATTATAAAGTTAAGGGAAATATCATTGATACAATGTTGGCTTTTTAATTACGCAGATTTGTATTTGTAATCCCACTCTGCCCTTAATTGGCTGATGACTTTAAGTATGCTTCTTTACTTTCCGTAGCCTTGATTTCCTCACCCACAAAATGGGATGATGACCCTCATCTGGAAAGAATATACATATATATATATACACACGTATGAAACTTACTTCTGACAATGGATGAAACAAAGCCAATACTAACAAATATTGCTATTTCTTCTACCTGCCTTCTTTACTCACTCCAAGCTTCTAGACAGTTTGCTCAGATACGTTTCCTTCCTTCCCTTCTTCTTTCTTTCTATGCTACCTCTTTTTGTTTCCCTTTCAGTTTCATTGTGAATTCACAAACACTAGGTTGAATTTCAGTGTTTATATGCTATTGGGGGTATGCATCTAAGTAAGCAATTTACCTTCCTGAAATTAAAATATAGATAATTCCTGCACTGCCTGCCTCACATGGCATGCGAAAGTTATTTAAAATAGTAAGAAAATATAAATATGTTACTTATTATCTATTGAATCCATACATCAGGCTAGATAATTTAACTGTCATGTTGAAGTGATAAATTTATAAATATAGATATTAATATTTTGTTATTAATGTAAGAAGAGTAAGTTAGAAACCTAATATGAAGAGCAGGTGAGGATTTCAAAAGGATTGGTTCTCAGAAGGGTAGGACTAGAACAGTAATAATCAAACAAAATGTAAAATATGTTCATAGCAGGAACATACAGAAGATTGCTTCTACAATGGTGTTTAAAATAGAATAATGTATATTTGATTAGACAATCATTTATGGGAATAAAAAGATTAAGAAAATTTATCCTTACCTGCAAAATCTTAGAACCAAAAAACCAAACCAAACCCAGTGCCGTCGAGCTGATTCCTACTCATGGCGACCCTATAGGACAGAGTAGAACTGCCCCATAGAGTTTCCGAGGAGCGCCTGGCAGATTCAAACTGCTGACCCTTTGGTTAGCAGCTGTAGCACTTAACCACTATGTCACCAGAGTTTCCACAAAATCTTAGAAGCAACAACATATTCATCATATTTCATCCAGAACATTCCTGATGTCCTGCAGTCAAGCATTTGAACTCATTTGTGCAGAAACATTCGTTTTTATAGCTACTTACCTTCCTGGTGGTTACATCATTGGCTCATAAAGACCAGAAAAAGAACCAAATGCAATTTGGCTGTCTTGACTGGGTCCCAAAGAAGACTCTTAAAGTTAAACAAATGAACAGAAATATCTTAAACAAGCAATATCTTCTAGGTGCAACTGCTTGTGTGTGGCACGAGGAAAATAAACACTAATCAAGGTAACTTAATTCTCAGTGAAATGAAACCTCATATGGAAACATGGGAATTTTACTCTTCCTTGATAATTACATCATCTAGAATCATCTCATGTGAGATTTTTATCATAAAGGAAGGGTTCATGGAAAGGAGATGCCTGACTGGAGCCAGCTGTGGATTATTCTTAATTGCCTCTCCACTCTCACATTCCCAAAAGGAAGGAGGATATCAGGGCTTAATATGACTCAAGTAAAGCACGAGAAAACGGAATATGTTTACAAATGTCAACACAACTATTTGTAAAATAATTCGATATTTATTAAATCTTTTTGTGAGAAATGAAGTGGCTCTAATCAGACTTAAATAAATGGGTTGACTAATTTTTTTTTTGTTAATATTTGAATGTACCATGCAACTAGGTTGATGGAAGTTGTATATAAAAGTTATCCAAATCACTCAGTAGGATGATTTCGAAGAATCTGAAAAAAGTTAGGAAAATAAATTTGAAATACTGTGGCACTATGAGTCAACCAGAATTACAGAGCGTTCAGTAAATTGGAGTAAAAAAGAACTGAAAGTATCATTTTCAAATTGATTGTTGTTGTTAGGTGCCATCAAGTCTGTTCTGACTCATAGCCAACCTATGTATCACAGAACAAAACACTGCCTGGTCCTGTGCCATTCTTAAAATCGTTACTATCCTGGAGCCCATTGTAGCACCCACTGTGTCAATCTCTCTCTTTGAGGGTCTTCCTTTTTTTCCGCTGATCCTGTACTTTACCAAGCATGATGTCCTTCTCCAGGAGCTGATCTTTCCTGACAACATGTACAAAGTATGTAAGACACAGTCTCGCCATCCTTGCTTCTAAGGAGCATTCTGGTTGTACTTCTTCCAAGACAGATTTGTTCCTTCTCTTGGCAGTGCATTCAATATTCTTTGCCAACGCCACAATTCAAAGGCGTCAATTCTTTTTTGGTCTTCCTTATTCATTGTCCAGTTTTCACATGCATATTAGGCGATTGAAAACACAATGCCTTGGGTCAGGCACACCTTAGTCTTCAAGGTGACATATTTGCTTTTCAACACTTTAAAGAAGTCCTTTGCAGCAGATTTGCCCAATGCAATGCGTCTTTTGATTTCTTTCTTTTTTTTTTTTAATTTTTGTTGTGCTTTAAGCGAAAGTTTACAAATCAAGTCAGTCTCTCACACAAAAACTTATATACACCTTGTTACATACTCCCAATTGCTCTTCCCCTAATGAGACAACCTACTCCCTCCCTCCACTCTCTCTTTTCATGTCCATTCCTCCAGCTTCTAACCCTCTCTACCCTCTCCTCTTCCCTCCAGACAGGAGATGCCAACACAGTCTCAAGTGTCCACCTGATCCAAGAAGCTCACTCCTCACCAGCATCCCTCTCCAACCTATTGTCCAGTCCAATCCCTGTCTGAAGAGTTGGTTCCTGTCCTGGGCCAAGAGAAGGTCTGGGGGCCATGACCACCAGGGTCCTTCTAGTCTCAGTCAGACCATTAAGTCTGGTCTTTTTACGAGAATTTGGAGTCTGCATCCCACTGCTCTCCTGCTCCCTCAGGGGTTCTCTGTGTTCCCTGTCAGAGCAGTCATCAGTTGTAGCTGGGCACCATCTAGTTCTTCTGGTCTCAGGCTGATGTAGTCTCTGGTTTATGTGGCCCTTTCTGTCTCTTGGGCTCTTAATGACCTTGTGTCCTTGGTGTTCTACATTCTCCTTTGATCCAGGTGGACTGAGACCAGTTGATGCATCTTAGATGGCCGCTTGCTAGGGCCGAAGACTCCAGATGCCAATCTCCAAAGTGGGATGCAGAATGTTTTCTTAATAGATTTTATTATGCCAATTGACTTAGATGTCCCTTGAAACCATGGTCCCCAAACCCCTGCCCCAGCTACTCTGGCTTTCGAAGCGTTCAGTTTATTCAGGAAACTTCTTTGCTTTTGGTTTAGTCCAGTTGTGCTGACCTCCCCTGTATTGTGTGTTGTCTTTCCCATCACCTAAAGTAGTTCTTATCTACTACCTAAAGTAGTTCTTATCTACTACCTAATTAGTGAATATCCCTCTCCTTCCCTCCCTCCCTCCTTCCCTCCCTCCCATCTCTCTTAACCATCAAAGAATATTTTCTTCTCTGTTTAAACTATTTCTCAGTTCTTATAGTAGTGGTCTTATACAATACTTATTCTGTTGTAACTAATTTCACTCAACATAATGCCTTCCAGGTTCCTCCATGTTATGAAATGTTTCACAGATTCATCACTGTTCTTTATCAATGCGCAGTATTCTGTCATGTGAATATACCATAGTTTATTTATTCACTCATTCATTGATGGGCACCTTGGTTGCTTCCATCTTTTTGCTATTCTAAACAGTGCTGCAATGAACATAAGGGTGCGTATATCTGTTCCTGTAAAAGTTCTTATTTCTCTAGGATATATTCCAAGGAGTGGGATTGCTGGATCTTATGGTAGTTCTATTTGTAGCTTTTTAAGGAAGCGCCAAATTGATTTCAAAAGTGGTTGTACCACTTTACATTCCCACCAACCGTGTGTAAGTGTTCCAATCTCTCCACAACTTCCCCAACATTTCTTGTTTTGTGTTTTTTGGATTAATGCCAGCCTTGTTGGAGTGAGATGAAATGTCATTGTAGTTTTGATCTGCATTTCTCTAATGGCTAACGACCATGAATATTTCCTCATGTATCTGTTAGCTACCTGAATGTCTTCTTTAGTGAGGTGTCTGTTCATATCTTTTGACAATTTTTTAATTGTGTTATTTGTCTTTTTGTAGTTGAATTTTTGCAGTATCATGTAGATTCTAGGGATCAGGCACTGATTGGAAATGTCATACCTAAAAACTTTTCCTCAGTCTAGGTAATCTTTTAACTCTTTTGGTGAAGTCTTTGGATGAGCATAGGTGTTTGATTTTTAGGAGCGCCCAGTTACCTGGTTTTTCTTCTGCATTATTAATAATGTTTCATATACTCTTTATGCCATGTATTAGGGCTCCGAACAGTGTCCCTATTTTTTCTTCCATGATCTTTATCATTTTAGATTTTATATTTAGGTCTTTGATCCATTTTGAGTTTGTTTTTGTGCATGGGGTGAGGTATGGGTCTTGTTTGATTTTTTTGCAGATGGATATCCAGTTATGCCAGCATCATTTGTTTAAAAAACTGTCTTTTCCCTATTTAACTGTTTTGGTGCCTTAGTCAAATATCAACTGCTCATATGTGGATGGATTTATGTCTGGATTCTCAAATCTGTTCCAGTGGTCTATGAATCTGTTGTTGTAGGAGTACCAGGCTGTTTTGACTACTGTGGCAGTATAATATGTTCTAAAATCAGGTAGAGTGAGGCCTCCCACTTTATTCTTCTTTTCCAGTAATGCTTTACTTATCATTAAAAAATGTCATTGGACTCATTAGACATGGATTGGACTGGACAATGGATTGGAGCGAGAGATGATGAGGAGTGAGCTACTTGTATCAGGTGGACACCTGAGACTATGTTGGCATCTCCTGTTTGGAGGGAAGATGGGACGGTTAGAAGCTTACAAAATGGTCACCAAAAAAGAGACTGGAAGGAGGGAGCGGGCTGTCTCATTGTGTAGTAAGGCGTATATTATAAGTTTATATGTGAGAGACTGACTTGATTTGTAAGCTTTCACTTAAAGCACAATACAAATTATTTTTAAAAAGTTGGAATTTGGCTCGGAATTGCATTAAATCTATAGATTGCCTTTGGTAGAATAGACATTTTTATAATGTTAAGTCTTCCTATCCATGAGCAACGTATGTTTTTCCACATAGGTAGGTCTCTTTTGGTTTCTTGCAGTAGTGTCTTCTAGTTTTCTATGTTTAGGTATTTTACATCTCTGGTAAGATGTATTCCTAAGTATTTTATCTTCTTCGGGGCTATTGTAAATGGTATTGATTTGGTGATTTCCTCTTCGATGTTCTTTTTGTTGGTGTAGAGGAATCCAACTGATTTTTGTATGTTTGTCTTGTATCCTGATACTCTGCTGAACTCTTCTATTAGTTTCAGTAGTTTTCTGGAGGATTCCTTAGGGTTTTCTGTGTATAAGATCATGTCATCTGCAAATAGAGATACTTTTACTTTTTCCTTGCCAATCTGGATGCCCTTTATGTCTTTATCTAGCCTAATTGCTATGGATAGGACCTCCAGCACAGTGTTCAATAAGAGTGGTGATAAAGGGCATCCTTGTCTGGTTCCCTATCTCAAGGGGAATACTTTCAGGCTCTCTCCATTTAGGATGATGTTGGCTATCGGTTTTGTATCAATGCCCTTTATTATGTTGAGGAATTTTCCTTGTATTCCTATTTTGCTGAGAGTTTTTGTCATGAATGGTGTTGAACTTTGTCAAATGCCTTTTCTGCATCAATTGATGAAATCATGTGATTCTTGTCTTTTGTTTTATTTATATGATGGATTACATTAATGGTTTTTCTAATGTTGAAACATTCCTGTATACGTGGTATGAATCCCACTTGGTCATGGTGAATTTTTTTTTTTTGATATGTTGTTGAACTCTATTGGCTAGAGTTTTGTTGAGGATTTTGGCATCTAAGTTCATGAGGGATATAGGTCTGTAATTTTGTGTGTGTGTGATGTCTTTATGTGGTTTTGATATCAGGGATATGGTGGCTTCATAGAATGAGTTTGGGAGTATTCTGTCCTTTTCTGTTCTCTGCTCTCTGAAATACCTGTAGTAGTAGTGGTGTTATCCCTTCTCTGAAAGTTTGGTAGAACTCTTCAGTGAAACTGTCCGGGCCAGAGCTTTTTTGGGGGGGGGAATTTTTTGATTACCCTTTTCGCTTTGTCTTTTGTTATGGCTCTATTTAGTTGTACTACCTCTGTTTGTGTTAGTTTAAGTAGGTAATGTGTTTCTAGGAATTCATCCATTTCTTCTAGGTTTTCAAATTGTTAGAGTACAATTTTTCAGAGTAATCTGATATGATTCTTTTAATTTCAGTTGGGTGTGTTGTAATATCGCCCATCTCATTTCTTATTCGGGTTATTTGCTTCCTCTCCTGTTTTTCTTTTGTCAGTTTGGCCAGTAGTTTATCAATTTTGTTGATTTTTTTCAAAAAAACTAGCTTTTGGTCTTATTAATTCTTTCAATTGTTTTTCTGTTTTCTATTTCATTTAGTTCTGCTCTAATTTTTATTATTTGTTTTCTTCTAGTGTCTGTGAGTTTTTTTTTGTTGCTCTGTTTCTATTTCTTCAAGTTGTAGAGATAATTCTTTCATTTTGGCCATTTTTTCTTTTTGTATGTGTGCATTTATTGATATAAATTGGCCTCTGAGCACCGCTTTTGCTGTGTCCCAAAGGTTCTGTTAGGAAGTGTTTTCATCTTATTGGATTCTATGAATTTCTTTATTCCATCCTTATTTTTTTTTTTTTTAATGTCTTCTATAATCCAATCTTTTTTGAGCAGGGTATTGTTTAGTTAGTGTTTGATTTCTTTTTCCTGCTTTTCCTGTTATTGATTTCCACTTTTATGGCCTTCTGGTCAGAGAAAATGCTTTGTAATATTTCAGTGTTTTGGATTCTGCTAAGGCTTGCTTTATGACCTAATATGTGGTCTATTCTATAGAATGTTCCATGTGCACTAGAAAAGAAAGTTTAGTTGGTTGCTGTTGGGTGGAGTGTTCTGTATATGTCTATGAGGTCATGTTAGTTGATTGTGGCATTTAGATCTTCCGTGTCTTTACTGAGCTTCTTTCTGGATATCCTGTTCTTCAGCGAAAGTGGTGTGTTGAAGTATCCCAGTATTATTGTGGAGCTATCTATCTCACTATTCAATGCTGATAGAGTTTGTTTTATGTATCTTGCAGCCCTGTCATTGGGTGTGTAAATATATAATATGGTTATAGCTTCTTGGTGTATTGTCCCTTTAATCATTATATAGTGTCCTTCCTTATCTTTTCTGATGGATTTAACTTTAAAGCCTATTTTGTCAGAAATTAATATTGCTACTCCTGCTCTTTTTTGCTTATTGTTTGCTTGATATATTTTTTTCCATCCTTTGAGTTTTAGTTTGTGTCTCTAAGTCTAAGGTGTGTCTCTTGTAGGCAGCATATAGACAGATCGTGTTTCTTTATCCAGTCTGAGACTCTCTGACTCTTTATTGGTGCATTTAGTCCATTTACATTCAGAGTAATTATGGATAGGTGTGAATTTAGTGCTATCATTTTGATGTCTTTTTTTGTGTATTGACAGTTTCTTTTTTCCACTTGATTTTTTGTGCTGAGTAGATTTTCTTTATATATTGTCCTTTCCTCATATCTGTTGTTGTTGATTTTGTTTCTGCTGAGTCTCTATTTTTTTTTTTTTAATGAGTAGGGTAGCTTGTCTCCTTTGTGGTTACCTTATTATTTACCCCTAATTTTCTAAATTTAAATGTAACTTTTATTTCTTTGTATTGCCGTATTTTCCACTCCATATGGAAGGTGTATGATAACATTTCTTACTCCCTCTTTATTATTCTAATGTTGTCTTCTTTTCTATGATAACATTGCTGTTACCCTGTTTTGAGGGTTTTTTTTTTAAATAATCTTGCTTTGTTTTTTTGGATTTCCCTATCTGGGTTGACTTCTGGTTGCTCTGCCCAGCGTTCTAGTCTTGGGTTGATACCTGATATTATCGATTTTCTAGCCAAAGAACTCCCTTTAGTGTTTCTTGTAGTTTTGCGTTGGTTTTTATGAATTCTCTAAACTTCTGTTTACCTGGAAATGTCTTAATTTCACCTTTATATTTGAGAGACATTTTTGCTGGATATATGATTCTTGGCTGGCAATTTTTTCCTTCAACTTTTTATATGTCATCCCATTGCCTTCTTGCCTGTGTGGTTTCTGCCTAGTAGTCCAAGCTTATTCTTATTGGCTCTCCTTTCTAGGTGACTTTTCCTTTATCCCTAGCTGCTCTTAAAATTCTTTCTTTATCTTTGGTTTTGGCAAGTTCAAGTATAATCTGTCTTGGAGACTTTCTTTTGACATCTGCCTCATGTTCAGTTAGACGAGTATCTTGGATAGATATCTTCTCCTCTTTCATGATATCAGGGAAGTTTTCTGCTAAAAAATCTTCAACAATTTTCTCTGTATTTTGTGTTATCCCTCCCTGTTCTGATACTCCAATCATTCGTAGGTTATTTCCCTTGATACAGTCTGCCATGATTCTTAAGCTTTCTTCATTTTTTTAAAAATTCTTTTGTCTGATTTTTCTTCAAACATATGACTGCCAAGTGCTTTATCTTCAAGTTCAGAAATTCTGCCTTCCATTTGCTCAAATCTGCTTCTCTGGCTTTCTATTGAGTTGTCTATTTCTTTATTTTTATTGTTAATTTTCTGAATTTCTGATTGCTGTCTGTCTATGGATTTTTCCAGCTTATGAAATTTTTCATTATGTTCCTGAATAATCTTTTTAATTTTTTCAATTGCTTCATCTGTATGTTCCTTGGCTTGTTCTGCGCATTGCCTTATTTCCTTCTTGATGTCTTGAAAGGTTCTGCATATTAATGTTTTGTTTTCTGCCTCTGGTAATTCCAGAAATGCACTTTCATCTAGAAGATCCCTTGATTCTTTGTTTTGAGAGTTTGTTGAGGTAATTATGGTCTGTTTCTTTATGTGACTTGAAATTGACTGCTTTTTTTTGAGCCATCTATAAGTTATTGCATTAGTTTATTTTATGTTTGCTTACTGTGTCATAGCTTCTTGCTTTGTTTTGTTTTGATATGCCCAGATGGTTGCTTGAGTGAGCTAACTTGATTATTTTCACTTTTGGAGCTCAGATGTCCTCTCACCAGATGGTTAGAGCTGTTATCAGGTAGATCAGTCTAGGAGTGCATTCGGTTTTCTTGTGTGAATTCAGCTCAGGTGTCTAGGTAGCTGATCATCAAGTGTGTGGTGCAGGCTGTATCCCACACCCTTAGAGGGGCAGGGGTGATTGGTGCAGGTACCTGTATCTGGTTGTAGCAGATGGTCATACTCTGAACAAGGCAGGGGGCTGAGAATCATCCCCCAAGTGTCTCTGAGGAAAGTGTGCCCCTATTCCCTAGAGTGTACAGTTGGGTGGGTTCTTCAGACGGACCATGGGCACCCAATATTTTTGGTTGTAAGGACTGAGAAGTACCAGTTATCCTCAGACCCCTTTTGCGGGTGGCTGGGTGACCTGAGTGGAGCCATCTGTCTTTAGGCCCCTGATATGGGTAGGTGAGGACCCTGTTTAATAGGCAAAGCAATGTCAAACATCAAACACCCACCTCTCCACCACACAGCTGAAAGAGTTGGTGTTTGCCAACAGGGGCCTATTCTCCTGAAATAGGCCCAGACAGGTCCATGCAGAGGGGAAAGGTTGTCAAAGTCCACAGACCGTTTATGTCTGATCAGGAGCTGCTTCTGTCCTGAGCTTCCCCAGTTAATGGAGCTGGTAAATTATGTTTTTCCCCAATTGCAAATTTATTCCTTCTCAAAGCCCATGAGGATAGGTCTAGGCTCTCAACAGGACCTATCTCAGGCCCAGGGAAGTCAGCCACTGAAGCCATCTTGGGAGTAGGGGGGGCGGGGGGGCAGAGTGGGGGGTGCAGTGAAATATATGCAGGTAATTAGCTTTTGCTGAGAGCGCCATTCTTCTCTGGTTCCAGAGGTCTGAGTAGGCTGTATGGCTGGCTGCTTCTCCCTGAGGAAACTGTGGCCGAACACTAGTACCAACCCACCACTGCAGCTCCTGGGAATGGGGCCTAAGGGCTCCCCATGATTCAGGTCTGGTAACTCCTCTCCACTTCTGAACCATCTCTTCCTCCCCCTGCCCCTCAGTTCTTTTTCTAAGCTTGCCTTTGATACTCAGGGCTCCTAGCTTGTCATAAATATACTTGTTTCACTTGTTTTTTTCAGGTGTATGTTGTAAAGAGAGCTTGCTGGAAGCGCCTGTCTATTCTGCCACCTTGGCTCTGCCTCTGGAAATAGCATCTTTTGATTTCTTGATTGCTGCTGCTATGGTATTGATTATGGATCCAAGTAAAATGAAATCCTTGACAACTTCAATGTTTTCTCTGTTTATCGTGGTTTGGCTTATTGGTCCAGTTGTGAGGATTTTTGTTTTTTTGTGTTGAAGTGTAATCCATAATGAAGGCTGTAGTCTTTGATTTTCCTCAGTAAATGCTTCAAATCCTCTTCATTTTCAGCAAGCAAGGTTGTGTCATCTGCATAATGCAGGCTGTAATGAGTCTTCCTCCAATTCTGATACCTCATTCTTCTTCATACAGTCCAGTTCCTCAGATTATTTGCTCAGCATAGAGATTGAATAGGTATGGTGAAAGGACACAACCCTGACATTCACCTTTCTTCACGGTAAACTACTCAGTCTCCCCATGTTCTGTCTGAACAATTGCCTCTTGATCCATGTACAGATTCCTGATAACACAATTATGTGTTCTGGAATTCCCATTCTTCACAATGTTATCCATAATTTGTTATGATCCACACATAGTCGAATGCCTTTGCATAGCCAGTAAAACACAAGTAAACATCCTTCTGGTATTCTCTGCTTTCAGCCAGGATCCATCTGACATCAGCAATGATATCCCTGGTTCCACTCCCTCTTCTGAATCTGGCTTGAATTTTTTGCAGTTCTCTGTTGTTATACTGATATTCAAATCTATTAATGTCCCGTTTATCTTACCATTAATAAGGACCAGTTATAAAAATATATAAATGGTCACCTAATGGTATTAAAAATATGATATTCAAGTCAGCTATTATAGGGACATCTTTGGTTTAGGGTCTGTCAAAACCAATATGCCTATTGTTCATAGGAGACACCTGTGATATCTCACTGGTTTCTAGTCATGCTTGTAGAGCAAGTCAAAATTTCACCCAAGCTTCTGTCAGTATTAATTATATAAAATACATATGGGTTGGGATGGGTGTATATCATCGCCATTATCATCAGCAGCAGCACTTTTTTTGCATTATCACTAAATCAGTTAAAATTTGTGTTAACTGGGTTAAAAAAAAAAAAAAAACCTGGGTTCAAACTTGTATAATAATTACAGGTGCATGAACCCCTTCTAGAATAAATAAACAGTTGACCTAATTAGACAACATCTGGTTTAATTCATGCTCCAGAAATAATCACGACAAATGGGATTACTGTTATTGGTGAAATGGTTGGGTTATATCCTTGGAACCGGGCTTGAACTCTATCCTAGTTGATTGACAATCCACAAGTTTCATTGACTTAAAATGTGGGGATATTTCTCATTTATAATACCTCTTGGGTGTGAGTCAAGTGCAAATCTGCTCTGTATTATCATCTTTCCTATTTCATTTCTGGTTAGCAGCTCTTATGTTAGTCACTATCATGGCAAATGCATAGGAATATGGATGGAACCAGGTAAATGGCACTTAATTCTTCTGTTTGAAAGTGGAATCTTTCACTTCATTCATATTCCATTTGCCCAGCAAGTCATATGGCAAATCCTGATGTGGAAGAGATGAGAAATACCCCGCTACTCAGGATGCACCAAGGATAATCCTCTCCCTTGTTTCTAGGTATAGTGAATTAATCATATACTTCATATACCATTAGGTCTGTATTTGGCTTCCATATCATGTTCCTATATTAGTCATGGAATCGACTCGAAGGCACTGGGTTGGGATATTAGTCAGAATTTTACTACAATAATGATGCATAAAAGACAACCACAAAATCTTAGTGACATGTAATAAAAAGTATTTCATGCAACTCTACAAATCAGCTAGGTTTTGAGTTCAGGTTGTTTCCATGCATCTCTTAATTTTCTTGGAGAAGTTGAAGGGGCGGCAGACACTTGAGGCAAGTTCATCTCATGGTAGAACTTCAAGCTTTCAGAGGAGAAGTCTCTTACAGACTAGGCTGGGAAACACCACACTCACACTCATATCCACATTCCATTAACCAAGTAACATGGCCAAGACTAGTGTCAATGGGTCAGGAAATATACTTCTCCCATGGAGACAGTGTAGGTCTGTGGGGAGGGGGTCAAGCAGGGGAATAATGTCAATATTTGGTGACTAATAATCTAATCTACACAAGTTGCATTCACTCATCCAAGAAATACTTTCTGGACACAAATATTTTTTTCAGATACCAAAGCAGGATTCAAAGTATATGCATTCTAGTTGTTGTTAGCTGCCATCAAGTTGGTTCCGAGTTACGGTGACTTTATGCATAATAAAATGAAAGATTGCCATGTCCTGTAACATCTTCATGATCTTTGGTATTTTGAGTCCATTGTTGCAGCTATTGAGTTATTCCATCTCACTGAGGGTTTCCCCCATTTTGGTTGGCTCTCTACTTTACCAAACATGGTACCTTTTTCTAGCAATTGGTTTTTCCTGATGACACGTCCAAAGTAAGCAATTTGAAGTCTCACCAGCTGTCATGGATTGAATTGTGTCCCCCCCCAAAATATCTGTCAACTTGCCTAGGTCATGATTCCCTTGTCCGATTCTATGATTGCCTATCATTTTACGATCTGATGTGGTTTCGCTAAGTGTTGTACACCCTATCACTATGATGTAATAAAATGTATTAGCAGAAGTTATGTTGATGAAATCTATAAGATCAGGTAGTGTCTTAAGTGGATCTCTTTTGAGATACAAAAGAGAGAAGTGAGAAGAGAGACATGGAGGCCTCATACCACCAAGAAAGGAGTGCTGGAGCAGAGCATGTCCTTTGGGTCTGAGATTACTGCATTGAGATGCTCCCAGACCAAGGGAAGACTGTTGACAAGGGCATTCCTCCAGGGCAGACAGAGAGAGAAAGCCTTCCCCTGGAGCCGACGACCTGAATTTGGACTTGTAGCCTACTAGACAGTGACAGAATAAATTTTTCGTTGTTAAAGCCATCCTCCTGTGGTATTTCTGATATAGCAGCATTAGATGACTAAAACACCGTCCTAATTTCTAAGGTATATTTTGGTTGTATTTCTTCTAAGACTGCATGAGTAAACATTCATTCTATTGGGAGTCTATGGTATATTCAATATTCTTCATCAACGCTGGAGTTTGCATGCATCAATTCTTTTTCTAGTAGTAGACAGAAATAGATACACATAATTACATATATAGTTAGATGGTGCCTTGCTCTCTGAAGAAAAATTAAAAAAGTAGGGTAAAGGACAAGATAGTAACTGGTTCAGGGATGAAGTCTCTCTATCATTTCTAGAAGCAGACTGCTCAAAGCAAATGAACTGGCTAAAGCCCTGAAATAAGAGATGAGTTAGTATCCAAAGAAGAAACCTCAGCAAAATATAGCTGTAATACAATGAAAGAGCCCAGTGATGTAATAGGAATTGAGGAGCACACAACAATGGAGGCCAGGTGGAGTTGGGCCTTGAGTTTAATTTTAAAAGCTTTCCATTCAACTCAGGTTTTTGTAAAATTGAATAGAACCGTAATAAAATCTAACATACTTTAAATGGATTATTCCATGTGCTTTATGGTACAAAGATGGGCACAGTAAGACAATTTAGATAGATATTACAAAAGTACAGGTGAGTAAGTATGATGACTTGAACCATCAAGTATGGAAAATAGCAAAAGTAGCAAAATCCTGAAGACAATGAGCAAATGCTGAACAATGCATTCTTTGAGAGAACAGTGGAGTCAGGGATGCTACTAAAGCTTTGGTTGAATAAAGGCATCATTTATTGATAGGATGAAGATTGGGCAGAAAAATATCTTGGAGAGCCTAATCAACCTTTAAACTTCAAATACGTCAACTTTGAATACTTAACATATATCCTCATGGAGAGATTAACTTGGAAGTTGATATTCAACCATAGATTTCAGGGAAGAGATTCTATTTGGAGATATAAATTTGGTAGTTGTAAACATAGAGATAGAAATTAAACAATGACATAAACGATTTAGTCAAATGAGAAGTCTGTTTATTTAAATAAGGACACAGCACTGTTCATTTATTACAAAATGTCAGGTATCTGGTAGGGGCTGTTACTTATTTTTTAGTACTACTCTAGCTACTATTGGGCCTTTACATACCTACGTAAGTTTTAGAATTAGTTTGTCATTTTCTTTACAAATTTTGTTGTGATTTTTATTAGATTTGCATAGAATATATAAACAGTATTGATGGAATTTAGTCTTCTTAACCATTAACTTTCTATATCTCAAGAATTATTGAGATCTACCTTCATGTCAATATTATAATTTTATCCGTGAAATCCTTGAGTGGATATGTGTGTTCATGAGTGTAGGAGTGTGTGCATGCATGTGTGTGTTCATATACACCCGTGTAAGTCTGTTCACAGATATACATTAACAAAATATAATCAATAAAATACCAAAAAAACACTGAATAGAAAATACCTAAACTAGAAAGCTACTGAGCCATTAAAATCCAAAGCAAATCACTGTCATGTAATTTTTATGTTACTTTTATCAAAATAGCAAGAAACTTGCAATTCTTATACTTTGTAATATATTGCAGACACAGGGCATAGTGAGGGTAAGGAGTTTCCAGGGGCAATCTCTATGTTCAGCCTTTCCCTATCCCAAATTTCAAGATGAATAGATGTTGATGAGTCAGCAGAAATGTCTTCCCCCTCTTGTCTGGCTTTCATATTTGTGGTGCCTAAAAGTATTCTGTACCTTGTCTGCTGCACCCTTGGACTTGGACCCTGGGGCATGTGCCCTCCTCTGCTCCCCTTTTACGATGCTTCTGTTTAGACAATGGAGAATATAAAATAGAACAAAACCGTGTGATTAATAATAATCATATGAATTCTAGTTGCATGACCAAGAACAAGTTACTTAACCTCTCTGAGCCTCAACTTTGTCATCTGTACAATGGCAGTAACAACAGTAACAGATTCAATAGAAGTAATAGCTTTTGATGTTGTGAGGATTAACTAGTTGCCATCCAACTGATTTCATCTCATGGCAAACCCATACTCTGTAGGGCTTTCAATTGCTGTGACCTTTTGGAGGTAGATCACTAGGTCTTTCTTCTGAGGTGCCTCTGGGCAGACTGAAGCCACAAATATTTTGGTTAACAGCAAAAAAAAAAAAAAAAAAAAAAATTTTTTTTTTTTTTTTAGTGCAACTAGGGACTCCCTGTGAAAGTTAAGTGACTTATTATAAACAAAATGTGTAGAACACTGCTTGGTATATTGTAGTTGCTACTTAATTGTTATCAGAAATTGTTATCAATATATCATGAATATTTATGGCATTATCACTGAAACATTTGATAAAAAGAACAAAAATATAAAGTTGGACAAGCCTCACTTATGCATATTATTTAATACCATAAATCAAATCCCAGAAAATGAATGCTGTCAGTAGATAAAAAAGATACTGCATTTTAAACGTATATTTGTAATTACAAAATTCCTAAGATGGCCCTACAATAGGACCAGTACAATAATCCATTCATTAAAAAATATTAAGTAAGTGCATATTGTTTGTCAACTGCTGTTTCAGGTCCCATAGAAACAGAAGTAAACCATCAGACAAATCTCTGCCCATCAGAAACTTACATTCCAATGTAGAAATACACAAAAAATGCGTATACAAATAGAGATACAGTAAAATTCAAAGTAATGCTAATGCTTACAAAATGAGCAAGGCATTGAAGTAGAATGTTAATTTATAGGTTAAATTAGTTGGTCAGCAAAGTCCTTTCTTAAGAGTGATATCTGAGCAGAGATCTGAAAGAAAGGGGAGAGACAACCAACAGGAAAATATGCAAAAAAAAAAAAAAACGCCAAAATGCTAGGAGAGAGAACCAACCCCAGTCCAAAGGCCTGGAGGCAATGAAACAAAACAAGGAGGATGCACAGCAGAAATCAAGGGAGAGAGGGGTGCTCTGTAGTGAGGTGAGAGATATGTCCAAAAGACTATCATGGCAGCCTAAAGGACTTGGATTTATTTAAAATCTTTGGAAAGATTTGATCAGAGAGACATGTCACCTAATTAATGTTTTAAGAACTTCCCCCTGGTTGTTGTCTGATTAGACTCTAGAGGGAAAAACTGAAGGTTGGGAGAGCAGTTAGGAGGCCCTTGCAGTGTCTGAGCAAGCTGTAGTGGCAGCCAGGCCCTGGGTGTTGGCAAGGGAGTAATTTAGAAGTGGGCAGATATGGAATCTATTCTGAAGATACAACCAACAGAAAGTGTTGTATATAAGATGTTAGAGAAAGAGAGAAGTCAATGATGACTCCAAATTAGAGAAAAATCCTGACATCACGTAAGTGGGGGATAAACATTTTTGGTAAAAAATAATACAAATTCCCATAGAACACTAAATACAAACATACTAATTTTTTTTGATAGTCTAGAAGAGGCAGAAAAAAATCTGTAATATGATAAAATGCATACATATTTTAAATGGAAAATAAAACACTGTTAATGTTTTCCATCAATGTTAGAATCAAACATTAAGGATCAAATACTCAACATTTTTCTTGGAAATCGTAGACCTGGATATCATGGCAAACAACACTGGAACCAAAAATATCTTACCTTTGAAAAGCTAGCAAAAACGAACGGTAATTACGTATGATATAATCAACCTGAAACACTATTAGACTCAACTGAAAAATCATATGAACTAAAAAGAATGCTCAGAAAGTATAATTGGCACCCCATTAATATAGATAAAGTATAACCCTGAAGAGTTACAAATTTTATTTTCTCATAAATAAAAAATGCAACAAAATTTATACATTTCCTAAATCTAAATTATCAATTTAGATTTAGGAAATGTATTTTGTGATATTTATATAAAACATTTTTGCCTTGAACTCCACTTAAACTAAATGAAACCCATTGTTATTGAGTTGATTCCAACTTACAGCAACCCTATAAGAGAGATGTAACTGCTCAGTAGGATATTCTTGCTGTACTTCTTCCAAGACAGATTTTTTTTCTCCTTTTGGCAGTCCACGGTACATTAAATATTCTTCACTAAAACCATTATTCAAAGGCACCAACTCTTCTCTGGTCTTCCTTACTCCTTGTCCAGCTTTCACACAGGTGTAAGGCAGTTGAAAACACCATAGCTTGGATCAGGCACTCTGTAGTCCTTAAAGTGACGTCTTTGCTTTTTAACACTTTAAGGAAAGCTTTTGCAGCAGATTTGCCTAAAGTAACACGTCATTTGATTTCTTGAATGCTGCTTTGATTGTCACTCCAAGTAAAATGAAATCCTTGACAAGTTCAATATTTTCTCCTTTTATCTTGACGTTTCTTACTGGTCTGGTTGTGAGGATTTCTGTTTTCTTTATGTTGAGGTGTAATCTATAATGAAGGCTGTGGTTTTTGATCTTTATCACTAAGTGCTTCAAGTCCTCTTCACTTTCAGTAAGCATGGTCTTGTCATCTGCATATCACAGGTTGTTAATGAGTCTTCCTCTAATCCTGATGTCAAGTTCTTCTATACAGTCTGGCTTCTCAGGTTACTTGGTCAGCGCACAGATTGAATAAGTATGGTGAAAAGATACAAACCTGATGCACATCTTTCTTAACTTTAAACCATGAAGTATCCCCTTGTTCTGTTGGAACGATTGCCTCTTGATCTATGTCCAAGTTTCTCATGAGCAAAATTCAGTGCTCTAAATTCCCATTCTTTGCTATGTTATCCATAATTGGTTATGATCCACACAGTTGAATGTCTTTGCATAGTCAATAAAACACAGGTAAACATCTTTCTGGTATTCTCTGCTTTCAGCCAGGATCCATCTGACATCAGCAATGATATCCCTCATTCCATATCCTCTCCTGAATTCGTCTTGAACTTCTGGCAGTTCCCTGTTAATACACTGCTACAGCCACTTTTGAATGATCTTTAGCAAAATTTTGCTTGTATGTGATATTAATGATATTGTTCAAGAATTTCTGCATTTGATTGGACCTCCTTTCTTGGGTATAGGCGTATATATTGGCTCTCTTCCAGTTGGTTGGCCAGGTAGCTCTCTTCCAAATTTCTTGGCATAGACAAGTGAGCACTTCCAGTGCTGCATTTGTTTGTTCAAACATCTCAATTGGTATTCTGTCAGTTCCTGGACCCTTGTTTTTTGCCATTCCTTTCAGCATAGCATGGACTTCTTCCTGCAGTACCATTGGATCTTGATCATATGCTACATCCTGAAATGTTGAACATTGACCAATTAGTTTTGGTATAATGACTCTGTGTATTCCTTCCATCTTTCTCTCGATGTTTCCTGAGTTGTTCAATATTTTGCCCATAGAATCCTTCAATATTGCGACTTGCAGCTTGAATTTTTCTTCAGTTCTTTTGACTTGAGAAATACTGAGAGTTTTCTTCCCTTTTGATTTTCTACCTCCAGATCTTTGCACAGTTCATTATAATATTTTATTTTGTCTTTCAAGCTGCCCTTTGAATCTTCTGTTCAGCTCTTCTACTTCTTAATTTCTTCTATTCCCATTAGCTACCGGATATTTTAGAGCAAGTTTTGAAGTCTCTTTTGACATCCGTTTTGGTCTTTTCTTTCTTTCCTGTCTTTATGATACATATAAACCAAACCTATTGTCATTGAGTCTATTTTGACAGAGTAGAACTGCCCCATAGGGTTTCCAAAGAGCACCTGGTGGATTCAAACTGCCGACCTTCTGACTGGCAGTCATAGCTCTTAACCACTATGCCACCAGGGTTTCCTATAGCACTCCTCAAATCAACATAAAAGTATAAAAATGAGCAAAATATATGTCAGGAGAGTCCAGTAGAAGATAAGAAGGCACTACTATATTCATGGAAATTTATCTAATTTCACTAAAAAAAATTTAAATTAAAATGGCAGTTGGAATTCATCATTTTTCCAAATGGTTTAGCAGATATTGGAAGATTTAAAAATAGTAATGGTCCAAGGGAAAGCAGGTGCCCTCAACCATTGTTGCAAATATGGATTGTGAAACTTTGTGATGATATATTTGCAGTTTTCAATATTTATATTTATGCTAGAAATAATCCAAGTTAGGAATTCATAAAATGCAAATAGACAATTTTACATACTTTTCTTCATTACATTTTATAAGAGGATTTTTTGAATCAAAAAAAAAAAAAAAAGGAAAGAATTCCCATGACTGTGAATTTCCATCAGTCAGGCATGAGAACATAATGTCTACTTTGAAAGCATGAGGAAAACTTATATTCTAACCTAGAAAAATATCTATCAAATATAGCTAGACAAGAATGCATCAGATGCAGGCAGGGCCACGACAGTGGAGTAGTCAGATGCTTCTGATAGTCCTTCTTACAACAAAGACCTGAAAAAACAAGTAAACTGATTATATATATGACAAGCTAGGAGCCCTGAACATCAAAGGCAAAGTTAAGAAATTGCACTTAGCAACAGAGGGAGGGAGATATGGTTCAGAAGCAGCAAGAAGTTGCCGGACCTAACTCAGTGTGAACCAGCGCCCCTCATCCCTGATCTGCTGGTGTGACTGCAGAGGGGCTGGCAGTAGCTTTCTGTACACGGTTTCCCCAGCCACAGAGAGCCAGTGGCACAGAGTCTACTCACGCCTCCAGAATCAGAGAAGAACAGCGCTCTCTGCATAAGTGCTAGCATTTAATTCACTGCACAGATCATATACCTCCCCTTTCAAAGGAACTCTCCCCCATTTATCTGATCCCTCACCCCTCTGTCCCAGGCCCCCGAGCTGGCTTCAGTGACATTCGATTTCCCTGGGCCTGAGATAGGTCCTGGCACGCAACCAGAGCCATTGGAGAAGGAACAAATTAACAAAGAGGGAAAAAATAATCTGATGGCTCCTCTAAGCTGGAAACTCAGGGCAGAAGCAGCTCCTGTCCAGGCACTAGTGGTCCATAGACTTTGAATGGCTTTCACCCCTGCATAGAACTGTGTGGCCCATTTCAGGAGCTGGGTTCTTCTTACACTGCATGGGCGTGTGGCCTAAGGTCTGACTTTAACGGTTTCAGCTGTGCAGTGGCGAGGTGGGTTCTTGATGCTTGACACTGCTCTATTAAGCAGGGTCCTCAACTACCCACATCAGGGGCCTGAGGACTGGTGGCTCCACCTATGTCACCTAGCCACCCATATCAGGGATACAAGGATAAGTGGTGTCTCCCAGTCCTTACAGTTAAAAGTATCGGGTGTCAATGGTATGGCTGCAGAGCCCACCCGCTTGTGCACTCTAGAGAACAGGGACGTGTCTTCCTCACAAACACTCAGGGAAAGGTTGTCAGCCCCCTACCTTGCTCAGAGTGTGACCACCTGATGCAACAAGAGACTTGTGCATACACCAATCACCACTGCTCCTCAAAGACAGTAGGTGAGAGCCTACACCACACACTTGGTGACCAACTACCTGGAAATATGAGCTGAATCCTTACAAGAAAACTGAATGGACTTCTAGGCTCATATATCTGATAACAGCTCTAGCCATCTGGTGACAGGACATTAGAGCATCAAAGGCTCCATTAATCAAGCCAACTAATTTGAGCAGCCTATTAAGTATTTCAAAACAAAACAGAGCAAGAAGCTAGGTCACAGTATGCAAACATACAGAGACAATAGTCAATATCAAATCACATAAAGAAGCAGACGATGATCATGTCAGCAAGCTTCCAAAGCAAAGAATTGAGGAATCTTCCAGATGAAGATATATTCCTAGAATTACCAGAGATAGAATACAAAATATTAATATACAGAACTCTTCAAGATATCAGGAAAGAAAAAAAATAAAAAAGAGATCAGGCAAAATGCAGAACAAGGCAAGGAACACACAGATAAAGCAGTTGAGGGAATTAAGAAGGTTATTCAAGAGAATAACGAAAAATTTAATAGGCTTCAAGAATCCTTAGAGAGACAGCAGTCAGAAACTCAGAAGATCAACAATAAAATTTCAGAATTAGACAACTCAGTAGAAAGTCAAAGGAGCAGAATTCAGGAAGGTGAAGTCAGAATGAGTGAGACTGAAAACAAAATCCTTGGCACCAATATATTCAAAGAAAAATCAGATAAAAGAATTTTAAGAAATGAAGAAACCCTAAGAATCATGTGGGACTCTATCAAGAGAAATAGCCTACGAGTAATCAGAGTACCAGAACAGGGAGGAAAAACAGAAAATACACAGAAAATTGTTGAAAATTTGTTGGCAGAAAACCTCCCTGATATCATGAAAGATGAGATATCCATCCAAGATGCTCATCTAACCCCACAGAAGGTAGATCTCAAAAGAAAGATATCAAGACATATTATAGTCAATCTTGCCAAAACCAAAGATAAAAGAGAATTTTAAGAGCAGCTAGGGATAAACAAAAAGTCACCTGCGAAGGACAGTCAGTAAGACTAATCTCGGACTACTCAGCAGAAACCATGCAGGCAAGAAGACAATGGGAGGACATATATAAAGACTTGAAGGGAAAATAATTGCCAGCCAAGAATTATATATCCAGCAAAACTGTCTCAAATATGAAGGTGAATTATGGCATTTCCAGACAAACAGAAGTTGAGGGACATTGCCAAAACCAAACCAAAATTACAAGAAATTCTAAAGGAAATCCTCCAGTTAGAAACTCAATAACATCAGATAACAATCCACGACCAGAACAGAGAACAGGGAAACCAGATATCATCCAAGACAGAGAAATCACAAAACTAAATCAAAGTTAAAATGCTCAGAACAGGGAAACAGACATCAGGAAGTAAAAGATGACAACATTAACTCAAAAAAGAAGGACTAAAAGATATAGTCATAGATCTTTCATATGGAGTATGAAAATAGGGGTAAATATCAAGGTAATCACAAAGGAAAATAACAATCCTGCACATCAAAATAATAATAAAAAAAGAAAAACATGAAGACAGCAAAAACAAAAGCAAAAGCAATGGAAAAGAGGAAAAGACAATATATATATAGAAAAATTACTCAGCACAGAAAATTCAGTGGAAAAAAGAAACTGTCAACAACCCCAAAAAAGGCATCAAAATGACAGCACTAAACTCATACCTAGACATAATTACGCTGAATGTAAAAGTACTAAATGCACCAATAAAGAGACAGAGAGTGGCAGAATGGATTAAAAAAAATGATCTGCGTATATGTTGCCTACAAGAGACACACCTTAGACATAAAGATACAAACAAACTAAAACTCAAAGGATGGAAAAGAGATACCAAACAAACAACAACCAAAAAAGAAGAGTGGCAATATTAATTTCTAACAAAATAGACTTTAAAGTCAACTCTACCACAAAGGATAAGGAAGGACCCTTTTGTGCACCCAATGACAGGGCTCCAAAATACATAAAATGAACTCTAAAAGCACTGAAAACAGAGATGGGCAGCTCTACAATAATAGTAGGAGGCTCCAACACACCACTTTTGGTGAAGGACAGAATATCCAGAAAGAAGCTAAATAAAGACAGTGAAAATCTAAATGCCACAATCAACCAACCTGATCTCATAGGCACATACAGAACACCCCACCCAACGGCAGACAAGCATATTTTCTTTTCCAATGCACATGGAACGTTCTCCAGAATAGATCACATATTAGGTCATAAGCAAGTCTTAACAGAATCCAAAACATCAAAATATCTCGAAGCACCTTTTCTGACCGTAAAGGCATAAAAGTAGAAACCAATAACACAAAGCAAGTGAAAAAAAAATCGAACACACAGAAACTAAACAACACCTTGCTGAAATACTACTGGGTTATAGAAGAAATTAAGGATGGAATAAAGAAATTCGTAGAATCAAATGAGAATGAAAACACTTCCTACCAAGACCTGTGGGACACAGCAAAAGCAGTGCTCACAGGTCAATTTATAGCAATAAATGCACACATCCAAAAGAAGAAAAGGCCAAAATCAAAGAATTATCCCTACAACTCAAAGAAATAGAAAGAAAGCAGCAAAAGAAGTCCTAGGGTACCAGTAGAAACAAAATAATAAAAATTAGAGCAGAATTAAATGAAATAGAAAAAAGAAAAACAATTGAAAGAGTTAACAAGACCAACAGCTGGTTCTATGAAAAGATCAACAAAATCGATAAACCATTGGCCAAATGAACAAAAGAAAAATAGGAGAGAAAGCAAATAACCCAAATAAGAAATGAGATCGGCAATATTACAACAGACCCAACTGAAATTAAAAGAATCATAACAGAATATTAAGAAAAATTGTACTCCAACAAATTTGAAAACCTAGAAGAATTGGATAAATTTCTAGAAACACACTACCTACCTAATCTAACACAAACAGATATAGAACAACTAAATAAACCTATAACAAAAGAAGAAAAGATAATTAAAAATTCCCAATAAATAAAAGCCCTGGCCCTGATGACTTCACTGGAGAATTCTACCAAACTTTCAGAGAAGTGTTAACACCACTACTATTAAAGGTATTTCAGAACATACCAAAGGATGGAATACTCCCAATCTCATTCTAAAAAAAAAAGACACCACAAAAAAAGAAAATTACAGACCAATATTCCTCATGAACTTAGACACAAAAACCCTCAGCAAAATTCTAGCCAACAACATATTGAAAAAGTAATTCACCATGACCAAGTAGGATTCATAGTAGGTATGCTGAGATGGTTTAACATTTAAAAAACAATCAGTGTAATCCATCATATAAATAAAAGACAAGAACCACATGGTCTTATGGATTAATGCAGAAAAGGCATTTGACAAAGTCCAACACCCATTCATGATAAAGACTCTCAGCAAAATAGGAATAGAAGGAAAATTCCTCCACATAATAAAGGGCATTTATGTAAAGCCAACAGCCAACAGCACCCTAAATAGAGCAAGTCTGAAATCATTCCCCTTGAGAACGGGAACCAGACAAGGATGCCCTTTATCATCACTTTTATTCAACATTGTTCTGGAGGTCCTAGCCGGAGCTATTAGTCTAGGGGAAAAAAAAAAAAAAGCATCCAAATTGGTAAGGAAGAAATAAACTATCTCTATTTGCAGATGATATGATTTTATACACAGAAAACCCTAAAGAATCCACAAGAAAACTACTGGAACTAATAGAAGATTTCAGCAAAGTATAGGGACACAAGATAAACATGCAAAAACCAGTTGGATTCCTCTATATGAGCAAAGAGAAAGTCAAAGAGGAAATCATGAAATCAATACCATTTACAATAGCCCCAAGAAGATTAAATACTTAGGAACAAATCTAACCAGAGACACAAAAGACCTATACAAAGAAAACTATGAGACACTGCCACAAGAAACCGAAAGAGACCTACATAAGTGAAAAAACATACCTTGTTCTTCAATGGGAAGACTCAAGATGGTGAAAATGTTTATTCTACTCCAAGCAATCTGTAGATAAATGCAAGCCTGATCCAAACTCCAATGGCATTTTTTAATGAGATGGAGAAACAAATCACCAAGTTCATATGGAAAGGGAAGAGGCCCTAGATAAGTAAAACAGTACTGAAAAATTAGAACAAAGTGGGAGGCCTCACACTACCTGATTTTAGTGCATATTTCAACACCAGGGTAGTCAAAACAGCCTGGTACTGGCACAACAGCAGGTACATAGACCAATGGAACAGAATTGAGAATTCAGACATAAATTCATCCATGTATGAGCAGCTTGTATTTAACAAAGGCCCAAAGTCCATTAAATGGAGAAAAGACAGTCTCTTTAACAAATGTTGCTGGAATAACTGGATATCCATCTGCAAAAAAATGAAACAAGACCCATACCTCTCACACCATGCAGAAAAACTAACTCAAAATGGATCAAAGACCTAAATATAAAATCTAAAATGATAAAGATCATGGAAGAAAAAATAAGAAGAACTCTAGTAGCCCTCAAACATAGCATAAACAGTATACAAAACATTGCCAACAATGCACAAACACTGGAAGGTAAAGTCGATAACTGGGAGCTTCTAAAAATGAAACACTTATCCTCATCCAAAGGCCTCACCAAAAGAGTAAAAAGACTACCTATAGACTGGGAAAAAAAATTTTGGCTACAACAAATCCGATCAGTGTCTAAATCTTTAAAATCTACAAGATACTGCCAAACTTCAACAACAAAAAGACAAATAAACCAATTAAAAAATGGGCAAAGGGTATGAACAGAAACTTCACCAAATAAGACGTTCAGGCGGCTAACAGCTACGTTAGGAAACGCTCATGATCAATAGCCTTTAGAGAAATGCAAATCAAAACTACAATCAGATACCATCTTACCACAACGAAGCTGGCTCTAATCTAAAAAACACAAAATAACAAATGTTGGAGAGGTTGTGGAGAGACTGGAACACTTATACACTGCTGGTGGGAATGTAAAATGGTACAACCACTTAGGAAATCGATTTGGCGTTTCCTTAAAAAGATAGGAGTACCATACGATCCAGCAATCCCACTCCTTGGAATATAGTGTAGAGAAATAAGAGCCCTACAAGAATAGATATATGCACACCCATGTTCACTGCAGCACTGTTACAATAGCAAAGAGATGGAAACAATCAAGGTGCGCACCAATGGATAAATGGATAAACAAATTATGGTATATTCACACAATGGAATAGGATGGAACAATAGAGAAAAACAATGAATCCATGAAACATCTCATAACATGTAGGAATCTGGAAGGCATTATGCTGATTGAAATCAGTCAGTCACAGGACAAATATTGCATGAGACCACTATTATAAGAACTCAGGAAAAGGTTTAAACACAGAAGAAAACATTCTATGATGATTATGAGAATGGGGAAGGAGGAAGAGGGATATTCACTAATTACAGAGTAGACAAGAATCATTTTAGGTGAAGGGAAGGACAACACACAATACAGGGGAAGTCAGCACAACTGGATTAATCCAAAAGCTAAGCAGTTTCCTGAATACAACGAAACACTTTGAGAGACAGAGTAGCAAGGGTGGGGGTCTGGGGACCGTGGTTCAGGGGACATCTAGGTCAACTGACATAACAAATTGTGTTAAGAAAGTATTCCACATCCCACTTTGATGAGTGGTGTCTGGGGTCTTGAAAGTTAGCAAGCGGCCATATAAGATGTATCAATTGATCTCAATCCACCTGGAGCAAAGGAGAATGAAGAACACCAAAGACTCAAGGAAATAACTAGATGGTGCCCGGTTACCACCAATGACTGCACTGAAAGGGAACACAACAGAGAATCTCTGATGGAGCAGGAGAAAAGTGGAATGCAGACCTCAAATTCTAGTAAAAGAGACCAGGCTAAACGGTCTGACTGAACACTGGAAGGGCTCCAGAGGTCATGGCCCTTGGACTCTCTGTTAGCCCAAAACTAAAACCATTCCGAAGTCACTTCTGCAGACAAAGATTAGACTGGACTATAAGACATAAAATGGAACTGGTGAGGATTGTGCTTCTTAGCTCAAGTAGACACATTGTGACTGTGTGGGTAGAGCCTGTCTGAAGGCGAGATGAGAAGGCAGAGGGGGACAGGAACTGGATGAATGGACACAGCAAATACACAGGGGAGAAAGGAGAGTGCTGTCACATTGTACGGAGAGCAACTAGGATCACCTTAACCATGTCTGTATAAGTTTTTTGTATGAGAAACTTACTCGAATTGTAAACTTTCACTTAAAGCACAATAAAAAGAATACTTAATATTAAAAAAAAGAATTGTTATCCATACACATTTGCTAAATATTTACTTCTGAAAAACTTCCGTATACCATAACTTCCCCATTACCCTCACTCTGTTTATGATTTTTAAACTAAGCTCAAAAATTTCAAATTAGAACAATTTTATATCTTGCTATTATTATTTCACTTAAAGTAAATTTATTGCCAATCATAGCTTTTATAACAAAATATTAATTCTTTTTCCTTTGCAAATAATTCATTTGATTGGACTATATATATATACATTTTTTCTCAATGAGTCCATTTTTCAATTTCTTGTTTATAATTTCTTTTCTTATCCACTCCAAGCCTGTAAATACAATTTACAGAATGTAGTAGCAAGTTTTGATATAAGACCCTGGATTCACTTTGGGAACCCTGGTAACATAGCGGTTAAGAGCTACAGCTGCGAACCAAAAGGTTAGCAGTTCAAATCCACCAGGTGCTCCTTGGAAACCATATGGAGCAGTTCTACTCTGTCGTGTAGGGTTGGTAGGAGTCAGAACCCACTCGATGGCAACGAGTTTTAGGGAACTTACTTTTTGCTACATAAAAAAAGAAAATATAGCCACCAATTTACATATTATTTAGGTCAACAGTTAGGTTATCAAACACTTATCATTTATTAGTCACTGTGCAGGTCATGGTGCCACGAATAGTGATGTTTATGGTCTCCAGATACCAAAAGAAAAATGAGTAGTGATGGTGAACATTTAGAAATTTATTTCATCTAATAAAAAGTAAATACTTTTTTTCTGATTTTGGTGCTCTACCCACTATCATCTGATGCCTATAGCCACGTTTTCTTAGCATTAGAAATATTTGTTTGTTTTTCTGTGAAAGTAATTTACTAGTGAGAGCACCTTTCGTGAGGAAAGGGGTCATGTGCACCCTCTGAGGGAGGCTGAGGAATATACTCAGCATTGCATAATCCAGTATATCAGCTGATGCCTTATTGTTTTCCTTGGCAATTTTATTGCATACTCCCAGAAATAAAACAAATTAAGAGAACAGTTTATTGTGATACACTCAGTGACTATTTTTGAAAGCTGGAAGGATATATTTATTTTTACCTTTCAAATATTTTTGATATGAAAATAAAATGGCAGAAATCTTAATGAAAAGTATAATTTCTGGGATTATATCCTTCTCTTTGGGACTCCTAATTAATTCTATAAAACTTGAGAAGAACAAAAGAATTTATTTTGTATTCTCCTATGTAATTTCCATCTATCCTATATCAGTATTTTTGAAGATTGGGTTACTTCAGAGTTTATGTCTTATTTTGTTAGAAAAAATTTTAAAAACTACCAAATTGTTTTAACAATGGTCTTTACCACTTACACAAATCTAATTCCCCTTCAACATTGAAATTTTACCCTCTGTGTACTTAGCTACATTCCCAAATTTCTCACTGGAATGACAAGATTTTGTTAATTTTAGATGAGTGGAATCACAAACATGAATTTTTGTCTAGAATGTGGGCAATTACTTATAATATTCTAGTTTATGCTGTAGTATAACACCAGTGATTTAAAAAAATCTCTGTCATAAAACCACAATAGTGGATTTCTGGATCACGCTGCATGTTATCTTGGGATTTGTCCTCCCTCAGGGACACAGGCTGATGGTGCTTCCCTCATTGTGAAGCAACAGCAATTTATGGAAGATGTAAAACTCAAAACCCAGTGCCGTCGACTCAATTCTGACTCATAGCGACCCTATAGGACAGAGTAGAACTGCCCCATAGAGTTTCCGAGACATAAAGAACATGGAATTTCACTCACTGGCTCTTAATTCTTGCCATGGGTTACACATGTCACTTGCACTGATGTTTCACAGTCCACACCTAACTTCAAAGAAAAGGGAAGTGCAATCTAAACTTGAGCCAGGAAGGATGAAGATCAGATGACTAACCCACATTCCTAATCAAGTAGTTCACCCTTCTGGGTCCCAACTCCTCTCCAAAGGAGACAACCAAATGTCCCATTCAGTCATGGAATAAGCTCAAAGCCCAGGATCTCTTGGTGATAAGCAGTCACCAATAAGGTCCATCTTTTATCTGATGACCTGTGAATTATCTAAATTTCCCAGTTATCCAAATATCCAGCATGTCTTGGTTGGACAGGGACAGGATAACAGAAATAAACAGTGGTATTAGGAAAGAAAGAATGAGATATCCACAGGAATCGTGGGTCCCCAGAAATTCTGAAATTCCATTAGGCAGACATTTAAAGGCCCACTATATTTCTGATGAGGAATAGTCACTGATAAGGCCACTTTTCTGCCTCCTTGGAGTAGTTTTCACATTTCATTTTTTTGATAGCATTGCCCCTGGATCTTCTCTCTGAGATATGCTTTTTAAAAGATTCATATTGCCTTATCTGCCATGATGCAAAACCCAAAAAAACCCACTGCTGTTGAGTCGATTCTGACTCATAGCGACCCTATAGGACAGAGTACAACTGCCCCATAGAGTTTCCAAGGAGCGCCTGGTGGACTCGAACTGCCAACCTTTTGGTTAACAGCCATAGCACTTAACCACTACGCCACCAGGGTTTCCTATCTGCCTTGATAATTGTGGAATATACTCTTATGGTTGCTAAAGAGTTTTTTCAACTAACTTTCTGCCCATGGTGATTGGAGTCTGTGATAAAGAGACTATCATTTGACAAGTATTTACTGCCTTCTGCTGATCACATGAGGAGCACACTTCTTCACCCCATCACGCGTTAACCTAGTGATGTGATAAACTTTGCTGAATAGCATGTGGCTGAAAGTGTCTGTATACCACTTCCAAGCCTAGAGTTTCAGCGATATTATATTTTCATATTTCTCTATTGTTTCTTCCATCATCATGAGAAGAAAATGTCTCCAGTAGGTTGTCTCTTTCAAAAACTTATTTAAGTTTTCTAAGCCTAATTTCCTCATCTAAAAATCAGTTATCAGGAGAGAGATCACTAGCTATTTCAAAAGAGAGAACAGAATTCAGATAAGTACTTCAATAGGAGATGAAGGAATCAAGGAGCCAAACAAGGGAAGCTGAATCAACCTAGAGACTCCCATCAGTATGTTGCTCCCAACACCCTGGAAACCGTCAAACAGCAGGACAAGATGGCTTCCAGGATGCCATGGGTGGGGCCCTCATGCAGAACCCAGAACCAAGGTGAGGACCAGCAGACAATATTTGAAACCATGAAGAGAGTGGCTATTTATTCGAAGTGAAATCATGGTGAGCCACGGTTACTTCCAGGAACTATAGTTGAAGTGGGGAAAGAGAGAAGGAGAAATTTGCTGACTTATGTCCTATAGCCTTTCTAATCTTCCAACAGTCTTACATTGTGATTTCCTACAAGAAATATGCTGGCAAAGGATCTTGGGAAATGTAGTTCTCCTTGGTATAGAGTCAAATAAAGTCAGTGAAAATATCTGAAAACCAAGGAGCATTACAAAACATGCTGGCTAATATGAAAAAATAAAAACCAATCATGTTGAGTCAATTACAACTCATAGCAACCGTATAGGGCAAAGCAGAACTGCCTTGTAGGGTTTTCAAGGAGCAGCTGGTGGATTTGAACTGCCAACCTTTTGATAAGTGTCAGCTTTTAACCACTGAACCACCAGGACTCCAAGCTAATAATCCAAAAAAAAATAGAGCCTGTTTTATATGCTGTGTGTGAGCATCTTCATATCTAGAGTTTTTTTTCTTAAAATCTGCTTTGTTTAATATTTTATAGCTAAACCACCTTTCCTTTTAATTAATATTTGTCTTAGGTATCTTTTTGACCTTTTAAATTTCATATATTCTTTGTCTTTATATTTAAATATGCCTCCTTAAAATTTCACTCAAGTAAAATTTTGCTGAAGATAATTAAAAAATGGCTGCAGCAGTACATCAACAGGAAACTGCCAGAAATTCAAGCCGATTCAGAAAAGGATGTGGAAACTAATGGGCCGCAACTACCACAGTCTCCACCAGACTGAGTCCAGCATAACTAGATGGTGCCCAGCTACCACCACCGACTGCTCTGACAAGGATCACAATAGAGGGTCCAGGACAGAACTGGAGAAAAATGCAGAACAAAACTATAACTTACAAAAAAAGACCATACTTACTGGTCTGACAGAGACTGGAGAAACCTCGAGAGTATGGACCCTAAGTGTCCTATTAAATCAGTACTGAAGTCACTCCTGAGGTTCACCCTTCAGCCAAAATTTAGACAGACCCGTAAAACAAATCAAGACTAAATAGGCACACCAACCCAGGGGCAAGGATGAGAAGGCTGGAGGGAACAGGAAAGCTGATAATGGGGAACCCAAGGTTGACATGGGTAGAATGTTGACATGGTGTAGGATTGGCAACCAATGTGACAAAACAATATGTGTATTTATTGCCTAATGAGATATTAATTTGCTCTGTAAATCTTCATCTAAAGCATAATTTAAAAAAGAGATAGAAAAATCAAAATATCCACCTGATAACATTTGGGAATTACTATTATTTCCATCATTGCTATCACATAATAACAATTATAACATGTGCATTGTTAATTATAATTACAACATTTATTGTGCACTGTCAGGAACAGTACCAAGTACTTTTCATACATTGCACGTTCCATGCACGTATTTACCCCATGAAGTAGGTGCTATTTTCACATCCAGAGTCCTGTGGATAGTAATGGGTAGGAATGTAAACCTAGGTTGAAATTCTTAACCACTGTTACATTAACTTCAGTTCTACTTCTGGCCACGGTGGTTCTGTTTTTGTATATTAATTGATTAAATGTATTGAGGAAGACTGAGACTATAAACCCAGAGAGATAAATTTGAATATGTAAGTATATAGCCAGTGGAAGGATCTCAAAGATAATGGAATCAGGGTATTATAATGAAGAAAGATCTGGATCATTGGGATGGCAGACCAAAGAGTAAGAAACACTAACTCTTCAGATGAACTATGTGAGCACTACCCAACTGGCACAATGGTAAGTTCCATCACGTGTCTTGTCAAAGAACATATGACATACTGAAGCCATATACAGCTGTATTTCTGTATGACTTGATTCTGATCCATTGGGCAGACAACCATGTATAATGACTCTGATCTACAAGAAACATGTGCTCTGTGTGCTAGGCTTTGGGTACACAGATATACGTTCCCTTCTTCTTTTTTTTTTTTTTTTTTAGAATAAGTTGTGGTTAAATAAATATTAAAATAAAAAAATCCTGATTTGAAAGAAAAAAATAAAGAAAATGACATGGAAGGAGGGATATAATTGCTGATGTCTGGTGGATCTTGGCTAAAAGCTGAGAATACCAGAAAGATGTTTATTGTTGTTGTTATTAGGTGCAGTGGAGTTGCTTCCAACTCATAGCAATCCTATGTACCACAGAAAGAAACACTGTCCGGTCCCATGCCATACTTACAATCGTTGTTATACTTGAGCCCATAGTTGCAGACACTGTGTCAATCCATCTCATTGAGGGTCTTCCTCTTTTAAAAGCTGACCCTGTACTTTACCAGGCATGATGTCCTTCTCCAGGGACTGATCTCTTCTGACAACATGGCCAAAGTATGTAAGATGCAGTATCACCATGCTGGCTTCTAAGGAGCATTCTGGCTGTACTACTCCCAAGACAGATTTGTTTGTTCTTTTGGTATATTAAATATTCTTTGCCAACACCACAATTCAAAGGCATCAATTCTTCTTCGGTCTTCCTTATTCATTGTCCAGCTTTCACATGCATGTGAGGCAATTGAAAATATCACTAATGCTTGGAACCTGAAATACACGAAGTATGAATCTAGGAAAATTGGAAATCTTCGAAAACGAAATGGAACACATAAGCATCGATATCCTAGGCATTAGTGAGCTGAAATGGACTGGTATTGGCCATTTTGAATTGGACAACACATAGCCTACTACACCAGAAATGACAACTTGAAGAGGAATGGTGTTACATTCATCGTCAAAAAGAACAATTCAGAGGCGGGGCCAAGATGGTGGACTAGGTGGACGCTACCGCGGATCCCTCTTGCAACAAAGACTCGGAAAAACAAGTGAATCGATCACATACATAACAACCTACAAACTCTGAACAACAAACACAGACTTAGAGACAGAGAACGAACAAATACAGGCAGACAGCGATCGTTTTCAGAACCAGGAGCCAGCGTACCAGGCAGGTGACCTTCGGAGCCCGATCTGGGGCAGAGCCCAGGGGGGCAGACGGCACAGACAAGGGCCCCAGCCCTACCCCCCGAACTCACCCCGGGAGGGAGCCTAGCCGGTTGGCACGGGCGGCGTAGTGGCGCAGCCAGTGGGAGAAGCACCCGGGAGGCAGTGACTGATCTTGGAGCGGGGAGAGCAGCGTCCCAGCCAGGGAGCCGTCCCACTGGGATTTTGGCTGGCGCGGGCTGGGCGTGAGCGCGGGGACCAGTTATATTTCTCAGAATTGACCCCGGGGGCGGGCCCAGCCGTTCGTGCGGGCGATGCCCACCCAGTTAGCGAAAGCGGAACGGCGCACCGGAGGGAGAAGTCCCCGAGAGGAAGTGACTGGTCTTGGAGCGGGGAGAGCAGCGTCCGAACCGGGGAGCTGTCCCGCCGGGATTTTGGCGGGCGTGGGTGGAGCGTGAACACAGGGATCAGCTCTATATTCTAAGGTGCTACACTCCTAGATCTCTGATCCCTCCCCAGGCGGCTCCATTAACATCCAAATACCCTGAGCCAGAGGGAGAATTCAGATAGGGATCTGACTGCATTTTTTTTTAGCTGATTACCTGGAAAAACTAGTTTCCCGGTGATGGCTCGGAGACAGCAGTCCATATCAAACCACATAAAGAAACAGACCATGACAGCTTCTCCAACCCCCCCAAACAAAAGAATCAAAATCTTTCCCAAATGAAGATACAATCCTGGAATTATCAGATACAGAATATAAAAAACTAATTTACAGAATGCTTAAAGACATCACAAATGAAATTAGGCTAACTGCAGAAAAAGCCAAGGAACACAGTGATAAAACTGTTGAAGAACGCAAAAAGATTATTCAAGAACATAGTGGAAAAATTAATAAGTCGCAAGAATCCATAGAGAGACAGCATGTAGAAATCCAAAAGATTAACAATAAAATTACAGAATTAGACAATGCAATAGGAAGTCAGAGGAGCAGACTCGAGCAATTAGAATGTAGACCGGGACTTCTGGAGGACCAGGGAATCGACACCAACATAGCTGGAAAAAAATCAGATAAAAGAATTTAAAAAAATGAAGAAACCCTAAGAATCATGTGGGACTCTTATCAAGAAGGATAACTTGCGAGTGATTGGAGTCCCAGAACAGAGAGGGGGGACAGAAAACAGAGAAAATAGTTGAAGAACTCCTGACACAAAACTTCCCTGACATCATGAAAGACGAAAGGATATCTATCCAAGATGCTCACCGAACCCCATTTAAGATTGATCCAAAAAGAAAAACACCAAGACATATTATCATCAAACTTGCCAAAACTGAAGACAAACAGAAAATTTTAAAAGCAGCCAGGGAGAAAAGAAAGGTTTCCTTCAAGGGAGAATCAATAAGAATAAGTTCAGACTACTCAGCAGAAACCATGCAGGCAAGAAGGGAACGGGACGACATATACAGAGCACTGAAGGAGAAAAACTGCCAACCAAGGACCATATATCCAGCAAAACTCTCTCTGAAATATGAAGGCGAAATTAAGATATTTACAGATAAACACAAGTTTAGAGAATTTGCAAAAACTAAACCAAGACTGCAAGAAATGCTAAAGGAGATTGTTTGGCCTGATGACCAATAATATCAGGTACAAGCACAATACAAGGTCACAAAACAGAACGTCCTGATATCAACGCAACTCAAATAGGGAAAGCACAAAAACAAACAAATTAAGATTAATTCTAAAAAATAAATAAATAAACAAAATAATACACATAACAGGGAATCATGGAAATCAATAGATAAATGATCACAATAATCAAAAAGAGGGACTAAATATAGGAGGCATTGAACGGCCAGATGGAGAGTGATACAAGGCGATATAGAACGACACAAATTAGGTTTTTACTTAGAAAAATAGGGGTAAATAATAAGGTAACCACAAAAAGGAATATCAGTTCCATAACTCAAGAAAAAAGCCAAGAAAAACGTAACGACTCAACTAACATAAAGTTAAACATTATGAAAATGAGGATCTCACAATCTACTAAGAAAAACATCTCAGCACAAAAAAGTATGTGGAAAAATGAAATGGCCAACAACTCACATGAAAAGGCATCAAAATGACAGCACTAAAAACTTATTTATCTATAATTACGCTGAATGTAAATGGACTAAATGCACCAATAAAGAGACAGAGAGTCACGGACTGGATAAAGAAACACGATCCATCTATATGCTGCCTACAAGAGACACACCTTAGACTTAGAGACACAAACAAACTAAAACTCATAGGATGGAAAAAAACATATCAAGCAAATAATAAGCAAAAAAGAAGAGGAGTAGCAATATTAATTTCTGACAAAATAGACTTTAGACTTAAATCCTCCACAAAGGATAAAGAAGGACACTATATAATGATAAAAGGGACAATTGATCAGGAAGACATAACCATATTAAATATTTATGCACCCAATGACAGGGCTGCAAGATACATAAATCAAATTTTGACAGAATTGAAAAGTGAGATAGACACCTCCACATTTATAGTAGAAGACTTCAACACACCACTTTCGGAGAAGGACAGGACATCCAGTAAGAAGCTCAATAGAGACACGGAAGACCTACTTACAACAATCAACCAACTTGACCTCATTGACTTATACAGAACTCTCCACCCAACTGCTGCAAAATATACTTTTTTTTCTAGTGCACATGGAACATTCTCTAGAATAGACCACATATTAGGTCATAAAACAAACCTTTGCAGAATCCAAAACATCGAAATATTACAAAGCATCTTCTCAGACCACAAGGCAATGAAGCTAGAAATCAATAACAGAAAAACTGGGGAAAAGAAATCAAATACTTGGAAAATGAACAATACCCTGCTGAAAAAAGACTGGGTTATAGAAGACATCAAGGAGGGAATAAGGAAATTCATAGAAAGCAACGAGAATGAAAATACTTCCTATCAAAATCTCTGGGACACAGCAAAAGCAGTGCTCAGAGGCCAATTTATATCAATAAATGCACACATACAAAAAGAAGAAAGAGCGAAAATCAGAGAACTGTCCCTACAACTTGAACAAATAGAAAGTGAGCAACAAAAGAACCCATCAGGCACCAGAAGAAAACAAATAATAAAAATTAGAGCTGAACTAAATGAATTAGAGAACAGAAAAACAATTGAAAGAATTAACAAAGCCAAAAGATGGTTCTTTGAAAAATTAACAAAATTGATAAACCATTGGCTAGACTCACTAAAGAAAAACAGGAAAGGAAACAAATAACCCGAATAAGAAACGAGAAGGACCACATCACAACAGAGCCAAATGAAATTAAAAGAATCATTTCAGATTACTACGAAAAATTGTACTCTAACAAATTTGAAAACCTAGAAGAAATGGATAAATTCTTGGAAAAATACTACCTACGTAAACTAACACATTCAGAAGTAGAACAACTAAATAGACCCATAACAAAAAAAGAGATTGAAACGGTAATCAAAAAACTTCCAGCAAAAAAAAGTCCAGGCCCAGACTGCTTCACTGCAGAGTTCTACCAAACCTTCAGAGAAGACTTTACACCACTACTACTGAAGGTATTTCAAAGCATAGAAAAAGACGGAATACTACCCAACTCATTCTATGTAGCTACCATCTCCCTGATACCAAAACCAGGTAAAGACATTACAAAAAAAGAAAATTATAGACCTATATCCCTCATGAACATAGATGCAAAAATCCTCAACAAAATTCTAGCCAATAGAATCCAACAACACATCAAAAAAATAATTCACCCTGATCAAGTGGGATTTATACCAGGTATGCAAGGCTGGTTTAATATCAGAAAAACCATTAATGTAATCCATCACATAAATAAAACAAAAGATAAAAACCACATGATCTTATCAATAGATGCACAAAACGCATTTGACAAAGTTCAACACCCATTTATGATAAAAACTCTTACCAAAATAGAAATTGAAGGAAAATTCCTCAACATAGTAAAGGGCATCTATGCAAAGCCAACAGCCAATATCACTCTAAATGGAGAGAACCTGAAAGCATTTCCCTTGAGAACGGGAACCAGACAAGGATGCCCTTTATCACCGCTCTTATTCAACATCGTACTTGAAGTCCTAGCCAGGGCAATTAGGCTAGACAAAGAAATAAAGGGTATCCGGATTGGCAAGGAGGAAGTAAAGCTATCACTATTTGCAGATGACATGATCGTATACATGGAAAACCCTAAGGAATCCTCCAGAAAACTACTGAAACTAATAGAAGAGTTTGGAAGAGTCTCAGGTTATAAAATAAACATACAAAAATCACTTGGATTCCTCTACATCAACAAAAAGAACACCGAAGAGGAAATCACCAAATCAATACCATTCACAGTAGCCCCCAAGAAGATAAAATACTTAGGAATAAATCTTACCAAGGATATAAAAGACCTATACAAAGAAAACTATAAAACTCTGCTACAAGAAATTCAAAATGACATACTTAAGTGGAAAAACATACCTTGCTCATGGATAGGAAGACTTAACATAGTAAAAATGTCTATTCTACCAAAAGCCATCTATACATATAACGCACTTCCAATCCAAATACCAATGTCATATTTTAAGGGGATAGAGAAACAAATCACTAATTTCATATGGAAGGGAAAGAAGCCCCAGATAAGCAAAGCATTACTGAAAAAGAAGAAGAAAGTGGGAGGCCTCACTCTACCTGATTTTAGAACCTATTATACAGCTACAGTAGTCAAAACAGCCTGGTACTGGTACAACAACAGGCACATAGACCAGTGGAACAGAATTGAGAACCCAGATATAAATCCATCCACATATGAGCAGCTGATATTTGACAAAGGACCAGTGTCAGCCAATTGGGGAAATGATAGTCTTTCTAACAAATGGTGCTGGCATAACTGGATATCCATTTGCAAAAGAATGAAACAGGACCCATACCTCACACCATGCACAAAAACTAACTCCAAGTGGATCAAGGACCTAAACATAAAGACTAAAACGATAAAGATCATGGAAGAAAAAATAGGGACAACCCTAGGAGCCCTAATACAGGGCATAAACAGAATACAAAACATTACCAAAAATGACGAAGAGAAACCAGATAATTGGGAGCTCCTAAAAATCAAACACCTATGCTCATCTAAAGACTTCACCAAAAGAGTAAAAAGACCACCTACAGACTGGGAAAGAATATTCAGCTATGACATCTCAGACCAGCGCCTGATCTCTAAAATCTACATGATTCTGTCAAAACTCAACCACAAAAAGACAAACAACCCAATCAAGAAGTGGGCAAAGGATATGAACACACATTTCACTAAAGAAGATATTCAGGCAGCCAATAGACACATGAGAAAATGCTCCCGATCATTAGCCATTAGAGAAATGCAAATTAAAACTACGATGAGATTCCATCTCACACCAACTAGACTGGTATTAATCCAAAAAACACAAAATAATAAATGTTGGAGAGGCTGCGGAGAGATTGGAACTCTCATACACTGCTGGTGGGATTGTAAAATGGTACAACCACTTTGGAAATCCATCTGGCGTTATCTTAAACAGTTAGAAATAGAACTACCATACAACCCAGAAATCCCACTCCTGGGAATATACCCTAGAGATACAAGAGCCTTCACACAAACAGATATATGCACACCCATGTTTATTGCAGCTCTGTTTACAATAGCAAAAAGCTGGAAGCAACCAAGATGTCCGTCAACGGATGAATGGGTAAATAAATTGTGGTATATTCACACAATGGAATACTATGCATCGATAAAGAACAGTGACGAATCTCTGAAACATTTCATAACATGGAGGAATCTGGAAGGCATTATGCTGAGCGAAATGAGTCAGAGGAAAAAGGACAAATATTGTATAAGACCTCTATTATAAGATCTTGAGAAATAGAAAAAACGGAGAACACATACTTTTGTGGTTACAAAGGGGGGAGGGAGGGAGAGGGTTTTTTATTGATCAATCAGTAGATATGAACTGCTTTGGGTGAAGGGAAAGACAACACACAATACAAGGAAGGTCAGCCTAATTGGCATGAGAAGGACTGGTCAGCGGGGGGGGAGAGAGATGCTGATGAAGAGTGAGCCAATTAAATTAGGTGGACACTGGAGAGTGTGTTGGCAACTCTTGACTGGAGAGGGGATGGGAAGATAGAGAGAGAGGGAAGATGGCAAATTGGCACGAAACGAGAGACTGAAAGGGTTGACTCAATAGGGGGAGAGCAAGTGGGAGAAGGGAGTAAGATGTATGTAAACCTACATGTGACAGACTGATTAGAATGGTAAATGTTCACTTGAAGCTTAATAAAAATTAATTAAAAAAAAAGAAAAAAGAACAATTCAAGGTCTATCCTGAAGTACAGTGCTGTCAGTGATAGGATAATATCCATAGGCCTATAAGGAAGACCAGTTAATATGACTATCATTCAAATTCACACAGTAACCACTAAGAACAAAGTTGAAGAAATTGAAGATTTTTTTCAGTTTCTGTAGTCTGAAATTGATTGAACATGCAATCAGGATGCACTGATAATTACTGGTGATTGGAATGTGAAAGTTGGAAACAAAGAAGAACAATTGGTAGTTGGAAAATACGGCCTTGGTGATAGAAACAACGCCGGAGATTGAATGATAGAGTTTTGCGAGACCAATGACTTCTTCATTGCAAATACCTTTTTTCACCAACATAAACGGCGACTATGCACATGGACCTCGCCAGATGGAATACACAGAAATCAAAACGACTACATCTACGGAAAGAGACAAAGGAAAAGCTCAATATCATCAGTCAAAACAAGGCCAGGGGCTGACTGTGGAACAGAAAGATTTTTATCTGTGTTAATTATTGACTATTCAAAGGCATTTGACTGAGTAGACCATAACAAATTTTGGATAACATTGCAAAGAGTGGGAATTCCAGGGCAGTTAATTTTGCTCATGCGGATTCTCTACATAGACCAAGAGGCAGTAATTGCAACACAACAATGGGACACTGCTTAGTCTGAAATCAGAAAAGATGTGCATCAGGATTGTATCCTTTCACCATACTTATTCAATCTGTATGCTGAGCAAGTGATCTGAGATGGACTATATGAAGAAAGCAGCATCAGGATTAGAGAAGCAGAACACACAGCCTTGCCTGTTGAAAGTGAAGAGGACTTGAAGCACTTGCTGATGAAGATCAAAGACTACAGCCTTCAGTATGAATTGCACCTCAAAATAAAGAAAACAAAAATCCTCACAACTGGACCAGTAACCAACATGATGATAAACGGAGAAAATACTGACGTCGTCAAGGACTTAATTTTACTTTGATCTACATTTAACTCCAATGGAAGCAGCAGTCAAAAAAATCAAAGGATGTATTGCATTTGGCAAATTGGCTGCAAAAGCCCTCTTTAAAGTGTTAAAAAGCAAAAATGTTGCTTTGAGGACTAAGGTGCACCTGACCCAAGCCATTGTATTTTCAGTTGCCTCTTATGCATGTGAAAGATGGACAACGAGTAAGGAAGACCAAAGAAGAATCGATGCCTTAGAATCACGGTGTTGGTGGAAAATATTGAATATAAAATGGACTGTCAAAAGAATAATCAAATTTGTCTTCGAAGAAGTACAGCGAGAATGCTCCTTAGAAGTGAAGATGGGACATATTATGAGGAGGAACCAGTCCCTGGAGAAGGACATCATGCTTGGTGAAGTAGAGGGTAAGCAAAAATGATGGATTAACACAGTGGCTGCAATAATGGGCTCAAACATAGAAATGATAGTTAGGTTGGGGCAAAATGGGGCAGTGTTTCATTATGATGCACATAGGGTCGCTCTGAGTAGGAACCGACATGAAGGAACCTAACAACAACAATTTAAAATACTAAAAGGTTTTCTCCAGTCTAGATTCTTTGCTTGGAACGTTTAGTCTATTTACATTTGCTGAAAAACTTATGTTTTTCAGCTTATTAGTGTTTTTATTTTAAATTAAAAAAAAACTTTATATTATTCAATGTACTGATTTTTAGTTACCTGTCTTCTCCATGTGCCCCCTTCATCTCATTCTTGTCTTCTTTGGATTGATTATTTTTTGCTTTTCACAATTTCTTTGTATCATTTAAGACAATATGCACTTTACTTCTTTATGTTTAGTGATAATCTAGGACAATGTACCATACACTTAATCAAAAACTAATTTTATTACAACTTCATCTACTCCAACAATAAAAGGTATTATATATTTTAACTCGTATCTTCACAGCTATTGCTGTCTAACAAAACACCACAAAACTTGGCGGTTTAAAACAATAAGTTATTATCTCCCCAGGATTCTGGGTTGAGTGGGTTGGTTCTCTGCTGGAATGTCTATTTTGAAGTTGCAATCAGATACTGGCTGGAGTCATCTGAAAACCTGTTGGGCTGGATGTCCAAGAATACTTCTTCACTCCCATGTCTAGTGCCACAATGCTGCTCCGTGGGACCTCTCTCTCCAGCAGACAATTATGGGCTTTTTATGTGACCTACAAGTTCTTGACCGAGTTCTCAGCCACTCTACTTGGTGCCATTCACTGAGAAAGAATTTTCTGCAGATTTCCTGGACCTACTTGAGGAGCTGGGAGGTTAATTTCTAGCTAACTCAGACAGAATTGTGTTGTCCCTTACATTCCCTGGTTTATTCAGAGTTCTTCTGAATCCTCACCTTTAGGGGCCTTGTAGTTTATCTCCTGTTGTCCATGAAACACAGAGCCATGAAAGTTGATACAGCATTGTTTTTTTATTTGCTTTGACTAACATTCTGGTAAAGAAGCTATTTCCTTCTGCCTTATTGTTCTAATTACTGTTTTTATTTGTGTATGTGTGTGTCTGTGGTATATATATGCAGTTCTTTAATGCATGAAAGAAAAACTTAGATCTACATACCTATAATGTGTTTCCAAGTCTATCTATTCAACTAGCTCTGTGTGTTGGTTATGATACCTCATCTGCCATGTTTCCAGGTACTGAAGTCTCTGTCATGTTATTTTCACATTACTAACTTAAATTTAATCTTGATTATGTATATATTTTTAATTTTAGGAATGCTGTTTTTATAGACGGAATAGCTGTATATCAGAGAAGCTAACTTACCCAAGGTACATGTTCTTAGTTGACTGATCCCAGATGGCAACCCCTGGCCTTCTCACAGAAAAATCTAAGTGGTTTTTCCTCAACCACATTGTTTTTGATTTTTCACTTCTAGAACATCTTAAAACTTTAATCAAAGCCAAAGTGGTAAGACTTCTCTGTAATATAAAATAATTCTAAACAGATAATAATATTATTTTCAGAACAATGGTTCCAGATTATATGAAGTAGGGAAAGAGAATTATAACCCCTTTTATTCAAATGTAGTTGATACCTTTATTATGGGTTTTAGGTAACACATATATTCCCCTAAGCACTATTCCAGTGTGTGTGTGTGTGTGTGTATCCACAAAGCACAGCAGTTTAAAACAACAATTATTTATTTTGCAAATGAATTTGCAATTTCAGCAGGTTTCATCAGGGACAGCTCATCTCTACTCCACACTTCATCAGTGGAAGTGGCTCAACTGGGAGCTGAAAGATACACTTGCATGATGTGCCACCAAGGACTGAAAAAATGGCTTTGAATTTGGCTGGGCTCTCAGCTGGGGATGTGCAGTAGAAGTCTTGGTTTCTCTCTTTGTCACAGCATGGTGATTATATAATTGCACTAACACAATTACTCTTAAGACACTTCTTAAAACAGGGAATGGGGCAGCATACAGTCACTTGCAATTCTAAAATTCTGGTAGAAATTGTTGCCAGCTCCTTAATTAAGATTCAGTGTGATTCTCTGGGAATTATTCTACATGATTTTTGCCTCTGCTTTCTGAGTTACCCTTGCTCTACCATAAGAAAACTGAGTAGTCACCTCAATCAGCTTACTCTTTAGACCAAACTAGTGATACCTCTGTCAGAAAAACATGCTTGCAAACATTGCGAGTTTTCCATGAATCTTACTGGAATTTACTCCATTAGACAAAACCCACAACTACCAACCTTGGGCTTCCTGTGACTCTGCTGCACTACAGTGCCATAAAACATTTTAGTAGTCCTATTTATTTTTAACTAAAGAGAATTTACAAGACTCTCAAGATTTATAGAAGGTCTTTTGTCTGTTTGGATGTTTATTTAAGGTAAAAAAAAATTAAATCGTCCTGAAGCCTTAATAAATGATTTTAGAATCACGACTTGTGTTGGATCTTTGGCCTGAGGCCCTTTCTTAATTTGACACCTCTTCGCTGAAAGAAAGTTTTATTTTTGAATCCACTGTGTACTGACTCCTTTGTACACAATATATTGTTTTCTTCAGCTCATCTCTCTACTCTTAGGTTTTAACATAGGTCGTGAAAAGCCAATTAGCATTTTTATATTCTGTCTGGAAGTTTCTTTAACAAATTTTCCCACAGCAACATTTTGCAAATATTTCTTGATGTCTTCTTACGTATTTTATGTTTGATGGTCACATTGGGTCCTTATTTCATTTGAATTTATTTTATCTTCATTATGTGATTTAGGATCTACATTTAGTTTTCAAAAGGTATTATCCCCATCAAAATTAATGATTTCTATTATTTATCAAAAAATACAAATTATACACTTATCATATGCTATTTAGAAACTCAGTCACTCATACTTATTGCCAGAGCCCTAATTTCAGAGCAAAAACACCACTGCAAATTATGACAGGAGGACGAATATAATTTTTAATTAATTTACCATATATAAAAAGTCATATAGGAACAATGCAGCCAGATTGGCAAAGTAAGAGCAAAATAACTTGATACAACACAAAAGAAGAATTTAAATGGGATGAACAAAATAACAAAACAATATTTTAGAAACGTAACCTGTATCCAGTTTTGTTGCTGCCCTTTTGGCAAATTATGCTCAGCATTGATATCACATAAAATATTTTTCCAGCCACCTCCTCAAGGCCCCCTTGACTTCTTTATTTCTCACAGTGTATATAAGAGGGTTCAAGACAGGTGTGAAGATGGTATAAAACACTGAGACCACCTTATCATGGTCCTCTGAATCGTTAGATTTGGGCCTCATGTAGATGAACATGATGGTGCCATAGAAGAGTCCCACAACCACCAGGTGAGAGGAGCAGGTCTTAAAGGCTTTTTTCCGGGCTCCAGCTGACCGCATGCGGAGCACTGCAGCCAGGATAAGGCTGTATGAGGCCAAAACGAGAGACAAAGGGATCAAGAGCATCTGAATGCAGCAGACATACATGAAAAACTCAAAAATCGTGGTGTCGGCACAGGCAAGGCGTACCAGTGATGGTGCTTCACAAAAAAAGTGATTGATTTCCCATGAGTGACAGTAAGGGAAGCTCAAAGTGGCACCAGCCTGCATCAGCCCATCGATCCCTCCCAGGAGCCAGGAACCTGATGTCATGAGTAAACAGAGCTTCTGACTCATGAGAATGGGGTAGCACAGTGGGTGACATATGGCCACATAGCAGTCATAGGACATGGCCATTAAGAGGAAGCATTCACTCCCTCCCAGAGTGAGAAGCAGGAAGATCTGGACTCCACAGCCAGTGGGAGAGATAGACCTAGTGTCCATCAGGTAGTTGGCTGCCATTTTGGGAACGATGGTGGAGACCAGCATCATGTCCATGAAAGAAAGCTGGCTAAGCAGGAAGTACATGGGCATGTGGAGTTGAGGGTCCACATGAATGAGAATGATCATAAGGGTGTTGCCCATCAGCCCATCGATCCCTCCCAGGAGCCAGGAACCTGATGTCATGAGTAAACAGAGCTTCTGACTCATGAGAATGGGGTAGCACAGTGGGTGACATCAGTGAGGTGATGAAGATCATAAGCACCATGGCAAACAGGAATAGGTGGATCTGTGTGTGGTTAAAGAGCCCTAGAAGAATGAAGTTTATTCCTGTAGTGCCGTTGGCATTGACCATGGCTCTACTGGTGCCTGAAAGATGTAAGAATGATGCAGAAGTGAGATTTGCTTAAAAGGAAGCTTGTACATATCTTTATGAAAACTTGATCAAATGACTTGGGAAATCTCAGACTTGGAGGGCTAATTACTACTTTAATCTTTCACTTACAAACAAGATTTTTGCCATAGCATACTACTATCCATCTCTACTATCCATCTCTGCTGTTACTATACATTATTTTTTATTCACACAAAATTAGATAACACATACATATACAGTAGTACAAATATACCTCTATTGTTTTTTAATAATTTGTCAGTATGCCACACGTAATTTACTCATGGTGTTAAGAAATATTACTTATGCAATCCGAGTTCTTTACACTTTTGGTATTTCTATATTGAAGGAAATTCATATTTATGCACTTTAGTAGGTATTGAGGTGATATGACTATAGTTATTACTTTTGCATGTGTTTTAGATATTTGCTTAATGTATTCTCACATGATTTTCTTCAATATCAAGACAAATTAAAATTTCAAAAGTTTCAAAAAAAATTACAACCAATAAAACTAAGTTTGATGGGGAAAAAACAGAAGCAAAAATTCTCTATTCCACACTTACATGCAGCCTGTGCTCTAAACACACTAGGCTTTCAGCCGCCACAGATTCTACTGTACCCATCACCACATCATTTATATTATCATGACTTGCGTTCCGGATCATGGTGCCTACATCTCGTTAAGTTTAGAACCCCCTCAACAATTAGACTTTTATGTATTATGTTCTTAAACAATGCTGCTGGTTTTAATTTATATATCCATTCTAAGGGAGCCCTGGTGCCACAGTGGTTAAGCTTTCGGCAGCTAACCAAAAGGTTGGCAGTTCAAACTCACCACCCACTCCTTGGAAACTCAATGGGGCAGGTCTACTCTGTCCTATAGGGTCAGAATTGACTTGACAGCACAGGTGTTTTGGATTTACCCATTCAAAAAAAAGTTAATAATTTCATAAATGAACATAATTCATATTGCATGTAATTTTCATATAAATTTGGATATCAATAATCTTATACTTTTAAAAGTAGAAGACAAAAACTAATCCATTAATTATGACTTATCCAAATGATATTCTCATATAATGAACCTGAGGTCCAACATCTCCCACAGGTAAAATATACAGGTACTCATTCACTTTCAGAATAGCTCCTCTTTTCACTAGAACCTACAACTTCCGTTTCTTTTACGTCTAAGTATTTTTGGTGGTAGAAATGGATGCACAAGTAAATGGATTCACCTATTATACTTAGGTAGGTGGTGTTTTTGCTCACAAATTCAAATTGTCAAAGAGAGCTGTGAATTCAGGATTACCAACAGTATTATGTTTGGACTTCATTCATAATCTGTGGTGTAGTAAATCCTTTTTTAGTTTTTCTGTAACTTATTTGGAAAACATTGCAAATTTTGTGAATGGTCTATGATCTTCACACCTTAAATACATATTAAAAATTTTTTGATTCTTAGTATATACCAACAATGACTTTCATATCATTAAAATATGTAGATGTTCCATTTTTCAAAATTTATATAAATATGCTATAATAGTGAGCATATCATTCTTTTATGCTTTGTTCCCTCAAATATATATATTTTGAGTGAAATATATATATATTCAGTTTAATATATTGTTAACTACTGCCAATTTTTATTACATCATATATATGCAATTTATATATATATAAATATAGATGTATATATATATAATGTTTATTTAAGAATACTTAGCTTCTTTCCAATCTTTTGTTAATATAACCCATATCCTTGTGCATGTGGCAATATTTTCTCAAGTGAATATTTTACTAGAATATTTTGGGCTTAAGATAATTGCATCTCCACCTTTTACACTCCAGTCAACTGTCAATTTGTGTGATAATTCCTCCACATATTTTACTGTTAGATGCGATAATTAACAGCAATCATATAAGTGTGAAAATAAATTTAAATTGCATGTCACTTAAGTTACATGGCAGAAACTGTTTTAATCTATTCATCGACCTCATGGATTTGTTCTGCAAACTGTTACTATCTCTTATTCATGGTTTCTAGTTTGGCTTTTTCTTAATAATTTAAAGAATTTCCCATGTATTTTGTAATTTATATATTTATATATATAATTTACATATCTTTATAACTTGTTATTTATATGCATTGTGAATATCTTCTCCAGTTGATTTTATATATTTGACATTTTTGTTATTTTGGACTGAAGTTTTGCATTTTATCTTACATATATTTGGGATACTTATATGATATTAATAATTTAATATTAATGTTCTGCATTTCATTAATAGGCTACCATTTTAAACAATTTCAATGTTATTTGGATCAAACAACTTGTTATTGGTATATATATAAGTTGTTTGAATCTATGATCATTGTTGATTTAATATTACGTTGTACTGTCTTTGCATGCATGAATATTTAACATATTAAACTCACAAAATGTATTGCTATAGTTCATCTTTTAATTTGTAGTCTCTGATTTTTTTTTTTTAAACAAAATAGGGATAATCAGTGTCCTTAAAGGCCATTAAAACATAGGTGTAAAGTAGTCTGTGTCTGTAGATTTTTTTTTTTTAAATAATGTATTCACTTTCCTATTAGTTTCAGGTAAGCTGTGTTTTCCTATTACTTTTTAAATTCATATGACTTTCTATTTTTAAGGAAACATTTTCCTTTCCTAATCTATTTTCTTTGTTAGCGTTTCTTACTGCATTGGGTGGACGGACAGGTCTGTGTCTCTGGCTGCCGCTGAACTGGAGGTCCTGACACGCAAAGTTCATTCACTTAAGCCGGCCCTGGGTCAGGGCACACTGGGTATAGACATACAAGTTACGAGTTGCTTAAATAACACGAAGACTAGGAGTCAGAACTCTAAAGACCTGTCCATATTTTGTTCACAAATATGTGTGATATTTGGGGAAGGTCACTTACTTTCCTATGAGCCACTCTCCTTGTTTCTAGACTGGGAAAATTCGCAGACTTTGGTAGACAGCTGTACTGGAGCACTGGTTTCATTTGTTTCCAGCGGGGCTCATTCTCTGCTTCCGCGATTTGATAACCACCTGCTAAGGCCCTGAGCTTAAGGGCAGCTTTCCAGTGTTTCTCAGATGCCAAGATTCAATGAATATGATTTTGAAAGTCTTCTGTAGATTTAAATTTAAGATGAAATTATTTTAAATTAACAGTATTTGAAAATGTTATTATATCAGGCATTCTATTCGCTGGACAAACAGTTCATATAATGTGAAATAAATGTATATTTCACATTTAATCAGGATGAATTACGAAGTTCAGAAAAGTTACATGACTGATCTAATAATAAACATTTAAACTGGTAGCTGCATTCATCTGAAGGTTGTCTAAACGTAAAAGTTCATATTTAATGGCCAGGTTTCTAGAGTTTGAATACCTATGCCACTGTTTAGTAGTTGGATAAATTTGAGCAATATGCTTAAACCTCAGTTTCGTTATGTGTAAAATGAGATGACATAATAGTATTTTTTTTTTACTATAGGATTATTTGATAATTACAAAATAAAATGTATATAAGTACATTGGAGAATGCATGGACAAGAAGATAGCTCTATAAAGTTATTGATTATTATCATTATTATATTATTATTGGTCACCCATAGATGTTTCCTACCAAAATATTTTGAAAGAAAAATTAGTATTTTCCCATAACTCACATGTAATGTAATGTTACTTATTTCATATCAAAGAACAAAAATATCATTACATATCAGTCTTCATTTTTCAGCATAAGTGACATGTTTTCTGTGTTCCTTTAGATTTTTCTGTCGTCCTCTGTCTGTCTACCTTCTATGAATTTATTTTAAACATAGAGGAAACACTCACGACCATGGTAAATTAAATTATTCCAAGGCTATTAGGTTATTTGATTATTAATTTTGCAATGTGTTCTCATGCCTTTAATATTCAACGTGTTATAAGAATTGTAATAGATATCATGAAACTTGTCATAAATTCAATAATGTCTCAAAATTCAATCAAAATTTTTTAAAATAGCAGGTAAAAAGAAAAAATATTATCTCTATTTCACATCAAAAAGTCAGTTGTTCCCAAGTGAATTCAATTCTGTGTAATTCCACACTACCAAAGTAGAAGAGGGATATGCAGGTCAGATAAATTTCTAGTTGTCTATAATATTTCTGTACAATTTAAAACAGGATAAAAACGTGTTCCCATTTATTTTCTAGTTGTCCGTCCTATAGGGTCGCTATGAGTCGGAATTGACTCGAGGGCATTGGGTTTTTGTATAAAGTGGGTAATTGCAGAAAGCTCAGGTTACTTTTAGATTCATTGTCACATTTTTCTGTCTACCTCAATGTGGCGTTCCCAGAATTAGCAAAGCTTCCCCTTTCTCAAAGTTACACTCCGTGTTACACACCCATCTGTCCAATATTCTGGCCTGGCACTAGCATGTTCATTCCTTCAATTCAATCCAAAACAATTCCAAGCCAAAATGAGTCTTATTTCACATCTGCATGACATAGATGAAGTAACTCAGACATAACAAGGATTTTTATAACTGTAGCAAACAATGTCCCAAGTACTATGTTAACCCTGGATGTGCATTGCCTCATGCAATGTCACAACAGTTAAATGAGGTAAACTGTCACTGTTTCGGATTTGCAGATGAAGGACTGGAGGGTTAGATTAATTCATTTTTCCCTGGTCTCAAAAGTAGGAAGCATGGGTCCAAAATCCTAGTCATGAAAGTAAACTCCCCACAGTTATTTTGGGCTTGCCAGTTTTTTGTTCCAATTATTATCTTAATAATGACAAAACTTTTTGAATAAAACAAACAACATAAATAAAGAATGGGCTCTCAAACACATCGTTGTTGTTAGATGCCATTAAGTCACCTAACACACTGCTACCCCGGGCAAAATGCTGCCCAGTCCTGCGCCATTCCCATAACCGGTTGTTGATCGGACTACTGCCATCCATCGGGTTCACTTTGGCTGACTTTTCAGAAGTAGATCACTCGCCTTTTCTTCCTAGTGCGTCTCAGTCTGGGAAATCTGCTGGAGCTCACTGGAACAACTGTGAGTTCTGTGAAGTTAGGCACCTCTCTTATAAACTGTGTGTCTCAGGTTAGTGTATTTAAAATGGGTAACTGTCTTACTTTGTAAAAATGAAAAAATATAGTGCACGTAGAATGTTTAATTAAATTATTTATATTTAGTATGTTATCAAACATGAATTTTATCTCGACACAAACTTTTCCCCAAAGAGAAATTCATGAACAGAGAATTTAATAGAATCAGATATATGCATCCATTTACCTTAGAGTCAGAGTGTTAACTAAGACTCAACTTTCCTAAAAAGCTTAGTACAGATCGTCCCCGACTTAAGACATATTTGAGTTGCAACGAACTGCCCTATGACTATCCTTTTTTTTATCTTTGTACATCTTATTGTTAGTAATATGTACTACATATAACGTTGTAGCACATAATTTGTTGATGTTATCATTCTCATGCCGATCCCAAAGACAAATAAAGATTGGATTTATAAATATATTGATAGGAGGCAAAAATAATGAATATTTTTTTTTAATTAGATATTCTACTTATATCAGAACTGGCTTATGACTGAGTCTTCAGAATGGAACCCTGTCTTACACTGGGAAATACCTGTAATATTATTTTCATAATTACAATTTGATAAAGATACATTAGTGCAATATAAGTATGAAAGGATGTTCTTTCTCACTGGAAATTAATACATAGTTTAAACCAAATTTTTATAATTTCTATGCATTCAAACATTATATACTCAATGTTTCTTTATGATATGCATTACCGGTAGGAATGCAATGAAGATTAATCTCAGGGTAAAAGTGAAAATCCCTTATTAGTCAATTTGGCTATATGGAGTGAGAGCCAGAGAGCTAGTCTTGTCCCTTGAAACATTGCCATACGTTGTGGATATCATTCTAAAATATGACTAAAAAAGAAGGGCTGGGAGGAGACCCTGTAAACACAAAGGGCTTATTTTGCTAGGTTTTCCACAACGTGCATCCTGAACTATTATAGAACTAATAAATTTCCCATGGAACACAATATAACAGCTGGAATACTCTTAGATATCATGCTGATTGTATAAACAATATTTTTCAAATTGTAAAAAATGTATATGGAAGAATATAAAAGGAATAGTTATGATGTTATCAAGTGCAATCTAGGTGCTTTAATTTCTGTGGTTTCCAAATAGTATGATTGTGATATAGTTTTTTAAATTACAGAAATTAAGCGGGCCACAATAGCGCATACCATCCCCTGTTGTAAGCACTCAGTCTAGGAGTCGTAGCACTAACCTGCATCAGAGGAGCCACCGTGCAGGAGGTGTGGAATACTCTAAGCCTCTGGTTCCCAGATCACTGTTCGGATCCCCACCAATGCCTCTGTTGCCGGTATAAAATACAAGGCACCTGGCTAAAGCCTTAGGGATTCCTGAGCTTCAGGCTGCAGAAATGCTCGTGGGAAAGCATTCGGAAGAATACAGATGACCACATACTCTCCTCATTTATCACCTCCATACAGGATTATTTTAAAATCTCAGGATATTTGATCTCTGAAGAAAATGGCCTGTTTTATCAACCTGCTAAAGTCAGGATGCGATTATTTTGAATTTGATGCTTGCCTTATAATATTATCAGTATTAAATGAGTTACGATGCATAAAGCACTTAACTCATGCCTGGAAAATACACTTAGTCCATAATCCTGTTAACCTAAACTTTCACAATAACTAATGTGTCAAGAAAGAGCTGGTAATGATGTGGGGAATAGAGTGGACTTTTAGACATGTCTTACCCAACAAAAGGCCATGACTGAATTGAACTTTTCCAGTCTTGAAACTTTCTAGCTATATATTTTGGGCCTGTTATATAACCTCTCTGAGCCTGAGTTTAATCATCTGTAAAAGGGGCATAATAATGCCTCTTCCATAGGATTATTTTTAGGGGCTACTGTATAGAATAAGGAGCCCTGGTAGTGCAGTCGTTAAGAGCTCAGCTGCTGACCAAAACGCCAACAGTTCAAATTCACCAGAAGCTCCTTGAAAACTCCATGGGGCAGTTCTACTCTGTCCTATTGGGTCGCTATGAGTTGGAATAGACTTGATGACAATGGGTTTGGTTTTGGTTTCGGGTATGGAATAAATAAATATAAAGCACCAGATCTATCAAATAAGTATAATTTCATTATCTCCTTTCTTCTCTGCTTTAGCAGGATATGTTGACTTATGAACTGATGTATAGTAATGAGAGAATTTTTTTTTTAATGTCTTTATCTTGCAACAGAAAACAGTAAAAATCAGTTACCATTGAGTTACGTCTGACTCGTGGCAACCCTGTGTGTGTCAGAGTGGAACTGTGCTCTGTAGAGTTTTTAATGGGTGATTTTTCAGAAGTAGATCACCAGGCCTTTCTTCCAAGGTGCCTTTGGGTGGACTTGAACCTCCATCCTTTCAGTTAGCATCTGAACATGTTAACTGTACCACCCAGGGACTCTGCTCCAGGAGATTATACAGTATAACTGTTTGCACCACTCAGGAGCTCCAATATGGGAGGTTATACGACACTGTGCTACATAATCGAAATATAATAAGCATTAACTGATAGATTTGTTACAGCTCTGCTTATGAACTGGTTAAGGGTTAAGAAAACTGGCAGAATTATTGCAGTGCAATGAATCACTTCTATATGGCTTTTCTAGCCCTGGTCTTGTAATTTCACAAAATGATTGTCTGGGCCAAAATTTTGCAAGGTATTAGTATATTTACTACAAAACTAGTGGATTGAAAATTCACTTAATGGGATTGTGCCCTTTGTGGTCCAGCTAGGAGATTGGTCACTCTTCCTATTCTGTTAAGCTTATATAAGGGCCAAATCCACAGAGGTTCTGGGGCCCCTCACTACCATCAAAAAGAGCGTAGAGTGGAGTGCATCCTTTGGACCCAGGGTCCCTGCACTGAGAACTCCCTATATTAAGAAGAGAGAGTTGAAACATTGCTGGTTCATAGAGAGAGAGAGAACTGAGTGTCTTTGTGCAGGGGTGTGCCTCCTACTAAAGTACTGCAACACTTGTACATGCAGGACAGAGACCTGAGTGTGCCTGGTATAATTTGCTTCCTTCCCCCTTCGGGCATGGTGGCGGGAACAATACATTCCCTCATGCAGGGTAGGCCTTGGTATCATGGCAGCAAGACAGAGAACCACTCTGGCCTGGGTAGCATGGTAGGAGGCAGCAGCATAGGTCAAGAAGGGCCCAGTAGCAGAAGTTCAGGAGATCCTGTGCAGGGGTCTTTCCATTAGTGAAGCAAGGCCCAGTGAGGCCCAGGGACAGAGCAGAAGCCTCGGAAGCCATGCAGGTGTCCCGGGTAGCATGGTGGTAGCCAGAGGCAGTGGTGACATGAAGACAACATTTGACCAGAAACACAATGTGCCAGTACAGTGATATTAGAAAGAATATGAGTAGTTTGGAGAAGAATACGCAGATCTGCTTTGAGAATTTTTTTTACTGTTTACTGTTTGCTTTCTAGAAATAATAATAATGGTTTTCACTTTGCCAATATTGTGTAAATGTCTTGATCACAGATGGCCGTAGCACTCATGGAATGGTTGATGCCAGTGGTTGTACATGCCTCATTCCTAGTTGTCTGGTAGTTTGAGGCACATCCTGTTTGCATGTGCAATGCAATTAGATAGACAAACCACATAATTATATAATTATACTAGGATTGTCAAACCAATCTATGAAGGGATATTTGAATTTTATTTTCAAACAGGCATATACCTATGGATACAGTCAATAATATGAGAAAAGAGAAGATGTAAGTAGAAATATAAGTCAAATTCTGGTAACCCTGAATAAATTAATTAAAAGAGAAAATAATACCATTATTATCAATAACAAAAATCAGGACAGTTAATATTTATTCAGTTATTAATTTCTGACAAAACAGTAATAGTAGGAGACTTCAACACACCACTTTTGGTGAAGGACAGGACATCCAGAAAGAAGCTCAATAAAGACACGAAAGACCTAAATGCCACAATCAACCAACGTGACCTCATAGACATATACAGACCACTCCGCCTGACAGCAGCCAAGTATACTTTCTTTTCTAGTGCACGTGGAACATTCTCTAGAATAGACCACATACTACGGCATAAAGCAAGCGTTGGCAGAATCCAAAACATTCAAATATTACAAAGCATCTTCTCTGACCCTAAGGGCATAAAGGTGGAAATCAATAACAGGAAAAGCAGGGAAAAGAAATCAGACACTTGGAACTGAACAAAAGACTGGATTATAGAAGGCATTAAGGATGGAACAAAGAAATTCCAATGAGAATGAAAACACTTCCTGTAAAAACGCTGGGACACAGTGAAAGCAATGCTCAGAGGTCAATTTATCTCAATAAACGCACACATACGAAAAGAAGAAAGGGCCAAAATCAAAGAATTATCCCCACAACTTGAACAAATAGAAAGAGAACAACAAAAGAAACTCACAGGCACCAGAAAAAAAAAAAAAAACTAAAAATTAGAACTGAACTAAAGGAAATAGAATACAAAAAAAACAATGAAAAGAATTAACAAGACCAAAAGGTGGTTTTTTAAAAAAAAATTAACAAAATTGATAAACCACTAGCCAAACTGACAAAAGAAAAACAGGAGAGGAACCAAATAACCTGAATAAGAAATGAGATGGGCGATATTATAACAGACCCAACTGAAATTGAAAGAATCATATCAGATTTCTGTGAAAAATTATACTCTAACAAATTTGAAAACCTAGAAGAAATGGGTGAATTCCTAGAAACACACTGCCTACCTAAACTAACACAAAAAGAGGTAGAACAACTAAATAGACCCATAACAAAAGAACAGATGCAAAAGGCAATCAACCCCCGCCCCCCACCCCAAAAAAGCCCTGGTCCGGACAGCTTCACTGCAGAGTTCTACCAAACTTTCAGAGAAGAGTTAACACCACTACTACTAAAGGTACTTCAGAGCATAGAAAAGGACAGAATACTACCAAACTCATTCTATGAAGCCACCATATCCCTCATACCAAAACCACGTAAAGACACCACAAGAAAAGAAAATTACAGACCTATATCCCTCATGAACTTAGACGCAAAAATCCTCAACAAAATTCTCGCCAATAGAATTCAACAACATATCAATAAAATAATTCACCATGACCAAGTGGGATTCATACCAGGTATGCAGGGATAGTTCATTATTAGAAAAACAATTAATGTAATCCATGACATAAATAAAACAAAAGACAAGAATCCAATGATTTTATCAATTGATGCAGAAAAGGCATTTGACAAAGTCCAACACCTATTCACGATAAAAACTCAAGCAAAACAGGAATAGAAGGAAAATTTCTCCACATAATAAAGGGCGTTTATATAAAGCCAACAGCAAACATCACCCTAAATGGAGAGAGCCTGAAAGCATTCCCACTGAGACTGGGAACCAGACAAGGATACCCTTTATCATCGCTCTTACTCAACATTGTGTTGGAGGTCCTAGCCAGAGAAATTAGGCTAGATAAAGAAATAAAGGGCATCCAGATTGGCAAGGAAGAAGTCAAAGTATCTCCATTTGCAGGTGACATGATCTTACACACAGACAACCCTAGGGAATCCTTCAGAAAACTACTGAAACTAATAGAAGAGTTCAGCAGAGTATCAGGATACAAGATAAGCATACAAAAATCAGTTGGATTCCTCTACACCAAAAAAAGAACATTGAAGAGGAAATCACCAAATCAATAGCATTTACAGTAGCCCCCAAGAAGATAAAATAATTAGGAATAAATCTTACCAAAGATGTAAAAGACTTATACAAAAAAACTGCAAAACACTTCTGCAAGAAACCAAAAGAGACTTACATAAGTGGAAAAACATACCTTGCTCATCGATAGGAAGACTTAACATTATAAAAATGTCTATTCTGCCAAAAGGGATCTATACATTTAATGCAATTCCAGTCCAAATCCCAACGGCATTCTTGATGAGATGGAGAAACAAATCACCAACTTCATATGGAAGGGAAAGAAGCCCCAGATAAATAAGGTATTACTGAAAAATAAAAACAAAGTGGGAGGCCTTACTTTCCCTGATTTTAGAACCTATTATACCACCACAGTAGTCAAAACAGCCTGGTACTGGGACAACAACAGATACATGGACCAATGGAACAGAATTGAGAATCCAGATATAAATCCATCCACATATGAGCAGTTGATTTTTGACAAAGGCCCCAAAACAGTTAAATGGGGGGAGAAGACAGTTTTTTTTAACAAATGGTGCTGGCATAACTGGATATCCATCTGCAAAAAAGTGAAACAAGACCCATACCTCACTCCATGCAAAAAAAATGAGCTCAAAATGTATCAAACACCTAAATATAAAATCTAAAAAAAAGGTAAAGATCATGGAAGAAAAAATAGGGACACTGTTCGGAGCCCTAATACATGGCATAAATAGTATAGAAAACATTATTAAAAATACAAAACAAAAACTAGATAACTGGGAGCTCCTAAAAATCAAAAACCTATGCTCATCCAAAGACTTCACCAAAAGAGTAAAAAGACTACTTACAGAATGGGAAAAAGTTTTCAACTATGACATTTCCAATCAGCGCCTGATCTCTAAAATCTACATGATACTGCAAAAACTCAACTACAGAAAGACAAATAACCCAATTTAAAAATGGGCAAAAGATATGAATAGACACATCACTAAAGAAGACATTCAGGTAGCTAACAGATACATGAGGAAATGTTCACGATTATCAGCCATTAAAGAAACGCAGACCGAAACTACAATGAGACTTCATCTCATTCCAACAAGGCTGGCGTTAATCCAAAAAAGACAAAATAGTAAATGTTGAAGTGGCTGTGGAGAGATTGGAACACTTATACACTGCTGGTGGGAATGTAAAATGGTACAAGCACTTTGGAAATCAATTTGGGTCTTCCTTAAAAATCTAGAAATAGAACTACCATAGGATCCAGCAATCCCATTCCTTGGAACATATCCTAGAAGAATAAGAGCCTTTACACAAACAGGTATATGCACACCCATGTTTATGCAGCACTGTTTACAATAGCAAAAAGATGGAAGCAACCAAGGCGCCCTAAGAACTTGAGAAATAGTTTAAACTGAGAAGAAAACATTCTTTTGTCATTACCAGAGGGGGGAGCGAGGGAGGGCGGGAAAGGGGTTTATATAGTAATAGGAACTATTTTAGGTGAAGGGAAAGACAGCACAGAATAGAGGGGAGGTCAGCACAATTGGACTAAACCAAAAGCAAAGAAGTTTCCTGAATAAACTGAATACTTCAAAGGCCAGCGTAGCAGGGGCAGGGGTCTGGGGACCATGGTTTCAGGCGACATCTAAGTCAATTGGTACAATAAAATCTATTAAGAAAACATTCTGTATCCCACTTCGAAGAGTGGCATCTGGGGTCTTAAAACGCTAGCAAGCAGCCATCTAAGATGCGTCGATTGGTCTCAACCCACCTGGATCAAAGGAGAATGAAGAACACCAAGGACACAAGGTGATTACGAGCCCAAGAGACAGAAAGGGCCACATGAACCAGTGACTACATCATCCTGAGACCAGAAGAACTAGATGGTGCTCGGCTACCACCGATGACTGCCCTGACGGGGAATACAACAGAGAACCCCTGAGGGAGCAGGAGAGCAGTGGGATGCAGACCCCAAATTCTCATAGAAAGACCAGACTTAATGGTCTGACTGAGATTAGAAGGACCCTGGTGGTCATGGCCCCCAGACCTTCTGTTGGCCCAGGACAGGAACCTTTCCTGAAACCAACTCTTCAGACATGGATTGGACTGGAAAATAGGTTGGAGAGGGATGCTGGTGAGGAGTGAGCTTCTTGGATCAGGTGGACACTTAAGACTATGTTGGCATCTCCTGCCTGGATGGGAAATGAGAGGGTGGAGGGGGTTAGAAGCTGGTGAAATGGACACGACAAGAGAGAGTGGAGGGAGAGAGCGGGCAGTCTCATTAGGGGGATAGCAATTGGGAGTATGTAGCAAGGTGTATATAAGTTTTTGTGTGAGAGACTGATTTGATTTGTAAACTTTCACTTAAAGCACAATAAAAATTATTAAAAAAATATTTATTGAGAAACTACTGAGTGAGCTATATCATTCCTAACAGTCTATTTGCATGATTTCATCGAAGCAGATTCATGAAGATAATGTTATTTTTAGCTCCCACTGACTTTTGATGAAACTGGATCTTAGTAAAGTTAAGTTACTGCCCAAGGTTAAAACCTTAAAAAGATTAGACTAGGAAAATGGTCTGGTGGTCTATTTCCAATAATTAGCCAATGTAAAACTTACGGATCACAACAGAACATTGTCTGACTCACTTCCTTTGGACAAACCATTAGGAGGGATCAATCTAATGCAGGACCTCATGCTTGGGGAAATACCGGGCCAGAGAGGGTAAGGGAAACCTTTGTTGAGGCAGACTGGCACAATAGCCACTATAGTCATTGCAAATTTGTACTTGTTTAATTAATTATTTTAATACATTTTTTTACTGCAGTAGAGATATTTTTAATTTTATTGAAGTTAAACAAAAAGTCATAGTAGTACAGTGAGATGAATTAACTCAAAGGGATGAGAACTGAGTACAAATATCCTAGAAGAAGAAGTAGAATATTTTTTGACATCTGGGAGCTGACCTGGCACTATCAATTAGGTTTTTGTATTGCCAGGAGCTGGCCTTGATGTCTGCCTGTTGAACAGACATGGTTTTACAAAATATCAATACGGAAGATAGGAAAAAGATTCTCCAAAGGTGTCCTTGTCTCAATCCTGGAATCTGTGAATATGTTAAGTTACATGGCAAAGGAGAATTAAGATTGTACATGGAATTAAAATTGTTAATCAGCTGACCTTAAGAAAGAGTATCCTCTGATTATAATGACATAAAATTAGAAATCAATAACAGAAACAGCAAGGGAAAAAAATCAAATACGTGGAAACAGAACAACACCTTGCTTAAAAACTACTGGATTATAGAAGAAATCAAGGATGGACAAAATAAATTCATAGAATTAAATGAAGAATGAAAACATGTCTTACCAGAACCTTTGGAAAACAGCAAAAGCAATGCTTAGAGGTCAATTTACAAGAATAAATGCACACATTCAAAAAGAAGAAAGTGCCAAAATCAAAACATTAACCCTACAACTTGAACAAATAGAGAGAAACAAAAGTAGCCCTCAGGCACCAGAAGAAAGGAAATAATAAAGGTTAGAGCAGAAATGAATGAGATAGAGAATAGGAAAACAATTGAAAGAGTAGACAATACTAAAAGACGGTTTTTTGAAAAGATCAACAGAATCAATAAACCATTGGTCAAATTGACAAAAGAAAAAACAGGAGAGGAAGCAAATAACCTAAATAAGAAATGGAATGGGTGATATCACAACAGACCCAATGGAAATAAAAAGGATCATAACAGAATACTATGAAAAATTGTACTCTAACAAATTTGAAAATCTAGAAGAAATGGACAAATTTCTAGGAACACACTACTTACCTAAACTAACACAAATTGAGGTAGAAAAATTAAATAAACCCACAACAAAAGAAGAGATTGAAGAGATAATTAAAAAAATAAAAACCACCACCAACAAAAAAGCCCTGGCCCAGACGGCTTCACTGGAGAATTCTACCAAACTTTCAGGGAAGAGTTAACACCATTACTGCCAAAGGCATTTCAGGCATAGAAAAGGATGAAATACTCACAAACTCATTCTATGAAGCCAGCATAACCATGATAGAAAAGTCAGGTAAAGATCCACAAAAAAAAGAAAATTACAGACCAATATCCCTCATGAATATAGACCCAAAAATCCTCAACAAAATTCTAGCCAATAGAATTCAACAACATATCAAAAAATAATTCACCGTGACCACATGGGATTCATACCAGGTATGCAGGGATGGTTCAACATTAGAAAAACAATAATGTAATCCATCACATTATAAAACAAAAGACAAGAACCACATGATCTTATCAACTGATGCAGAAAAGGTATTTTAAAAAGTCCAAAACCCGTTCTTGATAAAAACTGTCAGTGAAATAGGAACAGAAGGAAAATTCCTGGACATAATAAAGGCCATTTATACAAAGCCAACAACCAGCATCATCCTAAATGAAGAGTCTTAAAGCATTCCCCTTGAGAAGGGGAACCAGACATGGATGTCCTTTGTCACCGCTCATATTCAACATTGTACTGGAGGCCCTAGCCAGATCAATAAGGCAAGAAAAAGAAATAGAGTGTATCCAAATTGGTAACGAAGAAGTAAAAGTATCCCTATTTGCAGATGATATGGTTTTATACATGGAAAACCCCCCAAAATCCACAAGAAAACTACCACAACTAAAATAGAAGATTTTGCAAAATATCAGGATATAAGATAAACATACATAAGTCAGTCAGATTCCTCTGCACCAAAAGAGAGAACTTCCAAGAGGAAATCACCAAATCAATACCATTATAATAGCCCCCAAGAAGATAAAGTATTTAGGAATAAATTTAAACAGAGATGTAAAAAACCTACACAAAGAAAACTACAAGACACTATTACAAGAAATCAAAAGAGACCTAAATAAGTGGAAAAACATACCATGCTGATAGACAGGAAGACTCAACATTATGAAAATGTCAGTTCTTCCCAAAGTGATCTACAGATACAATGCAATCTCAATCCAAATTCCAATGACAACTTTTAGCATGTTGGAGAAACAAATCACAAACTTCATATGGAAAAGGAAGAAGCCCCAAATAAGTAAAGAATTACTGAAGAAGAACAAAGTGGGAGGCCTCACACTACCTGATGTTAGAACCTGTTATACCACCATGATAGTCAAAACAGCCTGGTACTGGTACAACAGACACATAGACCAATATAACAAAATTGAGAACCCAGACATAAATCCATGCACCTTTTTTTTTTTTTTATGAGCAGCTGATAGTTGACAAAGGCCCGAAGTCCATTAAATGGGGGAAAAGACAGTCTTTTTAACAAGTGGTGCTGGCATAACTGGATATCTGTCTGCAAAAAAAATGAAACAGGACCCATACCTCACATCATGCACAGAAACTAACCCAAAATGATCAAAGACCTAAATATAAAACCTAAAATGATAAAGATCACGGAAGAAAAAATAGGGACAATGCTAGGAGGCCTGATACACGACATAAACAGAATACAAACCATAACCAACAATGCAGAAACATCAGAAACTAGATAACTGGGGTCTGCTAAAAATCAGTTATGCTCATGAAAAGAGTAAAAGCAGAACCTACAGATAGGGAAGAAATTTTTAACTATGACATATCTGGTAAGGGTCTAATCATTAAAATCTACAAAGTACAGCAACACCTCAACTACAAAAAGACAAAAAAAATTAAAAATGGGCAAAGCATATGAACAGACACTACACCAAAAAAGATATTCAGGTGGCTAATGTACACATGAGGAAATGCTCATGATCATTAGCCACCAGAGAAATGCAAATTAAAACAACAAAGAGATGTCTTATCACCCCAATAACACTGGCACTAATCCAAAAAAAGGAAACCCTGGTGGTGTAGTGGTTAAATGCTGTTAACCAAAAGGTCGGCAGTTGGAATCCACCAGGCGCTCCTTGGAAACTCCACAAGGCAGTTCTACTCTGTCCTATAGGGTCTCTATGAGTCAGAAATGACTTGATGGCGATGGGTTTGGTCAATCCATAAACCACAAAATAAAAATGTTGGAGAGGTTGTGGAGAAATTGGACTCTCATGCACTGCTGGTGAGAATGTAAAATGATACAATCACTTTGGAAAACAATCTGGTGCTTCCTTAAAAAGCTAGAAGTAGAAATACCATAAGATCCAGCAATCCCACTCATAGGAATATACCCAAGAGAAGTAAGAGCAGTCGCAGGAATAGACATATGCATACCATGTTCATGGGAGCACTATTCACAACAGCACAAAGATGTAAACAACCTAAATGCTCACCAACAGACGAATGGGAAACAAATTATGGTACAGACACACAGTGCAGCCTACTGACGGAGCCCGGTTCTACTCCGACACCCAACGGGTCACTGTGAGTTGCGTTTGATTCTACTGCAACTGGTGGTGGTTTTGTTTGATATGAAGATAAGCTGTAGCTATGTTGTTGTTGATGTCTTGCGCTGAATGTTGTTGAGAGCAGTTGCTATTTAGTTGGCTTCTACTCAAAGTAACCTAATATATAAGAGAAAGAAATTTTCCCCGGTCCCATGCCATCCTAATGATTGTTGGTATGTTTGAGTCCATTGTTGTTGTTATTGGGTCAATCCATCTTTTTGAGGGTTTTCCTTTATTTTTGTGATCTTCTACTTCACCTAACAGGACTTCTTTTCCTAGTGATCGGTCTTTCCAGATAATGTGTCCAAAGTAAGTAAGATGAAGTCTTGCCATCCTCATTCCTAAGGAACATTTCACTGTTTTATTGTAAGACTGATTTTTTTGTTCTTTTGTTAATCCATGGTACATTCAATATTCTTCACCAACACCACACTTCCACGCATCAGTACTTCTCCTGCCTTCTTTTTTCATTGTCCAGTTTTCACATTCACAGAGGCGAACAAAAAGACCACAGTGTTGAATAGAAGTAGGGAAAAGAGATATCCTTGCCGTGTTCCTGATTTTATGGCAAAATCTTTCAGTCTTTCACCATTGAGTATAATGTTAAGTGTTGGTTTTTCACAACTGTCCTTTATCATTTTAAGGAAGGGTACTGAGGTGAAGGAAATTCAGAGCTATATGACAGTATTGCACAACAAGCTATTTAATGGGGCCAACACATTGAAAGTCACATGCAAGGGGGTGGTCCCTGTAGCAGAAGGTCTTCCAGAGGCTAGAGTCACAGGTAGCATCAGAAGGAGAAGAGAGCAAGAAAGCTCCCAGGGGTGAGAAGCGATATCCTCCTGCAGCCAGGCGATAAGTCTCTGGGTCAGAGAGCTCTAAAAGCAGCGGCATCTTAGGGTCTTTATAACTACACGAATTTATCTTTTTTTTTTTTTTTTTAGGACTAGCAGAAGTTGAGTCCAGTTTTGCAGGGTATGTAAAACAGGCAGGTCCTAAGTGGCTAAAAATCTGCTTATTTGGGCTATTTTTAAATCAGTTGGACATGTACAAGTTTGAGTTTCACGCCAGTTTTTTTTTTTTTTTCCATGTAATACGCCTCAGCTTACTTGAAGAAGTAAATAACGGGGCTAATACACAGAGCCATTTTTGACTCTCACACAATAGGAAGTTTGCTTTTATTCCTGATTTTTGAGTGTTTTTTTGTTAAACGCTTTTTTCTGTATCAGTTGATAGATCATCCCCCTCTCCCTACATTCTATTAATGTGTTGCATTACACTGATTGACTTTTATATGTTGAGCTACTACTCCTGCACTTGTGGGATAAAGCACACAGGGTTACGGCATATGGTTCTTTTAATATGCTGCTGGATTGGAGTTTTACCGTTTTGTTGAGGATTTCCATAGATATTTCTATGCAATATTTTTTTCTGATGGCTTTGTCTGGCTAAATATCAGGATGCTGATGGCATCATGGATTGAGTTACAAATTATTCCTTCCTTTTAGTTTTTGGAAAAGTTTGAGAAAGATTGATGTTAATTTCTATTTGATGCCTTCTTTATAATTTCTTTGTCATTATTGATATTCTCTATTCGTTGAGACATTCTCCTGTTTTCCTTTAGGTCTTTGACCATGTTTAACACAGTAGATTTAAACGATTTGCCTAGCAATTCTATGTCATTAGTTCTTCAGGGACTGCTTTCACCGATTTTTTTTTTTTTTTTTCCTGTGAATTGGTTGTACTTCCTGTTTCTTGGCATGCCTAGTATTTTTACCAAACACTGGGCTTTGTGAATTTTATGTGTTAACTCTGAAAAGCAGATTCTCCAGCCTACCTAGTGCTTGCTGTTATTGTTGAGGGCTGCGGTCATCTGTTTAGTGACATTTCCAAACTATTTATTTGTTTGTATGTATTTATTATTTTGCATAGACTGTTTTCTTTGCCATGTGTGGTCACTGAAGTCTATCTTCAGTTATTTTAGTGGTCAACCAGTGACCTGATAGAGACCTTTTTTGGAGTCAAAAAGAGAAGAAAAAGAAAACTAAAAACCCTTTCCTGGTCATTGAAGATTGACTCTGAATTAGGTACTCTTTCAATGCTTAGCCAGGCCACCTACAACTGGGCCTTAGTCTACACCTCCGTTTGTGCAGAGCCCAAAGATCTGCCAGAGGCTCAAACCTAGGGTCCTCTCAGGTCTTGTCTGAGCATGCGTTCAACCTGGGTATGTACATTGGATCTCTGATCCTTCAGTACATTCAGTATCTCTACAAACAGTTTATTCTCCCATGTATCTGCCTCGTCAGCCTCTTCTTTTCCAGGCTATCAGGTTTGTCTGCTTCTTTCCCTGTTCTCCATTACTTACCTAAGCTGGTTATGGCATTATATGTCTTTAAGGCTTCTGACAGACAGATACCACCTGGTAGCCACTCATGTCTGAGAGGAGTAAAGCCAAGGCCTATCTCAGAGCAGGTATCTCTGGAACTACCAGATTGGTCAAAATAAACAACAACAACATTTTTTAGAAAAAAGATCTGTCTTGTCCACACCCTGGCACCAGCAAGCCACACCAGGAATGTGGGCTGCTGTCTTCATGGCAGCTGCCAAGTGGAGAATGGGGGATAGTAGGTGAATAAACAAAAATGCCACCATTTTTCATCAAAATTCAACAGCATCTTTTCTCATGAAGCACTTAATGTTTATTCTGTCAGGTTTTTTTTCCCACTTATTCATTGCTTCAGGGAAACCCTGGTTGCCTAGTGGTTAAGTGCTATGGCTGCTAACCAAAGGGTCGGCAGTTCAAAGTTTCCAGGCGCTCCTTGGAAACTCTATGGGGCAGTTCTACTCTGTTCTATAGGGTCGCTATGAGTGGGAGTGGACTCGACGGCATTGGGTTTGGTTTTTGGTTTTTTTCATTGCTTCAGTGGAGGGAATGAATCCTATACCTTCTTAACACACCGTTTTCAGTAACATCCCCTCTCCTGATGTTTTTAAGTGGCCTTTCTCTTATTTTAGAAACCCTGGTGGTGTAGTGGTTAAGTGCTACGGCTGCTAACCAAGAGGTCAGCAGTTCGAATCCACCAGACACTCCTCGGAAACTCTATAGTGCAGCTCTACTCTGTCCTATAGGGTCGCTATGAGTCGCAATCGACTTGACGGGAGTGGGTTTGGTTTTCTGGTTTTCTCTTATTTCAGTATTTGCTTGGTTGCTGTAAATATTTTAAAACTTTCTAAATTTCTAAAAAAGTTGATTCTAACACTTTTTGCTTTGTCGTTGTTTCTGTGCAGGAACAGGCCCTCCACAGAAGCTATCTGAGGCTATCAACTTGGTCATTTTCACTGACATTATCCACATCTCATTTTTTAAAAATATACACGGATATACAATTGATCCAACAACTTTCACTGAAATGTGTATCCTTTTATCACTCCCCATACAAGCACCTGACATATGTGACTCATCATTGTACACATATGTGTGCATCTGAATTATGTATTCTCTTCCATTGGTCTATAATTATATCAATACAAATTTTTGATATCACATAGAATGATGCATCTCATTTTATTATTTTTAAAATTCCCTTTGAGCTATTACTGTTTTTTGCATCATTTTATATAAATTCTATAGCCAACTTGTAAATTAAACACACACACATGCACACACTGATGGGACTCTAATGGGGATTATATTGAATTTATGTAATAATTGAAATGATTTATTTTTTCATTGTTCAGTATAATTCATGGATAATGCACTTAAATATAATGGTTTCATTACAAGTAAGTATGGGTAGCAGCTAGGGGGAGGCATGAGGAATCTTCTCAAGTGCTAATAATATGTTACCACTTTCATATAGGTTTGTTCAATTTGCGATAATCTATCTGATTAGTTGTGAATGTACTGTATATGGATTTCTTTATTCTGTATAACTTACACAAATCATCCTTCAAATTGCTATTTACTTAAAAAAAGTTTGTCAGCTATAGCTATTGAAGTTTAGGCATCGTATTTAGTCAGGTTTAGGCTCTATTGGAACTCAAAAGCATGAAAATGGTCAAAAATACTACAAAAATTAATCACAATAATAAAAGATCAAGGATGTATAAAACTCTAAGGCCAAGATCAAGAAGCTGGGGTGGAGATTACCTGAAACTTGAAGCTAGCAACTGGACATGCAACCATATACTTCACTGACTGATGTGGTCTGCAGATGTGAACTTTCATGCAATCTGTGTGAAAAATATTTAAATATGTTAAAATTCATTAAATTTGAATGTACATTTATTAAAATATGGATTTATTATTTTCGTTTTTGATAGTAAGTTTAAATTAGAATTTCAAACTTTATGTAAAACACAAATGGTTTACACACTTAAGTAATTTCACCACCAATTCCATTCATAGGTATATACAAAATACAAACTCTTGTTTATGGGACACAGGAGACAAATGCAACAATGTTTATAAGTGCATTGTATATAATAGTAGACAACTAGAAATAAAACAAGCATCTATCAGCAACAACACCAACAACAAAAAATGGATAAATGTGTAGTATAGTCTTAAAATAGAATGCCATTCAGTAATAAAATAGAATGGGCTGTCATTTCATTCAACCTGGAGCGTTAGTAATGTCAACTGAAAAAACAATTTTCAAAAAGATTATCTACAACTTAAGGCCCCTTTATTAAGTTCTACAGCATCTAAAAATATTTTCTAATACCCTATGAATTCTATATTATAATTATATCAAGAGAATTAAAAAACCAAAAATTCAGAATGATGGTGGAGGTATAGGAGGATATGAGGAGTCCCTGGATGGTACGAACAGTTAACATAGTCACTGCTAACTGAAACCTTGGTGGTTCGAGTCTACCCAGAGGTATAGGAGGATATGAAGAGTCCCTGGATGGTGCGAACAGCTAACATAGTCACTGCTAACTGAAAGCTTGGTGGTTCGAGTCTACCCAGAGGCACCTCGGGAGAATGGACTGGTGATCCACATTAGAAAAATAAGCCGTTGAAAACCCTACCAAGAACAGTTCTACTCTGACACACATGGGGTCGCCATGAGTTGGAGGAGCACTAAAGATAAATTTACTATTTTAGTTGTTGGGTTGGGTGGTGAACTTACAGGTATACATTATATTATAAACAAACTGACCGAAGTAAGGCATTCATAGACCAATAAAAAAAAATTTTTTTTTTATTAGAGCTAAACATGTGCCTAATTTATGACTAAGCAATTTCAATTTAGGTATATGTACAAGAGAATTGAGTTCACGTGTTCTCAAAAAACACTTGTACAGGAAGCTTTATGGTAGTTTTATTCATTATAGTCAAACATTTCTGACATCAGAATGGAAATAATTATTCTAAGCCATATGATGGAATTCAGCTTTGTAATAAAAATGATGGAGACACTCAAAAATATGGTTGAACCTTTTAAACATGTTTAGGAAAAGAAGCCAGACATCAAAGAGAACTTATTTTCTGATTTAAAAGTTTCGACTCAATGGTGATGAGAAATAAGAGCTTCTATTTAATGGCGATAGAAGCCAGAATAATGATTGTTTGTAACTGTGGGCCTAAGGCATTAACATGAAAGTAGCATAAGAGATGACGAATGATGAAATGCTCCACCTGTGGTTTCCCTCAAGCTGTAATGATGACAGTTCCACACTTCCAGTTGTTAATTTCAAGTTTTAGCCCAATTCTGAAAGCTTCTTATTTCATAGTATTTCACATCCCATGTGTCCACAAAACTCAAATGTCTGCTTTCTCCCAGTCTCCTGAATCTGCCCAGTCTTTGCCTCTCCACTAATATCACCTTGGTCCAAGGTAATATCTTGTCACAGCTGGACTACTGCAATGGCTTTCTTCTGCCCACATCAATTCTCTACCACAACTCTGCAAAGGTAGCCCATTGCTTTAGGTTCAAAGCCACAATCCTCACATCCATCTAATTTACACTGTAAGACCCGGCTCCAAGACATATACCTATTTTCTGTGTCTCACCAATTTACTCCTTGATCTTTTGTGACTATGCTGGGCATGCCCCCACCTCAGGGAATTCTCACTTGTTCTTTGCTCTTCCCAGAACATTCATCCACAGATATCCACTTGTCTCTTGTCCTCGACTCCTTTTAGTTTTTAACAAATGTTGCATTCTTGGTTCTCCCTTCTCTGTTTGACTTAACATTGCAAATATCCTTTGTTTTCCCGATTCCAATTTTCCACTTAGTTCTTCTTCATGGTGATTAATACTTTTTGGTGAAAAACATACAGAGTTAAAGCATTAAAGCCCTTGTTCAATGAATGAATAAATAAATAAATAAATAAGTGGTTGTATGCACTTTGCTCTACATTATAGTTTGGTCATCATATGTATTTTCCTGATATTATGTATTATATGGTAAATTATATTTCATGTGCATTTTATTTCAGAATATTAAAAAAGGTACTAAAAATTTGTTATGACATGGGAGCATTGTGTTGACAGGGATTAAATCTATTGCTTTAGAAGATAAAGTTGATAATGGCAACCATTCTCTTGCTTTTACACAGCAAATCCACCCAGTTCCAATAACAATGCTTTAGTTATTTCTGAAAAGTGGAGAAACCAAGGCATTGTTACATTTATTTATTTTGTAAACATTTCTTTGGACTTACATATCTCTAGACAGTAGGCTAATCAAATCACGTTGTTCAGTCTCAAACTATAAAGGGTTCTTAAAGTCATATTTTCTGTACAAATATCCATTTTCCCAGCACTCTTCTCATGGCCCCCATGACCTCCTTATTCCTCAGACTGTAGATAAATGGGTTCAGAAGAGGTGTAATGATACTGTAAAACACCGCCACCACTTTATCTTCCTCAGGGTAATGCAAGGAATGTGGCTTGTATAGGTGGAGAGAGTAGTCCCATAGAATAGGCTTGCCACAATCAGATGAGAGGAACACGTGGAGATGGCTTTCGTCTGCCCTTTACCTGAGCTCATCTGGTACACCACAATAAGCACCTGGGCATAGGAAGCCAGAACGGCCATGAATGGTAGTAACAGAATGACAAGGCCACTAAAGAGGACAGTATACTCATACTGGGAGGTGTCCTGACACACCAAAGGCATTAGAGATGGAACTTCACAGAAAAAGTGGTTAATGATCCGAGATGTACAGAATGGAAGTTGAAATACATACAGTGTATGTATTAAAGCATTGATAGAACTACTGGCCCATGCACATGTGACCATGGACAAACAGATCGTCTTGCTCATGAGCACAGGATAATGTGAAGGGTGACAGATCGCTACGTGTCTATCATAAGACATGAAACCAAGAAGAGCTTCACTTCCACCAAGAGTCAAAAACAGAAAGGTCTGAATCTCACAACCGAAAAAAGCAATGGTCTTACTATTTGACAGGAAGTTTGTCGCCATCTTGGGTACCGTGGTGGAGATGTACATCATGTCAATGAAGGAGAGCTGACTGAGGAGGAAGTACATGGGAGTGTGGAGCAGAGTGTCCAATCGGATGAGGTGGATCAGTATGATATTTCCCATCAAAGCCACTGAGAAGATGACAGTAATGGCAACGAAGAATATCTTGTTCATTTGGCCATATTGGAAAAGGCCAAGAAGTATAAACTCTGCTCCAAAAGTTTGATTTTCTGTCTTCATGGCTTAAATCAAAACAAAGCAGACCATATCTGAAAATTCCATGTAACAACACTGACCTTTGAGAGAAAACAAAATGATTATTAAATGCAGTAGAATTCCCTTTAATCAGCTTAGGTGACTGTCTCTCCCTATTTTTATACAGGAAACCCTGGTAGTGTAGTAGTTAAGTGCCAACGACTGCTAACCCAAAGGTCAGCAGTTTGAATCCACCAGGCACTCCTTGGAAACTCTATGGGGCAGTTCTTCTCTGTGCTATAGGGTACTATAGGTCAGAATCAATTCAACAGCAATGGGTTTGGTTTTGGGTTTTTATGCACTGAATCTGTGTCTATTGAGCAATGGGCATTTTGAAAAAATAAAAATAACGTTTCTTTAAAATTGATCACAGAATAAAAATATAATATCGGGATAAAACATTTAGATGATTTGCCAACATGAGTTACTACTCCCCTTGTAAATATCTTCATGATGATAGACTAGAGACATGTTCACGTGTTGTGAAAAAATCTTTCACTCAATTCGTTCATATATATAGTTTAGAATTGCACTGTTGGTTAAACATGGTACAATATTCTTTAAAAAAAATTTCTTGACTCCATTTTTCAATTTTGAATTTAAAAAAAAAGAAAAAAATTTTTTTTTATACATTGTAAGAAAAAAAGTTTTTTAAATTATATTAACATTTGTGGGTCAGGAATATTTTAGCTCTTCTAAATGAATTGGTGGTTATATAGATAACATCTGTAAGTGTAAATGGGAATTCATTGACAAAGCCCTCCAAAAAAAAAAAAAGATCGATCGATCTACCTACCTACCTACCTACCTATCTACCTACCTACCTACCTATCATCTACCTACCTATCTACCTACCTACCTATCTATCATCTATCTATCTATCTATCTATCTATCTATCTATCTATCTATCTATCTATCTATCTATCTATCTATATGCCAGACCTAAGGGATGGTTGGAGAATGAATCATTAAAATAGAAGTTAACAATTATTTATCTAAATTTAACTCAGGAAGCATGTCAAGAATGGCATTTTTAATTTTACTTAGTCCTGTTATATTAATTCGGGAAATTTACATTTAAACTGCACTTGGAAGAAGTGGCAATTAGTAAAAGTTTATCACTTGCTGCTCAATCAGGATATGAAATCAAAAGACTACTGATGGCTTTTTTAAAATTCAGAAGTTTTGGATAATTCTTATTGCAGAACAATGTTAAGAAATAGAAAATATTTTCAATTAAAAACTAGCCAACTTTAATATAAAACCCCTTGTTGTTGAGTTGATTCCGATTCACAGAGAGCCTATAGGACAGAGTAGAATTGCCCCATAGGGTTTCCAAGGAGTGGCTGGTAGACTCGAACTGCCAACCCTTTGGTTAGCAGCAAAGCACAAAATTAACTGACAATAACAATTGTTGATTATACACATGCAAGTACTAATACAATTCTGGCACATAAAATTCAATGACTCATCATCAGTTATATTTACCGTTAACTTGACTATACTTGGTCCAAGATGCAGTCACATGAGCAAACCAAAATGTAAGTCTTCGTTCAGTAAATGCCTGTCCTTCTCAGAAGCCGAAATGTAAATTAACCAGTTAGGACTTGCCTGCTGCGCTTAACCTAGTTCAGAATGTCCCATTAATCCCTTCTCCATCACCAGAAATCTGTTGAAAATGAAACTTCTACAAGATTAATTTGTATATGAGCTCATAAACTATATCTGCTATTCATGAATTGGGAAGCTATTGTCTGAAACTTCCTATTCATGAATTGCAAATAAAGCTTATAAGTTCATATGCAAATTTAATCTAGTAGAAATTTTATTTTTTACATTATCTATAGTCAGCCAAGTTTGTATAAACTAAGGCATACTTTTTTTTTTTTGAACTAACAATATCATGTTAGGAATTTTCATTGTATAAAAAATTTGTAGAAGTATAGTAAACTTAATATATTTTACAGAAGCAATTTGGAATGATGAGTACATGATAAAAACAGATAAGGGAACTAAAAAATATCAGCTTGGTGAGATAATGAGCATGTATTCAAAATCAGTTATGAAAACTAGACAGCTACACATTATATATAGAAATATATATGCACATGCATGTATGCATATGTATTTCACTTGAAATAAAACAATTTACAAAATATTTTAATTCAACTGCAAAGATTCTCACCACGAATTTGTATTGCTTGAAATAGTTTACAACCTTTCACCATTCCAATAATATTGTTGAATATGACTATGCCTTGAGCATAATACAAAGTGGCAAGGCAAAAATAAGAAACATTTTTTTCTACCCCAGTCAAGACTACTAGTGATGCCTCCAGGGCCATGCTGCCCAGTAGGGATTGCACTGGACCTTCAAACCCTACCCTTTTCTCGCTTTACAAAGACACGTCTCTTACCTTGCTCTTTTGTGATTGCTGTCCCAAGAAAATTTAAAATCAATATATGGCCAAATTAATCTCAGATAACATACCTGGATATTCAATTTTTGCAGAGATCATCCAAATGTAATATGGATAATCTAGCCAGCCCAGAAATTGCCCAAATCAAAGGAAATGGGCCTGCAAGAAAAATACTATTCACTCTACATAATTTTTCAAATAAAACACATTCCTTTAAATAGTGTCCCTGAGATTAGTTGTATATTGATCTTTTTGACACGAATTGTAGCAAAGTATTCAAGGTATTATAACATTGTAGGTTAAATTCAGAGTAATAAATGGCCCAAAAGAGTTATTTGAAATCTGAATGGTTGTTATTATGAACAAGACTGCTTTACCGCTAGCAGGCCATGTTTTTAAAACTGAAAAATCAGCCACCGTGTTGAAAACCATATTCTTTTTCATTAGAAACCCACTGCCATCGAGTTGATTCCGACTCATAGCGACCCTATCGGACAGAGCAGAACTGCCCCATAGAGTTTCCAAGGAGCGCCTGGCAGATTTGAATTGCCGACCTCTTGGTTAGCAGCTGTAGCACTTAACCACTACGCCACCAGGGTTTCCAGTTAGACATATAGATTATTTTACATATATAAAAAATAGTTTAAAATTTTATTTTAATTGAGATATATCATCTTTCATATAGAGATCTGTTTCATTCTCCTAGAAGACTTTTTTTTTTTTTTTAATAAATCATTAAACAGGGAGTTGGGAAATGGATCTGCAGAATTACATAAAAGATTTTCCTGTCACCCCACTTGGGCACAGTATTAGAGAGGCACAGCAAGTCTGTCTTTCAAAAATTTTTAAGTTAAATTATATTATTTGTTTGTCATATATATTAAAAAGTCACAGACAAAACTGCATGTATTAGGAAAATCAAGCTACTTGACACTTCTACAGGATGACAGAAAAATAAATTCACAAAGAAATCCAAAGCTATGAAATCTCTAATTTGAAACACATTTTAGGAAGTGTTACCATTCTATGAGCTTGCAGATTGCTTTTTTTTTTTTTTGCCTCAGCAAATCATAGAGAGATAGTATTCCATGAAAAAATTTAGTAGAAAAAAGAATCAAATGTTCAAACTAATTTTCTCGTCCTTATATAGACTTTAAACCTCTCGGTGGACACAGGCTGGCTGCCTGATCAGGGTGGAATTCATATTTTGTTTCTCAGAGACCTTCTGGGAAAACTAGACCTGTAGTCCGTGATTAAGCACATTGTACAAATTACAAGTGATATTTTATTAGTCCTGGTGTCTGCATTCCTGGGGGGAGGGAGGGAAATGAACAAAGGGTCAAGCCTCAAAATATATTTGTTCAAGTGAAAAAAAAAAAATCAAATAATTGATATTAGCTGATTGCTTTAAAATTTTTTTTTTAAGTTAACTATTTAACCTTTAAAATATGTATGTAGATTTTGACTCCATATAGTAATCAGCTAATGTATAGTTTGATTTTTTTCTATACAAAATATGCATGAAATACTGAGGATATTATTAATGTGCTAAATTTTGCAATAATTTTATTCCCAAAATAGGAAGGTTGGCTTGGCCATGGAAGTAAGGGACTCCGATTTCTGAAAGTCCACAGATCAAATACAGATGCTGTAATCCCTAAGGGTTAAAGTGCCCACGTGTAGATTAGAATTTAGAGTTTGGCATGGTGCTCAATAACGTTGTTCTATTTCGATGAGATGTACTTAATCTGTAAAAATTGAAGTGAGTTGAAATTTTAACCAGTCAATTCCCTTACCTGATTCTGTGGGATGACATGAAATAGCTGCTGTGCTCAAGAATGGGAAAAGAAAAATTGCAATGGCTTAAGAAGAAACTCGATGTGGGTTAGATTTTGGGAAAAAAATACACAGGTTTATTCTCTCATGTACAGACAGGGATGTAAGTCACATCGTAAGATCTTATCTTCATTTTTCTCCAATTATGATATATATGTTATTTTATAATTCATAAATTATAATTTATAATAATTATTCCTTAATTTGAAATATTTTGTCTCATTATTCTCTAAATCACTTTCCAAAGAAAACTCCAGGGGCCAAACAATCACTGAATCAGTTTTAGGAGGAAACACAGGTGTTCAGGAACCCTAATCTCAGATTTTTACTGAACGATTGAGTCCTATGAATAGTCAACATTTGCCTCACATTCAGTCACTTGTGGAAGGATTTCTAGAATGTCGAAGTGACATTTGTAAGTTTTGAATACTGTGAAACTTGTACAGTTTCTGGCATTTTCTTTAAGAACAAGAGAGCAAAAATACAAATATAAAATTGATATGACTGTGGAAGAGGCCTGCACAGGTGAGAGGATCTGCAGTTCAAGTTTCTTAAGTTTCAATGAAAATCTACCTCTGAAGTTAGGTTTGATACCTTTAAGTGGTGCTTGTTGTTATTGTTTTATTATCACTTGATATTGTGTGAGAAAAATATTTAAGTGTATTATACACAGAGAGTTGTCAGCTACTTTGAGAGAACATGAAAACCTAGAACTCTTCCTGTGGCATAAAAAGAGAGATATCTCTCAGGGGCCAAACAACTTACAATGTTGTCCAGCATGCTGTAAGCCCTCAATAAATATTAGCTTTAATGATGATTATTAATGATGATGCCGTTTTTACTGCCTTTTTGGATTATTATTTTACACAAACTAAGATTGATTCAAGGATGGAAGCATCTCCTCCACTGCTTTGCTCAAATGTGGACACAAATCCTTCTAAAAGCTTTCCCCATCCCAGTGTGACATGGTTCTACTAAAGTTTCAAGAGAAAAATAAACAAAACTAGAACAAACTATCTACAGGGAGAATTACTTAAAATAAGCCCTGTACATACAGTCACTCTCTCTGATAAGGTTCAAACACCTAAAGTTTGGTATTGAAGAAATCTGAAGTATAAGAGAGTAATCAGTAAATAAATAGAGAGAGATAAATGAATGAATGAATAACCAAATAAGCAGAGATATCAAGTTTGGTTCTCCAGAATAGAGAGAGATAAATGAATGAATGAATAACCAAATAAGCAGAGATATCAAGTTTGGTTCTCCAGAGCTCTAGTCAAAACCTGATTTTTGTGTGTTCATCTGACATCCTGCAATTTTGTTGGATTTGTATATTAAATCTAATAGTTTATTTTTGTTTTTGTTGGTTTGTTGTGTGTGTGTGTGTATTCTTTGTTGTTGTTGTTAGGTGATGTCAACTTTGTTCTGACTCATAGCGACTCCTATGTACACCAGAAGGAAACACTCCTCCGTCCTGTGCCATCCTCACAATCATTGTTATGCTTGAGCCCAGAGTATTTCTTAGGATATTCTGTATATAAGATCATGTCATTTGAACAGGAACAAATTTACTTCTTTTCAAATTTGAATGCCATTTCCTATTTTTTTTTTTCCTAACTTTTCTGGCTAGTATTTACGTAATAATATGGAATAAGAGTTGTGAAGTCAAGCATCCTTGTTTTGTTCCTGATGTTACGGAAAAACTTTTACTTTTTCACCGATGTGTGTGATGTCAGCCGTGGGCATTCCATAACTGTCCTTAATAAGATACAAGCAGTTTCCTTACATTTCTAGTTTGTTGGGAAATTTTATTCTGAAAGGGTACTGGAGTGTGTCAAATGATTTTTCTGCATCAATTAATATAATCATTTTTGTTCATTCTCTTAATTAATTGATATTTATGTTTAACCACTTCTGCATTTATGGGATAAGTTTCACTGGGTCGTGGTGTATAGTCCTTCCAATATGCTGCCCTATTTGGTTTGCTAGTATTTTGTTGCAATTTGCTGCCGAATTTGGTTTGTTAGTATTTTATAGACGATTTGCATCCATATTCATAAGGTACATTGTGATTTATTTTATTTTTTTTTTTGCTTTGGTAGCAGGGTGATAATGTCATTCTAGAATGAGTTGACTTCTATTTTTTGGAAGAGTTTGAGAAAGATTATTGTTAATTTCTATCTGGTGTCCTTTTATAATTTCTATCTCCTTATTGGCAGTCTCTATTTGTTAAGACATTATTTTACTGGTTACCTTTAGTCCTTTGTACATGGTATCCATTAGCACCTTGAACATATTTAATACAGTTTATTTATATTATTTCTCTAGTAATTCCAATATCTGAGTTGACTCAGGGATTGTTTCAAATTTATTTATTTTTTCCTGTGAATGAGCCATGTGCTCCTGTTTATTTGCATGCCTAATATTTTGTTGTTGCTGTTGTGGAAAACTGAAAATTGTGAATTACAAACCATAATTATTAAAATTATTGACAATGGATTAAAAACAATCATGTCAGTGATTATCTTAAATACTTCACAGAAAATGTATACTTTCTTCCAATACCATTATTCATGCACTGTTTGAGCACTGGTTGGATTTTATGGTCATGGCTTATATCCAATTTTATATTTAGTGCCAGGTAGTTTAGCAAGTCACTGCATTATTTATTATCAACAATTAGACTCTAAGAATTTCTCTTGTATTGCTGAATGGAATACAAATGATTAAACCCACATTGCAATAACACATTCATAGCTGTACATGTACTTAAAATATGACCAAGCAATTTCAATCTTTGATGTATATACAAGATAATTCAGTTAATATGTTCTCAAAAAGCATTTGTGCACGAAGTTTTATGGCAGTTTTATTCATGATAGCCAAACATTTCCTGCATCAGAACGGAAACAATTGCTCAGGAACCATACAATGGAATGCAGCTTTGTAATATAAATGATGGAGTTACAGAGACACACAAAAATATGGTTAAATCTTTTAAATATGTTGACTGAAAGAAGCCAGATATCAAAGTGAACTTTTTTTTTTCTGATTCCAAAGTTTCTACCCAATGGTGATGAGAAATAAGAGCTTCTATTTAATGGTGATAGAAGTCAGAATAATGACTGCGTTTGTGGGGCCAAGAGGTCAACATGAAAGTAGCACAAGAGATGCTGAATGATGAAAACGTTCCACCTGTGGCTTCCCCCGAACTATAATGATGACAACTCCATACTTCCAATTATTTAGTCCAAGTCTTAGCCCAATTCTGAATGCCTCTTATTTTGTAGCATTTCATATCCCAATGTGTCCACAAAACTCAAATATCTGCTTTCTCCCAGTCTCCTGAATCTGGCCAGTTTTTGCTCCACCACTAATATCACTTCGATCCAAGGCCATATTTTGTCACAACTGGGCCACTGTAATGGCCTCCTTGTGTTCACATCAATTCTATACTCACAACTCAGCAATGGTTGCCCAGCATTTTAGGTTAAAATCCAGAATCCTCATACTGATCTAATTTATACTACATGTTCTGGCCCCATTACATCTACCTATTGCCTAAGTCTCATCAATTTACTCCTTGATCTTTTGTGACTATGCAGGGCATGTTCCCATCACGGAAGTTCTCACTTGCTCTTTGCTTTTCCCAGAACACTTTTCCTCAGATGTCCACTTGATTCTCTTCCTTAACTCCTTTTAGTCTGACAAATTGTCACATTCTTGTTTCTCCCTTCTCTATTTTACTTATAATTGCAAACATCTTTTAGTTTCCCTATTCCAATTTTCCACTTAGTTTTTCTTCATGGCAATTAATACTTTTTGATATACTGTACAATTTATGCATTAATTTTATATATTGTCTTTCACCTCACAATGAAATGTAAACTTTAAGAGAGCAGACATTTATTTCAGTTTTATACTGCTCAACCCCATATCACCAGTGCCTATAATTGCGTCACATACAAAGTTAAAGCATTAAAACTTTTGTTCAATGAATGAAAGAATGAGTGGATATATGAAATCTGCTCTATACTACAGTTTGGTCATCATATATATTATCTAGGTATTACGCATTTTGCAATAAATTATATTTTCTATGCATTTTATTTCAGCAAATTAAAGAAGAAAAAATATTTGCTATGACATAGGAGTATTGTGTTTATAGGTACTAAATCTACTGCTTTAGAAGATAAACAACGTAGAAAATGGCAACCATTCTCTTGCTTATACATTGTAAATCAATCCAGTTCCAATAGTAGTGATTTAGTTATTTCTGAAGAGAGGAGAAATGAAGGCATTTGTCTAATTACTTATTTTGTAAACATTTCTTTGAGCTTACATCTCTCTAGACGGTAGGCTAATCAAATCATGTTGTTCAGTCTCAAACTATAAAGGGTTCCTAAAGTCATATTTTCTATACAAATGTCTATTTTCCCAAAACTCTTTTCCTAGCCCCCATGACCTCCTTATTTCTCAGACTGTAGATAAATGGGTTCAGAAGAGGTGTAATGATACTGTAAAATACCACCACCACTTTATCTTCCTCAGGGTAATGCAAGGTGTGTGGTCTTGTATAGGTGGAGAGAGCAGTCCCATAGAATAGGCTTGCCACAATCAGATGAGAGGAACACATGGAGATGGCTTTTGTCTGCCCTTTACCTGAGCTCATCTGGTATACCACAATAAGCACCCGGGCATAGGAAGCCAGAATGGCCATGAATGGTAGTAGCAGAATGATAAGGACACTAAAGAGGACGGTATACTTACACTAGGAGGTGTCCTGACACACCAAAGGCATTAGAGATGGAACTTCACAGAAAAAGTGGTTAATGATCCGAGATGTACAGAATGGAAGTTGAAATACATGCAATGTATGTATTAAAGCATTGATAGAACTACTGGCCCATGCACATGTGACCATGGACAAACAGATCGTCTTGCTCATGAGCACAGGATAATGTAAAGGGTGACAGATCGCTACATATCTATCCTAAGACATGAAACCAAGAAGAAGAGCTTCAGTTCCACCAAGGGTCAAAACCACAAAGGTTTGAATCTTACAATCTAAAAAAGTAATGGTCTTACTATTTGACAGGAAGTTTGCTGCCATCTTGGGTACCGTGGTAGAGATGTACATCATGTCAATGAAGGAGAGCTGACTGAGGAGGAAGTACATGGGAGTGTGGAGTGGAGTGTCCAATCGGATGAGGTGGATCAGTATGATATTCCCCATCAAAGTCACTGAGAAGAGGCCCACAATGGTAACAAAGAGGACAGTGTTCATTTGGCCATATTGGAAAAAGCCAAGAAGTATAAATTCTGTTCCAAAAGTTTGATTTTCTGTCTTCATGGCTTAAATAAAAATAAAGCAGACAATATCTGAAAATTCAAAGTAAACAACATTGAATGTCCTTCAAAAGAAAACAAAATGATTATTAAATGCAGTAGAATTTCCTTGAATCACTTTAGGTGACTATTTCTCCCCCTGTTTCTATGCACTGAATCTGTGTCTGTTGAGCAATGGCCAATTTGGAAAAAAAAAAATATTATCTGGAAATAAAAATTTAGATGATTTGCCAACATGAGTTTTTTCTCCCCTTTTAAATATCTTCAAGATGAGAGATTGGAGATGTGCTTACTTGGTATGAAAAAAAAAATCTTTCACTCCATTCATTTAAATAATTAAACATGACAGTGATGTTCAAATATGGTATAATATTCTTACAAAAACAATTTCTTTCTCCATTTCTCAATTTTGAAATTATATTGGCTATAGGATGTAATAAATGTTATATTACCATTTGTATGTCAGGAATACTACAACCCTTGTAAATGAATTGGTGATTGTTTCTATAATATCTGTAATTGTATGTGGAAATTTGTTGCCCAGGCAAAAAACAAATATGCAAGACCTTTAAGAAGGGCTGGAGAAAGAAACATTAAAATGTTACGTTAGCAATTATTAATCTAAGTTTAACTCAAGGAACATGTCAAGAATGGCATTTTGAATTTGACTTGGTCCTTTTATATTAATAGGGGAAATTTACATTTAAACTGCACTTGGACGAAATGTCGGTTAGTAAAATGTTATTACTTGCTCCTCAGTTGAGATATGGAGTCAAAAGGTATTGATGCCCCATTAAAATTTGAAAGTTTTAGGTAATTGTTATTACAAATATTGCTCAACGAAGTTGAGAAATTAAAATTATTTTCAGTAAAAACTAGTCAGCTTTAATATAAAGTGTGACAAATATGAAAATTAATTGACAATACCAACTGTTGATTATACATACATGCAAATATAAATACAATTCTAGCATACAGAACTCAATGATCTATCATAAAGTTTTATTTACTGTTGACCTGACTATACTTGGTTCAAGGTGCAGTCACTTATGCTAAGCCCCACATCAGCAAACCAAACCTAAGTCTAGTTCCTACAAATGCCTCACCTTCCCAGAAGCCAAAATGTGCTGAGCTTAACCTAGTTCAAAACGTTCCATTAATCCCATCCCCATCACCAGAACTGTTAAAAACAAAATTTTTACAAAATTAAATTTGTATAAGAACTCATAACCTGTAGTTGCTATTCATGAATTAGAAAGCTCTTGTCTGAAACTTCCCATTCATAAATTGCAAGTTAAACTTATGGGTTCATATACAAACCTAATCTTGTAGAAATTTGGTTTTTAACATTATCTATAGTCAGCCAAGTTGGTATAAACTAAGGCACATTTGACTATAAGTAATCATATCATTAAGTTATATAGGAAAGATACTACACACATTTCATATATTCTAAAAAGCTTTGATCCTATTGAACAGTCTTTCTTCATTATAGGCCTTTCTCAAAGAACAGTGCTTTTCTCTAAAACTGCAAACACAGTGATATAAAATAATGATGGATGTTTGTATAATTCAGAAAAAAACAAAGACTTATTCTAACAACATTATGATTTTTTTGAATGTTCTAACCCATGAAATAGAATATGACAAATAAAAATAACAACACAAAAAAGAAAAAAAAATTTTCTATTTAAAAGCTTTACTGTTTTTGAAAACCTAATAAATGAAAAACATTTAACTTGCTAAAAGTGTTCGATAAATTGTATAAATTAAATTAATAGTTAACGACATTCTAATACATTATATTTTTAACATTCTTAAAAATTTTCACCTTAGTAATAACAATACTCAATGATAATAAAATATTATTTAAATATGGTTATCCAAAAAACTGGCTTATGTTTTAAAAATATCAAATGCAAACACATGTAACTGAAAGGACAAAATAAATGTCATTGCAAGCTAGTTCACTGTAAACCAATTTATGTAAATAGAATCTAAATTTTAAGATAGGTTATATATTTCAGACCATGATGCAATTTTTTAATAAAAATCTGAAAGAAAATGATCGAGTTAGAAATAAAAATTAAAAAAAAAATGTTGATCAGAGAATGAAGAGGAGGAAATACAACATGTAAAATTTTATGGATATAAATGTGATGAAATAGCGTGATAATTGGGCGTGATAGAAAAACAGGAAAGTAAGAATACAATAGCTGTAGAAGTTATCAGGAGTCTTGATTCTGTGTAGTGATTTTAGCACTGAGCTGCTAACTGAAAGGCAGGCGGTAGTTGGAACCCACCAGCTGCTGAACAGGAGGAGAAAGATGTGGCGGTCTGCTCCTGTAAAGATTTACAGCCTTGGAAACCCTACGGGGCAGTTCTACTCTGTCCTATAAGGTCACTATGAGTTGCAATTGACTCCATGGCAGTGGGTTTATAGAAGTTATATAATTATTATATGACTATATATCGTCAATAAATTATATACTCTGCCCATTGCCTTGGAGTCAATTCCAATTCATAGTGATCCCTTGGGCAGAGCAGAACTGCCCCATAGGATTTCTAAAGCTACAATCAGTACAGAAGGAGCCCTGTTTGTGCTGTGGTTATGTGTTTGGCTGATAACAGAAGAGTTGGTGGTGTGATCTTACTAGGTGCTTTGAGGGAGAAAGATGTGGCAGTCTGCTCCTGTAAAGATTTACTGCCTTCAAAACCTACTTTGTCCTATACGGTCACTATGAGTTGGAATCTACTGGATGGCAGTGGGTTAATCTTTATAGAAACAGGCTGCCACATCTTTCTTCCTTGAAGTTCCTGGTAGGTTCCAACCCCTGACCTTTGGGTTAAAACCCAGTGCTTAACAACTGTACAGCGAGGGCTCCTTCAATAAAATATGTAGAGAAGTCTGTTCTTTTTGTGAATTTGATCGTTTGTTCTACATTTTCTCCCACTCTGTCCAGGACTCTCTGTTGTAATCCCAGTCAGAGCAGAACCCTGGAGACTATGGCCCCTGGAGATCCTTCTAACTCAGAACTGAAGCCACCCCTGAAGTTTACCTTTCAGCCAAAGGTAAGACAGGCCTATAAAACGAACAGTATATGACATCAAATGGGCTACACCTGCCAAAAAACAGCGAGGAGAAGGCAGGAAGGGACAGGAAAACTGGACAAATGGAATGTGGGAATGTGGCGTGGAAAGGGGGAGAGTGCTGACACAATAGGGATTGCAGCCAATGCCATGAAAAAAATTGTGTATAAATTTTTGAATGGCAAAGTAATATAAACATACACATGGAAGGAAAAACTTATTTAAAAAAAAGAAAACAGGAACACTGGCAACAATTTCCAATCTATTGGAATGCCCATTTCATCAGGTGGGGGTCGTTATTTTGTAGTTTTTACCCCAAAAAATTTCATGTAAAGAATTATAAATCTAAACAAGAACCCAAATTAAATTCTTAGAATAAATAAAAAATTTTAATATCACAAATAAAATCCAATTTACCAAAAATTAATAATAAAAATGAAAATAGCTAAGCAGAAAAAAAATATACAAATAAGTGATACATCAAAAATGAAATAGAAGGCTTAAAATAAAGAAATAATCCAAAAATATTAAAACCTAGTTAAACAAAACAACTTTATTAAATTATTAGGCCAAAAATGTTGTGAGCAACGTTATCAGATATGCAGTAGCATAGTTTTGGTAAAACACGGTAGATCTTTTCAAAACTTGCTAATCATTTCTCACGACCTTTGATCATTTTCATACCTGTCGCAGTCGTTGAGTTAGGGCCGCTTACCAAAAGGTTTGCAGCTCGATTCCACCAGCGGCTCCTTGGAAACCATACTGGGCAGTTCTACTCTGTCCTACAGGGTGGCTTTGAGTCAGAACAGACTTGATGGAAACCGCTTTTTTTTTTAACTAACAGTTTCATATTAAGAATTTTTCTTGTGTAATTTATAGAAATACACTAAACATACAGGAGAAATTTGAAATGAAGGGTACATGATAAAAATGGAGAAATGAATTAAAAACATCAACTTGTTGAGATAATGTGCATATATTCAAAATCGGTTATGAAAACTAGACAGTTACACATTATATACACACATATATACATATGCATATAAGCATATATATTTCACTAAAAATAAAACAATTTACAAAATATTTTAATACCACTGCATAAGTTTCTTAACAGGTGTTTGTATTGCTTGAAATACTTTACACAGTTTACAACCTTTCACCTTTCTAATAATATTCCTGAACATGACTATGTCCTAAGCATAATGTAAAGTGGTAAGGCAAAAATAAGAAAGAAATGTTTTTTCCACCCCAATCAAGACTATGAGTGATAGGTGCAGGGCCATGCTGCCCAGTAGGGGTTGCACTGGACCTTCAAACCCTAACCCTTATCTCACCTTACCAAGAATTGTCTCTCACCTTGCTCCTTTGTGATTGCCACCCCAAGAAAATTTCAATTCAATGTATGGTCAAATCAATCTCACATAACTTACCTTGATACTCATTTTTGCACAAATCATTCAAATGTAATCTGAATAATTTGGGCAGCCCAGATATCGTGCAAATCAAGGAAATGAGTGTGCAAAAAAAACAATACAATCCACTCTACATAATTTATCAAATAAAACAAATTCCTGTAAATAGTGTCCCTGAGATTAGTTGTATATTGATTTTTTGATATGAATTGTAGTAAAGTCTCCGAGGTATTGTAATATTTTAGGTTAAATTCAGAGTAATTAGTGGCCTAAAACAGCTATTTGAAATTTGAATTGTTGTTGTTATGAAGGAGACTGCTCACATCCAGCGGGTCATGTTTTTAAAACTGAAGAATAAACTACTGCATTGAAAAGCACATTCTTCTTCATTAGATGTGTAGACATCCACATTCTTTTCCAGATATAAAGTAATTAATTTTAAAACTTATTTCAGTTGAGATATATAGTGTCTCATATAGAGATATGTTTCATTTTCCCAGGAAATTTTATTTGAAATGAAACATTAGGTAAGAAGCTGGGGAAGGGGTCTGCAAAATTAAATAGATTTCCCTGTCACCCCACTTGGGGATAGTGTTACATACTCACAGCAAGTCCGTCTTTCACAAAGTTTTAAGTTAAATTATATTGTTTGTTGGTTATATATATCAAAGAGTCACAGAGACAAACTGCATATATTATGAATAATCAAGCTACTTTATTTGGCACCTCTACGGGGTGGTAGAGAAATAGATTTGAAAAGGAACCCAAAACTGTAGAAACCTCTAATCTGAAACACATTTCAGGAACCGTTACCACACTACGAGTATGCAAGATTGTCTTTGTTTTTTTTTTGCCTCGGACAATAAGCCTTCAATCATTTACCATGAAAAATTTTAATAAAAAAAGAAATGTTCAAACTCATTTTCTCATCCTTATATGAGGCTTTCAACCTCTTGATAGAAATGGGCTGACTGCCTAATCATGGTGGAATTCATATTTTGTTTCTCAGAGGCCTTCTGGGGGAACTAGGTCTCTAGCCCACAATTAAGCACATTGTAGAAATTGTAGGTGATATTTTATGAGGCCTAGTATCTATACTCCTGGGAGAAAAAAAAAAAGAACAAAGGGTCAAGGCTCAAAATATATTTGTTCGAGTGAAAAACAAATCAAATAATGAATCTTAACTGAATGTTAAAAAAAGAAAAACCAGTTAACTCTATTTTACCTTTAAAATATGCGTGTAGATTTAGACTCCACGTAATTAGTAACGAACTAATATTTAATTTGATTTTTTTCTGTACAAAATATGCATGCAATACTGAGAATTATATAATGTAGGAGATATTATGTTAAATACTGCAATAATTTTATTCTCAAAATAAACAAGTTGGCTTGACCATAGAAGTAAGAGACTCAGCTTTCTGGAAGTCCACAGATCCAATATAAATGTTTCAGCCCCTAAGGTTTAAATGTCTCCAAATTCATAGACAGGAATTTAGATTTTGGCATGATGCCCACTTACATTTGTTCTATTTGAATGAGATATATTTAATCTGGAAAAATTAAAGTGAAGTGGGATTTTAACCAGTCAATTCTCTTACCTAATTCCATGGGATGACGTAAGACAGCTGCTGTGCTCAAGTAGGAAACAGAAATGTGCAATAACTTAAGAAGAAAGGTGATGTTGGTCAGAGTTTAGAGAGAAAATACGTAGGTTAACTCTATCACACACAGACAGAGATGTAAGTCACATCAGTAAGTTCTTATCTTCATTTTTCCTCAATTATAATTTATAACATAATTACTTCTTAATTTGAAATATTTTATCTCATTATTCTCTAAAACACCTTACAAAGAAACTCCAGTCGTCAAACAATCATTGAGTCAGTCATAGGATAAAACATAAGCATTCTGGAAACCAAATCTCAGAGTTTAACTGAAGAATTGAGTCCTATGAATGGTCAACACTTGCCTCACTTTTGTTCACTGGTGGAAATAGATCTAGAATATCAAGGTGACATTTGTAAATTTTGAATAATGTGAAACTTGTGCAGTTTTTCGCACTTGATTTTAGAACCAGAAAACAAAAATGCAAATACAAAATCAATATGATCTTGGAAGGGGCCTGGACACGTAAGAAGGTATTTGCTCTCTTGATTCAGGTATTAATTATTAACTTTCAAGTGTTACTGATAATAGCATCTACCACTAATATTGTTTATTAAAAAGTAAATTAGTTAACACATGCAAACAACTTACAACATTGTCCAGCATGCTGCGAACACTCAACAAACAGCTTTAATGATGATTATTATTGATGCTGCTGTTTTTACTGCTTTTTTGATTATTATTTTACATAAACTAAGATTCAGGGATGGAAGCATCACCTGCATTGCTTTGCTAAAACACAGACACAAATCCTTTTAACAGCTTTCTACACCCCCGTGTTACATGGTTCTACTAAAAACTCAACAAACAAAAATAGAACAAACTCTCTGCACTGAGAATTACTTAAATAAACTCTATAAATATAGTTGCTCTCTCTGCTCAGGTTCAAAGACTCTCCCAACAACATGATCACTGTTGAGGGCTGACCTCCTTCCAGCCAGGGGCAGCCTTCCTACCTAATAGCCAACACAGGGCAAATGAATGTTTTTGCCACCACCTGAGAAGCACTGAGTCTATACACATGGGTGCTTGGGCCCAAATAGTGAACCAAGAGAGAATCATTAAGTCTCTTTTCCTCCAAATTTAAGCTCTTTAAATTCATACAAATAAGGAAAAAAAAGATCATCCAATTTTTTTTGGATCAAGCTGAATGAGAAGTAAAGTAGATTTAAAGCAAACGTGTCATGAAGAAAACTAATCAAGTGAATCAGTTTTTCCCATAGGCATAATTAAGAAGTCATTGACATCTTTTTCCCCTTAAAATCCAGGTCAATTTGAAGTTTGGTGTTGAAGAAATGTGAAGCTCAAAAGGGTAATAAGTAAACAGAGAGAGAGAGAGATAAATAAATGAATGAACTGGATGGATGGATGGGCGGGTGGGTGGGTGGGCGGGCGGATGGATGGATGGATGGATGGATGGATGGATGGATGGATGGATGGATGGATGGATGGATGGATGGATGGATGGATGGATGGATGGATGGATGGTTGGATGGACAGGCACACAGAAAGACAGACATATGAATGAATGAATAGATGAATAAGTAGATAAAGAGATAGCTATATCAACAAATCAATAAATAGATGGATAAATAGATAAACAGATAAATAATAACAATTTGGCTTTCCAGAACTGTATTTTTGTGTGTTGATCTGATATCCTGCCATTCTGTTGACTTTGTATATTAAATCTAATAGTTTCTTTTTGTTTTTTATTTGTATTGTATATTTGTGGGTGTGTGTATGTGAGAGAGAGAAAGAGAGAGAATTCCTTAGGATATTCTATGTATAAGATCTTGTCATCTTGAATAGGAAAAATTTTACTTCTTTCCAAATTCAAATGCCTTTAAAAAAAAAATTTAGCCTAACTTTTCTGTCTAGTATTTCCAGAAAAATGTGGAATAAGAGTTATGAAATCAGGCATCCTTGTCTTGTTCCTGATGTTAGGGGAAAACTTGTAGTCTTTCACCAGTGCATGTGATGTTAGCTGTGGGTATTTCATAAGTGTCCTTAATCAGATACATGTAGTTTCCTTACATTCCTAGTTTGTTGAGTGATTTTATTATGAAAGGGTCTTGGATTTTGTCAAATGATGTTTCTGCATTCATTAACCAATTCATTTTTCCTTTATTTTCTTAATTAATTGATATTTATGCTTAACAACTCTTGCATTTGTGGGATAAGTTCCACTGGGATGTGGTTTATAGTCTTTTCAGTATGCTGCTATGTTTGGTTTGCTAGTATTTTGCTGCTGGATTTGGATTGTTAGTACTCTGTTGAAGATTTGCATTCATATTCATAAGGGATATTGTGGTTTTTTTTGGCTTTGGTATCAGGGTGATTATGTCATCATAGAATCAGTTACAAAGTGTTCCTTACTATTTTCTTTTGCAAGAGTTTGAGAAAGATTAATGTTAATTTGTATTCGGTACTTTGTTATAATTTCTATCTCCTTATTGTTGTTGTTTTTGCTAGGTGCCCTCGAGTCATTTCTGACTCATAGCCACCCTATGCACAACAAAAGGAAACACTGCCCGATCCTGTGCCATCCTCATGATCATTGCTATACATGAGCCCATTGTTGCAGCCACCATGTCAGTCCATCTTGTTGAGGGCCTTCCTCTTTTTCACTGACCCTATTCTTTCCCAAGGATGATGTCCTTCTCCAGAGACTGATCCTTCCTGACAACATGCCCAAAGTATATGAGATGAAGTCTCACCATCCTTGCTTCTAAGGAGCATTCTGGCTGTACTTCTTCCAAGGCAGATTTGTTCCTTATTTTGGCACATCATGATATATTCAATATTCTTCACCAACAGATGCCAATTTTTCTTCAGTCTTCCTTACTCATCATCCAGCTTTCATTGCTTGGGTCAGGGGCACCTTAGTCTTCAAGGTGACATCCTTGCTTTTTAACACTTTAAGGAGGTCTTTTGTAGCAGATTTGCCCACTGCTGCTTCCATGGATGTTGATTGCTGAAACAAGTAAAATGAAATCCTATTTTTTTTAGGTTTTATATTTAGGTCTTTGATCCATTTTGAGTTAGTTTTTATGATGTGAAGTATGGGTCCTGATTCATTTTTTCTACAGATGGACATTCAGTTTTGCCAGTGCCATTTGTTAGAGACTGTCTTTTCCCAATTTAACAAAATTTGGTCCTTCATCAAAAATCAGCGGCCCATAGCTGGATGGATTTACATCTGTGTTCTAAATTCTGTTCCATCGGTCTGTTTGTCGTTGTACAAATACCAGTCTGTTTTGATTGCCATGCCTGTATAGTAGGTTCTGAGATTCAGTAGTGCGAGGCCTTCTTTCTACCTTGTTCTTCTTTAGTAGCACTTAACTTATCCAAGGAACTCTTTCCTTTTCACATTGGGTTGGTGATTAGTGTTTCCATCTCATTAAAGAATGCCGTTGCAATTTGGATCGGTCTTGCATTGTATTTGTAGATCACTTCAGGTAGTATTGACATTTTCATGGTGTTGAGTCTTCCTATCCATGAGCATTTTTTTTCTTCCAATTATATAGGTCTCTTGGTTTCTTGCAGTAGCATTTTGTAGTTTTCTTTGTATAGGTCTTTTATATCCCTGGTTAGATTTATTCCCAAGTATTTTATCATTTGGGGGGCTATTATAAATGGCATTCTTTTTGTGATTTACTTTTTGAAGTTCTCTTTGTTGATGTAGAGGAATCCAACTGATTTTTTATATGTTGATATTGTACCCTGCTACTTTGCTGAATCCTTCTATTAGTTCCAGTAGTTTTTTTGTGGAATCCTTGGAGTTTTCTATGTATAGGTTCATTTCATCTGTGTATAGGGAAAATTTTGCTTCTTCCTTCCAATTTGGATGTCCTTTATTTCTTTCTCTTTCTAGATTTCTTTAGTTAAGACTTTCAGTGCAATGACATTTTGGTTAGCAGCCGAGCACTTAACCAATGCACCACCAGACCGCCTCTATGTTATTACCTTGAAATTTACCGTTATCTTCCTAAGTTTAAAACAGTCTTTTATTTATTGATATCGCTTTGGCTTCCTCTCCATATGAAAGTTCTATAACTACACCATTTATTCCCTCTTTTTTGTTTTGGTGTCATCATTTACATATTGATGTCTTTGGTTCCCTGTTTTTAGCCTTTTAGCTTTGTTTTATTTTTAAAATTCTTTATTTGGGTTGGTATCTGGGTGGTCTGTCCTGCATCCAAATATCAGATTATTGTTTAATGTTTTTGGTTCTCTATTCGAAGGACTCTCTTTAATATTTCTTGTAAGTTTGGTCTGGTTTTTACAAATTCCCTTAGTTTCTGCGTATCTGGAAATATTCTAATGTTGCCATTGTATATGAGAGACAGTTTTACTGAATATAGAATTGCCGACTGGGTTTTTTTTTTTTTTTTTTGCCTTCGACCTTTTATATAGGTTTTCCCACTGTCTTCTTGCCTACGTGGTTTTAGCTACATAGTTGGAGATTAGTTTTATTGGTTCCCCTTTTTAGATAGGTGACTTTATTTTTCCTTAGCTGATCTCAGGATTCTTTGTCTTTGGTCCTTTTTATTTGCACATTTGTTTATAAGTCTTGGTGACTTTCTTTGGGCTGTATCCTGTGTGGGGTTCATTGCGCTTCTTGGATGGGTATCTTCTTGTCTTTCATGATGATAGATAGCGAAGTTTTCTGCCAGGATTACTTTGACAATTGTCTCTGTGTTTTGCATTGCACCCAGCCCCATCCATTGGATCTCTTATCATATGCAAGTTTTTCCTCTTGATAGTGTCCCACATAATTATTAGGATTTCTTCATTCTTTTTTCTGATTTTTCCTCAAACAAATTGGTATCAAGGGACTTTTCTTTAATTTCACTAATCTGTCTTCCATCGTTTCAATTCTGGTCCTATATCCTTCTTTTGAGTTGTCTGTTTCTGAAATTTTATTCTTAATCTTTTGGCTTTCTAGTTGATGTTTTTGTATGGTTTCTAGTTGTTTCGTTTTTATATTGTTTTCCTGCATTCTTTATCGCTTTTATGAGTTGTAAACAACTTGACAACAATGGGTTTTTTTGTTTGTTTGTTGCTTTCTTTCATTTTGTCAGTGCCTTCCTCGATTTTGTCTATATTTTTCTTGGTTTTGCCTGTGTTTTCACAGGCTGTTTCTTACCCCCGGCAGTTTTTTTGTTCTTTATTTCAGTCACTTGCTGACTCCATCTTGTCCTGCTTCTTTTTGTGATTTGATATTGTCTGTTGTTTCCGAAGCATCAAGAAATTATTATATCTATTTATTTACTGTGTGTTTGTTGAACCCTGAAATTTTGTTTTGTTTTGACATATCCAACTAGGCTGGGCCTGTGTTTTGCTCTGGTCTCTAATTTTGCCATTTTGATGCTCTCACTACCTTTCTCAGGGTTGGTGGAGGAATGACTGCATGTGTGAGTGTGGGTCTCTTGTGGGGCTGTTGAGGATATAGGTGGTGTTTCTGTTGAGGTGGTGTGTTTGTCTGTCCAGCTGGACCCTGGCTGTGGGTGCAGTGGGTGATCTTCCTAGTTTTGGGGTTGGGTGCTGTGTGCTCTGCTGATAGCAGGGTGGTTGGGTTTGGGGTATCTGGGTTGTTGGTCCCCAGATGAGTTGTCTGGAAACTCTCATCAATGGTTCCAGGTGAGCAGGGTTATGTGGGGATGTTTAGAATTAGAATACAGAATACAGAAGAATATACAATATACATTATAGAAGAATATACACAGTAGACTATACAATACAGAATATAGATTATACAAGAGCATATAATACAGAATTTCGAATATAGAAAGTAGAATGTAGAATACACAATATAAAATGTAGAATAAAGACTATAGAATAGAATACAGATTATAAAATACAGAAAATTATGGAATGTAGAATGTAAAATATAGAAGAATACACTATATTCTATTTTCAAAGTTCTTTTATATTCTGGATTCTATCTTCAGTGTTCTATGTTCCATATTCTATATTTCAAATTCTCTATTTTCTATAATCTATGTTCTTCTATATTCTATATTTTTGTATATTCTATATTCCATACTCTGCATTCTATATTCAATGTTCTATATTCTATATTTTTCTACATACAATATTCTTCTATATTCTATATTTCATATTCTACATTGTATATTTTAAATTCTTCCATATTCTATGCTCTATATTCTGTATTCTACATTCTAAATTCTTTATTCTATGTTCTTCCATATTCTTCCATATTCTATATATTTTTCTGTATTCTATATTCCACAGTCTACATTCTTCCTTCTATATTCTATATTTTTCTACATTCTATATTCTTCTATAGTCTGTATCATATATTGTTCTATATTGTATATTCTGTATTTTACATTCTACATTCTATATTCCATAATCTTCTATATTGTATAAGGTATATTCTCTATATTATGTATTTTTATTCTATATTTTATATTCTGTATTCTACATTCTATTTTCTAAATTCTATATTTTCTAATTCCGTTGATTTTATTCTATATTTATTTTTTTCTAGTCTATATTTTTAATAATTTTCTGTATTCTATTTTCCATATTGCATATTCTGTATACTCTATTCTACATTCTATATTCTCTTATATTCTATCTTCTATATTTAATTCTACATTCTATATTCCAGAATCTTCAATATTCTACAATCTATATTCTTCTATATTCTATGTTCTTTATTCTATATTTTGTATTCTACTTTGTACATATGCTATTCTATATTTATCTCTATATTTTTCTATATTCTCTATTCCATACCCTGTATTCTATATCACATATTCTATATTCTGTGTTCTATATTCAATATTTTTTATATACTATATTCTTCTGTATTCTATATTATATATTCCATATTCTACATTCTGCATTCTATATTCTATAGTCTTCTATGTTCTGTATTCTATACTCTTCCACATTCTTATTCTACATTCTATATTCTTCTCTTATAATCTATATTCTTCTATCTGCTATATTCTGTATTGTACATTCTGAATTTTGTATTAAATATTCTACAGTCTACATTCTATATTCTAAATTTTGTAATATTCTTTTTCTTCTCTATACTCTATTCCACATTCTATGTTCTCTATTCTACATTCTGTATTCCATTTTCTTCTATATTCTACGTTTTCTATTCTAAATTTTTCTGAATTCTATGTTCTTCTATATTCTATATTTTTTAGTATTTATTCTACCTTCTAATCTCTATATTCTATATTCTTCTGTAATCTAATATTCTCTTGTATTCTCTATTCCATATTCTCTATTCTACATTCTATATTCTTCTATAGTCTGTAATCTATATTCTTCTACTTTCTTTATTCTATATTGTTCAATAGTATGTATCCGATACCTTATATTCCATATTTGTCCATATTCTATTTTCTTCTACGTTCTATCTTCTATTTTCTGTAGTCTGTCGTCTATATTCTGTATTCTTCTATATTCTGCATTCTATATCCTATATCTTCTATATTCTAAATTTTTGCTCTATATTTTCCTATATTCTGTATTCTGTTTGTCAGTTTTCTATATTCGTCTATAATTATACTCTACATTCTCCTATTGTCCATATTCCATATTCTTCTATACTCTATACTCTTTTTTCTTTTATATTCTGCATTGCATTTTCTATGCCCTATGTTCTTCTATATACTATATTCCTCTATATTCTATGTTCTACGCTCTAAATTTTTCTATATTCTCTATTCTGTACTTTATATTCTGCATTCTAAATTCTATATTCTCCTATGTTCTATATTCTTTTATATTCTCTTTCTATATTTTTACATATTCTAGGTTCTATATTCCATATTCTGTATTCTATATTGTATATTCAAAGTTCTATGTTCTATATTCTTTATTTTTATATATACTATATTTTTCTGTGTGGTATATTCTATGTTCCATATTGTATAGTCTACATTCTGTATTCTATTTTACATTCTACATTCCATAATTCTTTGTATTCTACAATCTGTATTCTATAGTCTTTATTCTGTATTTTATATTCTGTAGTCTACATTCTATATTCTAAATTCTGTATTCTATGTTCTTCAGTAATCTATATTCTTTCTTGTATAGTTTTCTACTGTGTACATTCTTCTATAATGTATATTCTGTATTCTTCTGTATTCTATATCCTAATTCTTCTATATTCTCTATTCCATATTCTGTATTCTTCAATATTCTGTATTCTACATTCTACTATATTCTTTTTCTTGTATTTCCCATACCCTTGTATATTCTATATTCTTCTATATTCCGTATTCTATGTTCTCCTATATTCTATATTTTACACTGTACATTCTATATTCCATTATTTTCTATATTGTATGATTTATAATCTATACTTTCGTGTATTCTTCACTGTATACTTTGCATTGTATAATCTGCATTCTACATTGTACATTTTATATTCTTCTGCATTCTATATTCTAAATTTATATTCTATTTTCTTCTATATCCTGTATTCTTTAAGCTATATTCTTCTGTAATGTATATTCTATATTCTTCTTTATTCCAAATCCTCTATACACTATATTGTTCTGTTTACAAAGTTCTTTTATATTCTGTATTCTATCTTGTGTTCTATGTTCCATATTCTATATTTTAAATTCTCTATATTCTATAATCTATATTCTTCTATATTCTATATTTTTGTATATTCTATATTCCATACTCTGTATTTTATATTTGATGTTCTACATTCTACGTTTTTCCACATACACTATTCTTCTATATTCTATATTTCATATTTCATATTCTATATTCTACATTCCGCATTGTATATCTTAAATTCTTCCATATTCTATGCTCTGTACTCTATATTCTACATTCTAAATTCTATATTCTTCCATATACTTCTAGTCTATATTTTTCTATATACTATATTTTTCTGTATTCTCTATTCTATATTCTTCCTTCTATATTCTACTATATTCTGTATTCTATATTCTTCTATATTGTAGTCTGTATTTTAAAGTCTATAATCTATATTCCATATTCCGTTATCTTCTACATTCTATAATCTATATTCTGTGTTCTTTACCCTTTATTTTATATTCTATATTTTGTATTCTACATTCTATATTTTTCTATACTCTATATTTTCTATATTACATATTCCATACTCTGTGTTCTATATTCAATGTTCTTTTTCTATATTCTATATTTTTCTATACAATTTTCTGTATTCTATATTCTTCATTCTTTACTCTATATTTTTCTATAGTCTGTATCATATATTTTTCTATATTGTAAATTCTGTATTTTACATTCTACATTCTATATTCCATAATCTTCTATATTGTATAATGTATATTCTCTATACTATGTATTTTTGTTCTATGTTTTATATTCTATATTCTGTATTCTACATTCTGTATTCTAAATTCTTTATTTTTCTATATTCCATTGTCTGTATTCTATATTCAATGTTGTTTTCTATATTCTATATTTTTTATAATTTTCTGTACTCTATATTCCATATTGCATATTCTGTAAACTATATTCTACATTCTATATTTTCTTATATTCCATCTTCTATATTTAATTCTATATTCTATATTCCAGAATATTCTATATTCTATAATCTATATTCTTCTGTATTCTATGTTCTTTATTCTACTTTGTACATACTCTATTCTACATTCTTTAAGTCTACTCTATATTTTTCTATATTCTCTATTCCATACTCTGTATTCTATATTCCATATTCGATGTTCTATATTTTTTATATCCTATATTCTTCTGTATTCTACGTTCTATATTCCATATGCTATATTCTACATTCTGCATTTTATATTCTTCTATGTTCTGTATTCTATACTCTTCTACATTCTTATTCTACATTCTATACTGTTCTGTTGTAATCTATATTCTTCTACCTGCTATATTCCATATTGTACATTCTAAATTCTATATTCAATATTCTAGTCTACATTCTATATTCTCAATTTTTCAATATTCTTTATTCTTCTCTATTCCCTATCCCATATTCTATGTTCTCCATTCTCCATTCCATTTTCTTCTATATTCTATATTCTGCATTTTATATTCTAAATTTTTTCTGAATTCTATATTCTATATTTTTTATGTATATTCTACCTTCTAATCTCTTTATTCTATATTCTTCTGTAATCTATTCTCTTATACTCTCTATTCTACATTCTTCTATATTTTGTCATCTGTATTTTTCTACTTTATTCTCTATTCTTCAATACTGTATATCCTATACCCTATATTCCATTTGTCAATAGTCTATTTTTTCTACATTCTATCTTCTAAATTCTGTAGTCTATCATCTATATTCTTTATTCTTCTATATTCTGCATTCTATATCCTATATCTTCTAAATTTATGCTCTATGTTTTCCTATATTCTGTATTCTATATTTTTCAATATTCTACATTCTTCTATAATTATATTCCACATTCTCCTATTTTCCATATTCCTTATTCTTCTATACTCGGTATTTTTCTGTATTCTTTTTTCTTTTATATTCTGTATTGTATCTTCTATGTTCTTCTATATACTATATTCCTCTATATTCTATAGTCCATATTCTATATTCTACGTTCTAAATTCTTCTATATTCTATATTTTATACTCTACATTCTAAATTCTATATTCTTTTATATTCTATTTCTATATTCTTCCATAATCTAGGTTCTATATTCCATTCTCTGTATTTTATATTGTATATTTAAAGTTCTATGTTCAGTATTCTTTATCTTTCTATATACTGTTTTTCCGTATGGTATATCCTATGTTCCATATTCTATATTCTATATCCTATATTCTACATTCTGTGTTCTTCTATAGTATGCATTCTATATTCTTCTGTATTTTACATTCTACATTTCATAATTTTCTATATTCTATAATCCATAATCAATACTCTCCATTTTATATTTTATATTTTGTATTCTACATTCTTTTCTTTTATTCTACATTCTATTTTCTATATTCCAAATTCTGTATTCTATGTTCTTCTATAATCTATATTCTGTATCGTATAGTTCTATAGGGTAGCCCGCACGCATGAACAGGCCCGAATAGCGGAGCCCCGCAGGTGAGGAAAAGCCCGAAAGGAGAGTCCCGCAGACAAGAATAGTCTCGAAAGGAAAGCCCCGCAGGCATGAATAGGCCCGAACAGAGAGTTCTGCAAGCAAGTATAGGCCCAAATGGAGAATCCCGCAGGCAAGGATAGGCCCAAACTGAGAGTCCCACAGGCAAGAATATCCCCTAATAGAGGAACCCCACAGGCAAGAACAGGCCCAAATAGCGGAGCCCCGCACGCAGAAAAAGGCCTCAATAACGGAGCTCCACAGGCACAAAGAGGCCGGAATAAGAGGAGCCCCGCAGACAAGAGGAAGCCTGAAAGGAGAGTCCTGCAGGCAAAAATAGTCCCGAACTGGGACTCACGCAGGCAAGAATAGTCCCGAACTGGGACTCACGCAGGCAAGAATAGTCCTGAACTGGGACTCAGGCAGGCAAGAAAAGGCCCTTACACAGTCCCGCGGGCAAGAATAGGCCTGAATAGAAGAGCCCCGCAGGCAAGAATAGGCTCTAACGGAGAGTCCCGCAGGCGAGAATAGGCCAGAATGGAGAGTCCCGAAGGCCAGAATAAGCCCGAACGGAGATTCCCACAGGCCAGAACAGAGGAGCCCTGTAGGCAAGAATAGGCCTGAACAGGGGCCTGCAGGCAAAAACGGACCTGAACGGAGAGTCCCGCAGGAAAGAATAGGCCCAAATGGAGAGTGCTACAGGCAAGAATAGGCCAGAACGGAGATTCCTGTAGCCAAGATAGGCCCGAGCAGAGTCCCGAAGGCAAGAATAGGACCGCACAGAGGAGTCCCGCAGGCAAGAACATGCCCGAATAGAGGAGCCCCACACGCACGAACAGGCCGGAACAGCGGAGCCTGGCACGTACGAACACGCCGAATAGCGGAACCCGCCACACAAGAACACTCACGAATGCCGGAGCTCCGCAGGCACGAGCAGGCCCCAAGAGCAGAGCCCCGCACTGAGGAACGGCCGCAATAGCAGAGGCCGGCACGTCCGGACACGCCGAATAGCGGAGCCCCACACGCACGAACAGGCCCGAATAACGGGGGCCCGCAGGCTCAAACAGGCCCGAATAACGGGGGCCCGCAGGCTCAAACAGGCCCGAATAACGGAGCTCCGTAGGCACGAGCAGGCCCAAATAGAAGAGCCCCGCAGGCAAGAGGAGGAATGAAAGGATGCTCCCGCAGGCAAGATCAGGCCCGAACAGAGGTTCCACAGGCAAGAATAGGCCCAAACGAATGATCCCACAGGCAAGAATAGGACCGAACAGAGTCTCCCACAGGCACGAATGGGCCCGAACGGAAGGTTCCGCAGGCGAGAATAGGCCCGGACGGAGAGTCCCGCAGGCCAGGATAGGCCCGAATAGAGGAGCCCCGCAGGTAAGAAGAGGCCCTAACGGAGAGGCCTGCAGGCGAGAACAGGCCGGAACAGAGAGTCCCACAGGCAAGAACAGGCCAGAATAGAGAAGCCCTGTAGGCAAGAATAGGCCCCGACGGAGAGTCCCGCAGGCAAGAATAGACCTGAACGGAGAGTCCTGCAGAAAAGAATATAGAGTGTTGAGTACAGTATAGAGAATATGGAATATAGAATACACAAAAATATAGTATATGTAAATATATAGAAAATAGAAGATTGAATATAGAAAAATATAGAATATAGAAAAATTGCAAATGTTTAATATAGAATGTAGAATATAGAAGATTTTAAAATGTAGCCTATACAATATGGAATATAGAATACAGAAGAATATAGCATAGAGAAAAATATAGAATATAGAACATAGAACATCGAATATAGAATAGAGACTATGGTTTATAGGATATAGGAAAATATAGAATATAGAAGATAGAATTTAGAATGTGGAATATAGAATATAGAAGAATTTAGAATATGGAATATAGAAGGAAATAGTACATAGAAGAAAACTGAACATAGAACACAGAAGATAGAATACAGAATGTAAAAGAATATAGAAAATAGTAGAATATAGAATATACAAGAATATGGAATACAGAAGAATATAGAATACAGAAGAATATAAACAAGAATATGGATTATAGAATATACACTACAGAAGAATATTGAATATAAATTTAGAATATAGAAGAATATAGAATAGAGAAGGCTGTAGAAAATACAAGAAAAAGAATATAGTAGAATGTAGAATACACAATATGGAAGAATAGAGAATATAGAAGAATTAGAATATAGAATACAGAAGAATATAGAATATACATTATAGAAGAATATACACAGTAGAAGACTATACAATACAGAATATAGATTATACAAGAACATGTAATACAGAATTTAGAATATAGAAAGTAGAATGTAGAATACAGAAATAGAATATAAAATATAGAATAAAGACTATAGAATACAGATTATAGAATATAGAATATAGAAAATTATGGAATGTACAATGTAAAATATAGAATACACTATATTCTTCTATTTCAAAGTTCTTTTGCATTCTGTATTCTATCTTCAGTGTTCTGTGTTCCATATTCTATATTTTAAATTTTCTATATTCTATAATCTATGTTCTTCTATATTCTATATTTTTGTATATTCTATATCCCATACTCTGTATTCTATATTCTATATTTTTCTACATACAGTATTCTTCTATATTCCATATTCTATATTCTACATTGTGTATTTTAAATTCTTCCATATTCTATGTTCTGTATTCTACATTCTAAATTCTTTATTCTATGTTCTTCCATATTCTATATTTTTCTATATACTATAATTTTCTGTATTCTGCATTCCATATTCTACATTCTTCCTTCTATATTCTATATTATTCTATATTCTGAATTCTATATTCTTCTATATTGTAGATTCTGTATTTTACATTCCATATTCCATTATTTCTATATTCTATAATCTATATTCTTCTATATTCTGTGTTCTTTATGCTTTATTTCATGCTCTATATTTTGTATTCTACATTGTATGTTCTTCTATATTCTATTTTTTCTATATTCTATATTCCATACTCTGTGTTCTATATTCAATGTTCTTTTTCTATATTCTATATTTTTCTGTATAATTTTCTGTATTCTATATTCTACATTCTATATTCTTCTATAGTCTGTACCATATATTGTTCTATATTGTATATTTTACATTGTACATTCTATATTCCATAATCTTCTATATGCTATCATGTATATTCTCTATATTATGTATTTTTTATTCTATATTTTATATTCTGTATTCTACATTCTATATTTTTCTATATTCCATTGTCTGTATTCTATATTCAATGTTTTTTCCTATAGTCTATATTTTTTTTATAATTTCAGTATTCTATATTCCATATTGCATATTCTGTAAACTATATTCTACATTCTATATTCTCTTATATTCCATCTTCTATATTCCAGAATCTTCTATATTCTGTAATGTATATTCTTCTATATTCTATGTTCCTTATTCTATATTTTATACTCTATATTCTCTATTGTACTTTGTACATACTCTATTCTATATTCTATATTTATCTCTATTCTATGCTTTTCTATATTCTCTATTAATACCCTGTATTGTATTCTATATTCCAAATTCCTCTGTATTCTATATTCCACATTCTAAATTCTATGTTCTTCTATATTCTATATTTTCCTTTTTTTTATATTCCATACTCTCTATTCTATATTCGATGTTCTATGTTGTATATTCTATATTTTTCTTTATACTATATTCTTCTGTATTCTATATTCCATAAAGTATATTCTACATTCTATATTCTAAAATCTTCTATATTCTACATTCTGTATTCTACATTCTTCTATATGCTATGTTCTATATTCAATCTTCCATTTTCTATATTTTTACATATACTATATTTTTGTGTATTCTATATTCCATATTCTTGATACTATAGTCAACGTTCTATGTTCTTCTATATTCCGTATTCCATATTCTCCTACATTCTATATTCCATAATCTTCTGTATTGTATAATTTATAATCTTATATATTCTATAATCTATATTCTCCTATATTCTTCATTCTATATTTTGCATTCTGTAATCTGTATTTCACATTGTACATTTTATATTCTTCTGTATTCTATATTCTAAACATATATTCTATGTTCTTCTATATTCTGTTATCCATGCTATATTCTTCTATAATGTATATTCTGTATCCTTATTTATTCCAAATCCTCTATACACTATATTCTTTTATTTTCAAAGTTCTTTTATATTCTGTATTCTATCTTCAGTGTTCTATGTTCCATATTCTATATTTGAAATTCTTTACATTCTATAATCTATGTTCTTCTGTATTCTATATTTTTCTATATTCTATATTCCATACTCTAGTCTATATTCGATGTTCTATATTCTATATTTTTCTACATACAATATTCCTCTATATTCTATATTGCACATTTCATATTCCATATTCTACTTTCTGCATTGTATATTTTAAATTCCTCCATATTCTATGTTCTGTATTCTATTTTCTTCCATATTCGTCTATATTTTTCTACATACTATATTTTTCTGTATTCTATATTCCATATTCTTCATTCTTCCTTCTATATTCTATATTCATCTATATTCTGTATTCTATATTCTTCTGTATGTATATTCTGCATTTTATATTCTATATTCCATTATCTTCTATATTCTTTATATTGTTCTATATTCTGTGTTCTTTATGCTTTATTTCATATTCTATATTTTGTATTCTACATTCTATATTCTATGTTCTTCTACATTCTATATTCCATACTCTGTGTTGCATATTCAGTGTTCTTTTTCTGTATTATATACTTTTCTATATAATTTTCTGTATTCTACATTCTATACTCTATATTCTCCCATAGTCTGTATCATATATTCTTCTATATTGTATATTCTGTATTTTACATTCTACATTCTACATTCCGTAATCTTCTATATTTGTAATGTTTATTCTCTATGTTATGTATTTTTATTCTATGTTTTATATCCTTTATTCTGTATTTTTCTATGTTCCATTGTCTGTATTCTATATTCAATTTTTTTCTATAGTGTATATATTTTATAATTTTCCATATTTTATATTCCATATTGCATATTCTGTATACTATATTCTGCATTCTATATTCTCTTATATTCCATCTCCTATATTCTGTATTTAATTCTACATTCTGTATTCCAGAATCTTCTATATTCTATAATCTATATTCCTCTATATTCTATGTTCTATATTCTATATTTTATATTCTAAATTCTACTTTCTACATATTCTATTCTATAAAAAAAATTTTTTTATATTCTATAGTCTATATTTATCTCTATTCTATATTTTTTCTATATTCTCTATTTCATACTCTGTATTCTATATTCCATAGTCAATGTTCTATATTCTATATTTTTATATACTCTATTCTTCTGTATTCTACATTCTATATTCCTTATTCTGTATTCTACGTTCTATATTCTTCTATGTTCTGCATTCTATACTCTTCTACATTCTTATTCTATATTCTTCACTTATAATCTATATTCTTCTATCTGCTGTATTGTATATTGTACATTCTAAATTCTATATTCAATATTCTGCAGTCTACATTCTATATTTTAAAATTTTCAATATTCTTTATTCTTCTCTGTACCCTATTCCATATTCCATGTTCTCCATTCTACATTTTATATTCAATTTTTTTCTATATTTTACATTTTATGTTCTAAATTTTTCTGAATTCTGTATTCTTCTATCTTCTATATTTTTATTGTATATTCTGCCTTCTAATCTCTATATTCTTCTGTAATCTAATATTCTCTTTTATAGTCTATTCCGTATTCTCTATTCTACATTCTATATTCTTCTATAGTTTGTAATCTATATTCTTCTACTTTCTGTATTCTGTATTCTTCAGTAGTGTATATCCTATACCCTATATTTGTGAGTATTCTATTTTCTTCTGCGTTCTGTCTTCTATATTCTGTAGTCTGTCATCTATTTTCTTTATTCTTCTATATTCTGCATTCATATATCTGTATCTTCTATATTCTAAATTTATGCTCTATGTTTTCCTATATTCTGTATTCTCTATTTTTCAACATTCTATATTCTTCTATAATTATATTCTACATTCTCATATTTCCATATTCTATATTCTTCTATGATCTATATTCTTTTTTCTTTTATATTCTGTATTGTATCTTCTATGTTCTATATTCTATATACTATATTCCTCTGTATTCTATAGTCCATATTCTATATTCTACATTCTAAATTCTTCTATACTCTATCTTCTGTATTTTATATTCTATATTCTACATTCTATATTCTTCTATGTTCTATATTCTTTTATATTCTATTTCTATATTTTTCCATAGTCTAGGTTGTATATTCCATATTCTGTATTCTGTACTGTATATTCTATGTTCTATATTCTAAAATCTTCTATATTCTACATTCTGTATTCTAAATTCTACAGTCTATATTCTTCTAGATTCTATATTCTAGATTTTTCTGTATTCTATGTTCTATATTCAATCTTCTTTTTTCTATATTTTACATATACTATATTTTTGTGTATTCTATATTCCATATTCTTGATACTATATTCAACATTCCATATTCTTGTATATTCTGTATTCCATTTTCTCCTATATTCTACATTTTACATTCTACATTGTATTTTCCATAATCATGTCTATTGTATAATTTATAATCTTCTGTATTCTGTAATTTATATTCTCCTATATTCTTCATTCTATAGTTTGCATTCTATAATCGCTATTCTACATTGTACATATTATATTCTTCTGTATTCTATATTCTGAATTTATATTCTATTTTCTTCTATATTCTGTATTCTTTATGCTATGTTCTTCTATAATATATATTCTATACTCTTCTTTATTCCAAATCTTCTATACACTATATTCTTCTATTTTCAAAGTTCTTTTATATTCTGTATTGTATCTTCAGTGTTCTCTGTATCATATTCTATATTTTAAAGTCTCTATATTCTGTGATCTGTGTTCTTCGATGTTTTTCTACATTCTGTATTTTTGTATATTCTCTATTCCATACTCTGTATTCTATATTTGATGTTCTATATTCCATATTTGTCTTCATACAATATTCTTCCATATTCTATATTGCATATTTTATATTCCATATTCTGTATTCCACATTCTATATTTTAAATTCCTCTATATTCTGTATTCTATAGTCAACGTTCTTCCATATTCTCTTTTTACATACTATATTTTTCTATATTCTATACTGCATATTCTACATTTGTCCTATATTCTTCTATATTGTGTATGCTATATTTTACATTCTATATTCTATAATATATATTTTATGTTCTGTGTAATTTATACTTTATTTCATAATGTGTGTTTTGTATTCTACATTCTATATTCTATGTTCAATATTCTGTATTCTTCTATACTCTATATTTTCTATATTCTGTATTCCATACTCTATGTTCTATATTGAATGTTCATTTTCTAAATGCGGCAAACGGGTCATCCGTATCCCCACAACCATAAACCATTGGACTGATGGGGCCCAGGCAGCCAGGATTTCGGCCTTGCCTTCGGAGCCCGGCCACATACGCAGAAATCCACCAGAGGCGGGGACATGGAGAGAGCAAAAATATGGAAAATGGCAGTGACTCCTTGATTTCCCTGGCATCGGCCTTTCTGAGCGGCATGCTTTCTTTCCTAGTAGGATAAGGCACTGACGGAGAAAGGCAGGCTTATGTATGGAGGAAAGGTGTGTGCTTAGAGGGTGACGACGCTGAGACCAGGTTGGGATCTTTAGTCCCAGGAGAGGCCACTGGCAGCTGTGGGTCAATGTTCTCTGCCCATCCCACTTGGCAGGGAGAGGTTTTCACCACACAAAGCACCCGCAGAATTATTCGTCGCAGGAGAGGTTGCATCTGCCCACGAGTTCCACCTGGCCAGGGCCCGCCCCCACTGTATTGTACATGTCGATCAAAAGAAGCTAAGACCTTCCAGAGAGACTACCTGCTATTCTCTAGCCACGGGGAAGTGGTACATCCAGAAGCCTACCCCGTTTCATCTCCAGGCTCTCTCTCAGGCCCCTCATACTTGTGATGTGTCTCAGGGGTAGAATGAAGAGATTTCTCTGAATGACCACATACAGAGAGGGGCCATAGATGCTGAGGAAGGGCGCCTTGCCTACTGGTACCCTAGTGTAAGTGGAAAAGAGGTACTCCCTGCTGTCCCAGTGTGTCGAACGTGTCCACATAAGCAGTTGCCTACTGTGAAGTTATTCCCTGGGTGCCCTCGATTTTGTGGCCAAGGACAGAAGGGGCCGTTGTGTGTCCATGGGTAAAATGGAGGGCTATGAGGAACTGGCCGGTTAGGCTGGACCTCTCCTATTGGCTCAGAGTTTGTGACCCGTCCCAGTCAGAAGTTCCGGCCAGCCTTGCGGTGGCTGTCTCCATGGTGATTGGGAAAGAAGCCTTAGGCCCTGCACTCAGCCTTCACCTGGCACACCTGGCCTCTTTACCCTCATCTAGACCGCTGTGTAGATGAAAGAAAGGATGTCGGCCAGTGACCACGTGTCCTCAATTCCTTTGAAGGATTAGGCTCCTTGCCTGGGCAGAAGACAGACACGGTCAGCCTGAGCCTAGACACCTAGTGACCTGTGACACTGCAGACAGTGATAGATGTTGATGTCCACGCTCAGGTATCCGCAGGTGGCGGATCGAGAGTGGTCAGAGGTGAAGTATAACTAGAGGTCACACACTCACGAGGGCACGGGCCAAAGGTAGGGAAAATAGCTGAGGTCGTGGAGCTCTAGCGGAGCCAGTCTAGGGCCGAGGCCTCCCTCCTGTACGTGGCAAAGAGGTGATCCGTATGCCGCCATGCGCAGCCTCTGGACTGCTGGGGCCCTGGATGCCCGGATTTCGGCCTTGTCTTCGGAGAAGTGACGCACATGCAGCGTGCCACCGGAGGCTGTGGCCCAGCAGAGGGCAAAATCTTGAAAATGCGGGCTTCAGTTGACTTTGCCTGTGCTCTCCTTTGGCTGAGTGACATCCTGTGTTTCCTAGCAGGAGAAGGCATTCGTGGAGAGAGGCGGATTCCCTGTGTGCAGGCAAAGTGTGTGCTGAGATGATGAGTCGCTGGAGACCGGGGTGGACTCTTCAGACCCAGGATAGGCCTCTGGCAGGTATGTGTCAATGTTTTCTGCCCTTCGCACTCAGCCAGGTATTTGCATACAATGTTACCAGCGGAATTAGTAGTCTCCGGAGAGGCTGCCACATGTCAGCAAGCTTCACCAGGCCAGGGTCCGCCGGTGATGTAGCTACCCCATCAGTCACTACTCTCTAGACCTTCCAGATAAACTACGAGATCTTGTCTGCCCATGGGCAACCAGTAGAGCCAGAGGCCTTCCCCCTTTGCTCTTTGGTCTCTAGGCACTCTATCAGGCACTCCAAGCTGGGAAGTGACTCAGGGGGAGAAGGAAGAGATTTCAGAGAATGAACACATCCAGAGAGAGACAGAGAGGCAAGAGATGCTGAGTGGGGATGCCTTGTGTAGTGATATCCTCAGGAAAGTGGGAAAGAGGTACCTGGCCTGCTCTGCCAATGCCCTGAACCAGTCCGCACCAGGGGCTCCCCTGTGCCTGCGTAGGCTTTCCCAGGGTCTGCTCAAATCCTGTGGCCACTAGGTGGCATAGGTCATAATGGAGGGCCCTGTGTCACCTGCCTGGCGGGCCAGATCTCTGCCATTGGCTCAGTCTTGTCACCGGGCCCATCATAAGCTCCGCCTACTCTTCCGGTGGTGGGACTGTCTCCATGGTGATGGCAAAGAAGCCTTAGTCCCGCCCACCTGGCCTTGACTTCACCTAGCTGGCCTGCTGTCCCTCACTCAGACCTCTGTATTGATAATAAAAATTAATGTCGGCCACTGCCCAGGTGTCAGCATCTGGGATAAAGGATTCCGGACCTTGCCTGGGGCAGAAGGCAGCCTAGGTCAGCTGGTACCTGGAAGTCTAGTGACTCGTGGCACTGCTGCCAGTGACAGACAAATGGTGACTCCCACACTCACATATCCCCTGGTGGCAGAATGATAGCGATGGGTGGAGAAACATGGCTCCGGAGCACTCGCGCAATGGGGCACCGGCCAAAGACCAGGGCCAGTAGTGGACGTCGCGGAGCTGAATGGCGAGCCAGTGAAGGGCCCAAGGATTCCTCTTGTATGTGGGAAACATGTCATCCGGGTCCCCACGTCCATAAACCACTGGATTGCTGGGGCCGAGGATGCCAGGATTTCGGCCTTGCCTTCGCAGCCCGGCCACATCGGCAGCCTTCCACCGGAGGCGGGGATATGTAGACAGCAAAAATGTGGAAAATGGCAGTGTCTCCTCGATTTCTCTGGCATCGGCCTTTTTGAGCGGCATGCTTTTTTCCTAGTGGGATGAGGCACCGACGGAGAAAGGCAGGATTATGTGTGCAGGAAAGGTATGTGCTGAGAAGGTGACAAGGTTGAGACCAGGTTGGGATCTTTAGTCCCAGGAAGGGCCCCTGGCAGGTGTGGGTCAATGTTCTGTGCCCATCCCACTTGGCATGGGGAGGTTTACACCATACAAAGCAGCAGCGGAATTATTCTTCCCCCAGAGGTTGCGTGTGCCCACAAGCTCCACCTGGCCAGGGTCCGCCCCTACCGTATTGCCCATGTCGATGAACAGAAGCTGAGAGCTTCCAGAGAGACTAACTGCTATTCTCTAGCCACGGGGAAGCGGTACAGCCAGAAGCCTCCCCTGTTTCATCTCCAGGTTCCCTCTCAGGCCCCTCATAGTTGTGGTGTGTCTCAGGGGTAGAAAAAAGAGATTTCTTTAAAAGAACACATACAAAGAGGGGCCATAGATGCTGAGGAAGGGCGCCTTGCCTACTGATATCGTAGCGTAAGTGGAAAAGAGGTACCTGCCTGCTGTCCCAGTATGTCGAACGTGTCCACATCAGGGGTTGCCTACTGTGAAGTTATTCCCTGGGTGCCCTCGATTTTGTGGCCAAGGACAGAAGGGGCCGTTGTGTGTCCACGGGTAAAATGGAGGGCTCTGCGGAACCGGCCGGTTAGGCTGGACCTCTCCTATTGGCTCAGAGTTTGTGACCCGTCCCCGTCAGAAGTTCCGGCCAGCCTTGCGGTGGCTGTCTCCGTGGTGATTGGGAAGGAAGCCTTAGGCCCCGCACTCAGCCTTCACCTGGCCCACCTGGCCTCTTTACCCTCATCTAGACCGCTGTGTAGATGAAAGAAAGGATGTCGGCCAGTGACCACGTGTCCTCATTTCCTTTGAAGGATTAAGCTCCTTGCCTGGGCAGAAGACAGCCAAGGTCAGCCTGAGCCTAGACACCTAGTGACCTGTGACACTGCAGACAGTGATAGATGTTGATGTCCACGCTCAGGTAGCCGCAGGTGGCGGATCGAGAGTGGTCGGAGATGAAGTGTAACCAGAGGTCACACACTGACAAGGGCACAGGCCAAAGGTCGGGAAAAATAGCTGAGGTCGTGGAGCTCTAGCGGAGCTAGTCTAGGGCCGAGGCCTCCCTCCTGTACGTGGCAAAGAGGTGATCCGTAGGCCGCCATGCGCAGCCTCTGGACTGCTGGGGCCCTGGATGCCCGGATTTCGGCCTTGTCTTCGGAGAAGTGACGCACATGCAGTGTGCCACCGGAGGCTGTGGCCCAGCAGAGGGCAAAATCTTGAAAATGCGGGCTTCAGTTGACTTTGCCTGTGCTCTCCTTTGGCTGAGTGCCATCCTGTGTTTCCTAGCAGGAGAAGGCATTCGTGGAGAGAGGCGGATTCCCTGTGTGCAGGCAAAGTGTGTGCTGAGATGATGAGTCGCTGGAGACCGGGGTGGACTCTTCAGACCCAGGATAGGCCTCTGGCAGGTATGTGTCAATGTTTTCTGCCCTTCGCACTCAGCCAGGTATTTGCATACAATGTTACCAGCGGAATTAGTAGTCTCCGGAGAGGCTGCCACATGTCAGCAAGCTTCACCTGGCCAGGGTCCGCCGGTGATGTAGCTACCCCATGAGTCACTACTCTCTAGACCTTCCAGATAAACTACCAGATCTTGTCTGCCCATGGGCAACCAGTAGAGCCAGAGGCCTTCCCCCTTTGCTCTTTGGTCTCTAGGCACTCTATCAGGCACTCCAAGCTGTGAAGTGACTCAGGGGAGAAGGAAGAGATTTCAGAGAATGAACACATCCAGAGAGAGACAGAGAGAGGCAAGAGATGCTGAGTGGGGATGCCTTGCGTAGTGATATCCTCAGGAAAGTGGGAAAGAGGTACCTGGCCTGCTCTGCCAATGCCCTGAACCAGTCTGCACCAGGGGCTCCCCTGTGCCTGCGTAGGCTTTCCCAGGCTGTGCTCAAATCCTGTGGCCACTAGGTGTCATAGGTCATAATGGAGGGCCCTGTGTCATCTGCCTGGCGGGCCAGATCTCTGCCATTGGCTCAGTCTTGTCACCGGGCCCATCATAAGCCCCGCCTACTCTTCCGGTGGTGGGACTGTCTCCATGGTGATGGCAAAGGAGCCTTAGTCCCGCCCACCTGGCCTTGACTTCACCTAGCTGGCCTGCTGACCCTCACTCAGACCTCTGTGTTGATAAAAATTAGTGTCGGCCAGTGCCCAGGTGTCAGCATCTGGGATAAAGGATTCCGGACCTTGCCTGGGGCAGAAGGCAGCCTAGGTCAGCTAGTACCTGGAAGTCTAGTGACTCGTGACACTGCTGCCAGTGACAGACAAATGGTGACTCCCACACTCACATATTCCCTGGTGGCAGAATGATAGTGATGGGTGGAGAAACATGGCTCCGGAGCACTCGCGCAATGGGGCACAGGCCAAAGGCCAGGGCCAGTAGTGGACGTCGCGGAGCTGAATGGCGAGCCAGTGAAGGGCCCAAGGATTCCTCTTGTATGTGGGAAACATGTCATCCGGGTCCCCACGTCCATAAACCACTGGATTGCTGGGGCCCAGGACGCCAGGATTTCGGCCTTGCCTTCGCAGCCCGGCCACATAGGCAGCCTTCCACCGGAGGCGGGATATGTAGACAGCAAAAATGTGAAAAATGGCAGTGTCTCCTCGATTTCTCTGGCATCGGCCTTTTTGAGCGGCATGCTTTTTTCCTAATGGGATGAGGCACCGACGGAGAAAGGCAGGATTATGTGTGCAGGAAAGGTATGTGCTGAGAAGGTGACAAGGTTGAGACCAGGTTGGGATCTTTAGTCCCAGGAAGGGCCCCTGGCAGGTGTGGGTCAATGTTCTGTGCCCATCCCACTTGGCGTGGGGAGGTTTACACCATACAAAGCAGCAGCGGAATTATTCTTCCCCCAGAGGTTGCATGTGCCCACAAGCTCCACCTGGCCAGGGTCCGCCCCTACCGTATTGCCCATGTCGATGAACAGAAGCTGAGAGCTTCCAGAGAGACTAACTGCTATTCTCTAGCCACGGGGAAGCGGTACAGCCAGAAGCCACCCCTGTTTCATCTCCAGGTTTCCTCTCAGGCCCCTCATAGTTGTGATGTGTCTCAGGGGTAGAAAAAAGAGATTTCTTTAAAAGAACACATACAAAGAGGGGCCATAGATGCTGAGGAAGGGTGCCTTGCCTACTGATATCGTAGCGTAAGTGGAAAAGAGGTACCTGCCTGCTGTCCCAGTATGTCGAACCTGTCCACATCAGGGGTTGCCTACTGTGAAGTTATTCCCTGGGTGCCCTCGATTTTGTGGCCAAAGACAGAAGGGGCCGTTGTGTGTCCACGGGTAAAATGGAGGGCTCTGCGGAACCGGCCGGTTAGGCTGGACCTCTCCTATTGGCTCAGAGTTTGTGACCCGTCCCCGTCAGAAGTTCCGGCCAGCCTTGCCGTGGCTGTCTCCATGGTGATTGGGAAGGAAGCCTTAGGCCCCGCACTCAGCCTTCACCTGGCCCACCTGGCCTCTTTACCCTCATCTAGACCGCTGTGTAGATGAAAGAAAGGATGTCGGCCAGTGACCACGTGTCCTCATTTCCCTTGAAGGATTAAGCTCCTTGCCTGGGCAGAAGACAGCCAAGGTCAGCCTGAGCCTAGACACCTAGTGACCTGTGACACTGCAGACAGTGATAGATGTTGATGTCCACGCTCAGGTAGCCGCAGGTGGCGGATCGAGAGTGGTCGGAGGTGAAGTGTAACTAGAGGTCACACACTGACAAGGGCACGGGCCAAAGGTCGGGAAAAATAGCTGAGGTCGTGGAGCTCTAGCGGAGCCAGTCTAGGGCCGAGGCCTCCCTCCTGTACGTGGCAAAGAGGTGATCCGTAGGCCGCCATGCGCAGCCTCTGGACTGCTGGGGCCCTGGATGCCCGGATTTCGGCCTTGTCTTCGGAGAAGTGACGCACATGCAGCGTGCCACCGGAGGCTGTGGCCCAGCAGAGGGCAAAATCTTGAAAATGCGGGCTTCAGTTGACTTTGCCTGTGCTGTCCTTTGGCTGAGTGACATCCTGTGTTTCCTAGCAGGAGAAGGAATTCGTGGAGAGAGGCGGATTCCCTGTGTGCAGACAAAGTGTGTGCTGAGATGATGAGTCGCTGGGGACCGCGGTGGACTCTTCAGACCCAGGATAGGCCTCTGGCAGGTATGTGTCAATGCTTTCTGACCTTCACACTCAGCCAGGTATTTGCATACAATGTTACCAGCGGAATTAGTAGTCTCCGGAGAGGCTGCCACATGTCAGCAAGCTTCACCTGGCCAGGGTCCGCCGGTGATGTAGCTACCCCATGAGTCACTACTCTCTAGACCTTCCAGATAAACTACCAGATCTTGTCTGCCCATGGGCAACCAGTAGAGCCAGAGGCCTTCCCCCTTTGCTCTTTGGTCTCTAGGCACTCTATCAGGCACTCCAAGCTGGGAAGTGACTCAGGGGGAGAAGGAAGAGATTTCAGAGAATGAACACATCCAGAGAGAGACAGAGAGAGGCAAGAGATGCTGAGTGGGGATGCCTTGCGTAGTGATATCCTCAGGAAAGTGGGAAAGAGGTACCTGGCCTGCTCTGCCAATGCCCTGAACCAGTCCGCACCAGGGGCTCCCCTGTGCCTGCGTAGGCTTTCCCAGGGTCTGCTCAAATCCTGTGGCCACTAGGTGTCATAGGTCATAATGGAGGGCCCTGTGTCATCTGCCTGGCGGGCCAGATCTCTGCCATTGGCTCAGTCTTGTCACCAGGCCCATCATAAGCTCCGCCTACTCTTCCGGTGGTGGGAGTGTCTCCATGGTGATGGCAAAGGAGCCTTAGTCCCGCCCACCTGGCCTTGACTTCACCTAGCTGGCCTGCTGACCCTCACTCAGACCTCTGTGTTGATAAAAATTAATGTCGGCCAGTGCCCAGGTGTCAGCATCTGGGATAAAGGATTCCGGACCTTGCCTGGGGCAGAAGGCAGCCTAGGTCAGCTGGTACCTGGAAGTCTAGTGACTCGTGACACTGCTGCCAGTGACAGGCAAATGGTGACTCCCACACTCACATATCCCCTGGTGGCAGAATGATAGTGATGGGTGGAGAAACATGGCTCCGGAGCACTCGCGCAATGGGGCACCGGCCAAAGGCCAGGGCCAGTAGTGGACGTCGCGGAGCTGAATGGCGAGCCAGTGAAGGGCCCAAGGATTCCTCTTGTATGTGGGAAACATGTCATCCGGGTCCCCACGTCCATAAACCACTGGATTGCTGGGGCCCAGGACGCCAGGATTTCGGCCTTGCCTTCGCAGCCCGGCCACATCGGCAGCCTTCCACCGGAGGCGGGGATATGTAGACAGCAAAAATGTGGAAAATGGCAGTGTCTCCTCGATTTCTCTGGCATCGGCCTTTTTGAGCGGCGTGCTTTTTTCCTAGTAGGATGAGGCACCGACAGAGAAAGGCAGGATTATGTTTGCAGGAAAGGTATGTGCTGAGAAGGTGACAAGGTTGAGACCAGGTTGGGATCTTTAGTCCCAGGAAGGGCCCCTGGCAGGTGTGGGTCAATGTTCTGTGCCCATCCCACTTGGCGTGGGGAGGTTTACACCATACAAAGCAGCAGCGGAATTATTCTTCCCCCAGAGGTTGCGTGTGCCCACAAGCTCCACCTGGCCAGGGTCCGCCCCTACCGTATTGCCCATGTCGATCAACAGAAGCTAAGAGCTTCCAGAGAGACTAACTGCTATTCTCTAGCCACGGGCAAGCGGTACAGCCAGAAGCCTCCCCTGTTTCATCTCCAGGTTCCCTCTCAGGCCCCTCATAGTTGTGATGTGTCTCAGGGGTAGAAAAAAGAGATTTCTTTAAAAGAACACATACAAAGAGGGGCCATAGATGCTGAGGAAGGGCGCCTTGCCTACTGATATCGTAGCGTAAGTGGAAAAGAGGTACCTGCCTGCTGTCCCAGTATGTTGAACGTGTCCACATCAGGGGTTGCCTACTGTGAAGTTATTCCCTGGGTGCCCTCGATTTTGTGGCCAAGGACAGAAGGGGCCGTTGTGTGTCCACGGGTAAAATGGAGGGCTCTGCGGAACCGGCCGGTTAGGCTGGACCTCTCCTATTGGCTCAGAGTTTGTGACCCGTCCCCGTCAGAGGTTCCGGCCAGCCTTGCCGTGGCTGTCTCCATGGTGATTGGGAAGGAAGCCTTAGGCCCCGCACTCAGCCTTCACCTGGCCCACCTGGCCTCTTTACCCTCATCTAGACCGCTGTGTAGATGAAAGAAAGGATGTCGGCCAGTGACCACGTGTCCTCATTTCTTTTGAAGGATTAAGCTCCTTGCCTGGACAGAAGACAGCCAAGGTCAGCCTGAACCTAGACACCTAGTGACCTGTGACACTGCAGACAGTGATAGATGTTGATGTCCACGCTCAGGTAGCCGCAGGTGGCGGATCGAGAGTGGTCGGAGGTGAAGTGTAACTAGAGGTCACACACTGACAAGGGCACGGGCCAAAGGTCGGGAAAAATAGCTGAGGTCGTGGAGCTCTAGCGGAGCCAGTCTAGGGCCGAGGCCTCCCTCCTGTACGTGGCAAAGAGGTGATCCGTATGCCGCCATGCGCAGCCTCTGGACTGCTGGGGCCCTGGATGCCCGGATTTCGGCCTTGTCTTCGGAGAAGTGACGCACATGCAGCGTGCCACCGGAGGCTGTGGCCCAGCAGAGGGCAAAATCTTGAAAATGCGGGCTTCAGTTGACTTTGCCTGTGCTGTCCTTTGGCTGAGTGACATCCTGTGTTTCCTAGCAGGAGAAGGAATTCGTGGAGAGAGGCGGATTCCCTGTGTGCAGACAAAGTGTGTGCTGAGACGATGAGTCGCTGGGGACCGCGGTGGACTCTTCAGACCCAGGATAGGCCTCTGGCAGGTATGTGTCAATGCTTTCTGACCTTCACACTCAGCCAGGTATTTGCATACAATGTTACCAGCGGAATTAGTAGTCTCCGGAGAGGCTGCCACATGTCAGCAAGCTTCACCTGGCCAGGGTCCGCCGGTGATGTAGCTACCCCATGAGTCACTACTCTCTAGACCTTCCAGATAAACTACCAGATCTTGTCTGCCCATGGGCAACCAGTAGAGCCAGAGGCCTTCCCCCTTTGCTCTTTGGTCTCTAGGCACTCTATCAGGCACTCCAAGCTGGGAAGTGACTCAGGGGGAGAAGGAAGAGATTTCAGAGAATGAACACATCCAGAGAGAGACAGAGAGAGGCAAGAGATGCTGAGTGGGGATGCCTTGCGTAGTGATATCCTCAGGAAAGTGGGAAAGAGGTACCTGGCCTGCTCTGCCAATGCCCTGAACCAGTCCGCACCAGGGGCTCCCCTGTGCCTGCGTAGGCTTTCCCAGGGTCTGCTCAAATCCTGTGGCCACTAGGTGTCATAGGTCATAATGGAGGGCCCTGTGTCATCTGCCTGGCGGGCCAGATCTCTGCCATTGGCTCAGTCTTGTCACCAGGCCCATCATAAGCTCCGCCTACTCTTCCGGTGGTGGGAGTGTCTCCATGGTGATGGCAAAGGAGCCTTAGTCCCGCCCACCTGGCCTTGACTTCACCTAGCTGGCCTGCTGACCCTCACTCAGACCTCTGTGTTGATAAAAATTAATGTCGGCCAGTGCCCAGGTGTCAGCATCTGGGATAAAGGATTCCGGACCTTGCCTGGGGCAGAAGGCAGCCTAGGTCAGCTGGTACCTGGAAGTCTAGTGACTCGTGACACTGCTGCCAGTGACAGGCAAATGGTGACTCCCACACTCACATATCCCCTGGTGGCAGAATGATAGTGATGGGTGGAGAAACATGGCTCCGGAGCACTCGCGCAATGGGGCACCGGCCAAAGGCCAGGGCCAGTAGTGGACGTCGCGGAGCTGAATGGCGAGCCAGTGAAGGGCCCAAGGATTCCTCTTGTATGTGGGAAACATGTCATCCGGGTCCCCACGTCCATAAACCACTGGATTGCTGGGGCCCAGGACGCCAGGATTTCGGCCTTGCCTTCGCAGCCCGGCCACATCGGCAGCCTTCCACCGGAGGCGGGGATATGTAGACAGCAAAAATGTGGAAAATGGCAGTGTCTCCTCGATTTCTCTGGCATCGGCCTTTTTGAGCGGCGTGCTTTTTTCCTAGTAGGATGAGGCACCGACAGAGAAAGGCAGGATTATGTTTGCAGGAAAGGTATGTGCTGAGAAGGTGACAAGGTTGAGACCAGGTTGGGATCTTTAGTCCCAGGAAGGGCCCCTGGCAGGTGTGGGTCAATGTTCTGTGCCCATCCCACTTGGCGTGGGGAGGTTTACACCATACAAAGCAGCAGCGGAATTATTCTTCCCCCAGAGGTTGCGTGTGCCCACAAGCTCCACCTGGCCAGGGTCCGCCCCTACCGTATTGCCCATGTCGATCAACAGAAGCTAAGAGCTTCCAGAGAGACTAACTGCTATTCTCTAGCCACGGGCAAGCGGTACAGCCAGAAGCCTCCCCTGTTTCATCTCCAGGTTCCCTCTCAGGCCCCTCATAGTTGTGATGTGTCTCAGGGGTAGAAAAAAGAGATTTCTTTAAAAGAACACATACAAAGAGGGGCCATAGATGCTGAGGAAGGGCGCCTTGCCTACTGATATCGTAGCGTAAGTGGAAAAGAGGTACCTGCCTGCTGTCCCAGTATGTTGAACGTGTCCACATCAGGGGTTGCCTACTGTGAAGTTATTCCCTGGGTGCCCTCGATTTTGTGGCCAAGGACAGAAGGGGCCGTTGTGTGTCCACGGGTAAAATGGAGGGCTCTGCGGAACCGGCCGGTTAGGCTGGACCTCTCCTATTGGCTCAGAGTTTGTGACCCGTCCCCGTCAGAGGTTCCGGCCAGCCTTGCCGTGGCTGTCTCCATGGTGATTGGGAAGGAAGCCTTAGGCCCCGCACTCAGCCTTCACCTGGCCCACCTGGCCTCTTTACCCTCATCTAGACCGCTGTGTAGATGAAAGAAAGGATGTCGGCCAGTGACCACGTGTCCTCATTTCTTTTGAAGGATTAAGCTCCTTGCCTGGACAGAAGACAGCCAAGGTCAGCCTGAACCTAGACACCTAGTGACCTGTGACACTGCAGACAGTGATAGATGTTGATGTCCACGCTCAGGTAGCCGCAGGTGGCGGATCGAGAGTGGTCGGAGGTGAAGTGTAACTAGAGGTCACACACTGACAAGGGCACGGGCCAAAGGTCGGGAAAAATAGCTGAGGTCGTGGAGCTCTAGCGGAGCCAGTCTAGGGCCGAGGCCTCCCTCCTGTACGTGGCAAAGAGGTGATCCGTATGCCGCCATGCGCAGCCTCTGGACTGCTGGGGCCCTGGATGCCCGGATTTCGGCCTTGTCTTCGGAGAAGTGACGCACATGCAGCGTGCCACCGGAGGCTGTGGCCCAGCAGAGGGCAAAATCTTGAAAATGCGGGCTTCAGTTGACTTTGCCTGTGCTGTCCTTTGGCTGAGTGACATCCTGTGTTTCCTAGCAGGAGAAGGAATTCGTGGAGAGAGGCGGATTCCCTGTGTGCAGACAAAGTGTGTGCTGAGACGATGAGTCGCTGGAGACCGGGGTGGACTCTTCAGACCCAGGATAGGCCTCTGGCAGGTATGTGTCAATGCTTTCTGACCTTCACACTCAGCCAGGTATTTGCATACAATGTTACCAGCGGAATTAGTAGTCTCCGGAGAGGCTGCCACATGTCAGCAAGCTTCACCAGGCCAGGGTCCGCCGGTGATGTAGCTACCCCATGAGTCACTACTCTCTAGACCTTCCAGATAAACTACCAGATCTTGTCTGCCCATGGGCAACCAGTAGAGCCAGAGGCCTTCCCCCTTTGCTCTTTGGTCTCTAGGCACTCTATCAGGCACTCCAAGCTGTGAAGTGACTCAGGGGAGAAGGAAGAGATTTCAGAGAATGAACACATCCAGAGAGAGACAGAGAGAGGCAAGAGATGCTGAGTGGGGATGCCTTGCGTAGTGATATCCTCAGGAAAGTGGGAAAGAGGTACCTGGCCTGCTCTGCCAATGCCCTGAACCAGTCTGCACCAGGGGCTCCCCTGTGCCTGCGTAGGCTTTCCCAGGCTGTGCTCAAATCCTGTGGCCACTAGGTGTCATAGGTCATAATGGAGGGCCCTGTGTCATCTGCCTGGCGGGCCAGATCTCTGCCATTGGCTCAGTCTTGTCACCGGGCCCATCATAAGCTCCGCCTACTCTTCCGGTGGTGGGACTGTCTCCATGGTGATGGCAAAGGAGCCTTAGTCCCGCCCACCTGGCCTTGACTTCACCTAGCTGGCCTGCTGACCCTCACTCAGACCTCTGTGTTGATAAAAATTAATGTCGGCCAGTGCCCAGGTGTCAGCATCTGGGATAAAGGATTCCGGACCTTGCCTGGGGCAGAAGGCAGCCTAGGTCAGCTAGTACCTGGAAGTCTAGTGACTCGTGACACTGCTGCCAGTGACAGACAAATGGTGACTCCCACACTCACATATTCCCTGGTGGCAGAATGATAGTGATGGGTGGAGAAACATGGCTCCGGAGCACTCGCGCAATCGGGCACCGGCCAAAGGCCAGGGCCAGTAGTGGACGTCGCGGAGCTGAATGGCGAGCCAGTGAAGGGCCCAAGGATTCCTCTTGTATGTGGGAAACATGTCATCCGGGTCCCCACGTCCATAAACCACTGGATTGCTGGGGCCCAGGACGCCAGGATTTCGGCCTTGCCTTCGCAGCCCGGCCACATAGGCAGCCTTCCACCGGAGGCGGGATATGTAGACAGCAAAAATGTGGAAAATGGCAGTGTCTCCTCGATTTCTCTGGCATCGGCCTTTTTGAGCGGCATGCTTTTTTCCTAATGGGATGAGGCACCGACGGAGAAAGGCAGGATTATGTGTGCAGGAAAGGTATGTGCTGAGAAGGTGACAAGGTTGAGACCAGGTTGGGATCTTTAGTCCCAGGAAGGGCCCCTGGCAGGTGTGGGTCAATGTTCTGTGCCCATCCCACTTGGCGTGGGGAGGTTTACACCATACAAAGCAGCAGCGGAATTATTCTTCCCCCAGAGGTTGCGTGTGCCCACAAGCTCCACCTGGCCAGGGTCCGCCCCTACCGTATTGCCCATGTCGATCAAGAGAAGCTAAGAGCTTCCAGAGAGACTAACTGCTATTCTCTAGCCACGGGGAAGCGGTACAGCCAGAAGCCTCCCCTGTTTCATCTCCAGGTTCCCTCTCAGGCCCCTCATAGTTGTGATGTGTCTCAGGGGTAGAAAAAAGAGATTTCTTTAAAAGAACACATACAAAGAGGGGCCATAGATGCTGAGGAAGGGCGCCTTGCCTACTGATATCGTAGCGTAAGTGGAAAAGAGGTACCTGCCTGCTGTCCCAGTATGTCGAACCTGTCCACATCAGGGGTTGCCTACTGTGAAGTTATTCCCTGGGTGCCCTCGATTTTGTGGCCAAGGACAGAAGGGGCCGTTGTGTGTCCACGGGTAAAATGGAGGGCTCTGCGGAACCGGCCGGTTAGGCTGGACCTCTCCTATTGGCTCAGAGTTTGTGACCCGTCCCCGTCAGAAGTTCCGGCCAGCCTTGCCGTGGCTGTCTCCATGGTGATTGGGAAGGAAGCCTTAGGCCCCGCACTCAGCCTTCACCTGGCCCACCTGGCCTCTTTACCCTCATCTAGACCGCTGTGTAGATGAAAGAAAGGATGTCGGCCAGTGACCACGTGTCCTCATTTCTTTTGAAGGATTAAGCTCCTTGCCTGGGCAGAAGACAGCCAAGGTCAGCCTGAGCCTAGACACCTAGTGACCTGTGACACTGCAGACAGTGATAGATGTTGATGTCCACGCTCAGGTAGCCGCAGGTGGCGGATCGAGAGTGGTCGGAGGTGAAGTGTAACTAGAGGTCACACACTGACAAGGGCACGGGCCAAAGGTCGGGAAAAATAGCTGAGGTCGTGGAGCTCTAGCGGAGCCAGTCTAGGGCCGAGGCCTCCCTCCTGTACGTGGCAAAGAGGTGATCCGTAGGCCGCCATGCGCAGCCTCTGGACTGCTGGGGCCCTGGATGCCCGGATTTCGGCCTTGTCTTCGGAGAAGTGACGCACATGCAGCGTGCCACCGGAGGCTGTGGCCCAGCAGAGGGCAAAATCTTGAAAATGCGGGCTTCAGTTGACTTTGCCTGTGCTGTCCTTTGGCTGAGTGACATCCTGTGTTTCCTAGCAGGAGAAGGAATTCGTGGAGAGAGGCGGATTCCCTGTGTGCAGACAAAGTGTGTGCTGAGATGATGAGTCGCTGGAGACCGGGGTGGACTCTTCAGACCCAGGATAGGCCTCTGGCAGGTATGTGTCAATGCTTTCTGACCTTCACACTCAGCCAGGTATTTGCATACAATGTTACCAGCGGAATTAGTAGTCTCTGGAGAGGCTGACACATTTCAGCAAGCTTCACCTGGCCAGGGTCCGCCAGTGATGTAGCTACCCCATCAGTCACTACTCTCTAGACCTTCCAGATAAACTACCAGATCTTGTCTGCCCATGGGCAACCAGTAGAGCCAGAGGCCTTCCCCCTTTGCTCTTTGGTCTCTAGGTACTCTATCAGGCACTCCAAGCTGGGAAGTGACTCAGGGGGAGAAGGAAGAGATTTCAGAGAATGAACACATCCAGAGAGAGACAGAGAGAGGCAAGAGATGCTGAGTGGGGATGCCTTGCGTAGTGATATCCTCAGGAAAGTGGGAAAGAGGTACCTGGCCTGCTCTGCCAATGCCCTGAACCAGTCCGCACCAGGGGCTCCCCTGTGCCTGCGTAGGCTTTCCCAGGGTCTGCTCAAATCCTGTGGCCACTAGGTGTCATAGGTCATAATGGAGGGCCCTGTGTCATCTGCCTGGCGGGCCAGATCTCTGCCATTGGCTCAGTCTTGTCACCAGGCCCATCATAAGCTCCGCCTACTCTTCCGGTGGTGGGAGTGTCTCCATGGTGATGGCAAAGGAGCCTTAGTCCTGCCCACCTGGCCTTGACTTCACCTAGCTGGCCTGCTGACCCTCACTCAGACCTCTGTGTTGATAAAAATTAATGTCGGCCAGTGCCCAGGTGTCAGCATCTGGGATAAAGGATTCCGGACCTTGCCTGGGGCAGAAGGCAGCCTAGGTCAGCTGGTACCTGGAAGTCTAGTGACTCGTGACACTGCTGCCAGTGACAGGCAAATGGTGACTCCCACACTCACATATCCCCTGGTGGCAGAATGATAGTGATGGGTGGAGAAACATGGCTCCGGAGCACTCGCGCAATGGGGCACCGGCCAAAGGCCAGGGCCAGTAGTGGACGTCGCGGAGCTGAATGGCGAGCCAGTGAAGGGCCCAAGGATTCCTCTTGTATGTGGGAAACATGTCATCCGGGTCCCCACGTCCATAAACCACTGGATTGCTGGGGCCCGGGACGCCAGGATTTCGGCCTTGCCTTCGCAGCCCGGCCACATCGGCAGCCTTCCACCGGAGGCGGGGATATGTAGACAGCAAAAATGTGGAAAATGGCAGTGTCTCCTCGATTTCTCTGGCATCGGCCTTTTTGAGCGGCGTGCTTTTTTCCTAGTAGGATGAGGCACCGACAGAGAAAGGCAGGATTATGTGTGCAGGAAAGGTATGTGCTGAGAAGGTGACAAGGTTGAGACCAGGTTGGGATCTTTAGTCCCAGGAAGGGCCCCTGGCAGGTGTGGGTCAATGTTCTGTGCCCATCCCACTTGGCGTGGGGAGGTTTACACCATACAAAGCAGCAGTGGAATTATTCTTCCCCCAGAGGTTGCGTGTGCCCACAAGCTCCACCTGGCCAGGGTCCGCCCCTACCGTATTGCCCATGTCGATCAACAGAAGCTAAGAGCTTCCAGAGAGACTAACTGCTATTCTCTAGCCACGGGGAAGCGGTACAGCCAGAAGCCTCCCCTGTTTCATCTCCAGGTTCCCTCTCAGGCCCCTCATAGTTGTGATGTGTCTCAGGGGTAGAAAAAAGAGATTTCTTTAAAAGAGCACATACAAAGAGGGGCCATAGATGCTGAGGAAGGGCGCCTTGCCTACTGATATCGTAGCGTAAGTGGAAAAGAGGTACCTGCCTGCTGTCCCAGTATGTCGAACGTGTCCACATCTGGGGTTGCCTACTGTGAAGTTATTCCCTGGGTGCCCTCGATTTTGTGGCCAAGGACAGAAGGGGCCGTTGTGTGTCCACGGGTAAAATGGAGGGCTCTGCTTAGGCTGGACCTCTCCTATTGGCTCATAGTTTGTGACCCGTCCCCGTCAGAGGTTCCGGCCAGCCTTGCCGTGGCTGTCTCCATGGTGATTGGGAAGGAAGCCTTAGGCCCCGCACTCAGCCTTCACCTGGCCCACCTGGCCTCTTTACCCTCATCTAGACCGCTGTGTAGATGAAAGAAAGGATGTCGGCCAGTGACCACGTGTCCTCATTTCTTTTGAAGGATTAAGCTCCTTGCCTGGACAGAAGACAGCCAAGGTCAGCCTGAACCTAGACACCTAGTGACCTGTGACACTGCAGACAGTGATAGATGTTGATGTCCACGCTCAGGTATCCGCAGGTGGCGGATCGAGAGTGGTCGGAGGTGAAGTGTAACTAGAGGTCACACACTGACAAGGGCACGGGCCAAAGGTCGGGAAAAATAGCTGAGGTCGTGGAGCTCTAGCGGAGCCAGTCTAGGGCCGAGGCCTCCCTCCTGTACGTGGCAAAGAGGTGATCCGTATGCCGCCATGCGCAGCCTCTGGACTGCTGGGGCCCTGGATGCCCGGATTTCGGCCTTGTCTTCGGAGAAGTGACGCACATGCAGCGTGCCACCGGAGGCTGTGGCCCAGCAGAGGGCAAAATCTTGAAAATGCGGGCTTCAGTTGACTTTGCCTGTGCTGTCCTTTGGCTGAGTGACATCCTGTGTTTCCTAGCAGGAGAAGGCATTCGTGGAGAGAGGCGGATTCCCTGTGTGCAGACAAAGTGTGTGCTGAGATGATGAGTCGCTGGAGACCGGGGTGGACTCTTCAGACCCAGGATAGGCCTCTGGCAGGTATGTGTCAATGCTTTCTGACCTTCACACTCAGCCAGGTATTTGCATACAATGTTACCAGCGGAATTAGTAGTCTCCGGAGAGGCTGCCACATGTCAGCAAGCTTCACCAGGCCAGGGTCCGCCGGTGATGTAGCTACCCCATGAGTCACTACTCTCTAGACCTTCCAGATAAACTACCAGATCTTGTCTGCCCATGGGCAACCAGTAGAGCCAGAGGCCTTCCCCCTTTGCTCTTTGGTCTCTAGGCACTCTATCAGGCACTCCAAGCTGTGAAGTGACTCAGGGGAGAAGGAAGAGATTTCAGAGAATGAACACATCCAGAGAGAGACAGAGAGAGGCAAGAGATGCTGAGTGGGGATGCCTTGCGTAGTGATATCCTCAGGAAAGTGGGAAAGAGGTACCTGGCCTGCTCTGCCAATGCCCTGAACCAGTCTGCACCAGGGGCTCCCCTGTGCCTGCGTAGGCTTTCCCAGGCTGTGCTCAAATCCTGTGGCCACTAGGTGTCATAGGTCATAATGGAGGGCCCTGTGTCATCTGCCTGGCGGGCCAGATCTCTGCCATTGGCTCAGTCTTGTCACCGGGCCCATCATAAGCTCCGCCTACTCTTCCGGTGGTGGGACTGTCTCCATGGTGATGGCAAAGGAGCCTTAGTCCCGCCCACCTGGCCTTGACTTCACCTAGCTGGCCTGCTGACCCTCACTCAGACCTCTGTGTTGATAAAAATTAATGTCGGCCAGTGCCCAGGTGTCAGCATCTGGGATAAAGGATTCCGGACCTTGCCTGGGGCAGAAGGCAGCCTAGGTCAGCTAGTACCTGGAAGTCTAGTGACTCGTGACACTGCTGCCAGTGACAGACAAATGGTGACTCCCACACTCACATATTCCCTGGTGGCAGAATGATAGTGATGGGTGGAGAAACATGGCTCCGGAGCACTCGCGCAATCGGGCACCGGCCAAAGGCCAGGGCCAGTAGTGGACGTCGCGGAGCTGAATGGCGAGCCAGTGAAGGGCCCAAGGATTCCTCTTGTATGTGGGAAACATGTCATCCGGGTCCCCACGTCCATAAACCACTGGATTGCTGGGGCCCAGGACGCCAGGATTTCGGCCTTGCCTTCGCAGCCCGGCCACATAGGCAGCCTTCCACCGGAGGCGGGATATGTAGACAGCAAAAATGTGGAAAATGGCAGTGTCTCCTCGATTTCTCTGGCATCGGCCTTTTTGAGCGGCATGCTTTTTTCCTAATGGGATGAGGCACCGACGGAGAAAGGCAGGATTATGTGTGCAGGAAAGGTATGTGCTGAGAAGGTGACAAGGTTGAGACCAGGTTGGGATCTTTAGTCCCAGGAAGGGCCCCTGGCAGGTGTGGGTCAATGTTCTGTGCCCATCCCACTTGGCGTGGGGAGGTTTACACCATACAAAGCAGCAGCGGAATTATTCTTCCCCCAGAGGTTGCGTGTGCCCACAAGCTCCACCTGGCCAGGGTCCGCCCCTACCGTATTGCCCATGTCGATCAAGAGAAGCTAAGAGCTTCCAGAGAGACTAACTGCTATTCTCTAGCCACGGGGAAGCGGTACAGCCAGAAGCCTCCCCTGTTTCATCTCCAGGTTCCCTCTCAGGCCCCTCATAGTTGTGATGTGTCTCAGGGGTAGAAAAAAGAGATTTCTTTAAAAGAACACATACAAAGAGGGGCCATAGATGCTGAGGAAGGGCGCCTTGCCTACTGATATCGTAGCGTAAGTGGAAAAGAGGTACCTGCCTGCTGTCCCAGTATGTCGAACCTGTCCACATCAGGGGTTGCCTACTGTGAAGTTATTCCCTGGGTGCCCTCGATTTTGTGGCCAAGGACAGAAGGGGCCGTTGTGTGTCCACGGGTAAAATGGAGGGCTCTGCGGAACCGGCCGGTTAGGCTGGACCTCTCCTATTGGCTCAGAGTTTGTGACCCGTCCCCGTCAGAAGTTCCGGCCAGGCTTGCCGTGGCTGTCTCCATGGTGATTGGGAAGGAAGCCTTAGGCCCCGCACTCAGCCTTCACCTGGCCCACCTGGCCTCTTTACCCTCATCTAGACCGCTGTGTAGATGAAAGAAAGGATGTCGGCCAGTGACCACGTGTCCTCATTTCTTTTGAAGGATTAAGCTCCTTGCCTGGGCAGAAGACAGCCAAGGTCAGCCTGAGCCTAGACACCTAGTGACCTGTGACACTGCAGACAGTGATAGATGTTGATGTCCACGCTCAGGTAGCCGCAGGTGGCGGATCGAGAGTGGTCGGAGGTGAAGTGTAACTAGAGGTCACACACTGACAAGGGCACGGGCCAAAGGTCGGGAAAAATAGCTGAGGTCGTGGAGCTCTAGCGGAGCCAGTCTAGGGCCGAGGCCTCCCTCCTGTACGTGGCAAAGAGGTGATCCGTAGGCCGCCATGCGCAGCCTCTGGACTGCTGGGGCCCTGGATGCCCGGATTTCGGCCTTGTCTTCGGAGAAGTGACGCACATGCAGCGTGCCACCGGAGGCTGTGGCCCAGCAGAGGGCAAAATCTTGAAAATGTGGGCTTCAGTTGACTTTGCCTGTGCTGTCCTTTGGCTGAGTGACATCCTGTGTTTCCTAGCAGGAGAAGGAATTCGTGGAGAGAGGCGGATTCCCTGTGTGCAGACAAAGTGTGTGCTGAGATGATGAGTCGCTGGGGACCGCGGTGGACTCTTCAGACCCAGGATAGGCCTCTGGCAGGTATGTGTCAATGCTTTCTGACCTTCACACTCAGCCAGGTATTTGCATACAATGTTACCAGCGGAATTAGTAGTCTCCGGAGAGGCTGCCACATGTCAGCAAGCTTCACCTGGCCAGGGTCCGCCGGTGATGTAGCTACCCCATCAGTCACTACTCTCTAGACCTTCCAGATAAACTACGAGATCTTGTCTGCCCATGGGCAACCAGTAGAGCCAGAGGCCTTCCCCCTTTGCTCTTTGGTCTCTAGGCACTCTATCAGGCACTCCAAGCTGTGAAGTGACTCAGGGGGAGAAGGAAGAGATTTCAGAGAATGAACACATCCAGAGAGAGACAGAGAGAGGCAAGAGATGCTGAGTGGGGATGCCTTGCGTAGTGATATCCTCAGGAAAGTGGGAAAGAGGTACCTGGCCTGCTCTGCCAATGCCCTGAACCAGTCCGCACCAGGGGCTCCCCTGTGCCTGCGTAGGCTTTCCCAGGGTCTGCTCAAATCCTGTGGCCACTAGGTGTCATAGGTCATAATGGAGGGCCCTGTGTCATCTGCCTGGCGGGCCAGATCTCTGCCATTGGCTCAGTCTTGTCACCAGGCCCATCATAAGCTCCGCCTACTCTTCCGGTGGTGGGAGTGTCTCCATGGTGATGGCAAAGGAGCCTTAGTCCTGCCCACCTGGCCTTGACTTCACCTAGCTGGCCTGCTGACCCTCACTCAGACCTCTGTGTTGATAAAAATTAATGTCGGCCAGTGCCCAGGTGTCAGCATCTGGGATAAAGGATTCCAGACCTTGCCTGGGGCAGAAGGCAGCCTAGGTCAGCTGGTACCTGGAAGTCTAGTGACTCGTGACACTGCTGCCAGTGACAGGCAAATGGTGACTCCCACACTCACATATCCCCTGGTGGCAGAATGATAGTGATGGGTGGAGAAACATGGCTCCGGAGCACTCGCGCAATGGGGCACCGGCCAAAGGCCAGGGCCAGTAGTGGACGTCGCGGAGCTGAATGGCGAGCCAGTGAAGGGCCCAAGGATTCCTCTTGTATGTGGGAAACATGTCATCCGGGTCCCCACGTCCATAAACCACTGGATTGCTGGGGCCCGGGACGCCAGGATTTCGGCCTTGCCTTCGCAGCCCGGCCACATCGGCAGCCTTCCACCGGAGGCGGGGATATGTAGACAGCAAAAATGTGGAAAATGGCAGTGTCTCCTCGATTTCTCTGGCATCGGCCTTTTTGAGCGGCGTGCTTTTTTCCTAGTAGGATGAGGCACCGACAGAGAAAGGCAGGATTATGTGTGCAGGAAAGGTATGTGCTGAGAAGGTGACAAGGTTGAGACCAGGTTGGGATCTTTAGTCCCAGGAAGGGCCCCTGGCAGGTGTGGGTCAATTTTCTGTGCCCATCCCACTTGGCATGGGGAGGTTTACACCATACAAAGCAGCAGCGGAATTATTCTTCCCCCAGAGGTTGCGTGTGCCCACAAGCTCCACCTGGCCAGGGTCCGCCCCTACCGTATTGCCCATGTCGATCAACAGAAGCTAAGAGCTTCCAGAGAGACTAACTGCTATTCTCTAGCCACGGGGAAGCGGTACAGCCAGAAGCCTCCCCTGTTTCATCTCCAGGTTCCCTCTCAGGCCCCTCATAGTTGTGATGTGTCTCAGGGGTAGCAAAAAGAGATTTCTTTAAAAGAACACATACAAAGAGGGGCCATAGATGCCGAGGAAGGGCGTCTTGCCTACTGATATCGTAGCGTAAGTGGAAAAGAGGTACCTGCCTGCTGTCCCAGTATGTCGAACGTGTCCACATCAGGGGTTGCCTACTGTGAAGTTATTCCCTGGGTGCCCTCGATTTTGTGGCCAAGGACAGAAGGGGCCGTTGTGTGTCGACGGGTAAAATGGAGGGCTCTGCTGAACCGGCCGGTTAGGCTGGACCTCTCCTATTGGCTCAGAGTTTGTGACCCGTCCCCGTCAGAGGTTCCGGCCAGCCTTGCCGTGGCTGTCTCCATGGTGATTGGGAAGGAAGCCTTAGGCCCCGCACTCAGCCTTCACCTGGCCCACCTGGCCTCTTTACCCTCATCTAGACCGCTGTGTAGATGAAAGAAAGGTTGTCGGCCAGTGACCACGTGTCCTTCATTTCCCTTGAAGGATTAAGCTCCTTGCCTGGGCAGAAGACAGCCAAGGTCAGCCTGAGCCTAGACACCTAGTGACCTGTGACACTGCAGACAGTGATAGATGTTGATGTCCACGCTCAGGTATCCGCAGGTGGCGGATCGAGAGTGGTCGGAGGTGAAGTGTAACTAGAGGTCACACACTCACCAGGGCACGGGCCAAAGGTCGGGAAAAATAGCTGAGGTCGTGGAGCTCTAGCGGAGCCAGTCTAGGGCCGAGGCCTCCCTCCTGTACGTGGCAAAGAGGTGATCCGTATGCCGCCATGCGCAGCCTCTGGACTGCTGGGGCCCTGGATGCCCGGATTTCGGCCTTGTCTTCGGAGAAGTGACGCACATGCAGCATGCCACCGGAGACTGTGGCCCAGCAGAGGGCAAAATCTTGAAAATGCGGGCTTCAGTTGACTTTGCCTGTGCTGTCCTTTGGCTGAGTGCCATCCTGTGTTTCCTAGCAGGAGAAGGCATTCGTGGAGAGAGGCGGATTCCCTGTGTGCAGACAAAGTGTGTGCTGAGATGATGAGTCGCTGGAGACCGGGGTGGACTCTTCAGACCCAGGATAGGCCTCTGGCAGGTATGTGTCAATGCTTTCTGCCCTTCGCACTCAGCCAGGTATTTGCATACAATGTTACCAGCGGAATTAGTAGTCTCCGGACAGGCTGCCACATGTCAGCAAGCTTCACCTGGCCAGGGTCCGCCGGTGATGTAGCTACCCCATGAGTCACTACTCTCTAGACCTTCCAGATAAACTACGAGATCTTGTCTGCCCATGGGCAACCAGTAGAGCCAGAGGTCTTCCCCCTTTGCTCTTTGGTCTCTAGGCACTCTATCAGGCACTCCAAGCTGTGAAGTGACTCAGGGGGAGAAGGAAGAGATTTCAGAGAATGAACACATCCAGAGAGAGACAGAGAGAGGCAAGAGATGCTGAGTGGGGATGCCTTGCGTAGTGATATCCTCAGGGAAGTGGGAAAGAGGTACCTGGCCTGCTCTGCCAATGCCCTGAACCAGGCCGCACCAGGGGCTCCCCTGTGCCTGCGTAGGCTTTCCCAGGCTGTGCTCAAATCCTGTGGCCACTAGGTGTCATAGGTCATAATGGAGGGCCCTGTGTCATCTGCCTGGCGGGCCAGATCTCTGCCATTGGCTCAGTCTTGTCACCAGGCCCATCATAAGCTCCGCCTAGTCTTCCGGTGGTGGGACTGTCTCCATGGTGATGGCAAAGGAGCCTTAGTCCCGCCCACCTGGCCTTGACTTCACCTAGCTGGCCTGCCGACCCTCACTCAGACCTCTGTGTTGATAAAAATTAATGTCGGCCAGTGCCCAGGTGTCAGCATCTGGGATAAAGGATTCCGGACCTTGCCTGGGGCAGAAGGCAGCCTAGGTCAGCTGGTACCTGGAAGTCTAGTGACTCGTGACACTGCTGCCAGTGACAGGCAAATGGTGACTCCCACACTCACATATCCCCTGGTGGCAGAATGATAGTGATGGGTGGAGAAACATGGCTCCGGAGCACTCGCGCAATGGGGCACCGGCCAAAGGCCAGGGCCAGTAGTGGACGTCGCGGAGCTGAATGGCGAGCCAGTGAAGGGCCCAAGGATTCCTCTTGTATGTGGGAAACATGTCATCCGGGTCCCCACGTCCATAAACCACTGGATTGCTGGGGCCCGGGACGCCAGGATTTCGGCCTTGCCTTCGCAGCCCGGCCACATCGGCAGCCTTCCACCGGAGGCGGGGATATGTAGACAGCAAAAATGTGGAAAATGGCAGTGTCTCCTCGATTTCTCTGGCATCGGCCTTTTTGAGCGGCGTGCTTTTTTCCTAGTAGGATGAGGCACCGACAGAGAAAGGCAGGATTATGTGTGCAGGAAAGGTATGTGCTGAGAAGGTGACAAGGTTGAGACCAGGTTGGGATCTTTAGTCCCAGGAAGGGCCCCTGGCAGGTGTGGGTCAATTTTCTGTGCCCATCCCACTTGGCATGGGGAGGTTTACACCATACAAAGCAGCAGCGGAATTATTCTTCCCCCAGAGGTTGCGTGTGCCCACAAGCTCCACCTGGCCAGGGTCCGCCCCTACCGTATTGCCCATGTCGATCAACAGAAGCTAAGAGCTTCCAGAGAGACTAACTGCTATTCTCTAGCCACGGGGAAGCGGTACAGCCAGAAGCCTCCCCTGTTTCATCTCCAGGTTCCCTCTCAGGCCCCTCATAGTTGTGATGTGTCTCAGGGGTAGAAAAAAGAGATTTCTTTAAAAGAACACATACAAAGAGGGGCCATAGATGCCGAGGAAGGGCGTCTTGCCTACTGATATCGTAGCGTAAGTGGAAAAGAGGTACCTGCCTGCTGTCCCAGTATGTCGAACGTGTCCACATCAGGGGTTGCCTACTGTGAAGTTATTCCCTGGGTGCCCTCGATTTTGTGGCCAAGGACAGAAGGGGCCGTTGTGTTTCCACGGGTAAAATGGAGGGCTCTGCTGAACCGGCCGGTTAGGCTGGACCTCTCCTATTGGCTCAGAGTTTGTGACCCGTCCCCGTCAGAGGTTCCGGCCAGCCTTGCCGTGGCTGTCTCCATGGTGATTGGGAAGGAAGCCTTAGGCCCCGCACTCAGCCTTCACCTGGCCCACCTGGCCTCTTTACCCTCATCTAGACCGCTGTGTAGATGAAAGAAAGGTTGTCGGCCAGTGACCACGTGTCCTTCATTTCCCTTGAAGGATTAAGCTCCTTGCCTGGGCAGAAGACAGCCAAGGTCAGCCTGAGCCTAGACACCTAGTGACCTGTGACACTGCAGACAGTGATAGATGTTGATGTCCACGCTCAGGTATCCGCAGGTGGCGGATCGAGAGTGGTCGGAGGTGAAGTGTAACTAGAGGTCACACACTCACCAGGGCACGGGCCAAAGGTCGGGAAAAATAGCTGAGGTCGTGGAGCTCTAGCGGAGCCAGTCTAGGGCCGAGGCCTCCCTCCTGTACGTGGCAAAGAGGTGATCCGTATGCCGCCATGCGCAGCCTCTGGACTGCTGGGGCCCTGGATGCCCGGATTTCGGCCTTGTCTTCGGAGAAGTGACGCACATGCAGCGTGCCACCAGAGGCTGTGGCCCAGCAGAGGGCAAAATCTTGAAAATGCGGGCTTCAGTTGACTTTGCCTGTGCTCTCCTTTGGCTGAGTGCCATCCTGTGTTTCCTAGCAGGAGAAGGCATTCGTGGAGAGAGGCGGATTCCCTGTGTGCAGACAAAGTGTGTGCTGAGATGATGAGTCGCTGGAGACCGGGGTGGACTCTTCAGACCCAGGATAGGCCTCTGGCAGGTATGTGTCAATGCTTTCTGCCCTTCGCACTCAGCCAGGTATTTGCATACAATGTTACCAGCGGAATTAGTAGTCTCCGGAGAGGCTGCCACATGTCAGCAAGCTTCACCTGGCCAGGGTCCGCCGGTGATGTAGCTACCCCATGAGTCACTACTCTCTAGACCTTCCAGATAAACTACGAGATCTTGTCTGCCCATGGGCAACCAGTAGAGCCAGAGGCCTTCCCCCTTTGCTCTTTGGTCTCTAGGCACTCTATCAGGCACTCCAAGCTGGGAAGTGACTCAGGGGGAGAAGGAAGAGATTTCAGAGAATGAACACATCCAGAGAGAGACAGAGAGAGGCAAGAGATGCTGAGTGGGGATGCCTTGCGTAGCGATATCCTCAGGAAAGTGGGAAAGAGGTACCTGGCCTGCTCTGCCAATGCCCTGAACCAGTCCGCACCAGGGGCTCCCCTGTGCCTGCGTAGGCTTTCCCAGGGTCTGCTCAAATCCTGTGGCCACTAGGTGTCATAGGTCATAATGGAGGGCCCTGTGTCATCTGCCTGGCGGGCCAGATCTCTGCCATTGGCTCAGTCTTGTCACCAGGCCCATCATAAGCTCCGCCTAGTCTTCCGGTGGTGGGACTGTCTCCATGGTGATGGCAAAGGAGTCTTAATCCCGCCCACCTGGCCTTGACTTCACCTAGCTGGCCTGCCGACCCTCACTCAGACCTCTGTGTTGATAAAAATTAATGTCGGCCAGTGCCCAGGTGTCAGCATCTGGGATAAAGGATTCCGGACCTTGCCTGGGGCAGAAGGCAGCCTAGGTCAGCTGGTACCTGGAAGTCTAGTGACTCGTGACACTGCTGCCAGTGACAGGCAAATGGTGACTCCCACACTCACATATCCCCTGGTGGCAGAATGATAGTGATGGGTGGAGAAACATGGCTCCGGAGCACTCGCGCAATGGGGCACCGGCCAAAGGCCAGGGCCAGTAGTGGACGTCGCGGAGCTGAATGGCGAGCCAGTGAAGGGCCCAAGGATTCCTCTTGTATGTGGGAAACATGTCATCCGGGTCCCCACGTCCATAAACCACTGGATTGCTGGGGCCCGGGACGCCAGGATTTCGGCCTTGCCTTCGCAGCCCGGCCACATCGGCAGCCTTCCACCGGAGGCGGGGATATGTAGACAGCAAAAATGTGGAAAATGGCAGTGTCTCCTCGATTTCTCTGGCATCGGCCTTTTTGAGCGGCGTGCTTTTTTCCTAGTAGGATGAGGCACCGACAGAGAAAGGCAGGATTATGTGTGCAGGAAAGGTATGTGCTGAGAAGGTGACAAGGTTGAGACCAGGTTGGGATCTTTAGTCCCAGGAAGGGCCCCTGGCAGGTGTGGGTCAATTTTCTGTGCCCATCCCACTTGGCATGGGGAGGTTTACACCATACAAAGCAGCAGCGGAATTATTCTTCCCCCAGAGGTTGCGTGTGCCCACAAGCTCCACCTGGCCAGGGTCCGCCCCTACCGTATTGCCCATGTCGATCAACAGAAGCTAAGAGCTTCCAGAGAGACTAACTGCTATTCTCTAGCCACGGGGAAGCGGTACAGCCAGAAGCCTCCCCTGTTTCATCTCCAGGTTCCCTCTCAGGCCCCTCATAGTTGTGATGTGTCTCAGGGGTAGAAAAAAGAGATTTCTTTAAAAGAACACATACAAAGAGGGGCCATAGATGCCGAGGAAGGGCGTCTTGCCTACTGATATCGTAGCGTAAGTGGAAAAGAGGTACCTGCCTGCTGTCCCAGTATGTCGAACGTGTCCACATCAGGGGTTGCCTACTGTGAAGTTATTCCCTGGGTGCCCTCGATTTTGTGGCCAAGGACAGAAGGGGCCGTTGTGTTTCCACGGGTAAAATGGAGGGCTCTGCTGAACCGGCCGGTTAGGCTGGACCTCTCCTATTGGCTCAGAGTTTGTGACCCGTCCCCGTCAGAGGTTCCGGCCAGCCTTGCCGTGGCTGTCTCCATGGTGATTGGGAAGGAAGCCTTAGGCCCCGCACTCAGCCTTCACCTGGCCCACCTGGCCTCTTTACCCTCATCTAGACCGCTGTGTAGATGAAAGAAAGGTTGTCGGCCAGTGACCACGTGTCCTTCATTTCCCTTGAAGGATTAAGCTCCTTGCCTGGGCAGAAGACAGCCAAGGTCAGCCTGAGCCTAGACACCTAGTGACCTGTGACACTGCAGACAGTGATAGATGTTGATGTCCACGCTCAGGTATCCGCAGGTGGCGGATCGAGAGTGGTCGGAGGTGAAGTGTAACTAGAGGTCACACACTCACCAGGGCACGGGCCAAAGGTCGGGAAAAATAGCTGAGGTCGTGGAGCTCTAGCGGAGCCAGTCTAGGGCCGAGGCCTCCCTCCTGTACGTGGCAAAGAGGTGATCCGTATGCCGCCATGCGCAGCCTCTGGACTGCTGGGGCCCTGGATGCCCGGATTTCGGCCTTGTCTTCGGAGAAGTGACGCACATGCAGCGTGCCACCAGAGGCTGTGGCCCAGCAGAGGGCAAAATCTTGAAAATGCGGGCTTCAGTTGACTTTGCCTGTGCTCTCCTTTGGCTGAGTGCCATCCTGTGTTTCCTAGCAGGAGAAGGCATTCGTGGAGAGAGGCGGATTCCCTGTGTGCAGACAAAGTGTGTGCTGAGATGATGAGTCGCTGGAGACCGGGGTGGACTCTTCAGACCCAGGATAGGCCTCTGGCAGGTATGTGTCAATGCTTTCTGCCCTTCGCACTCAGCCAGGTATTTGCATACAATGTTACCAGCGGAATTAGTAGTCTCCGGAGAGGCTGCCACATGTCAGCAAGCTTCACCTGGCCAGGGTCCGCCGGTGATGTAGCTACCCCATGAGTCACTACTCTCTAGACCTTCCAGATAAACTACGAGATCTTGTCTGCCCATGGGCAACCAGTAGAGCCAGAGGCCTTCCCCCTTTGCTCTTTGGTCTCTAGGCACTCTATCAGGCACTCCAAGCTGGGAAGTGACTCAGGGGGAGAAGGAAGAGATTTCAGAGAATGAACACATCCAGAGAGAGACAGAGAGAGGCAAGAGATGCTGAGTGGGGATGCCTTGCGTAGCGATATCCTCAGGAAAGTGGGAAAGAGGTACCTGGCCTGCTCTGCCAATGCCCTGAACCAGTCCGCACCAGGGGCTCCCCTGTGCCTGCGTAGGCTTTCCCAGGGTCTGCTCAAATCCTGTGGCCACTAGGTGTCATAGGTCATAATGGAGGGCCCTGTGTCATCTGCCTGGCGGGCCAGATCTCTGCCATTGGCTCAGTCTTGTCACCAGGCCCATCATAAGCTCCGCCTAGTCTTCCGGTGGTGGGACTGTCTCCATGGTGATGGCAAAGGAGTCTTAATCCCGCCCACCTGGCCTTGACTTCACCTAGCTGGCCTGCCGACCCTCACTCAGACCTCTGTGTTGATAAAAATTAATGTCGGCCAGTGCCCAGGTGTCAGCATCTGGGATAAAGGATTCCGGACCTTGCCTGGGGCAGAAGGCAGCCTAGGTCAGCTGGTACCTGGAAGTCTAGTGACTCGTGACACTGCTGCCAGTGACAGGCAAATGGTGACTCCCACACTCACATATCCCCTGGTGGCAGAATGATAGTGATGGGTCGAGAAACATGGCTCCGGAGCACTTGCGCAATGGGGCACCGGCCAAAGGCCAGGGCCAGTAGTGGACGTCGCGGAGCTGAATGGCGAGCCAGTGAAGGGCCCAAGGATTCCTCTTGTATGTGGGAAACATGTCATCCGGGTTCCCACGTCCATAAACCACTGGATTGCTGTGGCCCGGGACGCCAGGATTGCGGCCTTGCCTTCGCAGCCCGGCCACATCGGCAGCCTTCCACCAGAGGCGGGGATATGTAGACAGCAAAAATGTGGAAAATGGCAGTGTCTCCTCGATTTCTCTGGCATCGGCCTTTTTGAGCGGCGTGCTTTTTTCCTAGTAGGATGAGGCACCGACAGAGAAAGGCAGGATTATGTGTGCAGGAAAGGTATGTGCTGAGAAGGTGACAAGGTTGAGACCAGGTTGGGATCTTTAGTCCCAGGAAGGGCCCCTGGCAGGTGTGGGTCAATTTTCTGTGCCCATCCCACTTGGCGTGGGGAGGTTTACACCATACAAAGCAGCAGCGGAATTATTCTTCCCCCAGAGGTTGCGTGTGCCCACAAGCTCCACCTGGCCAGGGTCCGCCCCTACCGTATTGCCCATGTCGATCAAGAGAAGCTAAGAGCTTCCAGAGAGACTAACTGCTATTCTCTAGCCACGGGGAAGCGGTACAGCCAGAAGCCTCCCCTGTTTCATCTCCAGGTTCCCTCTCAGGCCCCTCATAGTTGTGATGTGTCTCAGGGGTAGAAAAAAGAGATTTCTTTAAAAGAACACATACAAAGAGGGGCCATAGATGCCGAGGAAGGGCGCCTTGCCTACTGATATCGTAGCGTAAGTGGAAAAGAGGTACCTGCCTGCTGTCCCAGTATGTCGAACGTGTCCACATCAGGGGTTGCCCACTGTGAAGTTATTCCCTGGGTGCCCTCGATTTTGTGGCCAAGGACAGAAGGGGACGTTGTGTGTCCACGGGTAAAATGGAGGGCTCTGCGGAACCGGCCGGTTAGGCTGGACCTCTCCTATTGGCTCAGAGTTTGTGACCCGTCCCCGTCAGAAGTTCCGGCCAGCCTTGCCGTGGCTGTCTCCATGGTGATTGGGAAGGAAGCCTTAGGCCCCGCACTCAGCCTTCACCTGGCCGACCTGGCCTCTTTACCCTCATCTAGACCGCTGTGTAGATGAAAGAAAGGATGTCGGCCAGTGACCACGTGTCCTCATTTCCCTTGAAGGATTAAGCTCCTTGCCTGGGCAGAAGACAGCCAAGGTCAGCCTGAGCCTAGACACCTAGTGACCTGTGACACTGCAGACAGTGATAGATGTTGATGTCCACGCTCAGGTATCCGCAGGTGGCGGATCGAGAATGGTCGGAGGTGAAGTGTAACTAGAGGTCACACACTGAGAAGGGCACGGGCCAAAGGTCGGGAAAAATAGCTGAGGTCGTGGAGCTCTAGCGGAGCCAGTCTAGGGCCGAGGCCTCCCTCCTGTACGTGGCAAAGAGGTGATCCGTATGCCGCCATGCGCAGCCTCTGGACTGCTGGGGCCCTGGATGCCCAGATTTCGGCCTTGTCTTCGGAGAAGTGACGCACATGCAGTGTGCCACCGGAGGCTGTGGCCCAGCAGAGGGCAAAATCTTGAAAATGCAGGCTTCAGTTGACTTTGCCTGTGCTGTCCTTTGGCTGAGTGACATCCTGTGTTTCCTAGCAGGAGAAGGAATTCGTGGAGAGAGGCGGATTCCCTGTGTGCAGACAAAGTGTGTGCTGAGATGATGAGTCGCTGGAGACCGGGGTGGACTCTTCAGACCCAGGATAGGCCTCTGGCAGGTATGTGTCAATGCTTTCTGACCTTCACACTCAGCCAGGTATTTGCATACAATGTTACCAGCGGAATTAGTAGTCTCCGGACAGGCTGCCACATGTCAGCAAGGTTCACCTGGCCAGGGTCCACCGGTGATGTAGCTACCCCATGAGTCACTACTCTCTAGACCTTCCAGATAAACTACGAGATCTTGTCTGCCCATGGGCAACCAGTAGAGCCAGAGGTCTTCCCCCTTTGCTCTTTGGTCTCTAGGCACTCTATCAGGCACTCCAAGCTGTGAAGTGACTCAGGGGGAGAAGGAAGAGATTTCAGAGAATGAACACATCCAGAGAGAGACAGAGAGAGGCAAGAGATGCTGAGTGGGGATGCCTTGCGTAGTGATATCCTCAGGGAAGTGGGAAAGAGGTACCTGGCCTGCTCTGCCAATGCCCTGAACCAGGCCGCACCAGGGGCTCCCCTGTGCCTGCGTAGGCTTTCCCAGGCTGTGCTCAAATCCTGTGGCCACTAGGTGTCATAGGTCATAATGGAGGGCCCTGTGTCATCTGCCTGGCGGGCCAGATCTCTGCCATTGGCTCAGTCTTGTCACCAGGCCCATCATAAGCTCCGCCTAGTCTTCCGGTGGTGGGACTGTCTCCATGGTGATGGCAAAGGAGCCTTAGTCCCGCCCACCTGGCCTTGACTTCACCTAGCTGGCCTGCCGACCCTCACTCAGACCTCTGTGTTGATAAAAATTAATGTCGGCCAGTGCCCAGGTGTCAGCATCTGGGATAAAGGATTCCGGACCTTGCCTGGGGCAGAAGGCAGCCTAGGTCAGCTGGTACCTGGAAGTCTAGTGACTCGTGACACTGCTGCCAGTGACAGGCAAATGGTGACTCCCACACTCACATATCCCCTGGTGGCAGAATGATAGTGATGGGTGGAGAAACATGGCTCCGGAGCACTCGCGCAATGGGGCACCGGCCAAAGGCCAGGGCCAGTAGTGGACGTCGCGGAGCTGAATGGCGAGCCAGTGAAGGGCCCAAGGATTCCTCTTGTATGTGGGAAACATGTCATCCGGGTCCCCACGTCCATAAACCACTGGATTGCTGGGGCCCGGGACGCCAGGATTTCGGCCTTGCCTTCGCAGCCCGGCCACATCGGCAGCCTTCCACCGGAGGCGGGGATATGTAGACAGCAAAAATGTGGAAAATGGCAGTGTCTCCTCGATTTCTCTGGCATCGGCCTTTTTGAGCGGCGTGCTTTTTTCCTAGTAGGATGAGGCACCGACAGAGAAAGGCAGGATTATGTGTGCAGGAAAGGTATGTGCTGAGAAGGTGACAAGGTTGAGACCAGGTTGGGATCTTTAGTCCCAGGAAGGGCCCCTGGCAGGTGTGGGTCAATTTTCTGTGCCCATCCCACTTGGCATGGGGAGGTTTACACCATACAAAGCAGCAGCGGAATTATTCTTCCCCCAGAGGTTGCGTGTGCCCACAAGCTCCACCTGGCCAGGGTCCGCCCCTACCGTATTGCCCATGTCGATCAAGAGAAGCTAAGAGCTTCCAGAGAGACTAACTGCTATTCTCTAGCCACGGGGAAGCGGTACAGCCAGAAGCCTCCCCTGTTTCATCTCCAGGTTCCCTCTCAGGCCCCTCATAGTTGTGATGTGTCTCAGGGGTAGAAAAAAGAGATTTCTTTAAAAGAACACATACAAAGAGGGGCCATAGATGCCGAGGAAGGGCGTCTTGCCTACTGATATCGTAGCGTAAGTGGAAAAGAGGTACCTGCCTGCTGTCCCAGTATGTCGAACGTGTCCACATCAGGGGTTGCCTACTGTGAAGTTATTCCCTGGGTGCCCTCGATTTTGTGGCCAAGGACAGAAGGGGCCGTTGTGTTTCCACGGGTAAAATGGAGGGCTCTGCTGAACCGGCCGGTTAGGCTGGACCTCTCCTATTGGCTCAGAGTTTGTGACCCGTCCCCGTCAGAAGTTCCGGCCAGCCTTGCCGTGGCTGTCTCCATGGTGATTGGGAAGGAAGCCTTAGGCCCCGCACTCAGCCTTCACCTGGCCCACCTGGCCTCTTTACCCTCATCTAGACCGCTGTGTAGATGAAAGAAAGGTTGTCGGCCAGTGACCACGTGTCCTTCATTTCCCTTGAAGGATTAAGCTCCTTGCCTGGGCAGAAGACAGCCAAGGTCAGCCTGAGCCTAGACACCTAGTGACCTGTGACACTGCAGACAGTGATAGATGTTGATGTCCACGCTCAGGTATCCGCAGGTGGCGGATCGAGAGTGGTCGGAGGTGAAGTGTAACTAGAGGTCACACACTCACCAGGGCACGGGCCAAAGGTCGGGAAAAATAGCTGAGGTCGTGGAGCTCTAGCGGAGCCAGTCTAGGGCCGAGGCCTCCCTCCTGTACGTGGCAAAGAGGTGATCCGTATGCCGCCATGCGCAGCCTCTGGACTGCTGGGGCCCTGGATGCCCGGATTTCGGCCTTGTCTTCGGAGAAGTGACGCACATGCAGCGTGCCACCAGAGGCTGTGGCCCAGCAGAGGGCAAAATCTTGAAAATGCGGGCTTCAGTTGACTTTGCCTGTGCTCTCCTTTGGCTGAGTGCCATCCTGTGTTTCCTAGCAGGAGAAGGCATTCGTGGAGAGAGGCGGATTCCCTGTGTGCAGACAAAGTGTGTGCTGAGATGATGAGTCGCTGGAGACCGGGGTGGACTCTTCAGACCCAGGATAGGCCTCTGGCAGGTATGTGTCAATGCTTTCTGCCCTTCGCACTCAGCCAGGTATTTGCATACAATGTTACCAGCGGAATTAGTAGTCTCCGGAGAGGCTGCCACATGTCAGCAAGCTTCACCTGGCCAGGGTCCGCCGGTGATGTAGCTACCCCATGAGTCACTACTCTCTAGACCTTCCAGATAAACTACGAGATCTTGTCTGCCCATGGGCAACCAGTAGAGCCAGAGGCCTTCCCCCTTTGCTCTTTGGTCTCTAGGCACTCTATCAGGCACTCCAAGCTGGGAAGTGACTCAGGGGGAGAAGGAAGAGATTTCAGAGAATGAACACATCCAGAGAGAGACAGAGAGAGGCAAGAGATGCTGAGTGGGGATGCCTTGCGTAGCGATATCCTCAGGAAAGTGGGAAAGAGGTACCTGGCCTGCTCTGCCAATGCCCTGAACCAGTCCGCACCAGGGGCTCCCCTGTGCCTGCGTAGGCTTTCCCAGGGTCTGCTCAAATCCTGTGGCCACTAGGTGTCATAGGTCATAATGGAGGGCCCTGTGTCATCTGCCTGGCGGGCCAGATCTCTGCCATTGGCTCAGTCTTGTCACCAGGCCCATCATAAGCTCCGCCTAGTCTTCCGGTGGTGGGACTGTCTCCATGGTGATGGCAAAGGAGTCTTAATCCCGCCCACCTGGCCTTGACTTCACCTAGCTGGCCTGCTGACCCTCACTCAGACCTCTGTGTTGATAAAAATTAATGTCGGCCAGTGCCCAGGTGTCAGCATCTGGGATAAAGGATTCCGGACCTTGCCTGGGGCAGAAGGCAGCCTAGGTCAGCTGGTACCTGGAAGTCTAGTGACTCGTGACACTGCTGCCAGTGACAGGCAAATGGTGACTCCCACACTCACATATCCCCTGGTGGCAGAATGATAGTGATGGGTGGAGAAACATGGCTCCGGAGCACTTGCGCAATGGGGCACCGGCCAAAGGCCAGGGCCAGTAGTGGACGTCGCGGAGCTGAATGGCGAGCCAGTGAAGGGCCCAAGGATTCCTCTTGTATGTGGGAAACATGTCATCCGGGTTCCCACGTCCATAAACCACTGGATTGCTGTGGCCCGGGACGCCAGGATTTCGGCCTTGCCTTCGCAGCCCGGCCACATCGGCAGCCTTCCACCGGAGGCGGGGATATGTAGACAGCAAAAATGTGGAAAATGGCAGTGTCTCCTCGATTTCTCTGGCATCGGCCTTTTTGAGCGGCGTGCTTTTTTCCTAGTAGGATGAGGCACCGACAGAGAAAGGCAGGATTATGTGTGCAGGAAAGGTATGTGCTGAGAAGGTGACAAGGTTGAGACCAGGTTGGGATCTTTAGTCCCAGGAAGGGCCCCTGGCAGGTGTGGGTCAATTTTCTGTGCCCATCCCACTTGGCGTGGGGAGGTTTACACCATACAAAGCAGCAGCGGAATTATTCTTCCCCCAGAGGTTGCGTGTGCCCACAAGCTCCACCTGGCCAGGGTCCGCCCCTACCGTATTGCCCATGTCGATCAAGAGAAGCTAAGAGCTTCCAGAGAGACTAACTGCTATTCTCTAGCCACGGGGAAGCGGTACAGCCAGAAGCCTCCCCTGTTTCATATCCAGGTTCCCTCTCAGGCCCCTCATAGTTGTGATGTGTCTCAGGGGTAGAAAAAAGAGATTTCTTTAAAAGAACACATACAAAGAGGGGCCATAGATGCCGAGGAAGGGCGCCTTGCCTACTGATATCGTAGCGTAAGTGGAAAAGAGGTACCTGCCTGCTGTCCCAGTATGTCGAACGTGTCCACATCAGGGGTTGCCCACTGTGAAGTTATTCCCTGGGTGCCCTCGATTTTGTGGCCAAGGACAGAAGGGGACGTTGTGTGTCCACGGGTAAAATGGAGGGCTCTGCGGAACCGGCCGGTTAGGCTGGACCTCTCCTATTGGCTCAGAGTTTGTGACCCGTCCCCGTCAGAAGTTCCGGCCAGCCTTGCCGTGGCTGTCTCCATGGTGATTGGGAAGGAAGCCTTAGGCCCCGCACTCAGCCTTCACCTGGCCGACCTGGCCTCTTTACCCTCATCTAGACCGCTGTGTAGATGAAAGAAAGGATGTCGGCCAGTGACCACGTGTCCTCATTTCCCTTGAAGGATTAAGCTCCTTGCCTGGGCAGAAGACAGCCAAGGTCAGCCTGAGCCTAGACACCTAGTGACCTGTGACACTGCAGACAGTGATAGATGTTGATGTCCACGCTCAGGTATCCGCAGGTGGCGGATCGAGAATGGTCGGAGGTGAAGTGTAACTAGAGGTCACACACTGAGAAGGGCACGGGCCAAAGGTCGGGAAAAATAGCTGAGGTCGTGGAGCTCTAGCGGAGCCAGTCTAGGGCCGAGGCCTCCCTCCTGTACGTGGCAAAGAGGTGATCCGTATGCCGCCATGCGCAGCCTCTGGACTGCTGGGGCCCTGGATGCCCAGATTTCGCCCTTGTCTTCGGAGAAGTGACGCACATGCAGTGTGCCACCGGAGGCTGTGGCCCAGCAGAGGGCAAAATCTTGAAAATGCAGGCTTCAGTTGACTTTGCCTGTGCTGTCCTTTGGCTGAGTGACATCCTGTGTTTCCTAGCAGGAGAAGGCATTCGTGGAGAGAGGCGGATTCCCTGTGTGCAGACAAAGTGTGTGCTGAGATGATGAGTCGCTGGAGACCGGGGTGGACTCTTCAGACCCAGGATAGGCCTCTGGCAGGTATGTGTCAATGCTTTCTGACCTTCACACTCAGCCAGGTATTTGCATACAATGTTCCCAGCGGAATTAGTAGTCTCCGGAGAGGCTGCCACATGTCAGCAAGGTTCACCTGGCCAGGGTCCACCGGTGATGTAGCTACCCCATGAGTCACTACTCTCTAGACCTTCCAGATAAACTACGAGATCTTGTCTGCCCATGGGCAACCAGTAGAGCCAGAGGCCTTCCCCCTTTGCTCTTTGGTCTCTAGGCACTCTATCAGGCACTCCAAGCTGGGAAGTGACTCAGGGGGAGAAGGAAGAGATTTCAGAGAATGAACACATCCAGAGAGAGACAGAGAGAGGCAAGAGATGCTGAGTGGGGATGCCTTGCGTAGCGATATCCTCAGGAAAGTGGGAAAGAGGTACCTGGCCTGCTCTGCCAATGCCCTGAACCAGTCCGCACCAGGGGCTCCCCTGTGCCTGCGTAGGCTTTCCCAGGGTCTGCTCAAATCCTGTGGCCACTAGGTGTCATAGGTCATAATGGAGGGCCCTGTGTCATCTGCCTGGCGGGCCAGATCTCTGCCATTGGCTCAGTCTTGTCACCAGGCCCATCATAAGCTCCGCCTAGTCTTCCGGTGGTGGGACTGTCTTCATGGTGATGGCAAAGGAGCCTTAGTCCCGCCCACCTGGCCTTGACTTCACCTAGCTGGCCTGCTGACCCTCACTCAGACCTCTGTGTTGATAAAAATTAATGTCGGCCAGTGCCCAGGTGTCAGCATCTGGGATAAAGGATTCCGGACCTTGCCTGGGGCAGAAGGCAGCCTAGGTCAGCTGGTACCTGGAAGTCTAGTGACTCGTGACACTGCTGCCAGTGACAGGCAAATGGTGACTCCCACACTCACATATCCCCTGGTGGCAGAATGATAGTGATGGGTGGAGAAACATGGCTCCGGAGCACTCGCGCAATGGGGCACCGGCCAAAGGCCAGGGCCAGTAGTGGACGTCGCGGAGCTGAATGGCGAGCCAGTGAAGGGCCCAAGGATTCCTCTTGTATGTGGGAAACATGTCATCCGGGTCCCCACGTCCATAAACCACTGGATTGCTGGGGCCCGGGACGCCAGGATTTCGGCCTTGCCTTCGCAGCCCGGCCACATCGGCAGCCTTCCACCGGAGGCGGGGATATGTAGACAGCAAAAATGTGGAAAATGGCAGTGTCTCCTCGATTTCTCTGGCATCGGCCTTTTTGAGCGGCGTGTATTTTTCCTTGTGGAATGAGGCACCGACAGAGAAAGGCAGGATTATGTGTGCAGGAAAGGTATGTGCTGAGAAGGTGACAAGGTTGAGACCAGGTTGGGATCTTTAGTCCCAGGAAGGGCCCCTGGCAGGTGTGGGTCAATTTTCTGTGCCCATCCCACTTGGCGTGGGGAGGTTTACACCATACAAAGCAGCAGCGGAATTATTCTTCCCCCAGAGGTTGCGTGTGCCCACAAGCTCCACCTGGCCAGGGTCCGCCCCTACCGTATTGCCCATGTCGATCAAGAGAAGCTAAGAGCTTCCAGAGAGACTAACTGCTATTCTCTAGCCACGGGGAAGCGGTACAGCCAGAAGCCTCCCCTGTTTCATCTCCAGGTTCCCTCTCAGGCCCCTCATAGTTGTGATGTGTCTCAGGGGTAGAAAAAAGAGATTTCTTTAAAAGAACACATACAAAGAGGGGCCATAGATGCCGAGGAAGGGCGCCTTGCCTACTGATATCGTAGCGTAAGTGGAAAAGAGGTACCTGCCTGCTGTCCCAGTATGTCGAACGTGTCCACATCAGGGGTTGCCTACTGTGAAGTTATTCCCTGGGTGCCCTCGATTTTGTGGCCAAGGACAGAAGGGGCCGTTGTGTGTCCATGGGTAAAATGGAGGGCTCTGCGGAACCGGCCGGTTAGGCTGGACCTCTCCTATTGGCTCAGAGTTTGTGACCCGTCCCCGTCAGAAGTTCCGGCCAGCCTTGCCGTGGCTGTCTCCATGGTGATTGGGAAGGAAGCCTTAGGCCCCGCACTCAGCCTTCACCTGGCCCACCTGGCCTCTTTACCCTCATCTAGACCGCTGTGTAGATGAAAGAAAGGTTGTCGGCCAGGGACCACGTGTCCTTCATTTCCCTTGAAGGATTAAGCTCCTTGCCTGGGCAGAAGACAGCCAAGGTCAGCCTGAGCCTAGACACCTAGTGACCTGTGACACTGCAGACAGTGATAGATGTTGATGTCCACGCTCAGGTATCCGCAGGTGGCGGATCGAGAGTGGTCGGAGGTGAAGTGTAACTAGAGGTCACACACTCACGAGGGCACGGGCCAAAGGTTGGGAAAAATAGCTGAGGTCGTGGAGCTCTAGCGGAGCCAGTCTAGGGCCGAGGCCTCCCTCCTGTACGTGGCAAAGAGGTGATCCGTATGCCGCCATGCGCAGCCTCTGGACTGCTGGGGCCCTGGATGCCCGGATTTCGGCCTTGTCTTCGGAGAAGTGACGCACATGCAGTGTGCCACCGGAGGCTGTGGCCCAGCAGAGGGCAAAATCTTGAAAATGCGGGCTTCAGTTGACTTTGCCTGTGCTCTCCTTTGGCTGAGTGCCATCCTGTGTTTCCTAGCAGGAGAAGGCATTCGTGGAGAGAGGCGGATTCCCTGTGTGCAGACAAAGTGTGTGCTGAGATGATGAGTCGCTGGAGACCGGGGTGGACTCTTCAGACCCAGGATAGGCCTCTGGCAGGTATGTGTCAATGCTTTCTGCCCTTCGCACTCAGCCAGGTATTTGCATACAATGTTACCAGCGGAATTAGTAGTCTCCGGAGAGGCTGCCACATGTCAGCAAGCTTCACCTGGCCAGGGTCCGCCGGTGATGTAGCTACCCCATGAGTCACTACTCTCTAGACCTTCCAGATAAACTACGAGATCTTGTCTGCCCATGGGCAACCAGTAGAGCCAGAGGCCTTCCCCCTTTGCTCTTTGGTCTCTAGGCACTCTATCAGGCACTCCAAGCTGGGAAGTGACTCAGGGGGAGAAGGAAGAGATTTCAGAGAATGAACACATCCAGAGAGAGACAGAGAGAGGCAAGAGATGCTGAGTGGGGATGCCTTGCGTAGCGATATCCTCAGGAAAGTGGGAAAGAGGTACCTGGCCTGCTCTGCCAATGCCCTGAACCAGTCCGCACCAGGGGCTCCCCTGTGCCTGCGTAGGCTTTCCCAGGGTCTGCTCAAATCCTGTGGCCACTAGGTGTCATAGGTCATAATGGAGGGCCCTGTGTCATCTGCCTGGCGGGCCAGATCTCTGCCATTGGCTCAGTCTTGTCACCAGGCCCATCATAAGCTCCGCCTACTCTTCCGGTGGTGGGAGTGTCTCCATGGTGATGGCAAAGGAGCCTTAGTCCCGCCCACCTGGCCTTGACTTCACCTAGCTGGCCTGCTGACCCTCACTCAGACCTCTGTGTTGATAAAAATTAATGTCGGCCAGTGCCCAGGTGTCAGCATCTGGGATAAAGGATTCCGGACCTTGCCTGGGGCAGAAGGCAGCCTAGGTCAGCTGGTACCTGGAAGTCTAGTGACTCGTGACACTGCTGCCAGTGACAGGCAAATGGTGACTCCCACACTCACATATCCCCTGGTGGCAGAATGATAGTGATGGGTGGAGAAACATGGCTCCGGAGCACTCGCGCAATGGGGCACCGGCCAAAGGCCAGGGCCAGTAGTGGACGTCGCGGAGCTGAATGGCGAGCCAGTGAAGGGCCCAAGGATTCCTCTTGTATGTGGGAAACATGTCATCCGGGTCCCCACGTCCATAAACCACTGGATTGCTGGGGCCCAGGACGCCAGGATTTCGGCCTTGCCTTCGCAGCCCGGCCACATCGGCAGCCTTCCACCGGAGGCGGGGATATGTAGACAGCAAAAATGTGGAAAATGGCAGTGTCTCCTCGATTTCTCTGGCATCGGCCTTTTTGAGCGGCGTGCTTTTTTCCTAGTAGGATGAGGCACCGACAGAAAAAGGCAGGATTATGTTTGCAGGAAAGGTATGTGCTGAGAAGGTGACAAGGTTGAGACCAGGTTGGGATCTTTAGTCCCAGGAAGGGCCCCTGGCAGGTGTGGGTCAATGTTCTGTGCCCATCCCACTTGGCGTGGGGAGGTTTACACCATACAAAGCAGCAGCGGAATTATTCTTCCCCCAGAGGTTGCGTGTGCCCACAAGCTCCACCTGGCCAGGGTCCGCCCCTACCGTATTGCCCATGTCGATCAACAGAAGCTAAGAGCTTCCAGAGAGACTAACTGCTATTCTCTAGCCACGGGGAAGCGGTACAGCCAGAAGCCTCCCCTGTTTCATCTCCAGGTTCCCTCTCAGGCCCCTCATAGTTGTAATGTGTCTCAGGGGTAGAAAAAAGAGATTTCTTTAAAAGAACACATACAAAGAGGGGCCATAGATGCTGAGGAACGGCGCCTTGCCTACTGATATCGTAGCGTAAGTGGAAAAGAGGTACCTGCCTGCTGTCCCAGTATGTTGAACGTGTCCACATCAGGGGTTGCCTACTGTGAAGTTATTCCCTGGGTGCCCTCGATTTTGTGGCCAAGGACAGAAGGGGCCGTTGTGTGTCCACGGGTAAAATGGAGGGCTCTGCGGAACCGGCCGGTTAGGCTGGACCTCTCCTATTGGCTCAGAGTTTGTGACTCGTCCCCGTCAGATGTTCTGGCCAGCCTTGCCGTGGCTGTCTCCATGGTGATTGGGAAGGAAGCCTTAGGCCCCGCACTCAGCCTTCACCTGGCCCACCTGGCCTCTTTACCCTCATCTAGACCGCTGTGTAGATGAAAGAAAGGATGTCGGCCAGTGACCACGTGTCCTCATTTCTTTTGAAGGATTAAGCTCCTTGCCTGGGCAGAAGACAGCCAAGGTCAGCCTGAGCCTAGACACCTAGTGACCTGTGACACTGCAGACAGTGATAGATGTTGATGTCCACGCTCAGGTAGCCGCAGGTGGCGGATCGAGAGTGGTCAGAGGTGAAGTGTAACTAGAGGTCACACACTGACAAGGGCACGGGCCAAAGGTCGGGAAAAATAGCTGAGGTCGTGGAGCTCTAGCGGAGCCAGTCTAGGGCCGAGGCCTCCCTCCTGTACGTGGCAAAGAGGTGATCCGTATGCCGCCATGCGCAGCCTCTGGACTGCTGGGGCCCTGGATGCCCGGATTTCGGCCTTGTCTTCGGAGAAGTGACGCACATGCAGCGTGCCACCGGAGGCTGTGGCCCAGCAGAGGGCAAAATCTTGAAAATGCGGGCTTCAGTTGACTTTGCCTGTGCTGTCCTTTGGCTGAGTGACATCCTGTGTTTCCTAGCAGGAGAAGGAATTCGTGGAGAGAGGCGGATTCCCTGTGTGCAGACAAAGTGTGTGCTGAGATGATGAGTCGCTGGAGACCGGGGTGGACTCTTCAGACCCAGGATAGGCCTCTGTCAGGTATGTGTCAATGCTTTCTGACCTTCACACTCAGCCAGGTATTTGCATACAATGTTACCAGCGGAATTAGTAGTCTCTGGAGAGGCTGCCACATGTCAGCAAGCTTCACCTGGCCAGGGTCCGCCGGTGATGTAGCTACCCCATGAGTCACTACTCTCTAGACCTTCCAGATAAACTACGAGATCTTGTCTGCCCATGGGCAACCAGTAGAGCCAGAGGCCTTCCCCCTTTGCTCTTTGGTCTCTAGGCACTCTATCAGGCACTCCAAGCTGGGAAGTGACTCAGGGGGAGAAGGAAGAGATTTCAGAGAATGAACACATCCAGAGAGAGACAGAGAGAGGCAAGAGATGCTGAGTGGGGATGCCTTGCGTAGCGATATCCTCAGGAAAGTGGGAAAGAGGTACCTGGCCTGCTCTGCCAATGCCCTGAACCAGTCCGCACCAGGGGCTCCCCTGTGCCTGCGTAGGCTTTCCCAGGGTCTGCTCAAATCCTGTGGCCACTAGGTGTCATAGGTCATAATGGAGGGCCCTGTGTCATCTGCCTGGCGGGCCAGATCTCTGCCATTGGCTCAGTCTTGTCACCAGGCCCATCATAAGCTCCGCCTACTCTTCCGGTGGTGGGAGTGTCTCCATGGTGATGGCAAAGGAGCCTTAGTCCTGCCCACCTGGCCTTGACTTCACCTAGCTGGCCTGCTGACCCTCACTCAGACCTCTGTGTTGATAAAAATTAATGTCGGCCAGTGCCCAGGTGTCAGCATCTGGGATAAAGGATTCCGGACCTTGCCTGGGGCAGAAGGCAGCCTAGGTCAGCTGGTACCTGGAAGTCTAGTGACTCGTGACACTGCTGCCAGTGACAGGCAAATGGTGACTCCCACACTCACATATCCCCTGGTGGCAGAATGATAGTGATGGGTGGAGAAACATGGCTCCGGAGCACTCGCGCAATGGGGCACCGGCCAAAGGCCAGGGCCAGTAGTGGACGTCGCGGAGCTGAATGGCGAGCCAGTGAAGGGCCCAAGGATTCCTCTTGTATGTGGGAAACATGTCATCCGGGTCCCCACGTCCATAAACCACTGGATTGCTGGGGCCCGGGACGCCAGGATTTCGGCCTTGCCTTCGCAGCCCGGCCACATCGGCAGCCTTCCACCGGAGGCGGGGATATGTAGACAGCAAAAATGTGGAAAATGGCAGTGTCTCCTCGATTTCTCTGGCATCGGCCTTTTTGAGCGGCGTGCTTTTTTCCTAGTAGGATGAGGCACCGACAGAGAAAGGCAGGATTATGTGTGCAGGAAAGGTATGTGCTGAGAAGGTGACAAGGTTGAGACCAGGTTGGGATCTTTAGTCCCAGGAAGGGCCCCTGGCAGGTGTGGGTCAATTTTCTGTGCCCATCCCACTTGGCGTGGGGAGGTTTACACCATACAAAGCAGCAGCGGAATTATTCTTCCCCCAGAGGTTGCGTGTGCCCACAAGCTCCACCTGGCCAGGGTCCGCCCCTACCGTATTGCCCATGTCGATCAACAGAAGCTAAGAGCTTCCAGAGAGACTAACTGCTATTCTCTAGCCACGGGGAAGCGGTACAGCCAGAAGCCTCCCCTGTTTCATATCCAGGTTCCCTCTCAGGCCCCTCATAGTTGTGATGTGTCTCAGGGGTAGAAAAAAGAGATTTCTTTAAAAGAACACATACAAAGAGGGGCCATAGATGCCGAGGAAGGGCGCCTTGCCTACTGATATCGTAGCGTAAGTGGAAAAGAGGTACCTGCCTGCTGTCCCAGTATGTCGAACGTGTCCACATCAGGGGTTGCCTACTGTGAAGTTATTCCCTGGGTGCCCTCGATTTTGTGGCCAAGGACAGAAGGGGCCGTTGTGTGTCCACGGGTAAAATGGAGGGCTCTGCGGAACCGGCCGGTTAGGCTGGACCTCTCCTATTGGCTCAGAGTTTGTGACCCGTCCCCGTCAGAAGTTCCGGCCAGCCTTGCCGTGGCTGTCTCCATGGTGATTGGGAAGGAAGCCTTAGGCCCCGCACTCAGCCTTCACCTGGCCCACCTGGCCTCTTTACCCTCATCTAGACCGCTGTGTAGATGAAAGAAAGGTTGTCGGCCAGGGACCACGTGTCCTTCATTTCCCTTGAAGGATTAAGCTCCTTGCCTGGGCAGAAGACAGCCAAGGTCAGCCTGAGCCTAGACACCTAGTGACCTGTGACACTGCAGACAGTGATAGATGTTGATGTCCACGCTCAGGTATCCGCAGGTGGCGGATCGAGAGTGGTCGGAGGTGAAGTGTAACTAGAGGTCACACACTCACCAGGGCACGGGCCAAAGGTCGGGAAAAATAGCTGAGGTCGTGGAGCTCTAGCGGAGCCAGTCTAGGGCCGAGGCCTCCCTCCTGTACGTGGCAAAGAGGTGATCCGTATGCCGCCATGCGCAGCCTCTGGACTGCTGGGGCCCTGGATGCCCGGATTTCGGCCTTGTCTTTGGAGAAGTGACGCACATGCAGTGTGCCACCGGAGGCTGTGGCCCAGCAGAGGGCAAAATCTTGAAAATGCGGGCTTCAGTTGACTTTGCCTGTGCTCTCCTTTGGCTGAGTGCCATCCTGTGTTTCCTAGCAGGAGAAGGCATTCGTGGAGAGAGGCGGATTCCCTGTGTGCAGACAAAGTGTGTGCTGAGATGATGAGTCGCTGGAGACCGGGGTGGACTCTTCAGACCCAGGATAGGCCTCTGGCAGGTATGTGTCAATGCTTTCTGCCCTTCGCACTCAGCCAGGTATTTGCATACAATGTTCCCAGCGGAATTAGTAGTCTCCGGAGAGGCTGCCACATGTCAGCAAGCTTCACCTGGCCAGGGTCCGCCGGTGATGTAGCTACCCCATGAGTCACTACTCTCTAGACCTTCCAGATAAACTACGAGATCTTGTCTGCCCATGGGCAACCAGTAGAGCCAGAGGCCTTCCCCCTTTGCTCTTTGGTCTCTAGGCACTCTATCAGGCACTCCAAGCTGGGAAGTGACTCAGGGGGAGAAGGAAGAGATTTCAGAGAATGAACACATCCAGAGAGAGACAGAGAGAGGCAAGAGATGCTGAGTGGGGATGCCTTGCGTAGCGATATCCTCAGGAAAGTGGGAAAGAGGTACCTGGCCTGCTCTGCCAATGCCCTGAACCAGTCCGCACCAGGGGCTCCCCTGTGCCTGCGTAGGCTTTCCCAGGCTGTGCTCAAATCCTGTGGCCACTAGGTGTCATAGGTCATAATGGAGGGCCCTGTGTCATCTGCCTGGCGGGCCAGATCTCTGCCATTGGCTCAGTCTTGTCACCAGGCCCATCATAAGCTCCGCCTAGTCTTCCGGTGGTGGGACTGTCTCCATGGTGATGGCAAAGGAGCCTTAGTCCCGCCCACCTGGCCTTGACTTCACCTAGCTGGCCTGCCGACCCTCACTCAGACCTCTGTGTTGATAAAAATTAATGTCGGCCAGTGCCCAGGTGTCAGCATCTGGGATAAAGGATTCCGGACCTTGCCTGGGGCAGAAGGCAGCCTAGGTCAGCTGGTACCTGGAAGTCTAGTGACTCGTGACACTGCTGCCAGTGACAGGCAAATGGTGACTCCCACACTCACATATCCCCTGGTGGCAGAATGATAGTGATGGGTGGAGAAACATGGCTCCGGAGCACTCGCGCAATGGGGCACCGGCCAAAGGCCAGGGCCAGTAGTGGACGTCGCGGAGCTGAATGGCGAGCCAGTGAAGGGCCCAAGGATTCCTCTTGTATGTGGGAAACATGTCATCCGGGTCCCCACGTCCATAAACCACTGGATTGCTGGGGCCCGGGACGCCAGGATTTCGGCCTTGCCTTCGCAGCCCGGCCACATCGGCAGCCTTCCACCGGAGGCGGGGATATGTAGACAGCAAAAATGTGGAAAATGGCAGTGTCTCCTCGATTTCTCTGGCATCGGCCTTTTTGAGCGGCGTGTTTTTTTCCTAGTAGGATGAGGCACCGACAGAGAAAGGCAGGATTATGTGTGCAGGAAAGGTATGTGCTGAGAAGGTGACAAGGTTGAGACCAGGTTGGGATCTTTAGTCCCAGGAAGGGCCCCTGGCAGGTGTGGGTCAATTTTCTGTGCCCATCCCACTTGGCGTGGGGAGGTTTACACCATACAAAGCAGCAGCGGAATTATTCTTCCCCCAGAGGTTGCGTGTGCCCACAAGCTCCACCTGGCCAGGGTCCGCCCCTACCGTATTGCCCATGTCGATCAAGAGAAGCTAAGAGCTTCCAGAGAGACTAACTGCTATTCTCTAGCCACGGGGAAGCGGTACAGCCAGAAGCCTCCCCTGTTTCATCTCCAGGTTCCCTCTCAGGCCCCTCATAGTTGTGATGTGTCTCAGGGGTAGAAAAAAGAGATTTCTTTAAAAGAACACATACAAAGAGGGGCCATAGATGCCGAGGAAGGGCGCCTTGCCTACTGATATCATAGCGTAAGTGGAAAAGAGGTACCTGCCTGCTGTCCCAGTATGTCGAACGTGTCCACATCAGGGGTTGCCTACTGTGAAGTTATTCCCTGGGTGCCCTCGATTTTGTGGCCAAGGACAGAAGGGGCCGTTGTGTGTCCACGGGTAAAATGGAGGGCTCTGCGGAACCGGCCGGTTAGGCTGGACCTCTCCTATTGGCTCAGAGTTTGTGACCCGTCCCCGTCAGAAGTTCCGGCCAGCCTTGCCGTGGCTGTCTCCATGGTGATTGGGAAGGAAGCCTTAGGCCCCGCACTCAGCCTTCACCTGGCCCACCTGGCCTCTTTACCCTCATCTAGACCGCTGTGTAGATGAAAGAAAGGTTGTCGGCCAGGGACCACGTGTCCTTCATTTCCCTTGAAGGATTAAGCTCCTTGCCTGGGCAGAAGACAGCCAAGGTCAGCCTGAGCCTAGACACCTAGTGACCTGTGACACTGCAGACAGTGATAGATGTTGATGTCCACGCTCAGGTATCCGCAGGTGGCGGATGGAGAGTGGTCGGAGGTGAAGTGTAACTAGAGGTCACACACTCACGAGGGCACGGGCCAAAGGTCGGGAAAAATAGCTGAGGTCGTGGAGCTCTAGCGGAGCCAGTCTAGGGCCGAGGCCTCCCTCCTGTACGTGGCAAAGAGGTGATCCGTATGCCGCCATGCGCAGCCTCTGGACTGCTGGGGCCCTGGATGCCCGGATTTCGGCCTTGTCTTCGGAGAAGTGACGCACATGCAGTGTGCCACCGGAGGCTGTGGCCCAGCAGAGGGCAAAATCTTGAAAATGCGGGCTTCAGTTGACTTTGCCTGTGCTCTCCTTTGGCTGAGTGCCATCCTGTGTTTCCTAGCAGGAGAAGGCATTCGTGGAGAGAGGCGGATTCCCTGTGTGCAGACAAAGTGTGTGCTGAGAGGATGAGTCGCTGGAGACCGGGGTGGACTCTTCAGACCCAGGATAGGCCTCTGGCAGGTATGTGTCAATGCTTTCTGCCCTTTGCACTCAGCCAGGTATTTGCATACAATGTTCCCAGCGGAATTAGTAGTCTCCGGAGAGGCTGCCACATGTCAGCAAGCTTCACCTGGCCAGGGTCCGCCGGTGATGTAGCTACCCCATGAGTCACTACTCTCTAGACCTTCCAGATAAACTACGAGATCTTGTCTGCCCATGGGCAACCAGTAGAGCCAGAGGCCTTCCCCCTTTGCTCTTTGGTCTCTAGGCACTCTATCAGGCACTCCAAGCTGGGAAGTGACTCAGGGGGAGAAGGAAGAGATTTCAGAGAATGAACACATCCAGAGAGAGACAGAGAGAGGCAAGAGATGCTGAGTGGGGATGCCTTGCGTAGCGATATCCTCAGGAAAGTGGGAAAGAGGTACCTGGCCTGCTCTGCCAATGCCCTGAACCAGTCCGCACCAGGGGCTCCCCTGTGCCTGCGTAGGCTTTCCCAGGGTGTGCTCAAATCCTGTGGCCACTAGGTGTCATAGGTCATAATGGAGGGCCCTGTGTCATCTGCCTGGCGGGCCAGATCTCTGCCATTGGCTCAGTCTTGTCACCAGGCCCATCATAAGCTCCGCCTAGTCTTCCGGTGGTGGGACTGTCTCCATGGTGATGGCAAAGGAGCCTTAGTCCCGCCCACCTGGCCTTGACTTCACCTAGCTGGCCTGCCGACCCTCACTCAGACCTCTGTGTTGATAAAAATTAATGTCGGCCAGTGCCCAGGTGTCAGCATCTGGGATAAAGGATTCCGGACCTTGCCTGGGGCAGAAGGCAGCCTAGGTCAGCTGGTACCTGGAAGTCTAGTGACTCGTGACACTGCTGCCAGTGACAGGCAAATGGTGACTCCCACACTCACATATCCCCTGGTGGCAGAATGATAGTGATGGGTGGAGAAACATGGCTCCGGAGCACTCGCGCAATGGGGCACCGGCCAAAGGCCAGGGCCAGTAGTGGACGTCGCGGAGCTGAATGGCGAGCCAGTGAAGGGCCCAAGGATTCCTCTTGTATGTGGGAAACATGTCATCCGGGTCCCCACGTCCATAAACCACTGGATTGCTGGGGCCCGGGACGCCAGGATTTCGGCCTTGCCTTCGCAGCCCGGCCACATCGGCAGCCTTCCACCGGAGGCGGGGATATGTAGACAGCAAAAATGTGGAAAATGGCAGTGTCTCCTCGATTTCTCTGGCATCGGCCTTTTTGAGCGGCGTGCTTTTTTCCTAGTAGGATGAGGCACCGACAGAGAAAGGCAGGATTATGTGTGCAGGAAAGGTATGTGCTGAGAAGGTGACAAGGTTGAGACCAGGTTGGGATCTTTAGTCCCAGGAAGGGCCCCTGGCAGGTGTGGGTCAATTTTCTGTGCCCATCCCACTTGGCGTGGGGAGGTTTACACCATACAAAGCAGCAGCGGAATTATTCTTCCCCCAGAGGTTGCGTGTGCCCACAAGCTCCACCTGGCCAGGGTCCGCCCCTACCGTATTGCCCATGTCGATCAACAGAAGCTAAGAGCTTCCAGAGAGACTAACTGCTATTCTCTAGCCACGGGGAAGCGGTACAGCCAGAAGCCTCCCCTGTTTCATATCCAGGTTCCCTCTCAGGCCCCTCATAGTTGTGATGTGTCTCAGGGGTAGAAAAAAGAGATTTCTTTAAAAGAACACATACAAAGAGGGGCCATAGATGCCGAGGAAGGGCGCCTTGCCTACTGATATCGTAGCGTAAGTGGAAAAGAGGTACCTGCCTGCTGTCCCAGTATGTCGAACGTGTCCACATCAGGGGTTGCCTACTGTGAAGTTATTCCCTGGGTGCCCTCGATTTTGTGGCCAAGGACAGAAGGGGCCGTTGTGTGTCCACGGGTAAAATGGAGGGCTCTGCGGAACCGGCCGGTTAGGCTGGACCTCTCCTATTGGCTCAGAGTTTGTGACCCGTCCCCGTCAGAAGTTCCGGCCAGCCTTGCCGTGGCTGTCTCCATGGTGATTGGGAAGGAAGCCTTAGGCCCCGCACTCAGCCTTCACCTGGCCCACCTGGCCTCTTTACCCTCATCTAGACCGCTGTGTAGATGAAAGAAAGGTTGTCGGCCAGGGACCACGTGTCCTTCATTTCCCTTGAAGGATTAAGCTCCTTGCCTGGGCAGAAGACAGCCAAGGTCAGCCTGAGCCTAGACACCTAGTGACCTGTGACACTGCAGACAGTGATAGATGTTGATGTCCACGCTCAGGTATCCGCAGGTGGCGGATGGAGAGTGGTCGGAGGTGAAGTGTAACTAGAGGTCACACACTCACGAGGGCACGGGCCAAAGGTCGGGAAAAATAGCTGAGGTCGTGGAGCTCTAGCGGAGCCAGTCTAGGGCCGAGGCCTCCCTCCTGTACGTGGCAAAGAGGTGATCCGTATGCCGCCATGCGCAGCCTCTGGACTGCTGGGGCCCTGGATGCCCGGATTTCGGCCTTGTCTTCGGAGAAGTGACGCACATGCAGTGTGCCACCGGAGGCTGTGGCCCAGCAGAGGGCAAAATCTTGAAAATGCGGGCTTCAGTTGACTTTGCCTGTGCTCTCCTTTGGCTGAGTGCCATCCTGTGTTTCCTAGCAGGAGAAGGCATTCGTGGAGAGAGGCGGATTCCCTGTGTGCAGACAAAGTGTGTGCTGAGAGGATGAGTCGCTGGAGACCGGGGTGGACTCTTCAGACCCAGGATAGGCCTCTGGCAGGTATGTGTCAATGCTTTCTGCCCTTCGCACTCAGCCAGGTATTTGCATACAATGTTACCAGCGGAATTAGTAGTCTCCGGAGAGGCTGCCACATGTCAGCAAGCTTCACCTGGCCAGGGTCCGCCGGTGATGTAGCTACCCCATGAGTCACTACTCTCTAGACCTTCCAGATAAACTACGAGATCTTGTCTGCCCATGGGCAACCAGTAGAGCCAGAGGCCTTCCCCCTTTGCTCTTTGGTCTCTAGGCACTCTATCAGGCACTCCAAGCTGGGAAGTGACTCAGGGGGAGAAGGAAGAGATTTCAGAGAATGAACACATCCAGAGAGAGACAGAGAGAGGCAAGAGATGCTGAGTGGGGATGCCTTGCGTAGCGATATCCTCAGGAAAGTGGGAAAGAGGTACCTGGCCTGCTCTGCCAATGCCCTGAACCAGTCCGCACCAGGGGCTCCCCTGTGCCTGCGTAGGCTTTCCCAGGCTGTGCTCAAATCCTGTGGCCACTAGGTGTCATAGGTCATAATGGAGGGCCCTGTGTCATCTGCCTGGCGGGCCAGATCTCTGCCATTGGCTCAGTCTTGTCACCAGGCCCATCATAAGCTCCGCCTAGTCTTCCGGTGGTGGGACTGTCTCCATGGTGATGGCAAAGGAGCCTTAGTCCCGCCCACCTGGCCTTGACTTCACCTAGCTGGCCTGCTGACCCTCACTCAGACCTCTGTGTTGATAAAAATTAATGTCGGCCAGTGCCCAGGTGTCAGCATCTGGGATAAAGGATTCCGGACCTTGCCTGGGGCAGAAGGCAGCCTAGGTCAGCTGGTACCTGGAAGTCTAGTGACTCGTGACACTGCTGCCAGTGACAGGCAAATGGTGACTCCCACACTCACATATCCCCTGGTGGCAGAATGATAGTGATGGGTGGAGAAACATGGCTCCGGAGCACTCGCGCAATGGGGCACCGGCCAAAGGCCAGGGCCAGTAGTGGACGTCGCGGAGCTGAATGGCGAGCCAGTGAAGGGCCCAAGGATTCCTCTTGTATGTGGGAAACATGTCATCCGGGTCCCCACGTCCATAAACCACTGGATTGCTGGGGCCCGGGACGCCAGGATTTCGGCCTTGCCTTCGCAGCCCGGCCACATCGGCAGCCTTCCACCGGAGGCGGGGATATGTAGACAGCAAAAATGTGGAAAATGGCAGTGTCTCCTCGATTTCTCTGGCATCGGCCTTTTTGAGCGGCGTGCTTTTTTCCTAGTAGGATGAGGCACCGACAGAGAAAGGCAGGATTATGTGTGCAGGAAAGGTATGTGCTGAGAAGGTGACAAGGTTGAGACCAGGTTGGGATCTTTAGTCCCAGGAAGGGCCCCTGGCAGGTGTGGGTCAATTTTCTGTGCCCATCCCACTTGGCGTGGGGAGGTTTACACCATACAAAGCAGCAGCGGAATTATTCTTCCCCCAGAGGTTGCGTGTGCCCACAAGCTCCACCTGGCCAGGGTCCGCCCCTACCGTATTGCCCATGTCGATCAACAGAAGCTAAGAGCTTCCAGAGAGACTAACTGCTATTCTCTAGCCACGGGGAAGCGGTACAGCCAGAAGCCTCCCCTGTTTCCTCTCCAGGTTCCCTCTCAGGCCCCTCATAGTTGTGATGTGTCTCAGGGGTAGAAAAAAGAGATTTCTTTAAAAGAACACATACAAAGAGGGGCCATAGATGCCGAGGAAGGGCGCCTTGCCTACTGATATCGTAGCGTAAGTGGAAAAGAGGTACCTGCCTGCTGTCCCAGTATGTCGAACGTGTCCACATCAGGGGTTGCCTACTGTGAAGTTATTCCCTGGGTGCCCTCGATTTTGTGGCCAAGGACAGAAGGGGCCGTTGTGTGTCCACGGGTAAAATGGAGGGCTCTGCGGAACCGGCCGGTTAGGCTGGACCTCTCCTATTGGCTCAGAGTTTGTGACCCGTCCCCGTCAGAAGTTCCGGCCAGCCTTGCCGTGGCTGTCTCCATGGTGATTGGGAAGGAAGCCTTAGGCCCCGCACTCAGCCTTCACCTGGCCCACCTGGCCTCTTTACCCTCATCTAGACCGCTGTGTAGATGAAAGAAAGGTTGTCGGCCAGGGACCACGTGTCCTTCATTTCCCTTGAAGGATTAAGCTCCTTGCCTGGGCAGAAGACAGCCAAGGTCAGCCTGAGCCTAGACACCTAGTGACCTGTGACACTGCAGACAGTGATAGATGTTGATGTCCACGCTCAGGTATCCGCAGGTGGCGGATCGAGAGTGGTCGGAGGTGAAGTGTAACTAGAGGTCACACACTCACGAGGGCACGGGCCAAAGGTCGGGAAAAATAGCTGAGGTCGTGGAGCTCTAGCGGAGCCAGTCTAGGGCCGAGGCCTCCCTCCTGTACGTGGCAAAGAGGTGATCCGTATGCCGCCATGCGCAGCCTCTGGACTGCTGGGGCCCTGGATGCCCGGATTTCGGCCTTGTCTTCGGAGAAGTGACGCACATGCAGTGTGCCACCGGAGGCTGTGGCCCAGCAGAGGGCAAAATCTTGAAAATGCGGGCTTCAGTTGACTTTGCCTGTGCTCTCCTTTGGCTGAGTGCCATCCTGTGTTTCCTAGCAGGAGAAGGCATTCGTGGAGAGAGGCGGATTCCCTGTGTGCAGACAAAGTGTGTGCTGAGAGGATGAGTCGCTGGAGACCGGGGTGGACTCTTCAGACCCAGGATAGGCCTCTGGCAGGTATGTGTCAATGCTTTCTGCCCTTCGCACTCAGCCAGGTATTTGCATACAATGTTCCCAGCGGAATTAGTAGTCTCCGGAGAGGCTGCCACATGTCAGCAAGCTTCACCTGGCCAGGGTCCGCCGGTGATGTAGCTACCCCATGAGTCACTACTCTCTAGACCTTCCAGATAAACTACGAGATCTTGTCTGCCCATGGGCAACCAGTAGAGCCAGAGGCCTTCCCCCTTTGCTCTTTGGTCTCTAGGCACTCTATCAGGCACTCCAAGCTGGGAAGTGACTCAGGGGGAGAAGGAAGAGATTTCAGAGAATGAACACATCCAGAGAGAGACAGAGAGAGGCAAGAGATGCTGAGTGGGGATGCCTTGCGTAGCGATATCCTCAGGAAAGTGGGAAAGAGGTACCTGGCCTGCTCTGCCAATGCCCTGAACCAGTCCGCACCAGGGGCTCCCCTGTGCCTGCGTAGGCTTTCCCAGGCTGTGCTCAAATCCTGTGGCCACTAGGTGTCATAGGTCATAATGGAGGGCCCTGTGTCATCTGCCTGGCGGGCCAGATCTCTGCCATTGGCTCAGTCTTGTCACCAGGCCCATCATAAGCTCCGCCTAGTCTTCCGGTGGTGGGACTGTCTCCATGGTGATGGCAAAGGAGCCTTAGTCCCGCCCACCTGGCCTTGACTTCACCTAGCTGGCCTGCTGACCCTCACTCAGACCTCTGTGTTGATAAAAATTAATGTCGGCCAGTGCCCAGGTGTCAGCATCTGGGATAAAGGATTCCGGACCTTGCCTGGGGCAGAAGGCAGCCTAGGTCAGCTGGTACCTGGAAGTCTAGTGACTCGTGACACTGCTGCCAGTGACAGGCAAATGGTGACTCCCACACTCACATATCCCCTGGTGGCAGAATGATAGTGATGGGTGGAGAAACATGGCTCCGGAGCACTCGCGCAATGGGGCACCGGCCAAAGGCCAGGGCCAGTAGTGGACGTCGCGGAGCTGAATGGCGAGCCAGTGAAGGGCCCAAGGATTCCTCTTGTATGTGGGAAACATGTCATCCGGGTCCCCACGTCCATAAACCACTGGATTGCTGGGGCCCGGGACGCCAGGATTTCGGCCTTGCCTTCGCAGCCCGGCCACATCGGCAGCCTTCCACCGGAGGCGGGGATATGTAGACAGCAAAAATGTGGAAAATGGCAGTGTCTCCTCGATTTCTCTGGCATCGGCCTTTTTGAGCGGCGTGCTTTTTTCCTAGTAGGATGAGGCACCGACAGAGAAAGGCAGGATTATGTGTGCAGGAAAGGTATGTGCTGAGAAGGTGACAAGGTTGAGACCAGGTTGGGATCTTTAGTCCCAGGAAGGGCCCCTGGCAGGTGTGGGTCAATTTTCTGTGCCCATCCCACTTGGCGTGGGGAGGTTTACACCATACAAAGCAGCAGCGGAATTATTCTTCCCCCAGAGGTTGCGTGTGCCCACAAGCTCCACCTGGCCAGGGTCCGCCCCTACCGTATTGCCCATGTCGATCAACAGAAGCTAAGAGCTTCCAGAGAGACTAACTGCTATTCTCTAGCCACGGGGAAGCGGTACAGCCAGAAGCCTCCCCTGTTTCCTCTCCAGGTTCCCTCTCAGGCCCCTCATAGTTGTGATGTGTCTCAGGGGTAGAAAAAAGAGATTTCTTTAAAAGAACACATACAAAGAGGGGCCATAGATGCCGAGGAAGGGCGCCTTGCCTACTGATATCGTAGCGTAAGTGGAAAAGAGGTACCTGCCTGCTGTCCCAGTATGTCGAACGTGTCCACATCAGGGGTTGCCTACTGTGAAGTTATTCCCTGGGTGCCCTCGATTTTGTGGCCAAGGACAGAAGGGGCCGTTGTGTGTCCACGGGTAAAATGGAGGGCTCTGCGGAACCGGCCGGTTAGGCTGGACCTCTCCTATTGGCTCAGAGTTTGTGACCCGTCCCCGTCAGAAGTTCCGGCCAGCCTTGCCGTGGCTGTCTCCATGGTGATTGGGAAGGAAGCCTTAGGCCCCGCACTCAGCCTTCACCTGGCCCACCTGGCCTCTTTACCCTCATCTAGACCGCTGTGTAGATGAAAGAAAGGTTGTCGGCCAGGGACCACGTGTCCTTCATTTCCCTTGAAGGATTAAGCTCCTTGCCTGGGCAGAAGACAGCCAAGGTCAGCCTGAGCCTAGACACCTAGTGACCTGTGACACTGCAGACAGTGATAGATGTTGATGTCCACGCTCAGGTAGCCGCAGGTGGCGGATCGAGAGTGGTCGGAGGTGAAGTGTAACTAGAGGTCACACACTCACCAGGGCACGGGCCAAAGGTCGGGAAAAATAGCTGAGGTCGTGGAGCTCTAGCGGAGCCAGTCTAGGGCCGAGGCCTCCCTCCTGTACGTGGCAAAGAGGTGATCCGTATGCCGCCATGCGCAGCCTCTGGACTGCTGGGGCCCTGGATGCCCGGATTTCGGCCTTGTCTTTGGAGAAGTGACGCACATGCAGTGTGCCACCGGAGGCTGTGGCCCAGCAGAGGGCAAAATCTTGAAAATGCGGGCTTCAGTTGACTTTGCCTGTGCTCTCCTTTGGCTGAGTGCCATCCTGTGTTTCCTAGCAGGAGAAGGCATTCGTGGAGAGAGGCGGATTCCCTGTGTGCAGACAAAGTGTGTGCTGAGATGATGAGTCGCTGGAGACCGGGGTGGACTCTTCAGACCCAGGATAGGCCTCTGGCAGGTATGTGTCAATGCTTTCTGCCCTTCGCACTCAGCCAGGTATTTGCATACAATGTTACCAGCGGAATTAGTAGTCTCCGGAGAGGCTGCCACATGTCAGCAAGCTTCACCTGGCCAGGGTCCGCCGGTGATGTAGCTACCCCATGAGTCACTACTCTCTAGACCTTCCAGATAAACTACGAGATCTTGTCTGCCCATGGGCAACCAGTAGAGCCAGAGGCCTTCCCCCTTTGCTCTTTGGTCTCTAGGCACTCTATCAGGCACTCCAAGCTGGGAAGTGACTCAGGGGGAGAAGGAAGAGATTTCAGAGAATGAACACATCCAGAGAGAGACAGAGAGAGGCAAGAGATGCTGAGTGGGGATGCCTTGCGTAGCGATATCCTCAGGAAAGTGGGAAAGAGGTACCTGGCCTGCTCTGCCAATGCCCTGAACCAGTCCGCACCAGGGGCTCCCCTGTGCCTGCGTAGGCTTTCCCAGGGTGTGCTCAAATCCTGTGGCCACTAGGTGTCATAGGTCATAATGGAGGGCCCTGTGTCATCTGCCTGGCGGGCCAGATCTCTGCCATTGGCTCAGTCTTGTCACCAGGCCCATCATAAGCTCCGCCTAGTCTTCCGGTGGTGGGACTGTCTCCATGGTGATGGCAAAGGAGCCTTAGTCCCGCCCACCTGGCCTTGACTTCACCTAGCTGGCCTGTTGACCCTCACTCAGACCTCTGTGTTGATAAAAATTAATGTCGGCCAGTGCCCAGGTGTCAGCATCTGGGATAAAGGATTCCGGACCTTGCCTGGGGCAGAAGGCAGCCTAGGTCAGCTGGTACCTGGAAGTCTAGTGACTCGTGACACTGCTGCCAGTGACAGGCAAATGGTGACTCCCACACTCACATATCCCCTGGTGGCAGAATGATAGTCATGGGTGGAGAAACATGGCTCCGGAGCACTCGCGCAATGGGGCACCGGCCAAAGGCCAGGGCCAGTAGTGGACGTCGCGGAGCTGAATGGCGAGCCAGTGAAGGGCCCAAGGATTCCTCTTGTATGTGGGAAACATGTCATCCGGGTCCCCACGTCCATAAACCACTGGATTGCTGGGGCCCGGGACGCCAGGATTTCGGCCTTGCCTTCGCAGCCCGGCCACATCGGCAGCCTTCCACCGGAGGCGGGGATATGTAGACAGCAAAAATGTGGAAAATGGCAGTGTCTCCTCGATTTCTCTGGCATCGGCCTTTTTGAGCGGCGTGCTTTTTTCCTAGTAGGATGAGGCACCGACAGAGAAAGGCAGGATTATGTGTGCAGGAAAGGTATGTGCTGAGAAGGTGACAAGGTTGAGACCAGGTTGGGATCTTTAGTCCCAGGAAGGGCCCCTGGCAGGTGTGGGTCAATTTTCTGTGCCCATCCCACTTGGCGTGGGGAGGTTTACACCATACAAAGCAGCAGCGGAATTATTCTTCCCCCAGAGGTTGCGTGTGCCCACAAGCTCCACCTGGCCAGGGTCCGCCCCTACCGTATTGCCCATGTCGATCAACAGAAGCTAAGAGCTTCCAGAGAGACTAACTGCTATTCTCTAGCCACGGGGAAGCGGTACAGCCAGAAGCCTCCCCTGTTTCCTCTCCAGGTTCCCTCTCAGGCCCCTCATAGTTGTGATGTGTCTCAGGGGTAGAAAAAAGAGATTTCTTTAAAAGAACACATACAAAGAGGGGCCATAGATGCCGAGGAAGGGCGCCTTGCCTACTGATATCGTAGCGTAAGTGGAAAAGAGGTACCTGCCTGCTGTCCCAGTATGTCGAACGTGTCCACATCAGGGGTTGCCTACTGTGAAGTTATTCCCTGGGTGCCCTCGATTTTGTGGGCAAGGACAGAAGGGGCCGTTGTGTGTCGACGGGTAAAATGGAGGGCTCTGCGGAACCGGCCGGTTAGGCTGGACCTCTCCTATTGGCTCAGAGTTTGTGACCCGTCCCCGTCAGAAGTTCCGGCCAGCCTTGCCGTGGCTGTCTCCATGGTGATTGGGAAGGAAGCCTTAGGCCCCGCACTCAGCCTTCACCTGGCCCACCTGGCCTCTTTACCCTCATCTAGACCGCTGTGTAGATGAAAGAAAGGTTGTCGGCCAGTGACCACGTGTCCTTCATTTCCCTTGAAGGATTAAGCTCCTTGCCTGGGCAGAAGACAGCCAAGGTCAGCCTGAGCCTAGACACCTAGTGACCTGTGACACTGCAGACAGTGATAGATGTTGATGTCCACGCTCAGGTATCCGCAGGTGGCGGATCGAGAGTGGTCGGAGGTGAAGTGTAACTAGAGGTCACACACTCACGAGGGCACGGGCCAAAGGTCGGGAAAAATAGCTGAGGTCGTGGAGCTCTAGCGGAGCCAGTCTAGGGCCGAGGCCTCCCTCCTGTACGTGGCAAAGAGGTGATCCGTATGCCGCCATGCGCAGCCTCTGGACTGCTGGGGCCCTGGATGCCCGGATTTCGGCCTTGTCTTCGGAGAAGTGACGCACATGCAGTGTGCCACCGGAGGCTGTGGCCCAGCAGAGGGCAAAATCTTGAAAATGCGGGCTTCAGTTGACTTTGCCTGTGCTCTCCTTTGGCTGAGTGCCATCCTGTGTTTCCTAGCAGGAGAAGGCATTCGTGGAGAGAGGCGGATTCCCTGTGTGCAGACAAAGTGTGTGCTGAGATGATGAGTCGCTGGAGACCGGGGTGGACTCTTCAGACCCAGGATAGGCCTCTGGCAGGTATGTGTCAATGCTTTCTGCCCTTCGCACTCAGCCAGGTATTTGCATACAATGTTACCAGCGGAATTAGTAGTCTCGGGACAGGCTGCCACACGTCAGCAAGCTTCACCTGGCCAGGGTCCGCCGGTGATGTAGCTACCCCATGAGTCACTACTCTCTAGACCTTCCAGATAAACTACGAGATCTTGTCTGCCCATGGGCAACCAGTAGAGCCAGAGGCCTTCCCCCTTTGCTCTTTGGTCTCTAGGCACTCTATCAGGCACTCCAAGCTGGGAAGTGACTCAGGGGGAGAAGGAAGAGATTTCAGAGAATGAACACATCCAGAGAGAGACAGAGAGAGGCAAGAGATGCTGAGTGGGGATGCCTTGCGTAGCGATATCCTCAGGAAAGTGGGAAAGAGGTACCTGGCCTGCTCTGCCAATGCCCTGAACCAGTCCGCACCAGGGGCTCCCCTGTGCCTGCGTAGGCTTTCCCAGGCTGTGCTCAAATCCTGTGGCCACTAGGTGTCATAGGTCATAATGGAGGGCCCTGTGTCATCTGCCTGGCGGGCCAGATCTCTGCCATTGGCTCAGTCTTGTCACCAGGCCCATCATAAGCTCCGCCTAGTCTTCCGGTGGTGGGACTGTCTCCATGGTGATGGCAAAGGAGCCTTAGTCCCGCCCACCTGGCCTTGACTTCACCTAGCTGGCCTGTTGACCCTCACTCAGACCTCTGTGTTGATAAAAATTAATGTCGGCCAGTGCCCAGGTGTCAGCATCTGGGATAAAGGATTCCGGACCTTGCCTGGGGCAGAAGGCAGCCTAGGTCAGCTGGTACCTGGAAGTCTAGTGACTCGTGACACTGCTGCCAGTGACAGGCAAATGGTGACTCCCACACTCACATATCCCCTGGTGGCAGAATGATAGTCATGGGTGGAGAAACATGGCTCCGGAGCACTCGCGCAATGGGGCACCGGCCAAAGGCCAGGGCCAGTAGTGGACGTCGCGGAGCTGAATGGCGAGCCAGTGAAGGGCCCAAGGATTCCTCTTGTATGTGGGAAACATGTCATCCGGGTCCCCACGTCCATAAACCACTGGATTGCTGGGGCCCGGGACGCCAGGATTTCGGCCTTGCCTTCGCAGCCCGGCCACATCGGCAGCCTTCCACCGGAGGCGGGGATATGTAGACAGCAAAAATGTGGAAAATGGCAGTGTCTCCTCGATTTCTCTGGCATCGGCCTTTTTGAGCGGCGTGCTTTTTTCCTAGTAGGATGAGGCACCGACAGAGAAAGGCAGGATTATGTGTGCAGGAAAGGTATGTGCTGAGAAGGTGACAAGGTTGAGACCAGGTTGGGATCTTTAGTCCCAGGAAGGGCCGTGGCAGGTGTGGGTCAATTTTCTGTGCCCATCCCACTTGGCGTGGGGAGGTTTACACCATACAAAGCAGCAGCGGAATTATTCTTCCCCCAGAGGTTGCGTGTGCCCACAAGCTCCACCTGGCCAGGGTCCGCCCCTACCGTATTGCCCATGTCGATCAACAGAAGCTAAGAGCTTCCAGAGAGACTAACTGCTATTCTCTAGCCACGGGGAAGCGGTACAGCCAGAAGCCTCCCCTGTTTCATCTCCAGGTTCCCTCTCAGGCCCCTCATAGTTGTGATGTGTCTCAGGGGTAGAAAAAAGAGATTTCTTTAAAAGAACACATACAAAGAGGGGCCATAGATGCTGAGGAACGGCGCCTTGCCTACTGATATCGTAGCGTAAGTGGAAAAGAGGTACCTGCCTGCTGTCCCAGTATGTCGAACGTGTCCACATCAGGGGTTGCCTACTGTGAAGTTATTCCCTGGGTGCCCTCGATTTTGTGGGCAAGGACAGAAGGGGCCGTTGTGTGTCGACGGGTAAAATGGAGGGCTCTGCGGAACCGGCCGGTTAGGCTGGACCTCTCCTATTGGCTCAGAGTTTGTGACCCGTCCCCGTCAGAAGTTCCGGCCAGCCTTGCCGTGGCTGTCTCCATGGTGATTGGGAAGGAAGCCTTAGGCCCCGCACTCAGCCTTCACCTGGCCCACCTGGCCTCTTTACCCTCATCTAGACCGCTGTGTAGATGAAAGAAAGGTTGTCGGCCAGTGACCACGTGTCCTTCATTTCCCTTGAAGGATTAAGCTCCTTGCCTGGGCAGAAGACAGCCAAGGTCAGCCTGAGCCTAGACACCTAGTGACCTGTGACACTGCAGACAGTGATAGATGTTGATGTCCACGCTCAGGTATCCGCAGGTGGCGGATGGAGAGTGGTCGGAGGTGAAGTGTAACTAGAGGTCACACACTCACGAGGGCACGGGCCAAAGGTCGGGAAAAATAGCTGAGGTCGTGGAGCTCTAGCGGAGCCAGTCTAGGGCCGAGGCCTCCCTCCTGTACGTGGCAAAGAGGTGATCCGTATGCCGCCATGCGCAGCCTCTGGACTGCTGGGGCCCTGGATGCCCGGATTTCGGCCTTGTCTTCGGAGAAGTGACGCACATGCAGTGTGCCACCGGAGGCTGTGGCCCAGCAGAGGGCAAAATCTTGAAAATGCGGGCTTCAGTTGACTTTGCCTGTGCTCTCCTTTGGCTGAGTGCCATCCTGTGTTTCCTAGCAGGAGAAGGCATTCGTGGAGAGAGGCGGATTCCCTGTGTGCAGACAAAGTGTGTGCTGAGATGATGAGTCGCTGGAGACCGGGGTGGACTCTTCAGACCCAGGATAGGCCTCTGGCAGGTATGTGTCAATGCTTTCTGCCCTTCGCACTCAGCCAGGTATTTGCATACAATGTTACCAGCGGAATTAGTAGTCTCGGGACAGGCTGCCACACGTCAGCAAGCTTCACCTGGCCAGGGTCCGCCGGTGATGTAGCTACCCCATGAGTCACTACTCTCTAGACCTTCCAGATAAACTACGAGATCTTGTCTGCCCATGGGCGACCAGTAGAGCCAGAGGCCTTCCCCCTTTGCTCTTTGGTCTCTAGGCACTCTATCAGGCACTCCAAGCTGGGAAGTGACTCAGGGGGAGAAGGAAGAGATTTCAGAGAATGAACACATCCAGAGAGAGACAGAGAGAGGCAAGAGATGCTGAGTGGGGATGCCTTGCGTAGCGATATCCTCAGGAAAGTGGGAAAGAGGTACCTGGCCTGCTCTGCCAATGCCCTGAACCAGTCCGCACCAGGGGCTCCCCTGTGCCTGCGTAGGCTTTCCCAGGCTGTGCTCAAATCCTGTGGCCACTAGGTGTCATAGGTCATAATGGAGGGCCCTGTGTCATCTGCCTGGCGGGCCAGATCTCTGCCATTGGCTCAGTCTTGTCACCAGGCCCATCATAAGCTCCGCCTAGTCTTCCGGTGGTGGGACTGTCTCCATGGTGATGGCAAAGGAGCCTTAGTCCCGCCCACCTGGCCTTGACTTCACCTAGCTGGCCTGTTGACCCTCACTCAGACCTCTGTGTTGATAAAAATTAATGTCGGCCAGTGCCCAGGTGTCAGCATCTGGGATAAAGGATTCCGGACCTTGCCTGGGGCAGAAGGCAGCCTAGGTCAGCTGGTACCTGGAAGTCTAGTGACTCGTGACACTGCTGCCAGTGACAGGCAAATGGTGACTCCCACACTCACATATCCCCTGGTGGCAGAATGATAGTGATGGTGGAGAAACATGGCTCCGGAGCACTCGCGCAATGGGGCACCGGCCAAAGGCCAGGGCCAGTAGTGGACGTCGCGGAGCTGAATGGCGAGCCAGTGAAGGGCCCAAGGATTCCTCTTGTATGTGGGAAACATGTCATCCGGGTCCCCACGTCCATAAACCACTGGATTGCTGGGGCCCGGGACGCCAGGATTTCGGCCTTGCCTTCGCAGCCCGGCCACATCGGCAGCCTTCCACCGGAGGCGGGGATATGTAGACAGCAAAAATGTGGAAAATGGCAGTGTCTCCTCGATTTCTCTGGCATCGGCCTTTTTGAGCGGCGTGCTTTTTTCCTAGTAGGATGAGGCACCGACAGAGAAAGGCAGGATTATGTGTGCAGGAAAGGTATGTGCTGAGAAGGTGACAAGGTTGAGACCAGGTTGGGATCTTTAGTCCCAGGAAGGGCCGTGGCAGGTGTGGGTCAATTTTCTGTGCCCATCCCACTTGGCGTGGGGAGGTTTACACCATACAAAGCAGCAGCGGAATTATTCTTCCCCCAGAGGTTGCGTGTGCCCACAAGCTCCACCTGGCCAGGGTCCGCCCCTACCGTATTGCCCATGTCGATCAACAGAAGCTAAGAGCTTCCAGAGAGACTAACTGCTATTCTCTAGCCACGGGGAAGCGGTACAGCCAGAAGCCTCCCCTGTTTCATCTCCAGGTTCCCTCTCAGGCCCCTCATAGTTGTGATGTGTCTCAGGGGTAGAAAAAAGAGATTTCTTTAAAAGAACACATACAAAGAGGGGCCATAGATGCTGAGGAACGGCGCCTTGCCTACTGATATCGTAGCGTAAGTGGAAAAGAGGTACCTGCCTGCTGTCCCAGTATGTCGAACGTGTCCACATCAGGGGTTG